>NC_046156.1:16711710-17359210 GCF_011064425.1 Rattus rattus
ATGTGGGCTTTAGCTGTGCCTACAATGTGGTTATTCTGTTCGTTTACGTAAGTTGCCATGGATGTTGGGAGTAAGCAGAAGAGGGTGAAAAAGAGGCTGAGATTAGATTCCAGACAGTTCATTTTGTAGACACTTTGTGGACGCTTTGAGGAAGGTTCTGTCTTGATGCCAGTCAGGCTGGGATAGCGGAACAAGCCAGGGGTTGGAGAATGGAAAGCCACTCATTTTTATTTCATACAGTTGTTTTCTTTGCATGTGTGTGCATGTGTGTGCATGTGTGTGCATGTGTATGCGCGTGTGCATATGCATTTCTTGATTCTAGAAATTAAAAAGAAAGTAGATGCCTCTGAGAAGAGTTTTAAAATTATGTAGTAGTTAGTGGGTGTTGAAGCTCTGATTATTTTTTATGTCACCTGAGCTGGTGGTGGTTAGATATCTGGGCAAATATTAGTCAGGACGCGTCTGCATTCTTTGGATGGAATTAACAAATAAGTACCCTGAGTGAAGTCGATGTCCCCCCTAATAGAGGAGCCTCTGCTGGGGCTTGAATGTGTACCCCAAGGTTCATGTGTTGGAATTTAAGTCCTCAAGGCAAGAGTGTTGGTAGGTTGGATCCTTTAGAGGTGATTACGTCATTGGGGGGATGGGTTCATGGATTATCATAGGAGCAAAGTCGTTATCGTGAAGATGGGTTTGTTATGAAATCAGTTGGACTCACTTTGCTTCTCTCTTGCTGTGACATACCACCAGCCATGCTAGGACATGGAAGGCAGGCCCTTACCAGATTCACCTTCTCTAAATTGTCCTTTCTCACCACCGAATGGTAAGAAGCAAGTCAAGTTAGCTTATCCAAGGGAAGAAAAAAGAGAAGAAAAAAAAAAAAAAAAAAAACGCTGACTTTCCCATCAGTCAGAAGGGATTCCTGTAGCCTGACAGTTGGAACTAGAATGCTGAGCTCTTCCATGAAACCTGAACAGATCAAGGATCAAGTCACATTTTACAGACTCAGGCTCCTTTTAGGAATATATGTATATGTATGTACATATGCATATATGTATTGAGAATAATGAATGAAAAAAAGAGGCTGTGAATATGAAAGAGAGCAAGGAGGGACACACGGGGGTTAGAGGCAGGAAAGGGAGGAATGATGTAATTATGATTTCACAAGTCAAAGAGAAGGAGCCTTCTGAGGCGACAGGTGTTCCTGTGAGCGAGCGCTTTGCTGGACTTTTCAGTGTGTATTATATGACTAAATTGCTTATCCAGTTATTCAACCCACCACATCAAACCGAAAACCACATTTCATTTTCCCTTGTTCATCCCATAGCTTCGAAGTACTTTGTTTTACCTTCAGTTTTAGTGAGCGTACCCAAATCCAAATAAGAAACTGTCCTGGTAAAAGGCACAAACTTAAATCAAAATGTAATATTTGGGGTATTTTTAACTGATTTTTATTAGCCATTGCTGTTAGTTTGCCTTGTGATTTAGAACAAATATTCACTTTCAGTTCTAACAAAAAGAAGAGAAGACAAACAAAATAACGGAATGGAAATATTAGCTCCTCTGGAGTTTCATCCCTGCTGGGTTTTGAACTAGAATTATTCCCTCTCGTCCCCTCTTCCCCTCCCTCTCCCTCTCCCTTTTTCCATCTCCTTCTTCCTCTATCTCCTCCTCCTTTATCTCCAATCTTCTTCTCTTCCCCATCCTTCTTCCTTTGCCTCCTCCCTCTCTGTCTTTCTGCCTTTTCCTCCCCCTCCTTCCCCCTCTGTCCCCTACCTCCCTTTGCCCCCTCTCTCTTCTCTTCCTCTCCCTCCTTCCTCCTCCCACCCCTTCCCCTCTGCCCCCACAAGAACAAGCACACAATGACAGCATTCTTGCAGAAAGATAATAAGATGGAGAGTAAGTGTCAAATGCGGGTCACACGTGAACAAGATGAGTACCTTACGGCCATTTTGGGAAGGCAGTAGGGGTCTTGCTGGGGACACTGAAGAAACAGAACACAGATGCAAAACTCACTACAGTGCTCTGGTAGAGACATGGATATCTTTCTCAGTGTAGCTGTGCCCAATGGTGTGGGAAGCGCTGTGGGTGACACTGTCTGCAGGAACTGTAGAGAGATGACGGGGAGCCTGAATAAGGCCATCGAGCAGCCTGAACGAGGGCAGTGTCAAGAGGTGAGGTGCAAGAGGAAAAGGCGGGGAAGTCTGAGCCATGCTGACTGGGTGAGGAGGGTGGGGCACCCACAAGCTCTGAGTTTTGCCTTGAGCTTGCCCTGCCTGCTCTCCTAGAGACAGCAGCAGTAGTCATTTCATTCTGACAAGTGAAACTGTACAGTTTATTTTTAAACGAAAACGGGCAAGTGTTTTTCCATTCATGAGTACTTGCTATAGACCAGGCAGGGTTCTAAGATTTCGACTATGCAGATGTTCACCAAGCAGGCAAAATTTCTGGCCTCTTGCAGTTTTATTCATCTGTAATGTCATAGCTCTGGCCTGACCATGGACAGACCAGGATCTCCTCTTGAGTTCCTCAGATCATGGCTCCTGATGTTTTGAGAACCTGGATTCTAAATAAACAAGACAATTCCCACTCTGAAGAAAATATGACTATATATGTATATATATACACATATGTATATGTACATATGTATATGTATATATGTATATACACATACATACATACACATACATGCATATATGATATACCTGTGCATGACTTGAGGCCAAAGAACAACACAGAAAGAGAATTCTTCCTTCTTAATTTTGTTTAACATATCTCCTACTTTACACCCAACCATTATATAGTACTTAAAAGACTCCAAACTACATGTGACATCTTATCTCACACATGCTCTGAGGAGGTTAGATACAATAGGTCTAATTGTTTTCAGGTTTGAGTAGATGAACGGCCAATGTGAGTGGAATTTTTTTTTAGGCAGAATTCTGTATTTATGTTTCTATCTCACATCAGACTCCATGACCTGTCTTTTCTCCTCTCTCCCCACCAACAGGAGAAGTGAGGAGGGATCAGGGTGAGCTGGTGGCAGTGAGCTGGGTGCTAGCATTTAGCAATCATGGTCACCGGTGGGTGCAAAGAGAAGTTCAGCATGTGGGCACAGGATCATGTTTCATGCTGTAATTGGCTGTGTGCGGCTTGCCCAATCTATGTGTAATGCAGTGTGGGGAGAAGTGTTATATGATATTAAAATTTTCTAGAGAACATTTTTCCCTCCACCTACAGAGAACCTTTAGTATGCACAGATTTTTTTTTTTCCCCGTGAAACAGATCTCACAAGGCGGAGGCCGAGTGGCAGCTAGGGAAGGCAGCTGGAGAGAAAGGAGCAGGGTAGGAACTAAGTGCTTACTCCTCCTTTTCCAATAAGTGGGCAGGAGGACCAGCCTCCCAGGATGTTCATAAGGACAGATGCAAGGAGTCACAACCGTCTGAAAACCAGGAAACTGCTAACCGAGACAGATTCTGGCCCAGTAACACACTTTTAGAAGTTTTCTTGGAAGTGGTTAACCTCATTGGTTGAGTTGGGCTGGTACTTCTTTTTCTTTCTACATTATGGATAAAAATCCAAAAAGAGACCAAGTAATCTATAGAGATTATACAGGAGTAAATCGGAGTGGAGATTTGAACTGTGCTTGTCATTTAAGCTGTAGCCCCTCTTCCTCCCGGACTAGTAATAAATGTGTCAGTTCAGTTGTTTCCTGGCCAGCATAGGTTGTTATGGTCCTTGTCAGTTAACTGTGGCTTGTAAAATCTCAGGGTAACATATCTCAGCCTTGTCATCCACCTGGAATGTCTCACCAAATCTAAGGCAAGAACTAGAGAGAAGGCTCAGTAGTTAAACTGTAGGGAGGAAGACGCCGGTTCTCTTATACGAAGCTGGGTATACTGGTACCCTGTAATCCCAGTACAAAGGCAGTTGACACAGGAGCATCCGGGGGTTCACTGGCCACCAGCCACACCTAAAAATGGTTCCAATCAGAGACTCTGTCTCAAAACACAAGGTGGATGGCTCTTGAGGAATGACATCTGTGCACACACACTTACATACACATACACACTCATACACATAGACACACACACACTCATACACACACAGACATGCATACACACACTCACACACACAGACATACACACTCACACACATAGACACACACTCACACACACCCACACAGACATGCACACACATACTTACACACACACTCACACACATAGACACACACACACTCACACATACACAGACATATACACACTCACACATACACAGACATACACACTCATACACATAGACACACATACACTCACACACACGCACAGACATGCACACACACAGACATACACACTCACATACATAGACATACACACTCACACACACAGACATACACACTCACACACATAGACACATACACACACAGACATACACACTCACACATAGATACACATACACTCACACACACAGACATGCACACACACAGACATACACACTCACATACACAGACATACACACACACACACACACAGACATACACACATACACAGACATACACACTCACACACACAGACACACACACACATACACACACACACACACACACATACACACGAATGCGCGCACGCCCTCTAAGTCAGGGAATAACACAGACAGGGTTAACTATACCTCCTATATTCACTTTGAGTTTCTCATCAGGACAAACAAGACATCATCCAGCACAACATGGTAGTCATAACTCATCCCATACCCATGGGCAGGAAACTGCACGGCATGGGCTACAAGTGGCAGAAGATAGAAAGCCTCTGCCTCTAGCCTGAGACAATTCTTCTGGGAGGGTGGACTGAGAAGCCTCACTAGGTCTGTTGAGTGCTTAAGTATTCTAGTTCTGGTATATACAGGTGGGTCATGTCTTGCCAATCTCAAGCTGCTCGTAGATGTTCCTATCAAGGCCCACACTTATTTGACGTACATGGAAACATACTTCCAATGGTGGTGCAATTCTGCAAAGACACTGAGGACTCAAGCCATGTAGTTACCTGCCCATGGGTGTGGGATGCTTATGACCACCGTGTTGCTGGATGACACCTTGCTTGTCCTGATGAGAAACTGAAGTGCAGTGCCCTACGTTTGGACTCCCAACCATGGGATCTGGGAAATGATAAATCTGTGCTATGTAACCTCTCTAAGTCTGTGATAATTTGCCATATCACAATAAAATTAAAAATTAAAGGTTTTCTAGACCAGTGGCTAATAAACTTTGAAAAATATCTTGGCACTATTAGAGTGTTTATCTTTCTTAACTTATTCTAGGTGAAAAGAAGAACCATCTAGAAGAGAAGAGAAAGAATTGGACTTAGTCAGATATGCTTGTATTCAAACCTTTGTTTACACCTACCCCATGTTTGGTATATGTGTCACTGTGTGCACACGCATAGATGTGCTTGGATATATACATGCTTGGGTATGAAACATAAATAAAATTCATTATTATTAAAGAAAATTCTCAAATTATGAAGTTAAACCCTTTTAAAAATTAATTATTTTACTTACTACATTCCAAATATTGCCCCCTCCCAGTCCTCCCTTTCAGAGTTCTTTACCTCCCTGCCCTTTGTCTCTGAGAGGGTGCTCCCTCCCAGGTATCCCTTTTCCCCGGGGGCCTCAAGTCTCTACAGGATTAGGTACCTCCTCTCCCACTGAGGCCAGATGAGGCAGTCCTTGCTACATATGTGTTCGGGGGCCAACCTTTTAAAGGATATAACTATTGATTTTAGTGTATTAAGCGTGCTGAGAACCTAATGTAAGTATCCAGGTCCTGCACCTATTAGCAATCCTTTCTTATCCTGCATTCTCCCCCACGTCTCCAGCCATGGATCTACTTCCTGTCTCTGTGCATCAGCATACTCAGAAAATGCATGCAAGTGCACACGTGACTTTTGTGTCTTCATTTTCAAAATTAATCTGTTATGTAATAAAATGTATCATAACTATACAGTGGATTATACAACCATAAAAAAGAGCAGAAGGACTTTGTTTTATGGAATTTTTAATCTTCCAAATTAACATTTAATTCATCACGGTTTAGCTTATATTAATATTATCTCAATTTGAATGATGTTCACATACTTTCGTGTTCTAACTCTCTATTCTTGCTCCCTCATCATGTTGCTATTTCATAAATAACATGGCTACACATTATTTGCTCATTAGCAGAAACCATATATCATTACTTTAAGAAATAGTCTCAACTGTAACAGGGAAAAGCATAAACAAGATAAATCTGCAGTCTTTCATATTTTTCTGTATCATGGTCTTTACCCATTTCTTCATGCACATCCATTTACTGTCTAATGTTCTTTCAGTTCAATTAGGACTGCCCTTCATATTCACAAACCTAGCTCTTCCTTATCTGGAGTGTATTGAAAGATAGTTTTGCTGGATATAGAATTCTCATCTTTCTGTTTTCCTCATCGTTCAACTGATTTATCCATCACTTTCCCTTTTTTTTGTAATGTGCAGCATTATGTACTAATGAGTGTAATTAGTGAGTGTTTTTGTGAACTTGACACAAGCTAAGATCATCTGGAAGAGGGGATCTTAGTTGAGAAAATGCCTCCAGCAGATTGACCTTGGATAAGCTTCAGGGACATTTTATTGATTAACGATTGATGTTGGAGGGTTGAGACCAAAGCACATAGTACCGCTACCACTTTAGGTCTTGCTTCAAGGTCCCTTCCTTAATTTCCTGCCCTGATTTCCCTCCATAAAACTCTAAGATGGAATAAACACTATCCTCCCCACGTTGGTTTTGATCGTGGTGCAAATCTCAGCAACAGAAAGCAGAACCAACAGGGACGGAGTAGCCTTGCTCCACATTGGTGACAGGCACTGCATGGGAAATCTTTGCATGAAGAATACACGACACAGGAAGATTTCAGAAGGAGATCAAGTTGACAACAGAGCCTCAGTTCTAGCTCTTTTGTTAAAAGCTTTTGTTATCAGTGGAGTGCTCTGATGAGCTTAGCCCCCTCAGTGTTGCTGCCTTCTCTTTCCCAGTGTAGGGTTGTTATGGGGAGATGAATTTTAGCCTGAGACTCTATTTTCCACTTTCCCCCCTTGTATCTAAGGGATCATGTTACTTTTACCAGAGTATGTAGATCCTGAGTATAGGACACTAAGAAATGTTGAAGATACTGGAACTCTAAATATAGGAGGATCTAGGATTCTATATCAATATACCCATTGGACTTTTAAAACTTGTTTTTGTTTTGTTTTATGTTTTCTCTTTGAGAAAAATTAACTTTACTGATTAGTTATTGTATAACTGTATACTGTTGTTTTGTTGTATGTCAAATAGGATAGCCCTAATTCAAATAGTTAACCAATAAAAAGGTTCACTTGACCAATACATGTATATACTAGAATGTATGTATTATGTATAATAGTATATGTAGAATATATATTTCTATATACATGTATATATACATCGCCGACACTGCTAGGCTTTGAGGATCTCAGTGTGAGCACCTCCACTATAGTTAGCCAATCTGAGCTTATCTACCTGGGCCATCACAATTAGCTAGTAAAACTCTTTGGTCAGAAGGAAGAACTCATATTTGTCAGGTTGAGGTTGATGACTTGTCCCCCCAAGGAGAAGACCATCCTAAGAGCAAAAAGCTAACCTTTAACTGTCCAACAAGCATGCTTGCTACATCGAGAGAGAATGGGTTTCTTTTATGTGGGCCCAGCAGGGCTTCTCTAGGCCAAGGTCAACCTCTTAAAAGAGACAATGTCAGGGTGGAAATATCAGGGTAGCAGACTGATGTCAAATTTAACATCTGGAGAGTCATTCTGGGAGTTAGGGATGGCAGAGAACGTAGAGAAAATGGCACGGGGTGGGAGCAGGGGACACTGGCAGTGATTTGGGACACATGTGAGACTCCCCAGGGACCCCTTGAATCAGAGAGCTATGGACTAGGGATTCTCGAGGTTTTGCCAGTCAGGGTTACAGAAGGGACAGATCTTTTGTTGCTTCATTTTGACATACATTTCTCATTGAACCATCAGGCATTTGAAACCTGAGGAAACACAGCCTTACATATGCTATGATGAGCTCACTGTACAGCCTATAATAGAGGCCGAGAGAGGCTGTGATTTCCGTCGATCCTTTGCTCGTTCCCTTTCATTGTCTGAAGTCTACTTTTTTCCCCGTCTCCTTAATTGTGTGGCCACTGGGACTAGCGAGCTCGTGGTTGGAGTTCTGAGAACTCCAGGGGAATGTTGTAAGAAGAAACTCTTTCCCATTGATCCCCTCTGCTCCCAGTTAGCTCTGTATTTGGATTGCTTTGGATGTGGGGGGAACAGGGCAAGGGCAAACATCCAGTCACTCGGATTTTCAGGGGCTTTGCGGTTTGTACTCAGAAGCACAGTGAACTGATAATGACGGCAAGCAGAGGTTAAATCCTCATCTCTTCGTCAAGCCGGGAAGAAGAAAGGATTTGTATTCAGTCGCACAATGTGGAGCGAGGGCAGCTCTTAAAATAATTGCTCAGGGTGCTTGTATTTTTTTAAAACAGCCTCTATCTGTACTCGATAAAGTCTGCTCAAAAAGAAACTTTTGACTAGACATATAATAAATGAGAAATGTCCTTGGGGAAAGGGAGACACCTGTTTTCTCCACTCTGATCAGTTCCCTCCCAATTAATTCCCCAGGGATATGTAGGTGGCAGACATCAAGAGCGCAGCTTTTCCACACACACCCACTTCCCTTCAGTGTCCGTCCTAGCACAAGTCCCCTGGGCATTTTAAAATTAAAGAGTTATTTCTTTTTTCTTCCGTTGGCAAACTGGCTTGCCTTTGCACAGCCCCTGCAGAGCCCTGGGAGTAGCCTGTTCCCACTCACCCAACTCTCTGAAGCCCATTGTGGGAAGGAGCCCTAGGAACAAGGGGGTGCCTTTGCCTTTGACCATACATGGGTCTGGGAACAGCAGCAGAAGGAATTCTGGCCTATGCCCTTGGCGGGCAGGCAGCTGTGCTTTCCTTGGGGAAGGAGAGAGAGAGAGGGGGGGAGAGAGAGGCAGAGGGAGAGAGACAGAGAGAGAGAGAGAGAGGGGACAGAGAGAGAGAGAGAGAGGCAGAGAGAGGAGGGGATGGGACAGAGTGTAGGAGGGTGGGAGGGAGAGAAAGGGGTGGAGGAATGGGAGGAAGGGAAGGGAAGATGGAGGGGAGGGGATGAGGTATAGAAGGGGGAGAAAGAGAGAGGGGGATGGAGGGGGAGGGATGGGGGCACAGAGAGGGGGAAAGAGGAAGGGATATATATATATATATATATATATATATATATATATATATATATATATATATATAGAGAGAGAGAGAGAGAGAGAGAGAGAGATTGAGAGATTGCTCAAAATCTCTGATGCTTTTTCCCTCCCCACAGATTGTCTCAGGATTTTAGCCAGAGCACAAGTGAACCAAGGGGACCTGTTTGTCAAAGTTCTCCCTTCTGAAATGTATCTCTGCCCGCCCAAGCGCTTCTGGAAACCGCCGTATGGGAATCTCCCACAGAAGTTTAATTTTTTCTCTCTCCATGTTATCTTCCTTATATTTGGTGCCTGTCTTTATTTTACTTCTGTGAGAGTTGAAGGTGATATTATTTAATACTCACATATACACCTTCCCACACAGGGGCTACACGCTTTGTTACATTACAAGCCTTCAAAATACAAGAGGAACTGCAGGCAGATCATCAGTTCAGCTCACTCCTGTTGGTGGCTGAACACATTTTGGTTGACTGGAGCCACGGCGCTTCAGCTGAGAGCTGAAAGAATGGCAGGGATACTGTAGGCAGATCCCCAATGGAAGAATGGCAGGGATACTGTAGGCAGATCCCCTACTCCCTCAACCTCATTGATTACAAATTAAGCTCTATGTATTGTTTGAAGTCCTCCTTCCCAGAAGGCACTCTGGTTCCCCCCAGGAAGTGCATTGCAGGGCAGGGTGAGGGGTGGTGTGCTCTGAGCAATCTTAGTCCGTCTTCGGCAGCGTCGGTTGCCATTCCAACTTTGGGGTTTTAGCCTTAATTGGGAGAACCAGATAAATACAAGGTGTTTGCTCCTTAGAGATGATGGCCTAGGTGTTGTTACTCAGAGCTGAGTTCTTGTCTCTTTGTTTAACACCCCCACGCCCCATGTCTTTTTCTGTTCCATAGCTGGCCTGTAGCCTTTAAAGGCAGGAAAGCCCTTGTGGAAATGCCTGTTAAGCACACAGTAAAAGGAGTAATCCAGCAGGAATAAGCCAACAGTCTCTGCCTGGTATTTGACCATAATTTAATGAGTGCCCAGAATTCATCTGTAAACGCACATTGTTAATTTAGGGCCTGCTATCCATTAATTAGGGCTTTAGTGGCAAGTGCCACTGAGCTATCTGCACTGTTTAAGGTTACGTCAGGCCCTGGTAAACGGCTCGCTGATAACAAGGCACATCCATCTTCATTACTCGGCCGCTCCTGTCTGTCTTTGCTCAGCATCTTCGAGGGGCTTATGCCTGTTGGAACTGAAGAACTAAACTTTTATCCAAACCAGATTCTGATCTTTCACCTTTTCTGATTCCTTGAGCATTTCCCATTTATTCTGCCTAAATGACATCTGATTACCTAACATGGAATGGAGCAGGGGCTTAACCTAAAACAGTCTGCAGACCTCGGTCCTCGGCTGGAACGTTTCAGTGCGTTAAGCATGGAGGAAGCCTGTACGTTTCCATTTCATCCGATACCGGGCTCAGAGCAAAAGAAACAGTGTCTGATTTTTTTTCCTTCTTCTCATGAGGTAGCAGTTCCAGTAGGCTCTTTTTTTTTCTTTTATGCCAGAGAAATACAGGAAATTAATTTTAGACTTGAAGAATAAATGTCCCAATTGGTTCGAGTTTACTTTTGCAGCGTTTCTCTCTCTCTCTGAAAATATGTATTATTTGAGGCAGTCACAGTGCCAAATGAAATAATTCCAACCACCTAAACAGCCCTGCGTGTCAAGCCCTCAGCTGTATAAACGCAGTCATGCTGGAGGTACACGCTCAGTCACCAGGGCTCCAAATCCTGCTCCCCTTCCCCACGTCTAGCCCTGCAGTCAGAACAGACAGAGAGCTCTGACACCAGGGAGGGTACCGTCCGGCAGAAAACTATATAAATGTGAGTTTGTTTGTCCTCCAAATGCTAGATCAGAGGAGCTGTGTTAAAGGAACCTCCATTGACAGATGGGTATACGATGGTGTAAGAGATAAGTCGTTGATTCTGAGAAAGGAGTAAGCTATCTGGCATAGCTGTTTACCATATTTAGTTTAGGGTGCTTGCAGGGAAAGCCTACTGCTCCCCTCAACCATGGTTCAATTTTAAGCCTTGCTGGCCAGGATGGGTTATTGCAACTAGGTGGAGAAGACGCTTTGAAAGCCCGATGTTCAGTGTGGGAGGGAGAGAGGAGGAGCAGGAGGAGTCGGCGCTGCCTACTGGAATGGTAGCCAGAGGGAGGGCATCTGAAACCTTTGCACCACTGAGCTGCTACACTTATCACAGGGTGACAGTCTATACTGCCTGCCTGCAGTGTGACGCTGTTCGGGGTGCATCTGCCAACTCGCTTAGAAAATGCAGATCCCCCTCTCAGAGAGAGCGGGAGGCAAAAATGTCAGCTGAGTCATATTCCTATTAGCAGGGCTTCCTTAGCTCAGGATGCTGAAGTGTGGATCCAGGGTGGGTTTGCAGCAGGACTGAGGTAGCTCCTCTAGGTGAAGTTGCCCCCTGCCAGCTCTCACCACCATGCCCACTGAGGCTGGCATTCTGCTGGAGGCCCTTGTTGGGAATGTCGTCTTGCCTCTCCTCCTTTTGATTTTGGAATTTAGTTTTACAAACACTAATATTTATTTATTTATTTATTTATTTATTTATTTATAGCAGTGGATCATCTTCTGGTCTCACATCTTGCTGAACACAAAATAGATAATGCCCTAAGATGAGAGAGAGAGAGAGAGAGAGAGAGAGAGAGAGAGAGAGAGAGAGATGGAGAGAGAGAGGGAGAGAGGGAAGAGAGGAAGAGAGAGAGAGAGAGGAGGAGAGAGAGGGGGAGGCAAAACAAAAGCTAAGTTTATTGTTTGCAATCATGAAGTCGTCTACATCGTATGAGATTGAAAGAAATAGTCTTAGGCTGAGGGTTCCTCAAAGTCATCAGAACGAGGCCCTGGACACTTGAGGCAAGAGCTCTTTGAAGCTCACATACTACAAAATAAAACACATTCCTTCTCTGGGAAAGAGAAAGCCAAGGCATTGTGGGGGCAAAAGGGACAATGGGACCTATGAAACTAGGGTCAGAGCTGAAGGTTTCGGCTAGAAGCAATGCTACACGCACAGGTATTTTAATTAAAAAAAATCAGTCAGAAATTCTGTTGCAACAATTCTGCATACAGACTGCTGGCCGCAAAAGCCCTCAATTGTACAGTTTGATTGTTCAATATTGTATTAAAATTTTTTTAGGCTGTCCAGGTCAAGGCAACTTTTAAAAGGTTAAAAGCTACTCAGAAGGGATGCCATGCCCATAAAAGGAAATGAGATTAAGGATAAAGACTGATGGAGGGGAAAAAACCCGATAATTTAGATAAACTGCTGTTGCCTTGAAAATGTTTTGGCTTTTTATCTGGTGAAGAGATGCAGTGATTCGCGGATTGGTTGTTGTATCCAAAAAGGAGTCTTGCGATGTGAATCCCTCTCTTGCTTCTCACTGTTCCGTGTGTTTGAGACAAGGCCCCAGCTTTCTTTGGTTACGTTCTTTCTAATGGTTGGGGAGAAGTAATTGCCTGGCTCTAACTTCCATCTGTCAACTCCTGACCTTGCTGGCTGTGCATCTGTAGCGTCGGACACTGTTGTCATGGGAAGAATTATGATGTTTCGGTTGAATATATTGCAACGGTAACAAATCCATAACACGATCTGGATCATGTGGAAGGGGTTACCCAGCGCGTTTCCGAGATCCTCCAGAAAAATGAGTGGGATATCCCTATTCATCTCCGCCGCTCACCGCCAACTGAGAAAGGCATTGTCTTACAATGCAGAGGCTAAATCAGATCCTCAAACCTGAAGGGATTCTTATAAGGAAAGTTTGTGGTTAAGCAACGGCAACTTAAACCCTTACGTGCCTTCACTGTCAGGTTATACATCCCATTGTTGACTCCTTCGGGTAACCGTGGAATGCACGACCCTGTCGGAATCTTCCCATGTTCACTCCGAATGCTTACATGCTGGATTCAGTTCTCAGTCCCAGAAAACCAAACCTGTAGAATGCTGATCTCGTAGAGCAGGTTAGATCATCCCAAAGGGTAGGCTGATATTTCCCAGAAAACCTATGCTTATCAAATAGCATTGTGGCAAGAACGTAAGAAGCGAGTTAATATAAACATTTAATTTGATCTTCACTGGAAACTGGATCTGGCCTGACAAAGTTAAAATGGATAGAAATAATATTCTGAACACCAAATAAAATGTATTTTTGTTGTCCTACGTCTGAACATTTTAAATCAGTAAGAGAGTCTAAGTTTTCCATTCCAGGAAGCACCAACCCTAACAGGGAGTTTGTGTTTACACATCTTTCACGTCTATACGCTTTAAGAAGTGGACGGCTGGTGTGCACATTCAAATGACCGGGTGTCTGAGATCTGGAGATGGCAAAGCAAAGCTGATGTATTTGAGAGACACTGAAAACACGGAAGTAAAAAAATCAACACAAAATAGAAACACCCCCCCCCAACGCCCTCAATGTAATTGGCCCTGACTGAAGGAAATCTATGATATGAAACCCATAATGTACAGACGAATAAATTAAGGGATGATTATTCATATTGTAAAAGAGTCTTTACAGAATTCCCCTAGGATTCTTTTCAAGGCTGAGCTTCACTAGCTCATGTAAGTGTTTGTATACAGACCATTAACTGTTTGATAGGCGGGCAGAGACGCAGGTAGGAGGAGGAGGTGCTCGAACAGTAGTAGAATCACTGGCACCCCAGGGTCTCATGTCTCATGAAAAATGTTGATGAGGCAATGACAGACGTCAGGTGAAAACACGGTATTTACTTAGAAGATGTCCTTTCTATCTTGGGGTTCTTGGAGGAATATCTTTATTATGAGGTCTTAAGTGTTAGCTTGGTCACCCGTTGGAAGGTCTTGGTTGAGTTATGTGACCTCTCTGAACACCAGCCTACTAGCATTATAGGAGTTTATATGTCACATCAATATATATATATATATAATGCATATATACATATATTCACACACATATGTAAAAATATTAGTATATAATATGAACACGTAGCACTTAAATAACAGTATACATTGTGTACAGATTTCTAAAATGTCTCTAGAAAGATTTATAACATATTAAGTATTCTCCAAAGCAGAAACTATGAATATGATCCTAAGTCTAGAAGAGACATTATACACACATGTACATGCAGATGTACACATACAAACAGGCACACACGCACACAGGCATATGCAGGCACATACTTGTGCACGTACTCCACCCCACCCCAACCCACTTCCAAACAACCTCCAGTCCTGAAAAAGGACAAAAGAAGTCCAAACATTGCAAAAATGAATACTTCTCTCTTTGGGTTCTCCGAGAAAGTCAATCTGCAATTTGACTCCCTTTGAAATGATTGCTCAAACTTTAGTTTGCTATGCGTTTGGGGAGAAATGCAGGAGTGGGAAATGCATGGAGGCAACGCACAGAGGCAATCAAGAGTGTGATGTCTGTTGCTTTCTGTGTTGCTGGGCTTTCATGCACTTATTCTTGAGTTAGTTATTTTAAGAACAATAGCACCGGGTTGAACTACATCTTTATTTGTGGTGGGAGAAAACCAAACTTCTTGCTTGGTTGACTTTGCGGGAGTCACACAGGAGTGGACGGGCCCCGTGTGTGTTCCACCCAGTGCAGCGGCTGAGCACAGCTTTCAGCTCAGAATGGACATTAACTGATATTTCCAAAGGGAACAACCGGTATTGAAGATGTCCTGGCCTGTCCTGCTGGTCTGGTGAAATGGCCAAATGATTGAGTTTAGTGGGCTGCCAAACCCTCACTGTTCACTAGAGGCAGGAAACACGGAGAGTGCGTCCCACAGTGGTCAGTGCGCATGCTCTGGCCTCTAAGACTCGGCTGCCCCACAAGAGAGCGCAGGCTCACCGTGACTGAGATAGCTCATGATGAGCCGCATGTGGACCCGTGGGCTTCTGTGGGCACATGACAACTCCTGTATGCTCAAGGACGAGAGAATGATACTTTTTTTAAAATCATAAAGTGTCCGAATATTGAATATATTCTCCTCTTACACTCTCTAAACCTCTGCTCTACTTGGAATAGGTTATAGCATCTTGTCAACTCTATGGTTGTGTAAAAAGACCCATACTCTCATACTCTGACCTATGTCTTGGTTGGATCCAGGAGGAGTGAAAGTATTCTTTCTGTTCCTCACAGTTTCTATGAGTGAACCCCAGTAGAAATGGCATGAAAATAGTTCTTAAGTACAGGGCATGCAATTATTTCCTTCACAACCTGAAATTCCTCACAGGTCTGGAAATACCAGTGGTAAGGTGCATTGATCTTTACCTAGCTTCTTAGCATACTGGCAAATTATTAACTTTCAATACATTATCGTTTTAAAATTTAAGTGGTTTTGAATCACGTTTTCAGGGACATTTCTCAGATTCAGAAAACATGAAGAAAAAAAAAACGTGTTTTTCTTTCTGAAATCAGACATTCACGTCTCACCTCAAGACTCCAGGATCTTTCAGGAAGAGGGGACAGAAAGATTGGATGAGCCAGAGGTGGTGGACAACTTCAAGAAAACAGTGTTTCCTGGAAACAACAGGGCAGATGCACAGATAAATTCCCAGTGATTGTCACAGCACGCTCAAGACCTACATAAGCCCCAGCCAGGCAAAACCCCAGCAGAGAGGGAGGAAGGAGAAATCATGATCCCACCGCTGGCTGAGGAACTGTGAGTATTTGATAGCTGCTGGGAGAGGTAATCAGTTGTCAATTGATTTTAATGGTGCGACCCCGGTAGGCTGAACACGAAGCAGGGAGGTCCCCAATCTCAAGACTAACTGGACAAACAGAAACTGGCCTCAATGGAGAGAGAGGGAGAGAGAGAGAGAGAGAGAGAGAGAGAGAGAGAGAGAGAGAGAGAGAGAGAAAAGAATCTGGAAGTTGGGTGGGAAGGGGTAGGAGGTTGAGAGGCTGGTTAGAGGAGTTTGTGTATAGACACGAGTATGTTCAAAATCTATTGTAGGAAATTCTCAAAGAAGTAAAAACACTATTTGAATAAAGAATGAGAGGCAGAATATTGTTTAAGTGGGGGCTAGTTTAATTACTTTAGTCAGACCAGCATTTCACACTGGGTATTCCCAACACGGTGATGGCTTAGAGTGTCAGTCCCAAGGGTTGATGAGTGTGAAACCTACCTTTGCTTCTGAAGCAGCGTGATCTCTGAGGCTGAAACTTATCTGCTGTTTTATTTTTCCTTACTCCTTACCCCTCCTAGCACTTAATACAAGAGTAATTGAACAAGTTGTTCATGGGGTTGCTGGTTTAGTGTCTGTCTTTGTGGCTAGACAGTGAGTGTGCTCCTGATGGGGACCTTGTCTCTGGGTCATTATAAGAGATGTGGATCTTACACTGAGTGTATATGTATATAACAAATGCTAACGAAATATGGAAGACTGATATTTCTGTTCTCATCTTTCTCAGGGGAAATAAGTGTCTACATGACAGAAGTTTTTTCTAGTTGTGAATTTTATATTTAGACATCAACTATCATGGTAATACATAATGGCTCATACATGTGCAGAGGAGAAATGAATAAAATGTGGATTCCCCCAAACATTCCCAAAGGCAGTAATTTTCACCGCCTCTCAGGGCATTCTGATATTATCATTGCAGTTAATACAGAATCCTAGGTTTAAGATTAAAATGGCTCTTTAGCCCCCGATACCCTGTCATTGCTAAGAGCAATCGATGATGATCTGTTTATTCATTTCTTACTCAGTGACTGTTCTTTTCCATCCTTAAAAATTTGGTAAAGATTTTTCTTCATGTTTAATAGTCTCCAGTTTTACAAAGGTGAGTGTTTAGTGAACAATTTTCTCTACTTGATATTCGTTGTGTTTGTTAATTATTAGATTAGTTGTTTTTCCTGTTGGAGGGAAATTTTATCTCTTTTCTCTTGTTATTTCTTTGCTTATTTCAGTTCCTTTCTTTTTGCTGTCTGCTAACACCCATATACAGACCTGTTTAAGGTTTTCCGAACTTAGGCTCTACATGTACTTTTGATGTAAAGTTATTTTTTTCTAGGAGAACATGGGGGCCTCTTTTCATATAGCAAATATGATATATTCTTAACTTTGTATGATTAAAATCTTAAAACATTTTAAAAGATTTATCTTATTTTTAAAGTGTGTGTGTGTGTGTGTGTGTGTGTGTGTGTGTGTGTGCATGTGTGTGTGCATAGATCTATATGTATGAGTGCATGCAACTGCAGAGGCCATAGAGGATTTGGGTCCACTGCAGCTGCAGTTATAGATGGCTGCTAGCCACTGAACGTAAGTGCCAAGAAGTGAACTCAGGTCCTCTGCAAGAACAGTGTGTGTTCTTCCTGCTAAGACATCTCTCCAGCCCCTAAAGTTTTAATGTTTTCTTAATTCTTTCCATTACAACTGTTTCCATGGAGATTTGTTTCTGTATTTACATTTATCTTCCTTTTTCTGTTATTTGGTTTCCCTTCAATGTTTGGTAATCTTTGAATGATACCTAATTTTGTGCACAAAAGACTACCTTATTAGTGCAGTGGCTGGCACAGGTAACCTTCGAGATGAAATAGACTATTTTATCAAAGGGGACAGCATACTAAATGGAAAAGAAGCCACCAGGCTCTTTGTCAAAGGCAAATTCTGGCTTTTTCTTTCGACAACAGGAACAGGCTTGGGGCACCACCGCTGCCAATCAAGTCAGAGGAAAAGGGGCTCCTTAGACTAGATCTAAGAGATTGCATGAAGAAAGCACTTTCCACCTTTATTACATCTTCTTTCCCCTGCCCCTGTATTTTAGGTTCCTGATACTGGTGTTTGTCTAACAAGGTAATCCAGTCTGACTCCTGTCTGCAAGGACCTCCTCAAACTCTATCCTGCAAAGGCTGATCCCTTTCTCTTTCCCCACTTTTCCTTTCTGTATTATTATTTATTTATTTTTATAGTTTGTCCTAAGGTTTTAATTTTACTGTTTCTTGTGGGCATCGATCTTTCTACAGAGATTTGCAACAGACAGGAGGCCAAATAAAATTGACTCTCTATCATCTTGAATTAATGAAATCACATTGCTGACCTAGCGTTGCACTACAGAACTGTTCACAAACAGATACACCTAACTGTAGATAGACAAATTCCCACACAGGCTCCCCAGACCTTGCTAAAGATTCTTCATGGATCAAGTAGGAGTTAATGGTGTTACAGGCTTTAGATGATTCTAAATTGTTCCCCAAAATTCTTGCCAGTTTCATGTGTGTGTGTATCTCTCAACAGAATGACCACAGAGACAACAACGCAAAAGAAAGCACTGGACTTTACTCTGAGGCCTTACACATTTTCGTTAGTTGGGCTTGACCACCTCTACCTAGGATTAGCCAGAAAAATAATTGATGTAAATCTAGAGCCACGAATGATAACATGTGAAGACTGGTGGAGAATTGGCAGGACCCCAGATTGCTGCAGAAAGGCCAAGGGAAGGACCCATTTTTAAAATGGAATAAAAGGTTCTTTGAGAATGAATGACCTTCATGTAAAGAAAGAGCAGTAGACGTGGTACTCTTTCACCCGGATAACTCTCGGTGGTCTTGGGTAGCAGTCAAATCGAAGAAGAGAGCGAATTGCTACACACCTGTGACATCCCCAGAACACGAAGCACCCAAAGTGGAACATACTTTTAATTGAAAACATTTAAAATATAAATTTTAATCCACATTTTGCTATTAATGTACTTGAATGAAGACATCTGGGTTTGGGCACATTGTTCACTATGGCTGAGGTCTACGTTGACATCTAGATTCAGAGAAGTGTGTAAACTGTCTAAAATGATTATTCAGACATTGAGTACTCCTTTAATAATGTGAAGCATATAGATTAAAATTTTGCCTATGAGATAAAACGTGGTAGTGTCTGCTCTATGTCAGAATAAACATCGAATGACTAGTGATTCCAGTAGATCAAATCACTATTCAAAAAAACCAACCTAGATAATGTGAAATGAGTTTTCATATTTTGGGCTTCAATTAAGGAACAAAGAATTTCCGTATACTTGAACTGGGGACAGCTATTCAGCAGTGGCTGTGTGTCCCTTAGCATGTCCAGCCTGTAGTCACTTACTCTAAGATGTATCCAGGATTTGTATAGATGGTTTCACTTCTGGGCTCTACTGCTTACCTTCTTCAGATTGCAATTTCTCCACCCACCCTTCAACTTTAAACCCTTCTCGCCTCATATGTTGAGCTAATTTTTCTGTCTTCTGCTTCCTCAGTATTTTGTGCATCCAGACACAACCCATGTCTGTTGAGTGTCTGCCACCTTCCAGACACTGGGCTGTGGCATAGCAGTTGCATCCACACACCACAATCTCAATATGACTGTTCTTGTTGGCCCGTTGGAGGCAGGTGAGTCCTGAGAAGGCACTGTGAATGGTTCAACGTTTCCCCATCAGCGAGTAGTAAAGTTAGACGTCAACCACACAGTCGTCTACGGTTTTTCTCCATCACTGTGCTTTAAACTCTCAAGGTCAGAAGAAAAATGATCTCATTTCTCCTTCGATCCTGAGAGCAGCACAGTGCCTGGCACGTGGTCAAATCCTACGTGATGAACAAACACATGAATGAATGAACAGCAAGTAAAGTCGCATTAACAGCGCGCCGAACCGAAGGCCCTTTTCAAGCTGGCATTCAATAGGCATTCATTAACATCCCCATCTCCATGCTTGACTCCGATTTTGGCTTATGGAGCAGCGCTGTCAAGAGGGATGAGGAAAACATAGAGCGTGAAAAGAGGTAAGAGAATGAGGTGCACGTTGGGTAGGCACACCAGGCTGATGGTTCAGTTCTAAAGCTTCATATAATGTCAAGAGTAATCAGGTCATTCTTTCATTAGATGTGTGTTCGTATTTCATATGTGTAAGGAGTCATCAGTCATTATGGATAGACGTGGCTGCTGACTTCAAGTTCAGAATTTCAGCAGAAGACAGGGTATGTAGGTCCACACAAGGATGCACACAAGGCAAGCAAGTGTCACTGCTTAGTAATGAAACAGGACTCTAAAGCAGTGGTCTTCAACCTGTGGTTTGCAACCCCTTTGGGGATTAAATGACCATTTCACAGGAGTTGCACACCAGATATTTACACTACAACCCATAACAGTAGCAAAATTACAGCTATGAGGTAGCAACAAAATAATTTTATGGTTGGGAGTCACCACAGAATGAGGAGTATTAAAGGGACTCAAAGTTGGGAAGGTGAAGAACCATAAGTCTAGAGAGTTGGGATGTAAATGAGGCCTTAGACAGGGCCCATGAAATGTCAGTTGCTCAGTGTTTGCTGAGTGATATTTTTAAGGTTTAGGCCCAAATCTTTTGACTCATTTATGTATTCATTCACTTAGCACATTCTTGAATGCACATTAAGTACTGGATACTCTTCTAGGCATTGAAATATTGGCCATTACTCCAGTTGTAGCTCTTTCTTTGCATGCATTTCTATAATTTTTGATTCTTAAAGATGAATTGAATCTCAGGGTTAGAAAGGGTCTTTAAAGATCATAAAATCCACTTCATCTTTAGGCCTAATGCCTTGAGTAGTGGTCACGATGAAAGGTTAATTTAAATGCTGGTTTTTAAACATATATTCTTCATTCTATTTAAGATAACTAACCAAAATAATAGTAAGAGGAAACGACAAGACCATTTTTGGTGTTCTTATGAGCTATGAGCTCCTTGGCAATCCATGTAAGTGAGGAATTAACTCCAACAAAGGAATTTTAACTGACATTAATCCAGGTAAATATTTCTGATATTTATGTGATATTAGTATTTATCTGGTGTCCAGATCCTATGTAGGATCTGGGAAAGCGATTGCCTACTTCATTGAGGGAATGTGGATATACCATGTAGCATTTATTATAGAATGTAAAGTGAGCATGGGGTAGTTACACGGACATCTACCACATATCCAGCAAGGATATCTCTTGATAGGGCATCTCCTAACTGATATGATAATGGCTAGCTGCACACAAGAAGGACATGAGCTATACTGAAGCAGGACACCTTGCCCAAACACTCTATTCCAAAGTAGAAGATGCTGAAGAGGGCTGGTGGTTCTGGAAGAGACAGGACAAAGAGATCTCAATGAGTAAGTGGTGCTGTACCTTAGTGGTTGAATTCTTTCTTGTTATGCATGAGTTGAGATCTTAAGTCCCAAGAACTGGGAAATAAAATTCCAAACCCACAGCACTAATGAAAAGTTTCTGATTCTTTAGTCTGGAGAAATAGCTTAGAGAAGAGTAACTGCTTAGTGTGTTGGTCATATCCTCAATGTTTTGATCAAATGACTGAGGCAAAGCAAATTAAGGGAGGAAGTGTTTGTTTTGGCTGACGGCTGAAGGGCTACCCATCATGGTGGGGACAATATGGCAGCAAGAGTTGAGGCACCTGGTCCCATTCAACGTATAGGCTAAAAACAGAGACGGTTAACTAGTGAGCTTAGCTCAAGTTCTCACTTGACTCTAATGTTGATGGAGCCCTTGAGATGGTGTGGTCCACGCCTAGGGCCCAACTTCCATGAGCCTAATGGATATAATCCCTCACGGATATCCCCAGATGCTTGCTTTTTAGTCATTATCTATCCTGTTGAGTTGATAATCAATATTAACCATCATGTGTAGCTTGTGTCAGTGCCAGCACTATAAAGAGGGGAGAGAATATTTCCTTCCCCGTTGTGCTTGTAATCTTGTGTTTGTATAGGCAAGGGCAGGAAATAAATTTGAAAACCATGTCTAGTAACGAATTTGGTAAATTGAGACAGGAAGATTGTGCATTCAAGATTATCCAAGGCTACACATGCATGTATGCATGTGTGCCGCACACATGCCCACCCACATACACATGCAAACACCCCCCACATACACACACAAATTCTGAGACAAAGAATTGGCATTTATTTAACTTTGCTCTCTTACTAAAGAGATAGATCCTGATTCAGAACTAGAATGGATGCTAGCCTCTAAAATACATAAAAGGAGAGAGAGAGAGAGAGAGAGAGAGAGAGAGAGAGAGAGAGAGATTAGGATGCCACAAAATCAGACATATCTAACAAAAATTATTTTGTGGAAACAAATATTTGCTTCTAGACTGAGAACCTGCCACATTTCATGTTAGCCTAATATGTCTTTATAGCGACAGCATACCCGACAGCTGACAAACGATTAAAATGTTGAAAAAAGCACACCAAAAGCCATCTAGGGAGAATCTGCCGCAGGAGGGGTGTACGAGAACCCCGAGACAATGTACTGTGTCTGTCTCTGTGTGTACATTAGTGCATATATATCATACACCCATATGGATATAGTATTCTGTGGTTCTTGTGTAAGAAAAATAGCATAGGTATGGTAGGCCAGGTTGGCATTTCTGTCGCCACAGAGCGTGCACAGTGAACGTCCAGTTTCTCTCCCTATTCTAAGTCATTTCTTTTGTTTTTCACTGAAAGTTCAGTTGTCTAGAGCCCTGGGCCTCCCAAGTCTGACCCTCCCGTCCTCTCCGCACAACCAGAGGCCACCCCCTTTCCTTCACTCCAGCTCCCAGAAAACAGAGACTCATTGCTTATGCTGAAATTTTGATAACCTAACTGGCAGAACAGTTATTCAAATTTTAGGCTTCTGAATGCAGCCAGATCAACGTGGCCTACCCACATAAATAATTTTGACACGATAAGTATGCGAGAGCGATGATAACCGATAAGTGAAGCAATTACCTTGCTTTTTTGGATTATATTAAATGAAGATTCTGATAGAGTAATGGGAAGGGACACAGCAGACAAAAAGGCCGCTGTGGAGCTTTGGGGCCCGTGTTATCTCTATTATACCACATTGAAATAGAGACGCTCACCAATCACGCACTTCTGTGTAACTTCTGGCTTCGAAGAGTGAACAATGAATAAATTGTCACAAGACAGTAACTGATAAATTAGGATTGGCAGTGCTCTTTAAAAAGCATAAATAAACTTACAAGTCACCCTCTCCCTTTGTAAAGTGGCTTTTACGGGGTTCTGGGGGTAGGTGGCTGGATAGAATCCATTACAGCAGTGCTCTCTCTCTCTTTCCTTGTAACCCACCCTCCCACCTCAAGTCCCTTTCTGGTATCACCCATAGTGATTCGCCTTAGAGAATAAAGACCATGCTATACTTCCTCATCAAAATTCCACCAATCCTGACTTGGAACATGGCTTGACTCTCTGTCTGTAATTCACGGTATGCACTTGCCTTTAAAAGTTTATTTTCAGAGCTTTGGCTGTCCGATAGCAACCCTATCCTTCACTTGATGCTCTGTCTTTCTGCTGGAGGTGGGCTCTATGAGTTCCCTCTCCCCACTGTAGGGCATTTCATCTAGGGTCTCCCCCTTTGAGTCCTGAGAGTCTCCACTTCCCAGGTCTCTGGTACACTCTAGAGGGTCTGCACAACCTCCTTCCTCCCGAGGTTCCTCCCTGTTTCCATTCTTTCTGTTGTCCCTCAGGGCTTCAATTTTTCCCCCACCCAATACCAGATCATGTTCCCCTCACCCCCCACCCCCATCTTTTTCCCTCCCCTGTCCCTCCCTCCCCCTTGTGGTTGCTTTCTTTTCCCTTCCAAGGGGGACTGAGTGTCCTCACTTGGGCCCCTCATCTTGTTGAACTTTTGAGATCTGTGGTCTGTAACTTGGGTATTTTGAACTTTCTTATTTTTTATTTTTTTATTTTTTGCTAATATCCATTTATTAGTGAGTACATACCACGCATGTCCTTTTGAATCTGAGTTACCTCACTCAGGATGATATTTTCTAGTTCCATCCATTTGCCTGCAAAACTCAGGATATCCTCATTCTCAATAGCTGAGTAGTATTCCATTATGTAAATGAACCACATTTTCTGTAGCCATTCTTCTGTTGTGGGACATCTGGGTTGTTTCCAGCTTCTGGCTATCACAATAAGGCTGCTATAAACATAGTGGAACATGTGCCCCTGTGACATGGTGGGGCATCTTTTGAGTTTATTCCCAAGAGTGATATTGCTGGGTCTTTAGGTAGATCTATTTCCAATTTTCTGAGAAGATGCACCTAACCCTCAAGAGACTAGAGGCTTCAGGAAATTTGGAGGACTGTCGGAGTAGGGGGCGTTTTGTGGGGAGGAGGTATGAGATGTTGAACAGTTAGAAGATGGACCATGAGCTGAATAAAATCTGGAGTGTAAAAGTAAATAAAAAAATAAAAATTTAAAAAACAGTTTATTTTCAGTAAACAACAAATCCCCAAATCCAAAGACTTAGATTTTCTTTGTGGGTATAATATCGACCTGAGGTGTAAGTATATGAATTCTTTCCAAATGTGCGTGGAGCAGCCCCTGAAAGCAGGAGCCATGGAATACACGGGTTGGAAAGATTCGGTGCCTCTAGGTTTGCCTCTTTGAATTCTGGTGTTTTGTTTTGTTTGCATAAACTTTGTTACTGAAGATAGCTAGCTACTGAGCGATCTGCGGGTATCCCCCTGTCTCTGCCTTCCTGGTGCTGGCATTCCAAGCACACCACTACACCGAGCTTTTTATGTGGATTTTGCAGAATAATCTCAGGTCCTCATGCTTGCAGGGTAAGTACCCCCAACAATATCTCCCAAAGTCCCCAAAGGTCTCTCCCAACTCACACATGCCTTAGTAATGGTCTAGCTGAGAAGAGAACATATCGCCACAGACCTCAAAAACTATAGAAAGCACTGAGTAAGCAAATGAAGTTGGAGTCATTGTAACTCCGTGTCTTAGAAAAGCCCATCTACCCTACAGGCGTGCAAGGCTCAGGGGCGACTTGCTTATGTTTCTTTTTTACCGACGGTCTGTAGTGTGAGAAGCTAGGACTGAGGAAAGGGGTAACATTCTGTTATTGTTGGAATCCCAGCACCAACTGCCGAAACGCATACCAGCACGCTGCCCATCACAGGAGCAGAGAAGGCTGCAGACACTGGAGGGCAGAGTTCAAGAGTCCAGGTTGCTCATTCCTATTGGTTTGAAGTGGCTGTACTCAGAAGGAATGCGTCATCTGTGAAATGGGAGTAATATGGCTTGGCTTCAAGGACCCACAAGACATGGTGTGGATGTTACTACTATACATGGTACAGCTGACCTGACTGGTTGGTAGTGTATGTCAGTGTCCAGAGGCCACACTGCTAATGCTGCCTTCGGCTTTACCACAAGGCTGGAGTTTCAGGCAATGAGTAGTGATGGCGAGATGGGCCAACTTAGTTTCATAAGCAAAGGACACAGGAACAAACATTATTAATCTGTTTTGGCTCAGGCAATTACTTATCTCGTCGTTCATTAAAAAACACAAAAAGCAAACCATTCACATGGCTACTTTTCAAAAATGAAAGGGCCAATAAAGCTAGGAAAAACCAATCCCATTTGATTAAATTGTTAGCATTACAGGCCTTAAAATAACATTTGTTCTGTTTGTGAAGCCCCAGTCTTACCGCATGGGTAAGGAATTTGCTTTTAAAGACAAGAAAAACAACAACAGGGAAATGAAGCCCAGTGCCCACACCGAGGACCAGATTCTCCACTGTTTTTGTGTGAGTTCATTTACAGCAGCCCACATTGCCAGTGCCCAAGCCTCCAGACCACCAGCTACACGTGTTAACAACAGTGGTGCTGAGACAACTCCAGGGTGTGGGTGGGGATGAAGAAGGAGAGAAGACGGTGACATTAATAATATGGCTGCAAGGTCTCCCTCTACTTTCTCAGAGACACTGCCAAGGTTTGCACACTGTGGTCGGTTCAGGCCGATTTTGTATAATTTATCTGTCTCTGTTTTCTAAATGTATTGTTTCTTCCTGTAATTAAAAAAAAATAGTGGCTGTTGCTACTTGGAATAAAAGCAAACAATATTTGTTATGCTGTGTTATATTCCTTATTAGCAGAATTACTGAATACAGTTTTTAAATTTTTTTTATTGAATTTCACATTATTCAGTCCCACTTATCTGCTGGTATCTTCGTATCCAACCTCCACCCTGGCAATCCTCCCCCCCCCCAAAGAAAACAAAAGATTAAAAAACCAAGCAAACAAACAAAAACCAAATTCAAAACAAAACAAAACTAAAAAAAAAACTCACCGTGGAAACTGCAGTATGTCACGGTGTGTCACGCAGCGTACTGTTTTGTCCAAACAACCTTACTTGCAAGGATTCATTGCAATGAGGCACTGGTTAGGTTTGAGGCCTCTGGCTTCTGCTACACTATCAAGACTGGGTCCTCACCAGGATTCATCTCAGAGCTTGTTGTCCTGTGTTATGCTGATCCTGCAGCTTTGGATCTCCAGGAGTGGATCCTTCATCATGTTCCCCGCAGTTCATGGGTGGAGCAGATGCTGGAAATTCAGAACCCTGGATCTGGACCTCACTAGAAGCTGAGTGGATCAGCTCACTAGCTTTCCTGGGCCCACCAGGGTCAACTCTACTGAGCTGGCCGGGGGAGGTGTGGGGGTTGCTCTCCTGAATGCTGCAGCCATTGAGGGGTAGGGCTGGCTCTCCTGCTCTCATGCCCTCAGGCCAGCTCACCCGACTAGAGGTGCTAGTGATGGTGGTCATGAGGAGATCTCTCCCTGCCTATGTCACCTCATGGAAGGTGAGGGGTGGAGCTAACTCTTCCAAGTGGCATAGCCAGTGGGGGTGGGGCCAGCTGTCCGGAACTCAGACCACCAGAGCCAGCTAGCTCTCCCATGTTGCCCAGGTTAGGGGCAATGCCAGATTTCCCAAGTGCAAGAAGCAGGGCAGGCACTCTCACCATAAGTGATGGGTAGGGCCGACTCTTGAGTGTAGAGGCCAGCAAGCAGCTGGGCCTGCTCTTCTACAACAGGCCAGGGGCAGGGCTAGCTCAGTACAATTCTTAGACACCAATATGGCCTCAGGAAGCAGTCCAGACCAGGTACGTTCATATGGCCTTTGGTGCTAACATGGCTTCTGACCTCAGGACAGACCCTGGCTGTGATAGGATCATGGGCCCAGACATGGCCTCCGGCAGCAAAATAAGCCTGGATGTCACTATGGCTGCAGGTAACAGTGCAGGCCACTCAGATCAATATGTCCCCTGGCCTCAGCACAGAACAAGACATCAACATGGTCTTGGGCTATAGCCCAGATCACTGACATCTGTATGGCTTTTGGGGGCAACATGGGCCATAGACATCAGCATTGTCTGCAGTTAGGGTCATGGATCAGATATGACCTTCAGCCACAGCCTGGGCCCAGACCTCTCTTTGGCCTCAGGTGGGTGTGGAGGCTCCTCATTCCACCTCTCTCCACATGCACAAACCTCTGGGCTTCGCTTTTCCATCTCTCCATTGCATATTTGCTCATCATAGTGGTACTTCTCTCGGGGTCAGGGTGGGAGCTTGGGTATCTTTCTTCCAGCAATCCCCTTCATGACCACCCCAACTTTTACCTTCCTCCCTCCCAATATGAGAAATCAGCAACTTAAAATACTTGTCTATGACTGCCTGTACCTAGAAAGGTAGGTATCAAAGGTTTCTGATGGGACAGCCCAGTTGTTGTGATTGGTCAAAAGCAGAAGTGCAGAGTCCCCCAAAGATTCCCTATGCTCACAGATGCTGATCACCCCGGTGCTGGGATACCAATTTGACACAGGCTAAAGTCATCAGAGGAGTCGTCATCAAGCTGAGAAAACGCCCCCCACAAGAATGAGTTGTAGGAAGCCCCATAGACCATTTTCTTAATCGAGGACTGATGTGGGATGGCCCGGCCCATTGTCAGTGAGGATTGCCAGAGAGGCTTTCATGGACTGATAGTCTGGGATTCTGTAAGAAAGCAGGCCCAATAAGCCATGGAGAATGAGCCAGTCAGCAACACCCTGCCTCCACCTTCCTGCCCTGTTTAAGTTCCCGCCCTGACTTAACGTCAGCGATAACCAGTGACACAGAATTTTAAGCCAAATCAACCCTTTCCTTCCCAAGTTTCTTTTGTTCATGGCATTTTTAAAATAGTAATATAAAGACATTCACATATTTTCGACACTACTTAATACTATCCAACTTGGGCATAAAGGGCACACCCAGGGCCTTCTTGTGCCTATTTTGATTGACTGGTACCTGTTATAGTTATCAATGTCACCATAACTATTGCATACTACAAAACCAAGTACAAACAATAGAGCTAGATTTTAGTCCCTGGAGATGCTTTTGACTGAAGCCTTTATAAAAAGCCAAGTCATGAGCAGTAGTATTGGAGCAGGCAGACTTTGAAACCTCTTTATCTGTGCGTTCTATTTATACTTTTGCATTAACTTTAATGTACATTTGGTACATCTGGGAAGGTTCCTAAGCTACCACGTTGAGTGGCTATCATCCACGCCTATGGAGAAGAGGTGAGGATCCTTGAAATTGCTAAACATCCTGCTAACATCTCGGAGCATGGCACTTCTGATAACTAAAAGTAGGAGAGAGACATAGAAAAATGGCATTTGATCTCGCCAGCTCTTCGGAAGGCCACCAAAATCTTTACAAGAACTAAGAAGCTCTACTGGGCTTGCCCATTTTCCTACCCAGAAATGAAGTTTGCATAAAATCTAGGTAGGATGTTGAAATAGTCCAGGTTCCAAATAAAAAACAAACATCACCTCTGTGTTGTATCCTTTGTGAGCAGTTTACTTCAGTGAGGGATAAGTGAAAAACGCCAGCCTTAGGCTCTGGCTACTACGGAGAGAGATCACCTAGAAGTTTAAGTTTAGGTCCTCACAGCACACAAAGGATCTCTGCCCTCCTGAGCTCACCAACACACTTTTGCTGTACTGAGGGCTGCAGAGGCACTGGTGTGACTAGGACTCAGGGATCTGTAAGAGGCAGATCTAATTGCCCCCGCTCAGGAGAGTGGGCATCTCTGGTCAAATCCCTCAAGGGTCCATATTCCCAGTTGTTGATGTCTGAACACACAGTGATCATTCAGCCACTATTAAAAAGTGTGGGAAAAAGTGTCTTCTTTTACCTTCCTCATCCTGGGCTTTGTTAAAATGACCTTTCCGTTCTTTGTGTTCTGGTCTCCCTCTAGTTCTTTACCATGTTTCAGTCAAACATCCATGATATCCTTTCCATGAGCCAGAAACCACCTACTTTGGGTGAAGACCCAATCATAGCCTGCGTCATACATGAGGTCCCTTTTCCGGATTCTTAAGCAGAAATTGCTGTGCATCTAAATCTCCTGTCACCTCCATCATGATGTTTATTACATTGCAAAGTAATTAGCCAGGACTGGTCTTTGCCTTTACTTAAACTGTGATTCTTGAAAACAATGATTGGACCTTGATTCTCATTGTGCGGTTGAAGGCATGCCTGTGTGTAACATCCCCAACTATGGTAGACTAACTCTAGAAGTCGGCATGACTTCCCACCTCTCTGCAGCCATGGCCTTTGCCCCATGAGCATAGAGCTCCTTCTAATAGGTGCAGACTCTTATTTCCCTACTCCTAGAATTGGGACTGGCTTTGAGACTTGCTTTGGCCAATTACACACGACTACACCCAAGGCCACACTAGCAGAGTTCATCATGAGATCCTCACAGAGTCCCATGACTTGGTCAACTTTGTTTCCCCAACTTAGAGGCCATGTATAGGAGAAACAGTATCCCAAGTTTGCAACATTTAACCAATTCACCAGCTGAATCCATATAAATAAGTCTGCTGCACTAAGATAGACTTAGCTCGGACTAGGCCAGCCAACTAGTCAGGTGGCTATGGTTCTATGAAAATAGAAGTACTTGTTTGCGATCATTGAGTTTTTGTGATTGATTTGCAGAAATAGCTGATTTGGGTGCTGGGGTCGCAGCTTAGTTGCTAGACTGCTTGACAAGCATGTACGACACCTGGATTGGATTTCTAGTGCTGCACCAAGCAGACGTAGTGGTGATCACCTATAATCCCAGCATTTAGGAGGCAGAGGCGGGAGGATCAGGAATTCAAGGTCATTTTTGACTACACAGCCAATATAAGGTGATCTGGACTGTATGAGATCATGTCTTTAAACAAAAAGGTATAATCTTTTCCCCCCTTATCCTCTGGCTCAAACAAAGAAAAGGCCAAGCATCCTCCTGATTTACAAAGTCAACATTCTGTGCAGGAAACAGAGTGCACTAATTTGTCTTTCCCACGTGACTCTGGCAGGTCTTGCCTTGGTAGGGAGTATGAGCTCATTGGATGCTGCAGCTGCAAATGACCCGTTGTTCATCTTATCAATAGCCTCAAATTTCTTGAAAACAGAAATGGAATCAAGAGAGTTAGTTTAATTGATGCAAGGTCCCTGAGGGCAGAGTGAGGTGTGGACTCAAGCCAGCCTGTTTTGCTGTGGTACCTTAGGGGGCTGTGGGCCTCCACAACCACAGGGTTTTTACCTCTCAGCCAAGCTTTAATCACTACAGATTTTCACTTATTTTTTTTAAAGGTACAGTTGGCACGGAATGTTCGAAAACGCAGTCCAGCTTAATGAGGAGTGATATGAGTATCCAAGAATAAGTTATCTAATCACTTCAATTACTAAGAAACTCAGTGTGTGTACTTTCCTCCTGCCCTATTTACAATGATTCTGAACCCTTGCTGTGTTCACTGTGGGCTATTCTGATGCCAAGAGTTCCCCAAATGGACATCTAGATAGATGCAGATTCATACCTCCACATTTCAAAGATTATTAGTCTAACACAACACCCCTTTCTCCACAGGTTGAACGTTATAAAGGTTTCACTTGGAGGGTATGTTTATTCCCAAGACTCGTTTGCGAGAAAAACTTTCTTTGTAGCATCATGCAGTGTATGGAGGACCAAAGTCAATCAGAGCACGGTCCTGGTAGCTCTTACCATTTTAGCAGAAGAGGATGAAAATGTTCTTTGCTGAGTAGCGAGGAGGGGTGTGGATGAAAAGGGAAGTGCTGAGAGATAGAGTCAGAGCATGTGAATACTGATAACCATTTTCCCAGTTTGAGGCAACAGCGGAGATGTTGCTATGTACCCGAGGGAAGATGTAGAGTGGTCAGCGGCTCTGAAGGAAAAGCATTTGGTGGTAATCATCTCTTAATCAGAAGTCGAACTGAACTGTAGCTCATGACAAAGAGAAGCTAACTATTTTGTTAATTGCTATGATTATTTTCCCCGAGTTTATTTTGACAGTCATGTCAGTGGTGGAAAACAATCTCCTGAAATTGCCTCTTGCCGCTCATGAATCATAAATCCTTATGGTTTTGACAAATGACTTTACTCCACCCTTTAAACCGGCTTTAGGACCTTATGCAACCTGACTCTTTAGAACATCTTCTTGGTAACCTACAGAGGTGAGGGGCAGAGGTACAGGCAGGCAGGGAGAGAGAGGGAGAGAGAGAAGAGGGGTGTGGTGAAGGAGATTTATTTATTTATTTTTATAGAAAAGATTATGTGGAGCCTTATTAGGCTTGGAGACCGCCTCCCTGTCACAGGGAGTCTGATCTCCTCTCTTCTCTTTTCTTTCCTTTCCATTCAGAAAAGGTTGTATGTGTGTCTGTGTGGAGGGGGGAGTAACAGGTGGGACTAGGGGAAGGAGGGAATGGGGGTGGGTTTGTTCAAAATATATCATACGCATGTGTGAATATTAAATAAAATGTTTAAAAATAAACAAAACAAAACAAAAACAAACCCTCCCCAATACCAGGTGTGGTAGCATGTGCTTATAATCACAGAACTGGGACTTGCCGGTCCCTTGGGCTCTCGGGGTAGCCACTCTTGCCTAATTGGTAAGTCGAAGGCCAATGAGACGCCCTGTCCCAAAGGAGGTAGGTGACATTCCAGGCGATGACGCCCACGACTGTTCTCTGGCCTCTACGTGCGTACATGTGTGTGTTCCCCAACACCCAGACTCCCACGTCCCTCTCACACATACACACACCAGAAAAAAGAAACTGAATGATCCTGGATAAGAGAGAGAGAGAGAGCCAGAAACTCTGTTTGAACAAAAAGGAAATCTATTCTTCACTATCTTGAACATTTTAGTTTCTGCATCAGTCTCAAGGGTTGGCTGAGCAAAGCACAGATCTTTCACTAAAATGCTAAGCCCCTGAGGTGACCTCACTGCACACTAAATGAGACAGGTAGAACAAAAGCAAGCATCAGGCTTAAGTGCTCCTTTTTATCACGATGGACCTAACAGAGTCTCACACGCTTGCTTCCACTATCCATGGGACCTGCTATGTGCCAGCCATGTTGGTAGGTTTGGGGTGGGACAGGCCTCATCTTCCCAGGCTCTCATATTGGTAACATGCTTCAGAGACAAGCTCATAACAGAAGAGCCTGGAACATTAACCAGAATATTATCTTTTTTCTTTAGATATGTTTTGGCCCATTTTAGTAAAAACCATATTTGTGTTTCGCTTACGAGCCATAGGGAGATCAAGAGGCCCTTGGAAGGAAACATTGACATTGGAGAAATAAACACCTGACCAGAAAAGATTTAAGCTTGGAGTTGAACACATACTTTCATTGACTATTAACATTGAAGATGTACCACACTCATACCAGGAAGTGAGGCAGAAGAATGTGTAGGATTTGCTACAAGAAGTGGCCCCTCATAATGTTTTAAAAAAACTTTTGTTTTATGTGTATGTTTCGCCTATGTATATGTATGTGCATCGCTTGCATGCAGTACCCATGTGTGCCTAAAGAGGGCACCAGATTCTCTGGAACTGGGAAGCCACAATGTTTCTGCTGGCAAAACAACTCCGGTCCTCTAGAAGAACCTCAAGTTCTTTTAACCTCCGAGCATCTCTCCAACCCTTGTATAAATCTTGATGTCAGTATGGTTTGATGTCTAAAGCAGTGGAATGGGTAGTAGCTCTGAGTTCTCCACAGAACCCCCAGCTGGGTGGAGATGCTCTAGTGTAAGAATGTGAGAATCAGTGTCTGTCAGGAGTCCTGATACTGACTGATACTCTTGGAAAGTCAAAGCCTTCTTTGGAGCGCTCCGACCGTTCATGCTGCCAAGTCAGGAGGAAAGATAGGGTTAGCATTGTTCTCAGGTTAGGATTCACTTCTGTCATTATTACTCATGTTATCTGCTATAGATGACTGAGAAAATTTTTTTCTTCCCACCCCTGTGGTCCAAAACAAAAGGGAATTAAAAGAAACCACTACAAATTGCCCATCACAGAGAAAACTCATTGAGGTCTAATTCTTGGTAAACACATTGGCATTTTTGATCTGGAAGATTCTTGTTTTCTAAGGCATAATTTTTTTGTTGTTCTGTTTCTAAATAGGCCTGTAAAAGATTGAAAAGGTAGGTGCTTTTCTGTTAAATTTTCCCTGGAATTTTTTTTTGCACATTTTGCACATTTTATACATTTTACATTTAATACACTCACGGAGGCAGTTCTGGCTTATCTATGAGTAACTAGGCTCTACCTTGGCTCAGACATTCCTAAATCCATCTATTTTAAGAATTTTAAAGTACCTCTTATCATTTCAGAATTCAGATTTGAAGTCGGAGAAAGGAAGAGAGAGAGAGTTTCGTTCTTGGCCTCAGTCCCATCCTGAACAATACAAGGTTGATACGGAAGTTCAGAGAATGGATTTAGGATGAGTATAGATTTTATTTTAAAACTACTTACATTTGCTCACCTCTCCTTCTTTGTGAGCAAGCAAATGGTAGTTTTGCAACAATCGTCCTCCACTAAGAACACATCAATCGTGAAAGGAACACTCAGCTCTTACCGGGTCGCTTTTAATAAAAGTAAAACTATATCTCACTTGTTTTTGTAGGAAGCCTAAGAGACTTGGATTAGAAACCTCAGTGAATAGAAAGAAATTCAGCAAAAATATGAGCCCATTCGTCTCTGGCGTCTTGAAAACTCACCCACTCAATTTGGGAAGCAGTGGGCAGAGGAATGATGGCGGCTGTTTACAGCCTGGGAAACTAACACTTCACACCCCTTTATCCCTGTGAAGAGTAGTCTGTTAACTTTCCCTTGTACTTTGGAGGTTTTTTCTTCTTTCTTTCTAGAAAGTGACTCTACTGTGAGGTTCTAGAGATCACGTGACCTTCCTTCTTCAACATTACTTCACATGATGCTTTCGGTCCCCTTTACAAAGCAAGATGTAGCCTAAGGGACAGCAGACCCTCTCTTCAACCCAGTGTCACCCAGAGCAAATCTTAAGCCCTAACCCCATCTGGGAAATGCTGAAGAGAATTACTCTCTCCCTGCCTGCAGCCTTTGTGGGTCTGGTGGCCACACCCTGCTGGTGCTCGCATTCTGTGGCTCCTGCTCCTGGGCAAAGCCACGCATGCTCCCAGCCTGATCATTTCTTTCAGTAGCTCGCTTTTCTATTTCATTGCGGTTCTTCTTCCACAGGCTCCTACTTTCAATAAAGTTTCTCTTCAGTGAGATGTGAGAACGTGTCCTTTTGTTTCCACCGTGATTTGTCCGTCTCTTTGCCATCACCACAGGGCCGTTTCATACCATCCTTTGGAAAGGTCGCTCATTCCTACAATGGGCTAATGACACCCGGACAGGCCGTATTAAAATTACGATCATAAACAGCTCTGGAGTACAAAGAGAAGAACTTAAGTAAGTGCCTTCCAAAAAAAAAAAAAAAAACACCGAAAATATTAGTTAAAATGTTGAAGTATATTAGCCAATTACACGAAATCCTTTTATATTGCCTTGCTTCATTTCAAACCTGGCATGGGCTATTTTGTCTGTGAACTCAAGTGGAACAAAAAGCTACAGAATGCAATTTGTGTCAGGAACTGGACTACAGAAGGACAACTAATTCTAATTAGTAGGAATTCCCCATAGGCCAGGGGGAGGCCAAGTGCAGGAACCAACTGCCTAATGCTGTTTCTATCTTGCAACAGGTGGGCCAAGGCCTTCTAAAGGTTGTCATGGCAATAGCTAATGGTAGACCTTTGGCCGGACACCAGTAATTAATTGCAGGCATGTCCAGCCTTTGAATGTGATATCTTTTAATACAGTTCTGAAATAAAAGAAGGCTGGCTCTTCTAATTGGTTAAAATTCAAACAGCAGAAGGCTTTGCCAAGAACCCCTGCAGTATAATGCAAGTCCGATTCCAGCCTCTCTAACTTAGATGTTTTACCTCTTGCTACACAAGGGAGTGGAGAGAAAGGTATTCACTTGAGATAAAGATTCTGCTCAGTGTGGACTCAAAAGCAAAACATTTGCTCAGGGTACTTAGGCTGTGTGTGAGGCCTTGAAGAAGCATACCTTTTCAAAAATCCGACAAATTATCAAAAAAAAAAAAAAAAACCAAAAACCCACCCTCATCTGAATTCCCACGCCCGAGTGTTACAGTCTATTGGGCAGGTATCATGCAATTAGTCATCTTCTGTGACAGCCTATACTTAGAAGGTGGTCCCTGAGCACTGCTTGGCTTTGGGGTGTGGCCAAGAATAGGAGAGTGGCGGAGGTGTTTGTAGAATGAGGGGACCAAAGAAGGCAGCTATGCTCCATGCCCCATGAGTCCGGCCCCTGTTTAGCTTGGACCCAGGGCACTTCCTCTCAGCACTTACAAGAAGCTGTAAGGGGTACTCGATTCCCACAGGGCTGGCTATTTGGGATATCGGGTATGATATATTCTAAATATCCAAGAATGGAGTCAAAAGAATGCTCCCTCTTTCTCTTTGGACCTGAAATTGTGCTACTGCCCATTCTGGGATGGTCAAAGAGCACCCAATGTCAGATATGCTAGTTAGATGACCCGAGTCTCACTGCATGGCAGACCACGTACTAAATATTCTGCATGCATCACCCTTCCTTACTGTTATTTTTTCTAGTTTAAGGAGCAGGGTACTGAAGCTTAGAGGGGCTGGCTTATCCAGTGTCTATTATACAGTTCTGGCAGAATTAGCATCTACAACCAGGCCTGATGTAGAGAAACCCGTGAAAACAGTGGGGTGATTTGTGTTCCTTTAGGGTTGAACCTGTTTAGAGTCCACCCGTTGCTTTCCTTTGTTGTCGTTATGGTTATATTAATTTATGTACTGTGGACTGCACCTTGGGCTTCATGCATACTCGGCCAGTCCTGTTTTACTTTTTATTTTGACGTTGGGTCTCATGAGATTGTGCAGGCCTTAACTCAGTCTATAGCTATCAAAGAACTTGAACTTGCAATCCTCTCTAATGTCCCAAGTAGTTAAAATTAAAGGCTGGTCCCCCCCCCCCGTCGGCAAGCAGCCCATCCTCCCCTTAGAATTATTCAATTCAAAGTGCATTATATAATCTTTTGGTTCTAAAACCTGGACCTTTTGTTCCCAAACTAGGGTCCAATTTACTGAAACGTTTTTTTTTAAAAAAGATACCTTTTAATAGACGTTTAGATTTTTCTTTTAACTACAGCACCATCACTTCATCTTCCTTCTCTGCTCAGTGTGCCAGTATAGTGTTATTATTTTTTTCCCAATGATAAATAAGGAAGCAGAGAAGGAAGGAACTGTCCCTCCCCTCAGTGCATGAGCCACAACCGTGTCTGAAAGTTTCCGGTTGCTCTTCTTTTCTGCTTGATGTTTTAAAAACAATTACGTTTTACAGAAAGAAAAAAATGAGATTCAGTTCATTCTGAGAAATGGGCGATTTTAATATCCAAGCTTCCAAAGTGCTGTTGACTTACATATTTGTGCAGTGTAGCCTGTTTGCATGGAGAGTGTGGCTTTTCTTGAACAGATCCCTCTTGGTTTCCCTGAGGGAGACTAATCTTCCTAGGTATTCTAAAGCTACCTCTATTCTTCAGAGCCCTCAGTTAGAAACACTCACCCTTGTTATTTTCCATGAGCTGGTCAGCAGGAAGTACAAGCAGGAGGCAAATTTAGGACATCTTCAGTAATCCTGTCCCAAAACCAATGTCTTGGTATAGTTCTTTGACCCTCTTGTTGTGAAGGTAGATCTGTGACGGACTTTCATACTGAGAAATGACCTGTCCCTACATTATACATGCTGCCTCTATTCATATATGTTCAAAGTACCTACTTCCTGATGTTGCTAATAAAGTCAGAAAAGTAGGCATGAAAAGATAGGGACAGTTTTACCCCCTCAGCCCCCTTTGTTTAAACACATGAAGAATTCCCGGGACACCGGTACAATAAGAAAAACACTTTAGGATGCCATTGCTTTAGTGACTGCATTCCCCATGGATTTATTTTTACCTAACAATTAGATGGGAGATATTCTGTAGAGCTGTGACCTCCCCCACCTCATGATAGGAATTGCTTTACTAATAAAACGCTTCTCTCATGACCTCCCCAGATCTTTTGACTCACACTGCTTGGGTGGCACCAGAGGCTAGAGCAGGGTTCCTTTTAGTAACACATTTGCATAAGTTGATCTGAATGATTCCCCACGTGATTCCAAGACTCCGGGGCTGGCCTGTCATCTCAGAAAAGCCTGAGGTACACAGCCCAAAGAGATCAAAACTCAAGAATTAACTAGTCTTCATAAAATGGTAACATCTCTAGGAACAGTAGAAATGATTATCATTTCTTCTTGGCGTTGGACTATGCCAAGCTAGAGAAAAACAGAGCTCTCAAACGTTGACAATCTGGTATATTGAAGTATGACCATTATTTTTTATTTTCCACATTTTTGGTCCAAAGACAGTTCTGAGTAATTGATTCCCATAATGAGCTATGGTTCGTTAGTCAATTTAATTTATAATTGAATTGGATGGATGTAACTCTGTGTAAAATTGTCTCTGAAGAATCTGTTTTGTTCGTCTGTTCAACTTCTGACAGGGATGGAAGAAAATCTAAATTATTCCCTCCTGCAACGGGGAAAAAAAATTCAGAGTCTCAGCTTCCCCGGTGAAATTAAGAGAAAAAAATATTTTTAATAGTTGCCATGCAAAAATATTATGGCTTTACTAAAATTTATACAAGCGTGTCAATTAACACTTTCGTGGCAAGGACGGTGGGTTGGGGAAATCTGTGTAAATGCCCCGAGGCAAGGGCCTAGCTGAGCCCCAGGAAGCTTCACATTATTAGTGTGAGCACTGGGTCTCCTCCATCCTTCATCATTGGTTATTGACAAAGATTGTCCTATTGCTACATAAATACACCAGGGGAACAATAGCCCTAATTCTGCAGGTGTTGAGCAATTACCACGACTTGTATTTTCTATACATTTTCAATAATGCTATAATTTAGGAAACAATTATTAAAATAATCATGTAGCACTTTCACTTTTTTCTCCCCCCCTCCCCCAGTTTGAATGCCTGTCAGGAAAATTTGAACTTTAATTGTGAACAATAGGCATTCGGTATTTTTTTCCCCCCCTCGGAGATTTTCCCCTTCTTCCTGAAGCCCTTCACATTTAAAACTTTTACAACCATCTTAGCACACACTCAAAACAAAGCCATAATTATGTAAAAAGAAATGTTTTACAGTTAATGCCATCTAAGACACTCACCAAGTGCCAAAATGCATAGGATTTTGGTAAAAGGCAATCTGCTCCCTTGAGGATAATACATGCAAACGACTCTTGCTCGAAACCTGAGGCAGGAGGCAGGAATAGTATACAGCCTCAGCTCACACCTAGGGAGCTCACTTTGATACCATGCCCAGAAGAGGGTTACAGGCTGCCATCTGAATGCAGTTTAATCATCTTAGAAGCAAAGGGCCTTGAGGGTACTCTCGCTCCGTAAGAATTATTACATCTAAGAAAGATGAAGGCGTGGGCTTTACCCTTCCTCGTTAACAATGGTAATGACGCCTAATGATGGGCTGTTGTATGAAATCCACCGACTGCGAAGACAAACCAGATGAAAACAGCTGCCCTTTTCCACTGTCAGACTCCGCTCTTCTGTGGACAAAGAGATCACGGATTCCCGTCCCAGACTCCGATGGAGAAGGCATTATGTCACTGTATGGCCACTGCCATTTCTATGGGCTTTAATCTAATCCCTTGCAAATGTTAAAACTATATATTTGACTTAGTTATAATGATATGAATAAACGATGTTTAGTAAGGTGGGTCAGGATATGAAGTCCAAATGTTACAGTTCTCAAGACGTGGAGCTCCTGCCGCTTCTCGTGTCTTCTGTACCCGTACCCGTCTGTTCTCTTTCCTCGTCCTTTTGCAGGGTTTAAACTGTTTTTTTTTCCAGTTACTGATACAGGCACACTGTTCAAACAAGCCACGTTCACTTTAACGCCACAATAGTCAACAAAGCAAGACTTGGCCTTATCAGGTAAAGTAAATCAGTAGAGGTTTCTGAAAGTCATAATTGGAGAATTCCTCAGTGGGACTCATATTTTATGTAAGTCAGGTATGTGAAATGGATTGGAAGTGAGTCCAACAGATTATTCAAAGCCACATCAATCATTCATACACAATGCAGTCAATGAGGGCTGACTCTAACACGAGATAAGCAGTGTCGTAGTAACTCACACTCTGAGGAAGCAGACCCCGCTGTGATCAATCACCCACTAACCAGCCCAAGTTACATTTTTGCTTTAGTCCTCATACTCTTCTGAATGGACATCGAAAACTATTGTTTTTAATCTAAAGTACTGGATCAATATCTATGATCAATAAGCATTCATTTCCCACTGAAGAGGACAATGGCCATTGGGATCCTGAGGTGTTCTCATAGAGAAAAATGTTGGGTTGAGTCGATCATTAATACATCAAACTTTAGAGGGGCAGAGTCTTGAACCTCTCCTTGAGGAAGGTTCCTTTCTTCAAGATAACTGTTTCTTCGTTAGGATTTCCAGTAAACTCTTTGGAACCTTGTATAATGATGGGTTCTGCCTTTGCAATCCCCAGCCAATAAAAATGGGAGGCATTATTTATTGATGACTTGGCCTTGTGAAATTTTATGAGGTGTCTTGTTATAAAAACACATTATAAAGTGTGGGCAAGCCTTGCAAATAGACTAATGATATCATGGTGGGAGATAGAAGGTTCTATGCTTGGGCCTACGCTCACTTAAAGTTGTGTAGACACCTAAGGGTCCTGCTTCCAGCTTATGACACCAGGAGAAGGAGGAAGAGTTTAAAACCAGAGATAGGAAACTCTCCTTTGTAACTTTTTTTTTTTTTGCCTTTCACATTAACATTTTTAACCAGTTCTTACAGGCAGGGGGTCCTGGCTTATAGTTCACTGCGATCAGAATTGTTAGTACGTTCATGGCTGTGTCCTGGCTTATAGTTCTCTGCGTTCAGAGTTGTTAGTACGTTCATGGTTGTTTGCTTTTCCTTTGTTTTCCTTGCACTGACAGCGTTGTTAAGAGATTATCTAACAGAGTAAATGTGTCACTGTCCTATGGCGAGACCCTGCTTACCCTTTAGTCAGGGGATTTGGGTCTGCACCACTAGAAGGTGAGCCTGAATGTCAGCTGCTTTAGGAGAGGGCACCGAAGTGAACAGGCCATCAAGCAGAGCTGAAAACTTTCTGCTTTGAAAAAGTTGGGAGACAGGAGGCAAAACAGGGAAGAGAAAAGGAGAAACGCTCAGCACTTGTACCTTGCGAAGCAACATACTTGAAGTACTTTCAACTGAGTACCCTTGCTTTAAAACATCCCTTGAGCACACACCTATCTACGTCATCTTATAAATACAAGAGCTGTACACTAGCACATGGGCATATATGTCTGCAGATGTGTATGTCTGTATGTTTAATAATGCCACTAACAATATCCAAAGCATAATTTAATCATGGATGATAATGAAGACTGATATCTTAAATTTTTTAAAAATTATTTTTTGACGGTTCACTGTCATGTAAAATTTCATTGCCCATGTTGGGGAAGAGAAGAAGAATAAAAGGAAGGAAAGATGGGGTGTGAATAGGACCAAATACATATTAAAATGTCACAACGAGGCCCCACGTGCTCGCACAGGTACTATATGCTTATTTAACAAACTGAATTTAATTCATGCGGCCTTGAAGGAGTGGAAGCCTGTGCTTCTGTTACTGATTCTGTCTTCAGTCTGTACAGACTTGGCAGTCGGCTAACTTCAGTCTTCAGGTTCTCCAGCCACTTTGCGACACAAGGTGTCGATCTTGTGAACCAATGTAACTCAAGTTACACAGTAACCCGTGAAGCCGGTTCAGTGGTTCAGGGGACTTGCAGGCATTTTTTTTTTTTTTTGGCATATACTCACACCCCTCACCTCGAGGTACAAGGATTATATCCCCACTTAATGCTTTCTGATGTATATACTATGCTGGACACTAGTGTCCACGCACCAAATAAGTACACCTAAGGTTGGTTTTGTGTGTGAACATAAGTGAACATTCCATGATTTCTTTCTGCACAAAGGCTCATCTTAGTGAACTTCCTTTGGAAATCTCTATGCTTGAGGACCGGGGAAACATTCAGATGCTCCCTGAGAAGTCTCACTGGATGTGAACATGCATGAGGCCACACGGCCTCATGTTACCCTCCCATCTCTTATAGTCAAGAGTACCGCTCCCACACCTTGGCTCTCTCTGCCACACAGAGGAGAAGGAACATTTCCATTCACTTACTCTGCATTTGCTGAGCACGATCTGTAAGGCTTAGCGTTCAGCGCGTCTGTTCGTAATGGAATGTGGGGTCTCACAGAAAACCACAGACAGATATGGGGATCTATGACATGATGGCAGCCTGCACAGGAGGAACCCGTCACCAAGCTGTGTCAGGTCATCTAAGGAAAGCTCCTTACAGAGAGCCATGTGGGAGCTGAGATCATCAAGATAAGTAGGACAGGTCCAAAGGTGAGAGAGATCAAACGTCCTACAAAAACTAAAGGATGTCCTTAATGGCTGGCCCTGTGGAAAACAACAGAGTGAGCAATTAGGCAAAGAGGAAAGGCTACAATAAACACTGTTCAGTGTGTTATATTAGAGCTTCCATTCCATTCAGAGACCTGTGCACAGCCATTAGAGACATTTCAGTAAGGGACAGACACTGGTAGGAGAACTCCAGAACAGAATCAATTTTTGATAAGCATGTGCTAAGCAATCAATATATATATATAAGCTTGGATTAACAATATCATCAATATGAATATCATTATCATTATTGACTATCACTATTGCTATCATATTGGATTTGTGGAGTGATCCTTCGTAGTTGCAATTTAGAGAAAACTGAGGTACAGAGCATTCTTTTTTGAGTTCTTTGTTTTTGGACATTTCTTCTCTTTACTTCCTGAGACTTGTCCAGCCTGTTGCTGGCACATCTTTTGGCAAAGATCCTTACAGTATTGGACTTTGTCTACATATTTATTTAGTCTTGAAGTGAACCAAGTAAGGAAAGGCCAGAGGTGACCCTAGAGGAAGCGTGGATGGGTATAATTTGGGGAAATGTTGCCAGAGAGCTTTCATTGTGTGGGAGCACATATTTCATATGGAAAGCATCTCACATGGGGCCGGTCAGGTACACACACTGAATAAATACTTCTTAACTGACCTACTTTTTCTTTTAACTTAAGAAATATTCCTGCAGCTGAATGGCTGGCTTTTCTGTCATTGGCTTACTCTTTTATTTTTTTCATATATGAAGATTTCTGGCTTCACCCCTTTCCTTTGAGGTGTGTGTGTGCTTGTGTGAGTTATGTTTATTTACTTGTGGGGTCAAACGTTTGGCTTGCTTCACTAGAGCCATCGCGAACAGTAGATTTCTGTTGTAGAAACGGTGCTTTGCATTATTTGAGTATAATTGCGCTACCTGAGCTTAATCTTCCATTAAGGCCAAGTCTTCCTTGAACACTAAACATCAAATATGTCTTTAGATTGTGCAAACATCGGCAAATGCTTCGCTCACTGTGTGGGCGGTCACAACTGAAAGTATCTGTTTGTGCCATTGTTATCTGTGGAGAAAAGGCTATCTTCTTTTGCTATCACCATATACCATTTTGTTGAAGGAAATCAGAATCAGGCTTTCCTGCCATTTGTCAGTCTCAGATCAAAAAGTCTCCCAAGCAATACAGACGGACTATCCCATTCTTGAGGAGGAATATGAACTCTATTCCGGACATCGCTCAGGGTCAGGACATGGCTCTGTCGGGAGAGCTTGCTGTGTATGCATAAAGGCTTGGGCTTGAGGTCCTGCACGCATGTCAAAGGGGAGCATGGTGGTGTATATATGTAACTCTGACGGTGCAAAGGGAGACAGGAGGATCCTGAGGCTGATTGCCCTGCCATGTTAGCTGCATCCACAGGGTTCAGTGAGAGAGCCTGTCTCAAAAATAGAAATAAAAATAAGATGGTGAGTGATAGAAAAAGATTCCTGATGTTGATCTCCGGCCTCCATGCAGCTGTACACAGATGTGCATGCAGACCACATGCAATATAGAAACGCACCCAGATAACGAAATAAAGATCAGAAACGTATCTTATAAATGGTCAGGGGAATCAACAGAAGCTGCGTATTCAAAGGGAAAGACGATGTTGAGATGATAAAGAGAAGGAGGCAGTAAAAGCCTAGCTGTGTTTTAGGCACTCCATCACACGCAGAAACCGGTGGCTTTTCCTTGTTTCTGGACACACCGCTGCCCGCTGTGCAGAAATTAAACATCACACGAAGCAGGTATTTAGAATGCCCATCAGAAGAAAAGATTAAAAACTGTAAATCTTGGGCTCGTGAGGTCTAGACAGAAGCTGGCAAACCGCCTGTTCTCTATCACCCACTGCTGAAGACACAGACCCAACCATGGCCAGACAAATACTGAGCACAGATTTGGCAAGGAATTCTTTTGTTTTGTTTTCCTTTCTTGGGCAAAAGGAAAAGCAAGCCCAATCCTCTACTTTTTTGTGACTTATTTTCAAAGGACAGAAGAGAGCCATTTCTGATGATGCAGGAGGATACCCCATGGAGATGTTGGAAGAAATCTTCTGTTTGCGGGGCAGATCACCCCTACCCGCTCATGTTTGGGGTGCAGGAATCCCGCCACCCTCTAGTACTTCATTGCAAGAAAAATGATTTTGTTCCAAATAAATAAATAACATGCCTCCCTCCTCAGTTTGAGGTCTGCTTAACAGGCATGAAAATGCAAAGGAAAGGGTGCATAATTTAGCGTGGGCATTTGAAATCTAAGGGTATATAATTTGGAAGAGCTGGTGTCTGTGTATTTTGTCAAGTTATAGCTTATCTTTGACTTTTATGTGTGCTTTCCCTTTTGGGTGCGTTTCCATCCAATACCGTTGCAGATTTATACATGTAATATAACCGTGAGAATGATGGATGGTCTGCAATACTGGGGTTGGTGGTGCTATCCATTTACCATAATAAAAAGTTAAAAAGACAAAATGTAATGCTAATAGTAAACCAAACACATCAATGCTTTCCTGACTTCTCTTCCCTGACTTTTCCCTCTCTGGTGTTTCCTCTGGTGGGAATCAGTCGGCTGTTTTAAACCCTTTGTCCTTTTCTCTTTATGGTCATGTGTTCCTTCCTGGTGGTAACCTTCTGGGTCTCTCACTCCTCAAATAGTCTCTTAATTTTATGTTTGTTACAATAAACAAATTTTAAAATAATTGTGTGTGTGTGTATGTATGTGTGTGTGTGTATGTATGTGTGTGTGTGTGTGTGTGTGTGTGTGTGTGTGTTGGAATGTGTGTGTGTGTGTGTTGGAATGTATGTGTGTGTGTGTGTGTGTTGGAATGTGTGTGTGTGTGTGTGTGTTGGAATGTGTGTGTGTGTGTGTGTTGGAATGTGTGTGTGTGTGTGTGTGTGTGTGTGTTGGAATGTGGGCATGTGTGACTGATGCCAGAGGTTGATGCTCAGTGTCTTCCTCAGTTACGTGTGTGTTTGTGTGTGCAGAGAAAGGCAGAGACAGAGACAGAGAGACAGTCACACACTCAATCACGTGTGTGTGTGTGTGTGTGTGTGTGTGTGGAGAGAGGGGAGAGAGAGAGAGAGAGAGAAAGGGGAAAAAAAAAAAGAAGAAGAAGAAGAAGAGACAGAATGAGACACAGAAAGGCAGAAAGATAGATAAAAGAGAGAGAGAGAGAGAGAGAGAGAGAGAGAGAGAGAGAGAGAGAGAGAGAGAGAGAGATTAGAAGAGAAAAGACGAGAGAGACAGAGAGGTCGAGACTCACTATGTAGTTTGGGATGGCCTGTAATTTACTGTGTAGACCAGTTGTTCTTGAACCAGTAAAGGTCTTCTTGCCTCTGCCTTCTGAAGCCTGGCTACTTTATTTTTTTGGAAATCCTGTGTCTGGAGCTCACCAACTCAATGGCCAATAAGCTCTGTAGATCTGGCTATCTCCACCGCCAGCACACTAGGATTACACATGAGAACCACAGTGCCCACCTTCTTCTATGTGGATGCTGCCAAGCTCACGTCTTGCTTTCTTGCCAATGGTCCATCTCCTTGCCCCACTTTTCTTGCTCTTCGTTATCCATTCTTCTTGCTACTTTCCCCCTCATCTTCTCCTCCTTTCTATCCTTTTCTTTTGTTCTTTTCATATCTACTTCTTTTCTACTTCATCGTTTGTTTTTGTTTTGTTTTCCTGTAAAATGTACTCTGTTGTCAGGGCTAATCTAGAAATGCTAAAGTGTAACTTGTGTTTGTCCATTCAACCTAGAAAATACAGTAAAAGTGCAAGGCACAATAATTCATGAATATATATCTGTGAGTATATCACCCAGTATTAGAACAAGGCTCAAGATCAGGTAGGCTCATATGCTTAGAAATGTATGGCTATTAGATCCCACCAGCTTTATGAGTTCATCAAATGTACTTAAACTCTCAAAATGCTGTGCCATGTAGTCTTGCAAGTTTTCAATCGATGTTACAGATGGACTTCTGGCCTTCAGGCACTGTCAGGACCTGGTAAAAAGTGGTTGTGTGACAGAGTTGGGAGTTAGCACAGATCCAATCAGAGTATTTGACTTCAAGCCCACGATCTAAAATCAAGCATCCCTGCATCTTTGCATTAGCAGAGGTATCCAGCAAATTATCAGGCTTGGTTGGGAAACCAAATAAATATAAGACCCACTATGAGGCCACTGATCTTAGTTAGAAAGTAATTGGTGGAGCAGAGAGGATGCTAAACCAAGAACCGGTTACTCGATTCTCTTACTTTTAAACCTCAGTTGGGAGAACAACTCTATTGAACCTCTACAAACTGTTTCAGGGAGAGGTGTATACTTACTTCATGTAGAGTACTGTGTGTTTGAAATTTATCTTGATCACTCAAGTTCACTGCTAGCCTTCTCGTAGCCCCTGTTTCTCAACCTCTCTCTCCCTGGCAGGAAGTAGTGCGTTGTCTGCATTGAGCACATTTTTGGGCAGCACCGTAGTTCCAGGCTCAGCTCTGATGTTGCTTTGGCTTCATCAGGAAGCTTCTATATGGTTGCTTGACTGTTGATTTGTTCTGTCCTGTGTGACTTTGTCACTCCACAATCCAGGGTTAGGAGTAGACATTCCTGTGTGGGAGGGGCCACACGTCACATGGAGATAAAATGGCAGAGAGGGGGAGATAACACGTGTGAAGTCCCTCAAGGTCCCACCCATGAAGTTAAACTACATATAAGCTCTGATTTAATTGGCCAAACCAAGTCACGTGATCAAGACTGAGCCTAGACACGCAGAGTTCACGGTTCCCAAGAAAGGAGCTGTAGTTGCATGGCAACAGATTGAGCATAGAATGTTCTTACAGGGAGAATGACAGGGACAATATGATTTCCATACATAATAAAAGCTATTGAAATGAATTATAGCCAGGAGAATAAAATTATTAGTATATTCTCTTGAGAATGAACAGACAGGAGATAGTTTTAAGAACTTTTTCTTTGTTTAGTTTCCTCAGCAAGATTCTTCCCATTGATAAGTGCATTTGAATAGCATTATCTGATTGAGTACTTAGCGTTAATTCAATAGAATAGTTAAATGCATGACCACGAAACGGTTAAAGAGCAAAGAAAAGACGACAGAGGAAGAATTCTAGAGTGGTTTCTTTCCCTTTAAGACGTAGAGAGAACTTGGTAGAGTTCTTCAGACACCAAATTCTTCTATTCCAAGCTTGAATCCCATTTACTAGAATTACCAGGGAGGGGAGAAGGTAAGAATTTGTAGATTGGCTTTCTAAGTAGCCTATATCAACCTTCCTTCAGATAAGGCAATAGGTCACATTGCTATTTATTAAAGTGGTTGAAAAAGACTCAGGCCTACACTGTGCTTTCTCTGACTTCCCTAACAAGAGCACTTGCTACAGCCCAAGATTCTCAGGCTTTAAGCAGCCATCACACTTTGACCCTGTGTTCTTGGAAGAATCTTTCTCTTCTGTTCTTCAGATTCTATTGTAGGTTGGGAACTTGTGTTTGTCAAGGGAACCAGTCAAAGTTGAACATTGGTAGATGGGGGAGCAGAAAGCTCTCAACCATGAGCTGGTCCAAGGAGATGATGAAGTGCTTTAAATTCTGGTAGACTAGCATTTTTTGTGAGAGAAACAAGATATGAGAAGTCAGGTAAACAAAAAATTTAATTCCTTTCCCAGATGCAAGCATATTTTAGTCCCCCTACTGATTCATACTGTAATCATATCTCAATATTAGTAGCCCATTATCTATGACACTTCTACATTTAAATTATTAAACTTATATTCTCAATTTTATTACGTGGCATGCTAAATTATTTACCTGCTTATTTAAAAAGTATCTGAATTTACAAAATCATTTTCAGTCTGCCTAAGATTTTTGAAAGGGGTTCGGCTTAAATAACATTCATTGCAATGTCCAGGTGGTCAGAGAAGGAAGTCGCACGGTGAATAATTTCCATTCCAGAGACTTTTTTTGAGCTGCTCAAGCTGGTTCCCACCTGCACAAATGCTGGTAGACAATAAGGACTCAGTAAATATTTACCGAATTGACATAGGAAAGTTAAGGACAGGTATGGGGATGGTTCAGAAAGACTAACTCATGCCCAGTCAGAAATCCAGACTGATAACCAACTGAAAATATCTGTAGAACTCGTTAAAACCCAGGGGGAATGCAGGAGAATGTTCCTCCTCTACTCCATTACTCTGTGGGAAATATAAATGAAATAGATCATTTACATAACGGCATAATGTGCCTAGATATAACAGATTATTTGCATAACTGCATAATGCCACTAATCAGGGAAAAAGCCTTAAATATTTCTGGGATGTGAACATACAGAATTCTATAAGGTATGCATATCAACCAATAATCAGTGCCTTCTCTCTCTTTTGCGACTCATGTCTTGATAAGCAGGAACACATCCACAGTAACAACGGGGCCTCCCCAGCACCAGACACTGAAAACGGGGGCCTGCTGGGGAAAGGCCTGACTGCAAGGTCTGGGTTCAGTTTCTCCAGACCAGCTGTCTACCTCGCATCGTGTGCAACTAATAGAGAGAGCTGTCCTCATGAGGACACAAAGGCAAAGCCCCTTGAAAGTAATTTTCAGGTGAGTAACAAGGAAGGAAAGGCTAGGCTGTTCACTTAGGTATCAGTGCCTTCCCTGTCCTGTTAATAAAGATACTATTTCAAGAAACTAGCCAGATAAGAGCAGGGGGAAAAAAGGCAGTGCAGTTTAGCGATAATAATCTTTTTTTTTCCTCCCACAATCAGAGTAGCAATACTCTGTTATATATTTATCTCAGTGCCAAGGTTCTTGAATGTGTATAACTCCACTGAGTTCATTATATTTTTTAATGTATCTCAGATTCATTTCAGATCCTGATTTCCCAGCACAAACCAAAGCAACAAATATATAATTATTCTCATAAATAACTCAGCACCTTATATTTCAAACAAGTTTTCCCACAAGGCACAAGTGCCCTATATTAAATTCTTTTAAGTGTAAGTTGATTAAGGTAAAAATTAGTTGCTATTACCTTGTGGACATTTTCGTCTTAGGAGCAATTCGACGTCGGGTCTATACCAAGTCTATTTGTTACTGCCCACAGGTATAATCAACAGGAAAATTAATAATCATGTTCTGTATGACTATAAATCATTGTGGTTTAGGCAATTAATTTCGGTAGAAAAACGAAGGATCTATAAGCGCTATTAAAGTGCAAGCCGCACGTTGTAACCTGGATTTGACAAAGTCATGTTGAAATCGCAGGCTCTCTAATGTCAGTGTGTTAGCATGGGGTCATCTGAGGAGGCAGGGTCTCTCAGCAGTGTATGAATGTAGTTTTCAGTGCATGCGGTATTTGGAGTCTCTGAGTCAGATGACGTGGAAAGAGTCACTCACTTTTAATAAAGGCGGAGAACGCCATTAGAAGCAGATGAACAAGGGAGTATTTAAATGAGCAAATATCCCAAGAGCCGGAGTCCAAGGAATGCTGTTTGCAAAACAGTTTCCTGTAAGACTTCTTTGACTCTGGTCTGTCTGGTCAGTGTGCAAAGTCAGACCCAGGAAACAACGTACCCAAGAGAAAGGCGGTAGCATCCACTCGTGGATGAAAGGGTGGGTAGGAACCATCCCCTACTCACTGATTTTCTCACTTAACCTTCACAATGTCAACCACGTATAATTATGTTAATAGATGAGAAAATACACTCAGAGTGCTCCAGCGGTCCCTGAAATAAAGGTCAGAGGATATGGTAGTCTTAATTCCAATCTCCGCTGATCTCCAAAGTTTAACTTGTGCTTTCGGGATCTCGCTCTTTTTGTCTCCTCTTTTTCCCCCTTCTGTGTTTCTGCAGTATGGTTTTCCTTCTCTGAGGGTTGCCTCCGTCTTTATGCTTTTCCCCTGCTGTGCCTTCCATCTCCCATGATGCCCTTGGGCATCTCATAGTCAGTTAATGGTCCTTGGGCTCACAACTCTGCAATGGTGGCATTGGTTGATGGGACAATTTTAAGAAGGATTTATTTCTCTTTCCGGTTTCAGGCGTTCTGTCTTTCTGCCTCGACACATGCCTCCTTTGTCCTAATGCATCCAACTTTATTAGTTTCTGTTCTAGGACGGCCACGTCTTAGCTTTATTTGTTTACTGTATTTTCTGAGGCCTTCTAAGAAAAGGAGGGAGAAGGAAAGACCAGAAGGCAGAAAGGTAGAAGAGAAGGGGATAAAGCTTTCAGAATGACTCCTCATGCTAAGGAAGCTGCGTCACTTTTCAGGAGATTCACCAGAGGATCCCTTAAATAGGAAACTAATTTTAAACACCTAATAGGATTTGATTCGTGCCTTTTCAGGAATCATTCATGGAGCAGAGCGGGCCACTCCTGACTGTAGGTCCACAGCATCCCATCTTAGTAGAACACAGTGTGCGGATGGCAATGCATTTATTTGCCCCATTTGCCTCTGGACAGTAGTCTTATTTCTGCCACTCGAGGAAGGGCCTTAAAGCCCAGGGCACACAATGAAGGGAGAAGACAGGAACTCAAACTCAGTTCTTGTGACTCCTTAACTGTGGCTTCTTCAACAGAGACACAAACTTCTCCTTTGAGATTGCCACCCCCTTAGGTGAGACATTAACTCAGCTTGTGTGCTCTGTTTTGCTGTAGAATTTGCTCCAGTTAATGGGGTCAAAACTCTCCCCATTAGTCAATCTGATGGAGTCTGTCCAACCTTACCTTACGCTATTATTCCACGCCTTAGCACCCTGGATTACATCTTTCTCTTCAGCCTCCTTCTTTGTTTCCAGAGAGCCTTTTCTTTCTTCTTTCTCCTTCAACACCTCAGATAATTCTTTCTCTTTCTTTGACTGGTTCACCCTTCCCTGTTTATGTATTTAAATGATAAATGTTTTGGTCCATTTCTATGTAAGCATCTAAACCATTAAGTCTTTTCCCCCAAAGAGTCAGCTGTTGCTTGGTGATGTTGCTGAATGCTTACATAGTCACACCTCTGGTCCAGATGTCTCCTTTTATTTGTGTCCATAGTTTCAGTTGCTAAGTGAATATATCCATTGTAACATTAAACAGGCAAGGGGAACCCAATTTTATCTCCAAATTAGATCTCTCATCTTCACAAAGTAGCTTTCCATTGGCCTCCCACCTTAGTAAACAGCGACAGCACTGAGGGTCCAATAGAAGAAATCAGCTGTCAACAGGGATGCTTCACCAAGTTCTACTGGATCTGCATTCATCCTGCCATCCGTCCAGGCCTCTGCACCCCCTGCTGAAGTTTAGTCATCTGGTATCCTTGTCACTTGTACTCTAATTGTTGCAACAGCTATTAATCATTTACCCTGCAACAGAGGCCCACTGATACAATGTAACCATAGCTATTTTGTCATTTATCCCACAACAGAGGCCCGCTGACACAATGTAATCACAATAAAGAAATGAGATCCTGGCTATACCACACCTAGCTCCATTGTGTATTCTATGCCCAGTCAAGAAGGCATAACAAGTAGGTGAGGAGGAGCACAGCCTAATGAGACCCAGCTTTTCTCACATCTCTACCCAGAGTCATTTCCCATCCAGAGCAAGAGCGCTTCAGCTTCTCTACACAGTTCCCATGGTCCACAACTGCTCTGCCCTCGTCTTTCTTTTCAGTACACCACACTTCTAAGCATTCTGATGAGTTCCTGCCTGATTTATTGATTATCCCCTTTACTATATACTTCAGAACTCCAGACCCTGTCATCTTCACTGCTGGATCAGGACCGTAAGAAGTATGAGAAGGGAATGTGTATCATTGGGTATCATTGTCCTCTTCTTGCAAAGACCAAAGGCACAATTAAATTGTACTGTTGAAGACTGAATAACGGGCTTAACCAATGCGTGGTCAGACTTTAGGAAGACAAGATCGCAGGGCATCTCAGGTGGTCGCTGAATGCCTGCCATCTCTTGGCTGATGAGGTAAGAAAGGGATTTAGCAGGCTGGGGAACATTGCTGGTGCTAAAGGCTTATGGGAAGTTAATGTGACAGGGACTATGGCTTGTGACAGAGATAGTCAGTCTACTATGGCAACCAAGCCAGAGTGGGAAGATGGGGGGCAGATAATCTGATCTCACTGTCCTCTTGCCCCTAGATACCCCTCATCGGTCTGACAGGTTGGGTCCTCAAAAATCACCCTTCCAAGCAGGGCATAGCCAAGGGTGTTGGAACAGATGTGGAGAAGCATATGGAAATTCTCAGTGTCTGGGTTGGTAAAAGTGGAGGAATAAAGAAAAGAATGGGTGACGATCCCAGATGTATTCTTATGCATATAAAATGCTATGCCTCTCAAATGCTGTATTCACTTAATGCCTGGTAATTAGAAACCTCCCTCACACCGTGCTGATCATCCTGAGTACTCTGAGGTCAGGGTTGTCTTTTATTCATCCTTTATTTATAATTTATACACTTTATTTAAAATTTTTACACTTATTTTTTATGCAGTGTGTATACGTGTATATGTGTGTACATGTATGTATATGTGTGAACACATGCATTTGCAGAGGTGAGAGGACAATTCTCAAGAGTCTGGTCTCTCCTTCCATCATGTGTATCCTAGGGATTGAACTCAGGACTCAAGTCATCAGGCTTGAGGCTCTGCACCCTCATCTGCTGGACCATCTCCCAGCAGGGTTCTTAAAGATGGCAGCAAGGACTCCAAGTTTCCAAGATCACTTCTGAGCTTTATTGACTCACTTCATATCCCATCTATCAAGTGAAGTTGAACCACTTCCCTCCTGGCTCACCACCCTTCCAAGCAGCCTTGACTGTTTTGCTCCTTCTTGCGAAGCCTAGTGGTTTGTATTGATTTTTGTCATTTTAGATATATGGGTGTTTTGTGTCCATGCGCATCTTCACGTCACAAGAGGTCATCTGACCCCATGAGATTGCAGTTGTAGATGGTTCTGAGCCACCGTGTGGATGCTGGGAACTGAACTCGGAACCTGTGAAAGAAGAGCCCGGCTCTTAACCACTGCTCCACGTCTTCAGCCCCATTGGCCGGCGGTGGTTTTGGGAAAGGATAACTTTATCTAATGCCCCACAGTCCTTATGTCCTTTATTATCTGTCACTGCCCCCTCTAACCATCTGTCCAACAGTGTGCTCCTTCCCTTGTTTAAAACACTTTCTCTTCAAAATGACTATAATGCTTCGGGTCCTTTTTGTGGCACCTGATTTTCTCTCTTCTTGGTTTTCTTTGTTTAATTAAGCTCTCCTGCTTTCCAAAGAGAGTCCTTATGTAGTCAGCAGTCACTTCATTTGGACTCCCGCAATAATCTGCAATGAATTTATTTACACTGTCATCCCTGTATTGTATTATTTAAATTTCTGTTATGATTGTCCTTGAAAGCAAGGACTATGGATTTATTTACGACAAATCTCCAGTATCTAGACAATGTGCAGTGGATGGTAATTAGAGACAGCTTATGGGATGAGCGAATGAGAAAGGGGAGCCCAGAGCACTTGACCGTCTAGGATAACCATAGCTTATTGGATTCCAGAGAATCCAAAAAATGTAAAAGTTATTTTAGGATTGTGAAAATGAAGTCAACAGGCTTTGCTCCTTGCTATGTCCAAATGCATGGATGGTCAATTTCACCTTTAATGTGCTTTCTTAGCTGAAAAGAAGACTAGTCCACCCAGCCCACACAGTAGCTCATACCTGTACCCTTAGCATTTGTGAAGATGATGGCGAAGTTGACATCTACATAGGTTATCTGGTTATATAGTTTAGTTATATACTTTGAGGCCAGCTTGTAGTGGGTAGTGAGTCTCTCTCTTATCTCTCTCTCTCTTCTCTTTTCTCTCTCTCTCTCCATACACACACACACACACACACACACACACACACACACATATATATATATATGTCAATAAATGGAAGCAAATCAACAAATGGAGGGTTTGAATATTAATAGAGCATCAAAACAGTAACTCATGCATGAGAAGCATTCCATAAATCATGCAAATATTAATTATGACCCACTCCTGCTGTAGGCAGTCATCATCACCTGGAAAGAAGTACAGTTAGCTCACGTTGGAGAAATGTCAAATATTTGCTGTAAGGGTGGGTCATAGTAAACTGAACATTCTTTTCATCTTCTTTCCTGGCTTCCACAGCTCTTCCTCTGTGGTAGTGCTTCACAGACTTGGGTGGCCTCTGGAGAGAAGGCAGACCCTGAACTGGAGGGGCAGGGAGAGGGGACAGAAAGAAGGCACAGTAGGGCTCGGGACATTTGAAAGGAAGAGCGGGCATCTGGAAAACTCAACAGCAGCTCAGTTCTTGGGGGAGCTTCACCATGACTACCTTCCCCTTTTACATCTCTTTTAAATAAAGTGTACATGCGTTGGAACCCATAGATCTTCAGTGACCAATTTTATGTGGTTTATTTTTCCTTATAAATAGAGACACCCATGAAGGCATGCTTATCAAGGAACAGAGGCCACCAGAAGTCTCCCCTGAGGTCTTCGTCAATTCGTGTCTGATCCTTTAATTGCCAGGATCACAGATTCCCCTTGTCTGTTCTCCAACTTTATAGAAATGGAGATGCGCAGTATGTATTTGTTTGTGTCTGGCTTGTGACTCAACATAGTGGCTACGGGATGCATCCATATTGTGTGCGTCTGATGCTAATCCCTGTAATTGCTGAGGAATATTACAGTGTGTGACTGTACCACAACCTGTTTATCTGTTCTCCTACTTGATGACATTTAAATCTTTACAGTTTTTGGTTATTATGAAGAAAGCAGCTATAAACACTCCTATACAAATCTTTTCGCATGCATCTGCTTTCGTTCCTACTGGGGAAGTTGCTAGGCACGGGGTGTAGGTAGGTGTGTGCTGTACACCGAGACTTTTTAAACATTTCTGCAACTCCGTTGTTACCATTTCGTAGTCTTCTCACCAACAGAGAATAACCTAAAGTTTCGCCACATTCTTGTCAACACGTCAGTTTTGAAAAGATTTATTTACTTTTATGTGTGTGGGTGTTCCTGCATGCATGGCCCTGTACCACGTATATAGATCCAGGGCCCACAGAGGCCAGAGCGTAGTATCACATCCCAGGGAACTGAAGTTACAGATAGTTGTGAGCCACCATGTGGGTATTGGGAACCCAACCCAGGTCCTCTGGAAGAGCAACCAGTGCTCTTAACCACTGAGCCATTTCTCCCAGGTTTGTACTCATAGCTAGTGTTTATAACTTTAGTCGTTCTTACAGGTCTAAAGGGACAGGTCACTCATGCTTTCTTTACATTTCATTGATGACCAATGCTATTCATATTTGATATGCTTCATATTCTCATAGAATATTTGTGTCCGTACTGTCTGTTTAAATGTGCCTCCCCCGCATACACACTCTTATAAACAAAAACACACAAGCATACAAATGCTCACCAAATGGGGGATGGGAAGAATATTGAAAAGATCACTTTTGTTTCCTTTTGAAAAAGAAAAAGTCTCACTGTGTAGCCTCCAGCTATCTTGCAACTTGCTAGGTTGCCTCAAACCCACAGGAATCAGCCTGCCTCTGTCTCCTAAGAACTGAGATTAAAGGCATTCGCCACCACACCTGGCCGAGAATCACTTCCTTAACAGTGCTATTAGACAAGCAGACATTTGGATTTGTTTTCCTGAAGTTCACATATTGTTTTTCTTAAATGATTGGTTATTTCTCATGCCCTTCTTGAAAACCCTGTCTGAGAACGAACATCATGAAATTATTCCCCCTCATGGTTAGGTCTGTGGCTCACTTGAAATTAGCATTTATGAAGATCAGATGATGTAAGGTGTACAGCCTTAACTCTAACAGTATATGTGTATGTAATATATAATATATATTATACACACACACACACAAACTCATGCATACATGTGTGTTTTAGTGCCCTTTGGTGTGTTGCAGCCACACATATCTGTGGGAATGCATGTGCAGGTGTGCACGAGTATGTGTGGAAGCAGGACCACCTTGGGTATCAGGCTCAGGACTGTGCTCCATCTCCTGTGAGAGAGGGTTTCTTGTCAACTAGAAGCTCACAGATTAAGAAGTCTGGCTGCCCCGTGTACCCCAGGGATTCTCCTGTCTGCACCATCATGGCACTGGGATTGCTAGAATAGCACCATGCTCAGACTTTTCGGTAGTTTTGGGGGAACTGAACTCAGGTCTTCTTGTTAGTTTGCAAGTGCCTTCCTTCCTGCCTGAGCCATCACTCCAGTCTCTGGTCAACATCCATTGTATTTTTCATGTTTATTCTCAGGTGCTAACACCAAGTTACCAAAAGACTTTAATTTGCCCTTAGAGTTGCTTTGGTGTCCTTGTCAAGCAGCAGTTGACCAGCTGTGAGTCCCCGTGTCTGTCTGCCAGTGTTCTTTCCTATTGTGTAGACTATCTGTGTACCTCTCAGCATTACCAAGATGGAGTTGTTATTATTATTAGAGAATATTTTTATGTCAGTAGACAAGTAGAATCCTTTAACTTTTTTATGAGATTTGCCCCTTCTAGGTTCTATTCTCATATAAATTTTACAGTCAGCTACAAATGTCTAAAAAAACTCCTTTGCTATCAATAAAAATGTATTTGGCTATGATTTCATCGAATTTCTAGATCAATTTGGAGGAGAATTAACATTTTGATAATATTCATCTCGATATAAAGAGATCGATAATGTTGACAATAATGTTCAAATTTTAAGATAAAAGACTATTGCGTTTCTTGATTCACTTAAATCAAAGGTTTCCTTCAGCAGTATTTTATAACATAACATTGTGAGTGGTTTTATACATGTTTGTCAAATTTATTCTTCAGGATGTAGGCTTTATTGTTATTTTAAAAGCGATCTTAAAATGTGACTTTCCAGCCTTTTGTTTTTAATGCGGAGTAAGTGGATTTTTATTTTCGTTTTCACCTTAAGAGGCCCTGCCAGCAACAGAGTTGATGGTCAGTCTTGGCTTAAAATAATGCAGTGATGGAGGAATGGTCTAGCCTGGCCTCAGAATCAGAGGGAGTCAGCCACAGAGATATTAACATTACAAATCCCAGACACAGGGGCAGCACACAGCATCTTTAAGGCAGGGTTTGCATGCTTGGTTTTGCAGGGCACTTGAACTGTCTCTGACCCCTGCTTTAGGAGGCACCCGTCCAAGTAGGCTGACTTTACTCCAGCGGTCCAGCTCTTTATGCAAATGAGCGGTTGTGGTGATGCATGACTTAGAACAGATTCTTGTTCTGTTTTCTTTTGATCGTTTCTTTTTTGAAACAGGGTTTCTCATTGTGTAGGCCTGGCTGTCCTGGAACTCTCTCTGTAGACCAGCATGGCCTTGAACTCAGAGATTTCATATCTAGAGTTGTAAAATCTTGAGGACATCATTGTATGCAGCTGTAGTCTTTAATTTGTTTTTTTTTTTTTACAGGACTAAGTGCAGATTGGATAACCATGATCCACCCCAAGGAGGAATGTTACTACCCATCCATGATTCTGTGTGGAATATTAACTCTGTGTCACATATGGAGGAATTCCTGGGCAACACTGGAAGTCTGTATAGAAGAAAAATTGGCATCTTTTCATTGTTTATAAAATAAATTTAAAATTAAGCTTGAATAAGACAAATCTCAATCTCTCTCTCTCTCTCTCTCTCTCTCTCTCTCTCTCTCTCTCTCTCTCTTTAAAAAAAGCAACAAAAATGAACAGAGAATGTAAACCCCATGGTTCAGAAGTGAAGCTGTCTCGTCCAGGCAAGCTTGGGTTTCCCGTGGTTGACCCTGAGATGCTCGTGTATGAGAACGTTCACTGCAGAGGGTCAGACCAGAGTTAGGACCACCAGGGCTTTCCTGACAAAGCAGGAACATTGAACGAAGTGGGTAAGATTATCATTCATTCGCCTCAGAGCTGAGCCTTCTCTCAGGTGAACTCAGGGAACATCACCAGGCAGCCTTTCCTGCCAATGCTGAGCAAGATTAACTCTCCACATCGACTCTGTGTGCCGTGGTGCAGACGGTCGTGAACCGAGTCTTGGGATTTATATAACATGAGTTTTCCAGTCACCCCCAGAGCAGTAGTTTGATCCCCCTTTCCTTCTTAGGCAGGGTATTGTTGTTCGATTCCTTTGTCAGGACATGCTTTTGTAGACCATCTATTCCGTCTGGCGATGGTTAGTTAGCTTTATTTTAGTGTGGCCTCTGGGTTAGCTTTTCATTCCTGAGAGAGAGTGGACATAAATCCATTAGCAAGGATTTAGGAAATTTTGAAGTCAAAGCCAGAGTTAGAATTTGGCCACTGTACTTTCTCAATGTCCGTTCTGATTTGTCAGTCTAGCATAGGTTAGCTCGGGGATGACATCACTTCCTCCCGAGAAGCATTTTTTTGACGTATAAAATCTCTTTGAGGTCAGACATGTGCACATTTCTAAAAAGGCCTTTGGCCTCCTAGGATAATGATATAACTTTAAAGGCTAAGTGAAGGCTTTTCCCACTTATTAAGATCGAAGAACGTCCCCCAGAGACCAACCTAAACAAGGGCTCAGTGGGGACGACGCGTGCCTGTGGTTCACATCCCAACGGCAGATCTGCCGCAGGAAAAGCAGAAGACAAAAGTAAGGAAAAGAAAACAAGAAAGCTTCCAACAGACAATTCACACATGTCACAAAAAATCCACCCTCCTGTGTCTGAAGTCACACATATGTCTCAGTATTTCTACATTTAGGCTTATCTTTGCAATATCTCCGATTGTGGAGCTGTTTATTCAAAGAGGCATTTTTTTTTCTCAGATGATACGTTTCCACTGGCAACACGTGCTGCCATTCCAAGCCACCCAGGTAACACGAACCTTCCCTTGGTCCCTCATTTATGTGACTTTGGAGTTGTCAGATTAGAGCCCACCTCCTAATTTCCTTGTAAACATAATTAGAAATACGAGGCGTGAGGCAACCATACGGCAGTTCTAGCTGAGTTAAAACCATCTACACGCTCTCAAAAGTTTCACTCCTTTCGTTTGAATCATTCATGGCTTATATTTAAATATATATTTAATTGCCATCAACAATATACTTTCACATTGCGCTACACTCTCTGGAAAAGATAATGTCACACCTATATTTGTCAAGGTTTTATAAAGAATGCCACATGTCCACTACAGATGGAAGAAAGCCACTCAAGCATTTTTCAAAGCTGAATATATATGTTTTATGCTTGAATTTGTGCATTAGCGAAGGTGCCATTAACTGACACAGTGCGTATACTTCCCATAATTCACTGGTTTATTGTAGAGGGAGCTTATCTCCTTCCTCTTGGAGTGTTTGGGCTGTGTTGGGTTGACATTCTTCCAAGATGGGGTGCAGGGGCTCTCAGTTTGTCCAGTCTGCAGTATCATCCTCCGCTTAGGATTGCGAAAGTCACTGTCTTGATCTAGATCAGGTTAGACGTGTAAAGAATGGCGATCAGAACTGAGTTGGAGGTGTCAAAAAGCCTGACTAGGAGTTGGCATACATCGCTTTGGCTCCCATTTTGGGGGGGGATCAATCACATGGGCATCTACAACTGCAAGAGGATGTGGGAAAGACATTCAGCTCTGTGCCTGGGAGGACTGCGGCATGTGATCAAAGATAGTCCTGCTCCCGTCTTCCTATGTCTAAGTGGGTAACACAAACCCTTCAGTGAAAATACTTGGATGAAAACTGAGAGTAACGTATCTTTGTGATCAACCCCATACATCAGAGCTGAGCATATTTAGTTGTTCTACGCCTTGTGGAGAACGGTCATTAAAGCGATAGGATAGCAGTAGTAGGCAAAACAGTGGTCCCAGATTCATAAAGCCTGGCGTTTCTGCCCAGCTCTTCTGTTAATTGCCTGAGTACCCTTAGGCCAGTCACTCTTTGGGCTTTTTTCCCCATTGGTACTGAGAACTTTAAATTAGATAATTGTTAGGTTTTGGATCAAGTTGTAGCCTGTGACTGACTGACTTTGTTTTTCCTTGTTGCTTATGATAAATCTGTAATTAGGAGGACACTAAATGGATGGCTGGTGTGCTACTTCATAATACTGCTGTGACTTTTCTTTCAACTTTGGGAGCGTTATTGATAAGCACCCCTCCCACTGTGATGTAATTAGGGCTTTAAAAAGTCTTACTCTTCTTTCTAAAGCTCCACTGTGTGTGTTCTCTCTCTCTCTCTCTCTCTCTCTCTCTCTCTCTCTCTCTCTCTCTCTCTCTCTCTTTTTCTCTCTGTGTGTATAAAACAAAGGTTATCATGAATATCACTCTGACCGATATCCACTCATTAAATCATTACGATCTTAAGTTGCTTGAATGAACTGGGTCATGCAGCTATCAGCTGCAATTACCAGGGAGTGAGTGGTTGAACTTAGGTCCCAATGCCCAGCTGTCAAATTGCTTCTAGACAATAGATGGGATACTTTTTAACATTAAAATGTGGCCCCGAGATCCTTGCCTCCCTTCTATCCAAAATAATCACCAGGTACCGAATGGCACAGTCGTATCTCTTCTCTTTTCTTCAGCTGCACGTTAGAATCCCTCCCTAGTTACATGCACGCATACATGAATGTGCGTCTTAAATTACCTACATGTGTTGCATTTTCTATTTCTCTTGAGCATATTGGGTTTTCCAGGCCAAATATTCCCAATAGGGAAATGGTTAAATATTGCTTTGGTCAACTTAATTTCTCCAAGCCTTATTAATCTTACCCCTGATTTCCATCAACCAATGTGTTAAACTTACACAGAAGAAGATCGTTAAGTCCTAGCTTTTCTATGGAGTGGTAGAAAATATTTTCTCTTCTACCATAATTACCTGTTGACCTTAGAATGTCTTTTTACTACTGAGGACAAAAACAACAAAACTACACAATGCAAAGACTTAAGGGCCTGTTTCCTTTTGTGGGTAAGCTTCAGAGTGAGAGGCTTCTTCATCCTTCCCAGTCCTCTGAGACTAGATTTTCTTCAATCCTCCCTGGGCTCAAGGAGGTCTGGCCAAATACCTGCTTCTGTGTTCTGTGTCTTCCTCTGAGAACTTGACAACATGCTACCAACATTTCCATCACACTTACAAGAAGTCATTTTGTCCTCAACATGCTATGGGAGGCCTAAGAATGTAAATGACAAATTCATTTCCTGGTGAAGAATTTGCTGTACCTGAGGCTCCTCCAAGCCAGGCTTCTTTGCTAACAGCTCCATAAGATGCCTCCAAGGTTATGTGTGGGCACGGATTTAAAAACAAGGGGGTTAGTTTATCGTATTTTTAAGGCTCAGGGAGATAGAGAAATGTAATAAGAAGTTTTCCTTAGAAGGTTGAATGATGTCCACTGTGAGACTTGCAAATATCTCCTACCCAGAATAGTCCCAAGCACTGAAAGGCATTGAGACCGTTAACAAACAGCAACATAGGAAATGAAAAATATTCATAGGGATTTTGAAAAATAGAAATATCTTGCTCTAAATGCTAAGTTTGAGAATGAGACATTCCCCGATTCTTTCAAACACACGTCTTTATTATTGATTCTTGCCAGTGAAAACCTATTCGGATGCATTCAGTCAAATGCATTCTCTGTGTGTCTGTCAGTCAGGTCCCGGGTGAGCCTGTCATTTGACACTTGCATTTGGACAAGGTGGGCTTGTGAATTAAACGAGTACTGAAATGCGCCTTCTGTGATGAACTGTTACTGTTTTTGAAAGCATCAGCTTAGGTAAGCTTTGCACTGGGAAGACATTAATAATCTTCTGTAGGTGATATGAAGCAACTTTTAATGATTGATTAATAACTCTCGGATGAAACAGTGATAACAAAGAATGTGTATGTTTGTTGTTGTGTAGACTGATAGAGAGAATCGTGAGTCAAATAAAAATTACCGGGGAAGTTAACGCACAAGCGGATGCACAAGTCAACCGCGCCTCTGATCTTAAAGCCAGTGAAAGCTGCTGTTTAGCACTTTTTATTTTGTTGAGAGAGCCATCATTTTGTTAGAGGAGAGAAAGGAAAATAAGGAAAGATTTTGCCAGGAAATGATACACTTTAAAAAATTTTCACAATAAACTCATGCAATTTAGAGTCCTAGAGACACTAGGAGGAAAACAATATGATTCTGATCTTAGCTAGGAAGGTTGGCAAGGTGGCCCAATGTTTAAGAGAGCTGGCTGCTATTTCAGAGGACCCGAGTTCAATTTTCTGCATGCACACAGAAGCTCACAACCATTCGTAACTCCTGTTCCATTGCATCTAACACTTCCTTCTAGGCCCCACGGGTTCCAAGCATACACTTGGGGCACAGACATACTTGAAGGCAAAATACCCACACTTGTAAAATATTAAACACAATAATAATAATAATAATAATAATAATAATAATAATAATAAAAAAACAGTGTGAAGGAAATCTGAAAGGTCATCTGAAAATAACACTGTGTGTCTCTTAGTTTTCTTCTCATTGAAGAGACTGTGTAGAGTGAGAAGAATTGAGCAGCTTTCCTGTCAACTATGTGTTCTCTATCAGAAGGACAATAAGAAGATAGGGTTTAGACTCGGGTGTCCATACAGAACACAGGTTAGTGAGGCCCCTGCAAGTGTCAGAGACCAGTAAAACTTTAAGAATGTTTATGAGATTTTTTCCAAATCCCTTGGGAAGAAAGAGGATACAGAATGCAGCTGTTGGGGTGATGTATGGAATTATAAACCTTTTAGTAATTGTGTCACTGCCAAATTATAGTTTCTTTTTGATTTACTCTGTAAAGCTTTACACAGTCCAGAGGAGCTCAAAATTAACAATGGGGGGAAAAAGAAAAGAAAAGAAAAGAAAAGAAAAGACAAGAAAAGAAAAGACAAGACATAACCCGAAGGGAGCCACAGTGGCAATGCACTGCACTGTGTGGTTTACATGAAGAGGCGTTTCTCAATCACTGACCCACAAGTGTTTGTCCCAGGGCCCTTGTTAAACACAGGCATGCTTAGGACTCACCCTGTACCTACCAAATCATGACGTTGGATGTAGGCCCCAAGGCTTTTCACTGTAAAGACCATTCCAGGTGATTTTGATTCTGACGCATGTCAAAATCATAACATGACCATCATAGTAACCTGGAAAGACCCAAGGGAGATCCTGACTCTCAAACCTAGAGAGAAGTCAACTTCAGAGACTCTTGGTTCTGGGATGAAGGTTCTGCACTGTGAACGTGGACAGTCTGGGACCCAGGGCATTTGCTTCATTAGATCTTAAGCAAAGCACAAATGTATACTGTTTCTATCCTCTTGAAAGCTTTTTGGCAAGGTTCTCTATTGGTTAAGTGGTTGTGGGCCAGGAGGATCTCCAGCGAGTGTCCCACACATCCCACGGAAAGACAGCAAAAGGGACCCTGGCATCATTCTCTTTCTTTTTTCCTGTTAATGCAAATCCCTCAGCTGGCACTCCTCTCACCATCCTTTCTAGCTACTACTGAAGCTTCGGAAACATGAGTTGGACTCCTTGTTACTCCATGCTCAGTGGGTACATGTGGTTGGAAAGGGAGTTCAGCAGTTTGATTTTACACACCGTGTAGAGACCACGCCATACTTTAGAAAATGGAATCCCAGAGTAAATGCATGTTTTATAGAAATGGAGTCTGGGAGAAAGGGTAGGAAATGATAAATGATAAATGCTTGCTCTGTTTGCGTGAGGATCTGCGTTCAGATTCCCAGCATCTATGGATAATCTGGGTACAGTAGCACTGGGTAGAAGGAGACAGGAATATCCCGCAGGCTTGCTAACCAGACAGTCTAGCCCATTGGTGAGTTCCGGTTTCAGTGAGAGACATTGTTTCAAAACTAAGGTAGAAATGAGATTGAGACAAACATGAGCCGTCACTGGTCTCCACATGCCCATACGGATGGGTAGCTGTACACAGTTTAACCACAGTCATATGCATAGAGATTGTGGTACAAGTTTTAAATTGTTCTAAAATTAATAAGTGTGTCTTGAATCAGTGTTTCCTTAGGACCGTCTACGTTGCTGGTGCGAAAGACACAGAGCAGAGTGAGAAGAGAAAAAGAGAAGAGAAGAGAAGGGAAGGGGAGGGGAGGGGGGAAAGGAAGGGGAAGGGAGAGGAGAGGAGAGGAGGAGAAGGGGGGAAGAGGAGGGGGGGAGGGGGGGGAGGGGAAAGAGAAGGGAGAGGGGGGGGAAGGGAAAGGAGGGGAGGGGAGGGGAGGGGAAGGGGAGGGAAGGAAGGGAAAGGAGAGGAAAGGGAAGGAAAGGAGAGGAAAGGAAAAGAGAGAAGAGGAGAGGAGAGGAGAGAAGAGGAGAAGAGAAGAGAAGAGGGGTCAGGAGGAGGAGGGGAGGAGTGTGCTGTTACTATGACAGCACATGAAACGCCAAGCAGCAGTGGAGAGCAGAAAGCAGTCTTCCCTCTGCCAGGTGTGAGGCGGTAGAGGGAAAGACTCAGAGGTGTCGTGGAACAGAGGCAGCCTGCAGCGAGCACGAGAACTGAGGAGTCTGGTAGGTGATGACTTACCAATGACTATGGTTATCTGGTGCAGAGGTGCACTGTGGTAGCCTGGACTCAGGATGAAGATAAGCACCGTTCCCAGAAAGGCCTGTATAATGAAGACTCTTCATAGTGGCATTGCAGCCATACACAGCCTGTCTTGAGTGGAGTCTAAGTAAGGAGATGGTGGCTTTTTTTTCTTTTTACATTTGTTAAACAAGTTGAACTTCTTTAATCATAGTAATAATAGCATTGTATTACATATCTCTATTAATTTGTCTTCTCCCAGACTATAAAATTCCTCTCCTCCACTCTCCTCTCTTTTTTACCTCTCCTTTACTCTTCCCTTCCCTTTCTCTGCCCTCCCCTTCTCTGCCCTCCCCTCCCCTATGCTCCCCTCCTCTCTTCTTTTCTCTCGTCTTCTCTTGACTTCTGTTCTTTTCGTTTCTCCTCTCTTCTCTTTCTTTCCCTTTTTTTCTGTCTTGGACACTTGTGTATAATATAGGTAGTTAATAACTACATAGTTTAGAATAAACGAATGAAGGAATAATTAAGGAAAATAATGAAAATTAACCAAACTCATTGTCTGCTAAAATTGAGGATAAAGATTTTCTGGCTCCTAAACAAGGCAGGCTAGTTCTGGTTTCTAGGGAAAAACCATAAAGAAAAGTGAACATAGTGTGGGGTCTCCAAGAGACAGGCTAGCTATAGGAAGTTTGAAGAAACAGTTCAGCTGGGACCGTGAACGAGCCCTGGCTTAAGATATAAGGAAACTTCGGAAAAAAGTGGAGCTCAGTTGAGATAGAGCATAGGGCAGCCAAGGGGCAAGAAGAAAGCTCTCATCTATTTTTTTCTGAACGGCCATGTAGAGTTCATAGGACACATGGATTTGAAAAAGGAATCATAGGATGAACTACAAAGAAATGTGGAGAAAGACAACGTTGGGCCAGCAACAGGCCAGACGCAAGTAGAGTCTTTAAAAGCATGTTTCAGTTGAAGCTACAACGTGAACCGTACGTGAACCACTCACCCTTTTGTCTTCGCCTGTATGATGGCAGATTCCCTAGGAACTGGGCTGTTTGTGATATATTTTCTTATATTACAAACAACTGACCAAAAAGAGAATGTTTTTGTCATTTTTGCACAGAAGTGACTTTAATATCATAGGCATTTAGTGACTATTCAAAGGACATGTACATCACACTCCTGTCAGGGAAACGGGTTGGCTGACTGAAGCTCTTCACCTCTCCCTCCATTTCTCCAAATTCACTTGTCCTAATCTCAGCCCCAGCACTGTAGTAGAACACCTACTGCATCTTCCTTTTCCTCTCCAACCTCCATATCCAGGCCTCCTCCTACAATCTTCTTTCCCCCCACTCACCCCATCATCCTAGCTCCAACACCAGCAGGCATTCTTCTTCAGTTATCCTGCTATTCCAACCCCCACTGTAGCAGTCCTTCTGGGAATCTGCAAGCCAGACTGCCAGAGAAGGAAGTAGGCAGGCGAAGCAGGGCAAAGCACATAGGCAGGATCCACATCTTCACTCCCCTCCCCCATCTTCTTCATGTCCAGCCTCCCAGTCTCCTCCCTAGCTCTGTAACAGACTATCCACTGTAGTCTCTCCTCACTCTCTGCCACATTCCCAGGGGACTAAGCAGATCCTAGTGGAATATCTGGCTTTTCTTCCTTTGTGGACTCCCCCAGCCCTCTTCTAGTGTATCCTCATTCCTAAGTGTCAGCTCCCAATACCCAGAAAAACATTTTTTTTTCCTGGAATCCCCAGTGGCAACACATCTCAGATCCCTCAAAGACTTTTCTACCAGCAACACACAGTTGTGTGAAGAACCAGAAAGGACAACAGAAACGAAGGGACACATACTCACCCAACAGGGACAAGACCCGTTGTCAGCACTTACAATTATAATTTGCCCAAATCCACATGCCTCGATGCTAGTGTAAAAACACAGTAACAGCCAGGACAATATGTTCTACTAGAGCCCAGCAACTCTACCCCAGTAAGGCCTGAGTGTTGCACCATAGCTGAAGCACAAGGCAGAAGCCTCAAAGTGGCATTTATGACTATGACAGACATCCTTAAAAGGAAATGAATAAACCTCCTAAAAGAAATCTATGAAAACACAAAACTTAGAAGGAAATAAATAAAAGAGTTCAAGACCCAAAGGTGGAAATAGAATGAACGAAGAAAACCCAAACTGAGGGAAATCTGGAAATGAAAAGGCAGAATCTCAGACAGAAACCTCAGAGACAGGGCTTGCCAAGAGAAGGAGGAGAGAATCTCCGACATTGAAGACATGATAGATGAAATGAGTTCCTTGGTCTAACATGTTAAGTTAAAAGAAAATCTAGGCTCAAGCATCCAGGAAATCTGGGACACTGAACAAAACTCAAATCTAGGAATAATGGGAACAGAGGGAGAAGAAAGGGACAGAACATATTTTTGACAAAATCACAAAAGAAAATTTTTCCTAAATTAAAGAAGGAGATGCCTATCGAGGGGCAAGAAACACACAGAATAATCAAATAGACTAGACTAGAAAAGAAATTCCCTTCGTCACAGAATAATCAGAACATTAAACATACAGAACAAAAAATTATTAAAAGCTGCCAGGAGAAAAAGACCAAATTACATACAAAGGCAGAGCTAGTGAATGATACCTGCCTTCTTAGGAGGGATTCTAAAAGTCAGAAGGGCCCAGACACACAGACCCTGTGAGACCACAGATGTCAGCCCAGACAAGACCAACAGAAACTTCAATCACAATATATGTAAAAAAATAAGACATGATGTAACCAAATTTAAGGAATATATATCTACATATCCAGACCTACAGAAGGGGCTTTAAAGGAAAACTCTTAACATAAAGGTGGTTAATGACATCTAATAATCTCAACCCAGAAAACCAAGAGGAGAAACACACACACACACACACACACACACACACACACACACACACACACACACACCCAAACCATAAGAACAAAATTCAAAATTACGGGAATCAACAAACACTACTAATTGATATTTTTCAACTTCAGTGGTCTCTATTCCCCAATCAAAAGACATAGAGTAACAGAATGGATCTGAAAATTGAATCTATCCTTCTTCTGCATCCAAGAAACACACTATAATGTCAAGGATAGACATCCTCTCAGAGTTAAGGCTTGGAAAAAATATTCCAGGCAAATGGACTGAAAAAGCAAGCTAGGGTAGCATTTTTAGTACCTGACAAAGTAGAGTTCAACTAATGAGAAGAGATCTAGAAGGATACTACATACTCATCAAAGGAAAATTGACCAAGATGACATTTCAATTTTTTTTTCTTTTTTTTCGGGGCTGGGGACCGAACCCAGGACCTTGCGCTTGACATTTCAATTTTTAACATCCATGCACCAAGCACAAGGGCACACACATCCACAAGGAAACACTACTACAGGTTATATCATATATTGACCCTCTCACACACTGATAGTGGGAGACTTCAATATCTGACTCTCACGAATGGACAGGTCATCTAGACAAAAACTAGACAGAGAAATGCTGAAGCTAACAGGCATTATAAACCAAAAGGACCCAACAGATATTTACAAAACACTTCACCCAAACTCAAAAGAATATACCTCTTTCTCAATACCCCATAGAACTTTCTCCAAGACTGACCACATACTCAGACACAAATTAAGTCTCAATAGATATAAGATATAATAGATATATAAAATTGAAATACCACCCTGCCTCCTATCAGACCACCACAGATTAAAATTAGATAGCAACAATAACAGAAGCCACCGAATCTCAAAAATGTAGTATTGGGGCTTTTTCTTTCTTTCTTTTTCTTCTTTTTATCTTATTTTCTATTTCTATATATTTTATTCCATTCATGTATTTTTCTTTTCTATCCTTTTTACACTGAAGCTCCTCTGCACATCCATGCTTCCGTTTAGTATTTTTATGGGATTTCTGATTGTGTGAAGGGAATGAGTAGACCTCTGCTTCTCGTGCCTTCTCTTGGGCTCTTTTCTTCTGTTTTGACCAGTTTCAATGTGATAGTTTTTGTTTTATCTTATTTTATTACTTATCCCTCAGAAGCCTGTGTTCTAGTGAGAGACAAAAAGAGGGTGGGTTTGGTTGGGAGGAGATGTGGTGAAGACTTGTGAGAAGTAGAGGGAGTGGAAAGTGGACTTAGTATATATATATGTGATGGGATAAAATCTATTTTCAGTAAAACAGTAGCGATATGTACATCATGACAAAAGCCCTGTGGTCTCCTGAGTAAAGCCAAGAATCTCAGCGGGGGTGAGCTAGGGGGCACCATTGGATGACTTCAAGAAGCCCTTGGTGTCCACAGTGAGTAGTGCAGAGAGAACGAAACAGTTAAGCAAATAGATCTTTGACGCAGGAAGTATATGTACGTACTACTCCCCTCTAGCCTGACAGAGCCCTAGAACCCACTCCTGATGTGGTGTTCACCATCCAAAATGCTCAAAAGACTTCTCCTCCCAGTCTAGAGACAGGATGGGCACACGGCATCTAGGATCTGTGGTTTCCTTCTGCTCTCCTCACACAGCCTTGATTCTTTCCCCATCAACCTTTCTTCCCTCATTCTCAGTATGGGCCAAGTCTCCAGGCTTCCTGTCCTTTGCTCTTTATCACCTTCTTGAAGGAAGGGTTCTTGGAGGTTTTGTCTCTCTGGCAGCTGGTTGAAGGAGTGTGGCAACAGGGAACAGGGTTATTAAGGCCCTGCCAGCAGCCAGCACTGGTGGAACTTATGCAATGTACTTCAAAGGGCTTGCTCAACTTGAGGCTGGAGGGGAACAGCTGTTGGGGCGAACTTTGTCAGGTGCAAGCCAGCAGCAGGGAGCTCAGGAGACAACCTTCAGTATGCTGCCTGCCCACTCAGGCAGCTAGGTCGACAGGTCCGTCCAGTTCACACAGTGTGCTTCTCCCATTGTCTACAAAGCATAGTGGACAAAAGGAGATTCAGGAATAGGAGAGGCCCATTTGCTGAGTCATCCTCCACCACTGCTGCCTCCAAATTCTTCCTCCTTTGTGGGCATGCCCTTTCCTCCCTACCACTTTACCTTTGCCTATTGGGACAGTGCCTTGTGCTCCTGATGGTTCCCACTCATTACTCCTGTCCTTTCTTTCCCATCAAACTCACCAGTTCATGTCCTTCTGCCCACCAACTCCTGACAGTGTGGGTTGGATTTAGGGGCCTTCCCTACCCTTGTTGGAGCCTAGCTACAGAATGGCATCAGGGTGTGCCTTTGTTAAATCTGACTGCACTAAAATGGCATTGCTGTTTCTCATCTGGATTTCATCTTTTGTATTCTCTTTGACATACAGTACAAAGATACCTAGTGGCAGCCTTGACTCTGTGACTCCTTGGCCATGACTTGTAACCTTTCTGCATCCTGCTGCTGGGTATAAAGAAGACATTTGGAATGCTTTTCTCATTTCTATTTCACAAGATGGGTAGGATCAAATGAGTCAATGTGAGTTGGGAGTAGGAAAGGGCTGCGTGCTTAGACACCTCCCATGGTTATCTCACGTGACTGGCAACGGCTTAAATGATAGCACTTCTCAGAAAACTTGCATGCTTGACTCTTCAGGAGGACATCGTTTGAAAGAGTCGGATCTAGTCAGAGAACTACTCAACGTCATTACACATGGAGACATTTTGTACACACTGTGGGGGTTTTGAAAGGGCTACTTACTGATGATGATGACACCGTAGTGAGTTACATCACACCCTAATGAGCTCCCTATCTAGGATTTAATCTATTGCTCCAAGGCATCAGAATCAGATGAGTATAAATTAAAAAGAAAATTAGGGAACAAACAATTGTGTTTTTAAAGCGTCTCATCTTCCATTGCTTTGAAACAATATTGGGAATTTTGTGTGTAGTAGTGTAGAAAACTGTAGCACCAGTAAAAAATCCATTAGACATTAAAGCTTGGCTAATCTGAGCCTTGTGGAGAGCATGCACTCTCGCTCCATAGTATAACACTTGCTCACAGGTACACCCCTGCTGAGTATACAATGCACCTTATTTTTATTGTGTCCCTGTGGGACTTTACAAAAGCCATTGACTACATCCAGGTTCCCTTTTCTCTGCTGGAACGTAGACATTGGATTGGAATCTGTGCTTCTGCAACAGGGTAGCTTCTAGTTGCGTGGCCATTCATATTTTAATTCAATGAAATTCCAACTTTAATTTCTTAATCACATTGGCTGTACTTTGAAGTTAATGACAACTGGGTAAGACAACAGATTTAGCTCATCTCCAGGTTTTAAGAAAGATCTGTTAGATATTTAAGACTTAGTGATTTCCAAGTATTTCTTTAATAATTTTAAGGCTATATGTGGGAATGACGTCACTTCTAAATCACCATCCTTCAAGTGTCCCTTAAAGGATGAGGAAGATCACTCTTAGCTTGTAAGTCTTATGGGTACCATTTTTACGAGTGGCTGCTAAAGGAATATCAGTCTTGTTGAAAACACTGCACACTTTGGTTAAACTGAAGTCTCAGCTTCGAGTTTTTGCTTCTATCTGAAAAATCATTCTAATCCTTACCAGGTATGCCTTCCTTTGGGGGCGGGGGGTCTGAGATTAATCTCCCTTAACAGTTTTCACAATCTTATAGGAAAAAACTAATCTAAATGATAAGTAGCTTCTTTTTTCTTCTTCAATCTACCATAAAATTGCCCATGTGTTTTAGAAGGCACTATTTTTACAGAACTTGTGTAAACACTCCTTTGGACTCCATCTGTTGAGTCAGCCCCAGTGTTAACAAGTATTGTTATGCTGTGCCATCCTGGCTGGTGACGTTGATGGGCTGCAAGTGAGATGGCTTGGCTACACGCAGACCCCAGGAATCAAGCCACTGTGACTGTTGCTGAAGAAGAACACTGATGTCATCAATGTCATTCCAACTCAACCCAAAGGGAAGGATGGGAGGGGGAACCCTGCATGTCGTTTCTGAGTCTGAAAGAGCAAAATTATTAAAAGATCTGAAAGTGATCCTATACAAGGTAAAGACATATTTTGAGAGAGAGAGAGAGAGAGAGAGAGTCCCCAAAAATCATTCAGCAGCCTCCATTCACTAAGATAATGGTGATTTTTTAAGTGTCAAAGCCTAACTCATCAGTAATCTTTCCTAAGCTTTGTCTTTCTCTGAGCAAGCTGAACCAAACCAACGCTATTCTTTATTGTACCCTGAAGTAAATGCAGTGAAACAGGCAAGCACTGATTCTACCAGCCAAGAGAATTGGCAAGAACACGCAGTGAAGTCCAATGACATAATCCATCCCAGCTTCAGAAGCTCACATTCTGACCTCCAAACCTGCTCTGGGACTCTGCTTCTTGTCAGTTACGGATTGTTGCCCTTGTTACCACGTTGCCCACGTGCTGTGATGAGAGCAGAGAAACTCTGCCCCTGGAGTGGGCTTGTGTCAACATTTTTTATTGCAAATTCCCATTTTCTGATCATTAAAAAGCTTTCGGCACAGAAGTAAGTTTGCAAAAGTTCAAACTTCGAAAGGATCCATTTAATGGCTTAAAAAGAACACTGGGCCACGCCCATAATTTAAAATTTTCAAGCTGGCTTTGTGGCCTGGGTTTTTTCAAAATGCACAAACTTAAAATATGAAGGGATTCAAGACTTGGAATAGTTCCAAAGTTGGTTTTTAGTGTTTGGTGAACTGGGAGGGAGTTTGTTAATGGTGAACTTTACTTGCAGATGTGAAATGGTAGTAACAATGAGGTTAGAATGCTTTCTAATGTCATCTGGAAAGTAGCGTGTGGGGGTGGGAAGTGAAGGGCGTGGAGGGATACTTCCATACTTTCCTAATTGGGTTCTGAGACAAGAAGGAAGGGTTGAGTTTGGGATGGTTTACATGATTCTGAGGCCCATAAATAAAGTAAAAATGAGGGGCCACCAGGGTGGGTAAGCAGTTCTGTGGTAGAATACTTCCAAGGCCCCAGGTTCCAGACCTAGCAGTAGTGTGGAAACATAGTACCTTGTTTGGAAATCATTAAAAATTCCAAGATGGCAGCATTGAAAGATTAAAGCAAATGAAGGGCTAGTGTAGGTGTGAGGTATTATGGTCCTAGCTTAGCCCCTCTCTCTCTCTCTCTCTCTCTCTCTCTCTCTCTCTCTCTCTCTGCCCCTCTCCCTCTCTCTCTTTCTTTCTTCTTTTCTTCTTTTTCCTTTTCTTCTTCCTCTTCTTCTGCTTCTTCTCCTCCTCCTCCTTGTTTAGCATTCTTGAGGTACAATAAGGACCTAAGAGTTTCTAAAGCATCCTCCCTGAGCATCAACCCTGAACATCATTTGACTTAGGAATTAGTTTACATGTGAACACTGTCATTTTGGTGGCTTTATATTCCTCCTTTTACAAAATACAACTATGCCTAACTACATCCCCTCTTGCATATTAAGGATAAATAAAATGTTTGAGGGAAGAGAGCTTTTAAAGCTTACAGCTTTTCACATCTGTTTTATAATGGCATTCTCAGAATAATCCCAAGAAGTAGTAAGACTAAAACATCTCCATATTCTGAAACTTTGTCATCTCGGTCTGTGTGGTTGATTTTCCTGAATCTACACAGGTCTTTACTGATGGAATAAAAATTGGGACTCAGCTCTTCCGACATTTAATTCTCACATGAGTAAAAGTAGCACAACATTTAAACTCCAAGTAGAAGGAAATATTGGAACAAGAAATAAAGAAAATATTGTGAAATGAGGTGAGTTTTATTTCTCATAATTTGGGATTTGACCAAACTAACAGACACTGGAAAGAATTTCCAAAGGATGTTTTTATGCAATGTGTTCTGCTTGAGACTAGTCTTACATCCATGCTAAATTCATGGGATATGAGCATGGGATATGAGCCTGCATTATAATTGGGCTTGTTTCAAACTAGGTAAATAAAAGATATGGGGGAGGTTATGGGCCACATAGAGAAGAGCTTTAGGGAAGACTAGACAGTAGTTTGCTTTTTGAAGTCTCATAAGTCCTGTGTTTCTTAGTGTATTCCACGGTGGTTAATAATGGCTGTCTGTCTGTCCTCCCCTCCTCCTCCTCCTCCTTCCCCCTTCCTCCCCTTTCCTCCTCTTCCTCTTCCTCCTCCCCTTCCTCCTCCTCCTCCTTCCTTCCTCCTCCTCCTCCCTCCTCCTCCTCCTCCTCCTCCTCCTCCTCCTCCTCCTCCTCCTCCTCCTCCTCCTCCTCCTCCTCCTCCTCCTCCTCCTCTTCTTCTTCTTCTTCTTCTTCTTCTTCTTCTTCTTCTTCTTCTTCTTCTGCTTGTATTTGCTCTTTTTTTCTTTAATTAAGTTTGGGGAAATAATGAATCTGACAAAGTTAAACAGCTTCCAAAGCATGGGTCATATCAAACCTTTAGTGAACTACTGTGATTTGTGACTCTCCAAGGAGAAGTTCAGGTTTTCCAAACTCATTTGACTCTAGAACATCTTAAACCCAAAGCCTATATTTTTTAAATATAAAGAATCTCCAGGATCCAGGGCTCAGCAGAACACCCTTTGGAAAATGATGTGTTGGATTAAAAAACCAACGCCGTCGATTATTGTCTTGTAGTGGGTTAACTGCTACAATCAAAACATTTCTCCAGAATTGGTTGATTAAGTCAGGGCATCATTAGCACCTCATAGCCTTCAGAACTAAGACAATATATTCTGTGAGGCCACAAAGTTTGTAAAGATTTGTTATAGAAGATCAAGAAACTAATGAAAATCTAATCAGTAAATCAAAAGAGAGCAGTGCCTTTCATCTTGGCTACACACCGAGTGCGGCCATCTTTGCTAGGACTGCTCTGGGCAACAGGAAGCTGCCCAAAAGAGGGTTTAAGATCTAGATAAGTTGAAGTGAATGGGCCTTATAGAAAAGCCAAAGCTGTCAGCCATCCAGCAGCTGTATAAAGGGAAACAGCACGATGAGACCAAGAGTCACTTGTTAGGTCCCTAACAATGCCACTCTTGTCCCGAGAAGATTCTCCCACGGGTCGACAAGTTGCCTGTGGGGTGAAAACCTTAACCGCTCTCAGCTGCCTCACCCCTGTCTACAGGCTCTCAAACGAGACTGGGAAAACTTCCAAGCATGCTTTGTATTCCGACCCTTCTGAGCATATTCACGGTTTGTTCTTGTTGCTCTCAGTTGAAGAGGCCATTTCTCTTCTTTGTCTTCCTGCAGCCTTTACCCTACATTGTTGCCTTGGTCGTTTATTTCTGACCTGTAATTGGGTAGCATCATAAAGGGCTTTCTTTAGCTTAGAGCAAGGAAGACCTGTGTTAAATAAACTAAACTCGTTCTCTGATGACTTGCGTGCTTATTGTGTGTTAGCAGAAGTGGCTGAAATGTCAAAGAAGCTTTTGCTCAATAGCTTTCTCTCTACAGGGTTAGAGGTTATGGAGGCCTGGGAGGGCCCTTGAATTACACTGGGTTTTGTAACCGCCGTTAGTGTGACATAATAAAATGAAAAGGTTGCAGCTGATATGCTTATTGCTTCCCCTTCTGGCGACTCAATGTAGTGAACCAAGCCATCCTCAGCCTTCTCTGAAGCTCCAAGAAGCTTTGGTCAGGGCTTCAGAAACTCACTAACTGGCTGCACTTAGCCAATGCTTATTAATAATTGTCTTCCTCCCATCTCTTTGGTTTCTCCTTCCTCTGTCACACCAGTAGGGGGCCTGCTGTCAGGGACAAGAGCTTTAAGAAAGGAGGGGTCTAGGGGCAGTTGGGGACCTCTGCTGGCTTGGAGTGTCCTCTGCCCCTCTGACAGGGAAAGAAAATCGAAAGAGAGGCTGGGGTGGAAACAAGTTACTGGTGCCTCTGCAAAGAACATTGCGATGTCCGAAGCAGGGAAGTGATTAAGAGGTGGTGAAAGGGGGGACTAGTAGAAATTTCCCCCCTGTGACTGACCCATAAATTTTGGAAACTCTGGTGATCACCCCTATTAAAAAAGCAAAAATATGGGCCCCACAGAGGTTATTCCAAGTTCATCCTGAGACACTGGGGCAGTCCTGGGAAGTAAACTTCTGACTCCTGATTCCTGTCCTTCAATCCCACAGCCTGAGAGCTACACCACCCCTCGCCTGTCACCCCACTCATAAATACAAGCAGACGAATCCACATCTAGAATTTTTTGCCTACTGCTTCTGCTTTCATCCAGACCTTACTCCAACCCCAGTGCATGACCAAATGTGGCAGTCTCGGGACTTCCAGCAGGAAACAAGAAAGCCAAAGGAGCATCCACAGGCGAAGGCCCGAGAAACATCCAGGAAAAACAATGCCAACATGCACGATGATGATAATAATTCCCCCAAGAGTCCCATCGAGATATCTAGGGATTCTCTCTGCCTTACCTGTGCACAGCCCTCCAAAGGAAAGTAGACGTTGCCTGGGTGCCTCCATGCAGCCACACTCCCAGCCCCCTGCATCATTAAAGGCAACTGCTCTGTAAACCTTTCTAGAGTTACCGTCCTAGTATTAATATTTATTTGCTTCTAACATACAGGCACCACAGACTGTCTTTTAGTGATTCGAGGTTCAGTAATTAGGAAACAGACATATCCGTAAACAGAGAGTCTATAAGATGCCATTTCCGTCTCTGATGCAAAGTCCAGAACCTTCCCTGGGCTGCCTTTAAAGAAGATGGCGCACGCTTTGGGGAGGTTCCGGACAGGCCGCGTGCTCCAGCGCTTGCTAAAAGCCTGCTGCAGTGGGTCGGAGTTAGATCAAACGTGCCAGCCAGAATCTGAAGGAATGGAAGCTAATGTGAGAGTGTAAGAGCCATTAAACTCTTCAAGTATGCGTGAACTGGAGAAAGTGAAGCCCATACACGGAGCATAGCCCTTAGCTGTTAGCAGGTGTGAGTCAGTCAGTTGTACAATTCATTTGTCTACCTAATTGCACTGAAGATAGGTTTTTTACTTTGCCTATAACATCTCTAATGAGTAGGTTTTCAGTTCGATCTAACTAATTAATTCTTGTTAACTTCCTTTGCATTGCTGTTCTTTTAATTTAACCAAGAGACAGCCCAGAGTTACGACTAGTGTTTAGTCTCAACTAGATTACACCAATTCATTAAGGCCCGTAATTGTTGGTCATACCCTTCCAAGTGGTCATTACAACCTCTGGCGTGCATACTGAATACCAGCCGTTTCCTGACTCCAGCCGACTCTGGTGTGAGGGAGGAGAAAATGCTAATAAAGAAAGAATAAATGGTTCTCGACTCCATTCAGGGCTGCCTAGATTTCTTTTGCAGCAGAAATTGTTCAGAGGTGGTAAAACCGGCTTCTCGCGGGCCCCCTACCTCCACCCTGAGCGAAAACAATAAGAACCAAGTGAAGCGTCCTCCGCTACTGTGATTACCGCATCCGTAAAAGTGATTATCCGGCTGCTGTAATCAACTTCAATGATAGCTGCCTGTTAGAGCTTCAATAATTACTCATTTCTGGTAACAGCTTGCTTTCAGTTTAGCACTTTGAGGCCAAGAGGGGGAAAAAGAAAAGAAAAAAAAACCTTGGGGCATTTTAATAAAGGATCCCACTCATGTGGTATTTTGGGGGGTAAGTGCTTGTGTGTGGGCAAAAAGAAAAATGCAGATGTAAGGTTTTTTTTGTCCTTCTCTCAATAGAGGCTCCGTTCACTTCCAGCTTAGATTCTATCCTCGGCAAGTACAAGTTCAAACAGGGTTCAATCATGTACTGAGTGTTTACTGAAGGACACACAATGGTTTAAATAAAGTGGTGGTTTTAAATATTTTACCCATTTCTTTAAACAAATTGCCAATCCTTAAAGTCTGTGCTCAACATGTCTCAAAAGTGGAATCCACGAGGATCTTCGAAGAAAACCTCCACAGTGAGTGCTTCCCCTCCTCTCCCTGCCCCCAACCCCCAGCCCTGGCTTTGACTGCATTGTATTATTACTGTTAATTATGTTAGGTGAGCATAAGGTTGGGAGAATAAATTTTATTCAGGGATGCCTCAAATATTTGTTCTGACAAGGAGATAAAGCAAAAAACAAAAACCAAAACAAAAAACAAACAAACAAACAAAAACCCAAAAACCAAAACCAAAACCAAAACCAAAACCAAAAAACAAAAACAAAAAACAAACAAACAAAAACAAACACAAACAAACAAACAGACAAAACAAGGTGAGATTATTCTAAATGGAGCAGTTCTGCCTTTGGATGCTGAGGTCACTGGAGGTGTAGTGGAGATGGGATAGCCAGACAAATAAATCAATGGGACCCACTGGAACATGACCCTCTGCTTCTCCCAGATCTCATAGACAACAAGTCTCACGAATATAATATTAAACCCCCAACAACAGGGTCCTTGTTTCACCACAGACAGACAGACAGCTCCTTGATGCACACGCGTTCTCTGAGCTTAGTCCTCATCAGACCTACTGTCCCATGCCCTCCTCTACAGACCTGCACCGCAAAGGAACAGATATAGCAAAAGCCTTATGAGAAAGCTGGGTGTAGTCATGTTCCTCGCCTCCAGTGTGCGGATCATTTGGGAACTTCTCAAAGTTTCCATCCTGTCTTGTACTAAATCTAAGCTTACCTTTGTTCCTCTCTGTAACAAAACCCCTAAATGTATCCAACTCAGGTTCTGATGTTTTCAAAATTGTTCAGAAGAAAAAACAACTCACGGGCTTTATTATTTTATTTTATTTTATCTTTTACTTTTCCTCAAACGACTAAATTATTAGCAAGTGAATAAAATCCACCTGTTTTCTAGAGACTGTGGCATGAAAAGACAAAAATTCTTTAATTATCTTTATCAATTAAAAAGCAAATCCTATTAACTTTTGTTTTCCTTAAAGGTCAAATTTCACCTGTCCAAAAACCTCCCCACAGCACGTGGCACCACCGTGAGCGTGGTTTGTTTGGATATGCGCTCTTCAGTGTATCTGTAACAGTATGAACATATCTCCATGTTCTGGGTGCCTGGGTATTATTGGTGGATTATCCATTTCCCTTGATCATATTTCACTGGTGGATCTCACACCGCCGGAGTTCATCTAATGTGTATCTAGGATGCATCCTCCCCTTCCTCCCCATCACCTCCACTTCTATTTTTGTTTCCAGCTAAAGTGTCTCCCATTGGGTCTTTCAGTGCTTAGTATATGGTTGCTCTTCCCTTTGGAAGAGGTGGAAAGTGTGAATGGAAGAGACCTGGGACCTGGAGTGAAGAGTCTGGATACACAGACGTTTCCCATCGCTACCTCAGCTTCAGTAACGCCTCTGCTTCAGAACATAAACCAAATTCGCAGTACTAACCCTTTTTTTTATGGCCTTCCATGTTGCCAAGTCACGACTGTTTCCTTCTAGTTTGGGTTTTTCTGCCCTGTTGGATATTTGTCTGTCGCTTTATGAAGAGAGGAAGATAAAGCTGTATATCTGGGAATCAAATGAAAATTGGGCACCTTTTAAGGTACTTAACGCTTTCGAAAATAAGACTATAACGAATACAACTGGAGTGTCGTCTTTATTTACATTTATCTATGTAAAAGTGCTGCTTACTTATGGAATGGGGAACTCAGATTGTTGATTAGCCCCTCTATAAAATACGTGTTATGCGAAATAGAAGATAATCAGAGCCATTGAGGAGGATTTGAGTGGGTTTATTTTTTCATTTCCATTTAAAACAGCCACCTAAAATCCTAAGGGGTTGTACCAGCATATATGAGGCAGATTCATACTGGAAAGGGAACGAGCCCTGAATATTATATTCAAGAAGAAGAAGAAAAAAAGATACAAGATGAGTCTTCCCCACCAGGAAGAAGCTGAGACTTGCAAGGTAGCTCTCCAGTAGGAAGTTTACAACTCTGTTGCATCACATGGTTTCCAGTTCTGCATTTTTCTTTTTTTAAAAAAACTCCAGTGGATCTGGCCTCCTCTCTTTTTGTGAACTTCTACCACCCAGGTGTCTGTCTATTATAAACGATCAACATTCGATGGCATTCAAGTCTTTCAAGCCAGGACATCAAAGAAGACAAGTAAATCGGTCACGCTCTGACACATGTAGTTTTAAGACATGAAGATTGGCTCTAAACCTTTTAGCGTAAAGAGATGATTAAGCAGACAGGCTCTGTAGGTATGAAGAGGTGTATTTGTGGCTGCATTATTGAATAGCAAAAGCCTGTGAACCTTTGACTCCCGTCTGCCCACTCTACCAAATACTGGTATCCACAGCTAGTGGGAACGGGGGTCCCGGGAAGACACTCAACTAAGATTTCAAGACAGAATCTGTTCGCAGTGGGTCTATCATTTGCAAACTGAAAGTGCTGGTTCAACAGTGAACATAATCCTTGCTTAAAGGCACGTAATATCTTTTTGATGTATGTCTGCTCCTCATCGCTGCTTTGCAAATTAGCGAACTACGGGGTGCCTCCTGCTTGGAAGGCTTTCCACAGTGTTTTGTGTGCGTCTAACACATACTCTGTAGGTGTTTGTTTCACTGAGGTATTATTGACTTTTCCTTACACTAGTAATGATAATAATATTTTTATATTTCAGAGATTTATTTTTTTTCCCCATGGGTATGTGCCTAAGTGTCAGGAGGGGTTCCATGGGCATGCATGGGCCCACACAGAGAAGGAGAAGTCAGATTCTTTGAAACGGGAATTGTAACTAATTGTGAGCCACCTGATGTGGGTGCTGGGAGCAGAACCCAGGGCCTCCCCTAACAACGAACACTCTTACCTAATGAGACATCTCAGCAGCTCAGAACGGTATACTTGAAAAGCCGTCTTACAGTGTGCGTTTTCTTCTACAGGAACTTCTAACGGGTTTTCTCTGGTTTTGTTTGGTTTAGCTTTATTTACTTTCAATCGTTACATAAAATAAAATATTTACGGTATTGTGACATGAGGTTCTGAAACGTATTTGTTGTAGAATTGGGAAACTGAGACCCACACCCATTATCTTACACACATTCATTCTCTCTCTCTCTCTCTCTCTCTCTCTCTCTCTCTCTCTCTCTCTCTCTCTCTCTCCCTCTCTCTCTCGAACACTTCTATTCTACTGGCTCAGCAATTTCAGGTACAATGTTATTAATTGATACCATGTACAGAAGAACTCCTGAGCTTTTCTTCCTACCATGGTGGTTTGAATGAGAATGGCCCCTCTAGGCTCACATATTTGAATGCTTGGTCCCCCATTGGTGGAACTGTTTGGGGATGAGGGCGTGCAGACTGGTTGGAAGAGGCCTGTCATTGATAGGGGCTTTGAGGTTTCCAAAGCCCATGCCATGTCCAGGCAGCTCTCTCTGCCTTGGGCTCCTGGACCAAGATGTAAGCTCTCAGCTATTGTTCTAGCACCAGACCTGCCTGACTATTGCTGTGCTTCCCAGCATGATGGTCATGGACTCTAATCCTCTGGAGCTATAAGTGCCTAATAAAGTCTTTCTTCTGTCAGTGGCCTTGGTCATGGTGTCCGTTCAGGGCAATAGAAAATTAACTAAGACTTTAACCTACCTGGAACTTTGTATTTTTTGACAAACATCTCCTCAGTTCCTTGTCTCCTCTCTATTCCACCTATTCCCTGGTAAGCACCTTTCTATTCTATGCTTCAATGAGGTCAATTCTTTTAGACTCTACATACAAAAAGGCCATGCTCTAGTTGCCTTTTTTACTTGCCCCATTTCATTTACTGTAATGTCTCCCCAAATTCAGCCATGTTGCAGCAAGTGACACAATTTTTTTTAACTTACTAGTATTCCATTCTACACATATACTGCATATACTGCATATATAATCCATATACTGCATTTCCTTTATTTGTCCACTGATGGACTCTTAGGTTAATTGTATCTCTTGGCAGTTAGGAACGATGCTGCTATAAAAATGGGGTGCAGAAATCTCAATATATTGACTCTTTTCCTTCAGATTTTTGCTTGATTATATGGTAGGTTTTTTTAAATTAGATTTTATTTTTTCTATTAAAAATTAGCAGCTTTGGTTGTATATATTTATGGAGCACAAAACCACTGTGATACTTTGAAAAGGAGTGATCCCCAATAGACTCATGTGTTTGAATGCTTGGCCCACAAGTAATGGCACTATTAATTGGTGTGGTCTTGTTGGAGTAGGTATGGCCTTGTTGGAGGAAGTGTGTCACTGTGGGGGCGGGCTTTGGGGTCCCAGAAGCTCAGATTAGTTCTTTCCCTGCTGCCTGCTGATCAAGATGTAAAACTGTCAGTTCCTCTAGTGCCCGGTCTACCTACACACTGCCACATTTCCTGCCACGATAATAATGGACTAAACCTCTGAACTGTAAGCCAGCCCCAATTAAATACTTCTTTATGTGTCTCCTCATGGTGTCTCTTCACAGCAAATTAAGACTGTCATGTTATGATATATAAGCACAATGCAGAATAATTAAATCAAGCTAATTAACATATCTAGTACTTCAAATACTTAAAAAGCATCTTTTTTTGGTCTGAGGATATTTAAAATGTACCCTTTTAAAATTTTTATAATGAAAATATTCTGTTAAACATATTTATTATCTCTTTTACAGTGATTTAATAACTTCAGGTCTTATGTTGATCCAGTTTGAACTACTTTTGCATAAGCTATGAGTGTTTAATAGCATTCTTCTGTTTATGAATGTCTAGTCTTTCCAGCATCATTTATTGGAGAGTGTGTTCTTGGAAGTTTGGTGAATGTTGATTGACATAAATATATGCTTTTATTTCTGGACGTTTTATTTTCCCTGTGAGTCTGTTTTGAATTTCAGCAACACACTATTTAGATTACCATAGCTTTGTGGTACATTTTGAATCCAAGTGCTGTCATGTTTCCAGCTTTCTTCTTTTTGTTCAAGACCATTTCGATTATATGAGTTTTTGTGTTGTTTCATAAAATTATGGTTTTTTGTGAAAAATGGCATTATAATGTCGATGCACGTTAAGTAATATAGACATTTTAATAATGTTAATTTTTCTAATCCATGAACATGGGATATCTTTCCAATTATTTTGTCAAAAGTATATTTTGGTGCTGTAAATTAAATGCACATCTGTGAACATGCTAAACTTGTGCTCTACCGCTGAGTTATCCAGTCTTATGCAGTTTCTTTCATTAGTGTTTTGTAGTTTTTTGGCCCACGATTTTATTTCCTTGGTTAATGTAATTTCTATGATTTATTTTCTTCACTTTTTCTGCAGGGAGTTTCTTTTTTTAAATTATGTTGGATATTTTCTGTATTTACATTTCAAATGTTATCCCCTTTCCCGTTACTCCCCTCCTGGAATCCCCCATGCCATCCTCCTACCCCCTGCCTCTGTGAGGGATTCTTCCACACCACCCACCCACCCACTCCCACCTAAACACCCTGGCATTCCCCTACACTGGGAAAACGAGCCTTCACAGGACCAAGGGCTTCTCTTATAGATGCCAAACAAGGCAATCCTTTGCTACATACACAGCTGGAGCCATGGGTCCCTCCATGTGGACCCTTTGGTTGGTGGTTTAGTCCCTGGGAGCTCTGGGGCAGGGGGTGGGGTCTGTTTGGCTGATATTGTTGTTCTTCCTATGGGACTGTAAACCCCTTCAGCTCCTTCAATCCTTTCTCTAACTCCTCCATTGGGGTCCCTGTGCTCACTGTGATGGTTAACTGCAAGCATCCTTATCTGTATCAGTAAAGCTCTGGATAGCCCCTCAGGAGACATCCATATCATGCTCCTATCAGCAAGCACTTCTTGGCATCAGCAATAGTAACTGGGTTTGGTGGCTGCATATAGGATGGATCAGGTGGGGCAGTCTCTGGATGACCTTTCCTTCAGTCCTTGCTCCACTCTTTGTCCCTGTATTTCCTCCAGAGAGTATTTTGTTCCCTCTTCTAAGAAAGTCCGAAATATCCACATTTTGGTCTTCCTTCTTGAGTTTCACATGATCTGTGAATTGTTTCTTGTGTATTCTGAGCTTTTGGGCTAATATCCACTTATCAGTGAGTGCATACCATGTGTGTTCTTTTGTGACTGGGTTACTTCACTCAGGATGATATTTGCTAGTTCCATCCATTTATTTACCTAAGACTATCATGAAGTCATTGCTTTTAATAGGTGAGTAGTACTCCATTGTGTTAATGTACTACATTTTCTGTACCTATTCCTCTGTTGAAGGACATCTGGGTTATTTCAGCTTCTGGCTATTATAATTAAGGCTGCTATGAACATAGTAGAGCACATGTCCTTGTTATATGTTGGAGCACCTTTTGGGTATATGCCCAGTAGTGGTATAGCTGGGTCCTCAGGTAGTACTATGTCCAACTTTCTGAGGAACTGTCAGACTGATTTCCAGAGTGGTTGTGCCAAATTGCAATCTCAGCAACAATAGGGGAGAGTTCTTCATTCTCTACATCCTCGCCAGCATCTGCTGTCACCTGAGTTTTTGATCTTAGCCATTCTGACTGGTGTGAGGTGGAATCTCAGTGTTGTTTTGATTTACATTTTCCTGATGACTAAGGATGTTGAACATTTTTTTAGGTGCTTCTCGGACATTCAATATTCCCAGATGAAAATTCTTTGTTTAGCTCTGTACTCCATTTTTTAATAGGGTAATTTAATTCTCTGGAATCTAACTTCTTGAGTTCTTTGTATATATTTGATATTAACCCTCTATCAGATGTAGGATTGGTAAAGATCTTTTCCCAATCTGTGGGTTGCCATTTTGTCCTTTGCAATTTTATGAGGCCCAATTTTCTGACTCTTGACATTACAGCATAAGGCATTGGTGTTCTGTTCAGGAAATTTTCCTCTGTGCCTATGTATTTGAGGCTCTTCCCCACTTTCTCTTCTACTAGTTTCACTGTATCTGGTTTTATATCAAGGTCTTTGATACACTTGGACACGAGCTTTGTACAAGGAGATAAGAATGGGTTGATTTGTATCTTCTACATACTGACTTCAAGTTGAACTAACACCATTTGTTGAAAATGCTGTCATTTTTCCACTGGATGGTTTTAGTTCATTTTTCAAAGACCAAGAGACCACAGGTGTGTGGGTTCATTTTTGGGTCTTAAATTTTATTCCATTGATCTACCTGCCTGTCTCTGTACTAATACCATGCAGATTTTTTTTTAAATCAAGATTGCTCTGTAATACAGCTTGAGGTCAGGGATGGTGATTACCCCTCAGAAATTCTTTTATTGTTGAGGATAGTTTTTGCCAACCTGGGTTTTTTTGCTAATCCAAATGAATTTGCAAATTGCTCTTTTTAACTCTCTGAAGAACTGAGTTGGAATTTTGATGGGGATTGCATTGAATCTGTAGATTGCTTTCTGAAAGATGGCCATTTTTACTACGCTAATTGTGCCAATCCATGAGCATGGGAAAGATTCCCATTTTCTGAGATCTTAATCAATTTCTTCCTTCAGAGACCTAGAGTTCTTGTCATACATTCTTCCTCTTGCTTGGTAAGAGTCACACCAACGTACTTAATATTATTTGTGACTATTGTGAAAAGTGTCATTTCCTTATTGTTTTTCTCCCACTGTTTATCCTTTGAGTAGAGAAAGGCTACTGATTTGTTTGAGTTAATATTATATCCAGGCACTTTACTGAAGTTGTTTATCAGGTTTAGGAAATCTGTGGTAGAATTTTTGGTGTCACTTAAATATACTATCATCTCATTTGCAAATAGTGGTATTTTGACTTCTTCCTTTCCAATTTGCATCCCTTTGACCTCTTTTTGTTTTCTAATTGTTCTGGCTAGGACTTCTAGTACTATATTGACTAAGTAGGGAGAGAGTGGCAGCCTTGTCTAGTAAGATTTTAGTAAGATTGCTTCAAGTTTCTCTCTATTTAGCTTGATGTTGGCTACTAATTTGTTGTATATTGCTTTTACTATGTTTAGGTATGGGCCTCGAATTCCTAATCTTTTTAAGGCTTTTATCATGAAGGGGTGTTGAATTTTGTCAAATGCTTTCTCAGGTTCTAATGAGATGATTGTGTGGATTTTTGTCTGTGAATTTGTTTATATAGTGGATTACTTTGATGGCTTTGTGTACATTGAACCATCCCTGCAACTATGGGGTGAAGCCTACTTGATCATGATGGATGATCATCTTGGTATGTTCTTGGATTAGGTTTATGAGAATTTTATGGAGTATTTTTGCATCGATATTCATAAGGGAAATTGGTCTCAAGTTCTCTTTCTTTGTAGGGTCTTTGTGTGGTTTAGGTATAAACGTAATTGTGGCTTCAAAGAGCCAATTGGGCAGTGTTCCTCCTGTTTCTATTTTGTTAAATAGTTTGAAGAGTATTGGTATGAGGTCTTCTTCGAAAGTCTGATGGAATTCTGCACTAAACCCATCTGTTCCTGGGACTGTTTTGGTTGGGAGACTTTTAATGATTGCTTCTACTTTTTAGGGGTTATGGTACTATTTAGATGGTTTATCTGATCCTAATTTAATTTTGGTACCTGGTATTTGTCTAGAAAATTGTCCATTTTATACAAATTTTCCAGTTTTGTTGAGCATAGGCTTTTGTAGTAAGATCTGATAACTTTTTTTAATTTTCTCAGTTTCTGTTGTTATGTCTCCTTTTGCATTTCTGATTTTTTTAATTTGGATATTGTCTCTGTACCCTCTTGTTATTTGGGCTAAGGGATTATCTATCTTGTTGGTTTTCTCAAAGAACCAGCTCCTGGTTTTGTTGATTCTTTGTATAGTCCTTTTTGTTTCTATTTGGTTGATTTCAGCCCTGAGTTTGATTATTTCCTGCTGTCTACTTCTCTTGGGTGTATTTGCTTCATTTAGTTCTAGAGCTTTTAGGTGTGCTGTCAGTTTCTTTTTGGAGGCACTTAAAGCTATGAGTTTTCCTCCTAGCACTGCTTTCATTGTATCCCATAAGATTTGATATGTTGTGCCTTTGTGTTCATTAAATACTAAAGAGTCTTTAATTTCTTTATTTCTTCCTTGACCAACTTATCATTGAGTAGCGTGTTGTTCAGCTTCCATATGTATATGAGTGGTCTGTTGTTTTTGTTGTCATTGAAGACCAGTCCTAATCCAGTGTGATCTGATTGGATGCATGGGATTATTTCAGTCTTCTTGTGTCTGTTGATTCCTGTTTTATGATCGATTATATGGCCAATTTTGGAGAAGGTATCATGAGGTGCTGAGAAGAAAGTATATTCTTTTGTTTTAGGATGAAATGTTCTATAGATGTCTCTTAAATCCATTCGGTTCATAACTTCTGTTACTTTCACTGTGTCTCTGTTTAGTTTCTGTTTCCATGATCTGTACATTAATAAGAGTGGGGTGTTAAAGTCTCCCACTGTTATTGTGTGTGGTACAATGTACGCTTTAAGCTTTATTAAAGTTTCTTTTATAATGTGTGTGCCCTTGCCTTTGGAGCATAGATGTTCAGAACTGAGAGTTCATCTTGGTAGATTTTTCCTTCGATAAAGTGTCCTTCCTTATTTTTTTTGATAACTTTTGGTTGAAAGTTGACTTTATTCAATATTCGAATGGCTGCTCAACATTGTTTCTTGGGAACATGTGCTTGGAAATTTTTTTCCAGCCTTTTACTCTGAGGTAGTGTCTATCTTTGTTACTTATGTGCATTTCCTGTATGCAGCAAAATGCTGGGTCCTGTTTACATGTTCAGTCTGTTTGTAGTCTGCCTTTTTATTAGGGAACTGAGTCCATTGATGTTAAGAGATATTAAGGAATAGTGGTTGCTGTTTCCTGTTATTTTTGTTGTTAGAGGTGGAATTATGTTTATGTGGCTATCTACTTTTGCGCTTGTTGCAAGAAGATTACTCTCTTGATTTTTCTAGCGTGTGGTTTCCCTCCCTGTGTTGGAGTTTTCTATCTGTCACCCTTTGTAGGCTGGATTTGTGAAAAGATGTTGTGTAAATTTGGTTTTGTTATGGAATCTATGCATCTTGGTTTCTCCCTGTATGATAATTGAGAGGCTTGCTGGACATAGTAGTCTGGGCTGGTGTTTGTGTTCTCTTATGGTCTGTATGACATCTGTCCAGGATCTTCTGGCTTTCATAGTCTCTGGTGAGAAGTCTGGTGTGATTCTGATAGGTCTGCCTTTATATGTTACTTGACCTTTTCCCCTTACTGCTTTTAATATTCTTTCTTCTTTCCTTCCTTCCTTCCTTCCTTCCTTCCTTCCTCCCTTCCTTCCTTCCTTCTTTCTTTCTTTCTTTCTTTCTTTCTTTCTTTCTTTCTTCCTTCCTTCCTTCCTTCCTTCCTTCCTTTCTTTCTTTCTTTCTTTCTTTCTTCCTTTCTTTCTTTCTTCCTTCCTTCCTTCCTTTCTTTCTTTCTTTCTTTTTCTGTGTGTACTTGGTGTTTTAACTATTATGTGACGGGAGGAATTTCTTTTCTCGTCCAAACTCTTTGGAGTTCTGTAGGCTTTGAGTATATTCATGGGCATCCCTTTCTTTAGGTTAGGGAAGTTTTCTTCTATAATTTTTGTTGAAGATACTTACTGGCCCTTTAATTTGGGAATCTTCACTCTCTTCTATAGCTATTATCCTTAGGTTTGGTCTTCTCACTGTGTCCTGGATTTCCTTGAGGTTTTGTATTAAGAGCTTTTTGCATCTTTTTTTTTATTATTGTATCAATGTTTTTTATGATATCTTCTGCCCCTGAGATTCTCTCAATCTCTTATATCCTGTTGGTAATGCTTGCATCTTTGACTCCTGATCTCTTTCCTAGGTTTTCTATCTCCAGGGTTGTCTTTCTTTCTGGTTTCTTTATTGTTTCTATTTCTCTTTTTAGATCCTGTATGATTTTTTGAATTCCTTCATCTGTTTGATTATGTTTTCCTGTAACTCTTTAAGAGATTTTTGTGTTTTCTCTTTAAGGCCTTCTACTTGTTTACCTTTTTTATTCTCTATTTCTTTAAGGGAGTTATTTATGTCCTTAAAGTCTGCTATCATTATCATGAAATGTGATTTTTAATTCAAATATTGCTTTTCTTGTGTGTTTGGGGATCCAGAAATTATTGTGGTGGGAGTACTGGGTTCTGATGATGCCAAGTAGTCTTGGTTTCTGCTGCTTAGGTTCTCGGGCTTGCCGCTCACTATCTGATTATCTCTGATGTTAGTTTTTCTTGCTGTCTCTGACTGGAGCTTGTCCCCCTGTGGTCCTGCAAGCCTGTGATCTTAGGAATGAGAGTACTCCTGTGAGACCAGCTCTGTCTAGGCAGGTTTTGGGTCTGGAGGTCTGTGGTACAGCTTTACCTCTGGGTGCAGATGGAGACTGGATGGATCCTTTCCCAGGCTGCTCTGCAGTTCCTGTGCCCTGCGTGCTCCTGGCAGGTACCTCTTTGGGCAGTTAATGGAGTAAAAGTAGCGTCCTACCTGTGGTCTTAGGAGTAAGAGCACTCTTGGTGGACCACTCTCTCTGGGCAGTTTTTGGGTTCAGAAGGCTGTGGGACAGTCTTAGCTCTGGTGCATATGGAGACCAGAATGGCTAATCTCTCAATTCTTCTCTCAAAATTTAGATTCTTTTGTTTGAATAAGGCTGTATATATGTGTGAAGCAGCCTGCAGACTGGATTTCTGGAATTAGATACCAATCCCGTAGTCTAGTGATCTATAGGTGGGAGGTAGAATGTAGGGAAATCCAGTCATGTTATCAGAATAGCAGCTTGGGTAAGAGGGTAGCTCATTGAAGCCATTAAATAGCTGATACTTGGTACCTTTTCAAGAACAAGATGAGGACAGTGGATTTAGTGTCTGGGGAGGGCTTCTCTCTGCTCCTGCCACGGTGCACTGTTGATGTGTGTGGTTCAAAGGAGATGGGATGGGATGTCACATAGTTAAAAGGCTTTATTTTTGCTGAAATGGTAAAGGCAGGCTAGCTGTTTTCCTCCAGTCTCTTCAGAAGGCATGAGAGCAGAACTCCCATGACCTTGTCATCCCTGCATGCCCCACCTCTTTCTACTATGGCTTAGTTTAGAATGAATTCTGAAGGTACACAAACATTCAAACCACAGGAAGCTGTGTCCAATGCACACAACTCAAACGTTGACAATAGAAAATAATGCTTTCCTAAGTGCCTTTACTGCACTAAAAGAACAAATTCTACATGAAAAGTATGGTTTTACTTTCTGAGTTTCTTCTAAAACATGTAGCATATTTGTTTATATATATTTATTTAGTTTTACTTTTTTGCATTTGAAAAGTGAGGGTGATTTAATTTTGAAAGAATCAGAAATCATTGAGCACTTTTTCAGATCAAGGATAATGAATTAGTCTTATAATTATAATTTTGTCAAAAATGAACAGTGAGTACAAAAACCACAAAACTATCTTTTCTGTTGTTGTTTTTTGTTCATAAGCTGACCTTGAAGGCAGTTCCAAGAGGAATTTTTAAATTATTTTCAGCAATGATAGAACATTAAATAAATGTATTATCCTTTTGAGTATGACTGCTTCTTTTGAAGAAAAAACTTTAGGTGTTTGTTCAGTCTGGTGAGTGTGTGTGTGTGTGTGTGTGTGTGTGTATGTGGTGTGTGTGTATTTGTGTATATATATGTGTGTATGTGTATGTATATGTGTCTATTTGTGTGTGTATATATGTGTGTATGTGTGTATATATCTGTGTATACGTGTGTGTATGTGTGTATGTAGGTGTGTGAGTATGTGTGTGTATGCATATGTTTGTTTGTATATGTCTGTATATGTATGAATGTGTATGTACATGTATATATGAGTGTGTATGTATGAGTGTGTGTGTGTGTGTGTGTATGTGTGTGTGTATGTTCATGTCATTACTATCTCCATTCTACAACAACCAGAAAGCCTGGTTTGAATCTAAGTTAAGGGGGACTTGACAATTAGTAGGTAGATATTGTTCATGGATGGTCATACATGTAATCTGTTCCAATTAGAGTTGACATGTATTGGCTGCTGACTATTTTAACTACCAGCTGACTGAAGTTTCTACTACTAACTTCCATTGGAAACAGGGAACTGTTGGACTGTATCTACTCTGTTGATCAGAACAGCATGGGGGTAACTAGATGCTGGATAGGATCATTACTAATTAAAATATAGTGTTCCAATTACGTAATTAAACTCACTAATGTGTGTGTGTTCTATAGACTCAATGTTACTATCCTCAATATATTTCCCGAAGACGAGAGGTTCTTAAGATCCCCACTACAAACAGAGATGGTTGAGAACAATTAAAACAGCCTAGCTTTCACCAGTGGTTTTCATCCAGTGTTCCTTCCTTGCTGGGTTCTTTCTGCAAGAACACAGAGTGCATCATTATTCACCAGAGTTCACTATTGGAGTGGGAAAGAATTTTATTTCTTATAGGTCATTCAGAAGTGAAGTGGGTATCCTCCCGAATTATCTAGAGCAGCCTCACTTTTCTTCCTCAAACAACACAACTATATTCATTTCCCTCTATGCCCCTTTTTGTTTTCTGTGCACTGATATCAGGAAGAAAAGCACACCACCACCACCAACACACACACACACACACACACACACACACACACACACTCATTTCAGTCAAAGGATATATTAAGTAGTGAAGTTTTTGCATCAAACTATGAGATAAACCAGTGCAGGCTTGATTTTGGATTACAGTCTTTGAAAGTAGTTACTGTATTGCTCAGGGAAAGCACATGGTAAGAATCTACATTCCTTTGAACCTAGATTCCTTCATTTATACTAAACAAGGAAAAGGAAATGCATGATGTATATGATTTGCCTTTTAGAGTTCTGGTAAACAATAAACACATATACAAAGGCCACTCTTTCACTGACTCCTACCTCCTGGAAGTCCTCGTCACCCTTTTGGTATTTGGTGAGATCCTTCTATGCTCCTGAGATATATTACCCTGTCAAGGTAACTACAGATGATATGTCTTACAACCCTTTCCAACTCCACCCATATTCATTTTTATACATTAACCTTACTCCTAACTTTATGTTTCTTCTGCTTTTTACCTGTATGAAAATACTATAATGATTTTCCTTAAAAGTCAAGGAATCCTCTCATCCAGCAGGGACATAGTTACCAGTGGAGATTGTATATGTTGTTAGGCGGTAGCGACACTCTAGAATATGGAAGCAAGAAAGTCAGGCATCCCAAGTTGATAATTTATAATTGATCCAGGCATTTCATTCTATACTTATCCTCAAGTCATCTTCTATGATCTATTGCTTAATGAAAGAAGAAATTAATTAATTAAGAATATGTGCAAGGATGCCCAGGGGTTCAATTTCAATGTAAAATAAGTAGCTTATATTCACTAAAGAGATTTTAACAATGTGGTTCGACCATTGATGAGGCAACCTTGAAAAGGAAGATGTAGACCCAAGAGTCATGCCTGGAGATTTTTCTTTTGCTATCTGACTTGTGTTTTCTGCACTTAGTAAAGTAATATACACCTGAGGTCATGGTCTGTGGTTCAATCACTTTCAGAGTCCATAGATCAATCAGGTTCCACATCATGCTTTAGAGTCTGAGATCCATTGAGTATTATTTCAATTCCTGCTGTTGGTCATTATTAGGCCATCACTTTGCTCTTACAACTCCTGTTTCATTGCCATGGTACTTGTTTCCATGGTTCTTTTATTTATCAGAATACAAATTCCTTGGGGATGTATTTCATTCATCTCTATACCCTCAGAGCATATAGTGCTTAGGTGGTCAATAATTGTTGGTTAAATGAATCAATTGAGAAACAAAACAGCAGCAACAAGAATAAAAATGTTCTCTGGCCCAGGAAACAATTATTAGATAGCCCACTAGTGGGAGGACAATCAAATTCCCTTCCAACAGTTGTGGATATACTTCTCATGCTACCGAGGAAGAATGACCTTGGTCACATGAAGCAGTTCTGCATTCCAGGTTCGCTCAGTTTCCAGGTGAAACCTTCAGCCCCTTTGAAGGCTGCCTTATGTTCCCTGGGCCCCCAGGTCATTCCCCTACATAGTGACACCATCTCATTAGTTCAACAGAAAGGTGAGATTTACAGCTTCTGTAGGAGGTTGCTGTACAGAATAACTGGAGGAAGCTGTCACTGCCTGAATTAGCACAACATGTTTGCTTCCTTCCGGCTGTGCTGTTATCAATTCTAGGATGACACAGAGTCAACATTTCACGTGATTATGCCTGCTAGTAAATGGTCCTCCAAGCGTCACCCTTCCCCCTAGCCCTAAACCTAGAGGACCAAACTCTAAGAACAGAGCCGACTTCTGGCCTCAGAGTCAAAGGTAATTGGTGGCAAGCTTACTTGCCATTCCTTCCAACTCAGGACTTAGGAAGTCTCAGTTTTCCTTTCAGAAATATCTCATTTGACTAAATTAAGAAGCTTTATATAGAATATTATATTATAACAGAACCTCTGGTGTAAGATTCTTCCCAAGATTTTTTTTAAATAAGTCAGCCACACCGGATTCTTTGGAGAACTAAACTACCTAGCAGAGGATTCGCTACTGAATGCTGGGAGTAGACAGTTCACAACTGGTCTTGTGACTCATAAAATCTCTAAGCACTACACTGGGGATAATAAATTACAGGATGCTCAGAACAAATATTTGTCATTAGTTAGCCAAGTATGAAGTACATCTTTTAAGAAGAAAATATATTTAATTGTCAAGGCAGAAAATTACCTATATACTCCCTCTCTTTAAGGTGTTCAGAATTGAAGAGTGTCACTTTTTTGGCACGTATGATATGAAGCAAGATAGGAAATCTTTCAGTGATAGGATATGTTTGAAGGCACTAGAATGCAAGCTATCTAGAAGGGACAGTACCTTCAAGGCATCTGGAATGTGCGTGAGGTAGGAAAATGTTGATAGCTTCTCAAACTTATTAGTTATTTCTGCCCTATCCTGGATTAGAGCCCTGGATAGGAAGCCTTCCTAAGGAGCCTTTGGGCACAGTAAAACATGCAATAGTGTTTTCCAATGCGAATGCTCGCAATAGCCACGAAATTAGGTCAGTTTTCTGGTTCCTTCCTGTCCTGTGATCTAACCTGGGCTGTTCTGGTCAATTTTATAGTTGATTGGTGACTCAAAACCGGGGCAACAATGAGACATAGACAACATCCTGGATGCTTATGAAAAGAAATCTATAAATTAATGTTATTCTTAGAGAAGAGAAACTGATGAGCCCTGGCCCCCTCTCTCTATTAAATCATGCCCCCACCCCACCTTCCAGTTCAACAAATACTGTGACATCAGTGAGAAATCACAAGAGCCATTCATTCCTGGACTTGAACCTGTAAGGAGATGAAGTAGAAATTTCTGGTGTCTTTGGAAACTCAGTTGTGTCATGTGATGTTTTTCTGGAAGCTGTCTTGTGAGAAAATGTTTGTTGAAACAGACATATGAGAGGATATTTTGCTGAAGCAAACATGAGAAGGCATGTGGAGAGTGCATGATATTGGGAAGAGTATAAGTAGAACCTCATAGACATAAAAGGAAGCTCTTACTTCTTCATGTGACATTTCACTGGTTTTCACTGGTCTTTGCTAGCTATGCAATGCTTTGCTGGTTTTGCTTTTTCACTGGTCTTCACTGGTCTTCACTGGTTTTCGCTGATCTTTACTTCTTAGACAGAAACACACCAAAGAAGTTCTTGTGGTTAGTCCAGCTGCTTCTGGCTGCTTCTGCTGACTCATGCCAATGTGGTGGAGCCTTGAGGTTTCTGTTGGATTGTGTTGATTTGTGTTTTGTGTTTGCTATTGAACTGGACTGCTGTTATCCTGACAATGACAATGAACTTACCCAAAGAACTACTGCTAAACAGGTCCCCACCTCCTCTTCCTATTAACCTTCTTTCTCCTCCACCTGTGTTCAGTAGGCTAGAAGGGAGGTTGGATCATTTAAGAACCCTAAATAAAGTAGGTTTAGAGAAAAAAATGTAAGCCTACAAAGCAAGGTGGGGAGAGGAAGAGGAGAAGAGGAGGAAAGAGGAAGGGAGGGAAGGAATTACAGAGGGAAGGAAGATTGTATTTGACCTATTCCAACTAACTGAGTGATCCAAGTAAGTCATTCAGTTCTGTGAATGTCTGTTGAAAATATCTCCCAGGTCTAAGTCCAGCTCAGCATAGACTTCAGGTTGTCAAACTCAGATCAAATAAAAATATCTGAGATAAGACAGAATAATGAAGAAAATAAAACAACTCTACCAGGAGAGTTAAGAAGGAAGAGAGAAAAGAAGGCAAGAAGGGAAGGAGAGAGGCAGGAAGAGGGGACTGAAGAAAGGAAGAAGGGAGAGACAGATGGGAGAGAAGAAGGGAAGTGCTACCGATTCATAGACTCCCTGAACACATTGCATCTACGCTCCCATGACTGTGCAAGGGAAACAGTGACAGGGATGTCTCCCTCATCTCACCCTTTGTACCCAAGAATTGTCTCTTAGAACTATACTTCAAGGGATTACCACCTCAAGGGAAGGCCCAAAGAGGAGACCCCTCTATTCCCCTTGAACAATTCCTCCAAGAATATTAGGCTTCTATGGGTAGAAAATGTTTGTTTTCACTGTCATGTGACATTCAATCCACATAAGATATTTAAGAATCTTTTTTCTGTGATATAGAGTTTTTTTTAATCTAAATGTTTAGAGTTCACAATTGGATGATTTATAATGTCTTGTTGATTTGTCTTTAGAAATAACCTTAAATATCAGAGGAGAAATGAGTAGGGAGTTCAAGTCTCCAAGTACTTAGGTACCTTCTTGTTGTGAGCCAGGAGTTGCTTTATATCCGTGTGTGTGTGTGTGTGTGTGTGAGAGAGAGAGAGAGAGAGAGAGAGAGAGAGAGGAGAGAAGAGAGAGAGAGAGAGAGAGAGAGAGAGAGAGAGAGAGAGAGAGAGAGACTGGTTTGGAAACCTAAAGCCCACCTCCAGTGACATCTCCTTCAATAAGGCCACACCACCCAGTCCTTCCTAAATAGTCCACCATCTGGAAACCAAACATTCAGACGCATGGTGTATGGGACCCAGTCTTAGTTAAATTGTCACCCTTGGTGATGGTGTTGAGTAGCTGGATGAAGTTTCAGTTAACATTTTCTGTATTTCTAGATGTTTGTTTATAGAAGCCATGAATTCCTTTCTAACATTTAAGTTCATTAAGATTGTGCTTCCTCTGACTGCAAGACATAACAAGGAGCTGAAGGGCAGAGCAATTACAAGGGGTGTAACTGAGAAATGCTTGGATTTACCCCAGGCAAGGGATTAATTATATCTCCCCATCCAAGGACATATATCTGAAACCAGAGCCATCATAAATAAACACCAGAGTCTGAAATCTTCACCTTCATAAAAGGTCTATAAATATTTCTTTGATTTGTTGCATTGAGATGATCTAAGTCAATGTTCAGGAAGAGATACTTGTATTCTCTCTCTGTCTCCCCTCTCTTGTACATGCACACTCTTTTAACTGTGTGTGTGTGTGTGTGTGTGTGTGTGTGTGTGAGAGAGAGAGAGAGAGAGAGAGAGAGAGAGAGAGAGAGTTTGCAGTCATGCGTGTATAGCATCACTGATAGAGAAAGACATAAGAACATTGCGTTGGCCTCTGCCCATCCCTTACCATATGGTGTTCCATGTCATAGAAAGTGACATTCGTGACCAGAGGACTGAGATCAACTCATTGTCAGCCTGCATTATGTTGTAGAACTGAGTAAAAATTAGTGTGCAGAGTGGAAATGTCTGTAGTCTCAGGAGCATCGCCATCAATCTTCTCCATGCCTTCCACTGGGAAACCAGGACAAAAGAGGGTAGAGGGCAAGATCTGTGTCTGCTCATATAAAACAGCACTCCCCCCTTCCCCTGAAGGAACATTCTTCCTCCTTCTACAAGCAGGAGAGAGCAGATCGTGAGGCTGGGGAGGAGCCTGGGAAGTCATAGAGCATCAACCCCAGCGAGGCAGAGAATGTACAGCTTCCTGAAACCTGGTGGGACCAAGTTCATAACCAGAATGTGAGATTTCCTATTAGGCCTTAGAAGTCGAGAGAGCTAATTTGGGAGAATTAACAGAAAGAGCCCAAGTGAGTACTACATCGAAGAAGGGAATACTAAAGCCCAGGAGAAGCTTGGGCTGCCGGAGTATCCACCATAATTAAAGTAGATCATAACTGCTCTGAGGAGAGAAAGTGGAGGGTGAAACTTTCCAGTCAGCCCCATCTCCACGGGCGACGGGAGTAACAGAGGCTCTGCCATGGTGGCAGTGAGGAAATCAGGAGGGAGCCCCAGAGGAATTTCTCATAATGTCTAGTCTTCTCTTTCATTTTTAATATGAGGAAATAATAATTATGACAAACCAGAATCGAAAAGATGAATTCAGTGGCTACATTTGTCTCTCAAACAAAGAATAGAGCCAGTTAGGGCATTCGTATGAACGTGACTCTGTGAGGAAACACTGTCTTTAAACTTTTGAAGACGATATGGGTACCTCTGTTAAAGTTACAAAAGATAAATAACTCATCCTGAACAGATACATGGACATATTGGCAGTTACAGCTCTGGATGACAGACACAGGGACTTCATTAACACATGACTCATTTAGATCCAGTGACTCCCCTGCCCTCCAATATGAAATAGGAGAGGGGTTGTGAGGAGATGACAGAACCCACTGGAAACTTTCCCTTCCTTGTCATCCTTTTAGAGAGTCAGAACGTGAGCAGGATTTTTCCTGGGATTGGGAAAGCAGACTTACTGGGTGAGCCATTGAAGATCACAGAGGCCGTATTAGTAAATAATCAAAAGGTGGAATGTGTAAGAAATGGCGATGACTTATGAGACTGCACAGGCCCCCTGGGAAAAGCCTGGTGATTCTACTTTAATAACGTAAAAGTCTCCCCTCCAACACAGCACTGTTGCTAGCTGTCAGCCCCTTGCAGAAATGGCTGTGCATCAGACAGCTGGCGGGCCTCCTCATGGTCTATGAAGAACGTGTAACAGGCTAAGCCTGCCATCTTCATGAGGCAGCCATGGTGTGCAGAACAATGGCTAACTCCTGCCTCCAAGGGTAAGTGATTGAATAAGACACTTGCACTGATTCTGCCCATCCACCCAGAGTAGAGAAATTCAAAATAAGTGCTGAGACCTCATCTCCAGAAATCAATTGAAGATTCAGATGTACTAAGGTGCTCCTGCGAACACAGCACTTGGGAGGTGGAGGCAGGAGAGTAAGGAGTTTAAGTCCAGCCTGGGCTACATGGACTTTGTCTAAAGAGAAAGAGAAAAGTAAAGCCCAGGAGTTATTATAATTCTTGAAATATCAAACAATACAATTTTAGGAGGAAGTACCCTACTACTATGATCCCATCGTGACCCGAAGGTGCAGTTTCTTAAGGAAGACACGGAAAGGATCCCTAATGAGCACACGTCATTAAGAGAGTGAAACAGAAGAAGCACAGGCTGAGGTATTTATGTTTCTGAATCTGCACAGGCACACAAGGTCCTATATCCAGACCCTGTGCAGGACATCCACAGACCAAAAAACCAGATAAGGACACTCTTAAAATAAAGGAAATTGGCAAAGAACTTAAACACGCATTTTACAAACAACATTAAAATCATTGATATGCACACCACCAGGGGACCATGGGATCTGTCAGCAGGGAAATAAAACAGACACGCTGACACAGTCTTCGAGGCGTGGCCTAACTTATGAAGCAGAGTATCCGTGAAGATGAGATTCTCATGTTCTCTTTGCTGACTGGAGTAAAATCTGCTTTACCTACCTTGAAAAATGACTTGGCCATTCTACAAGGCTGAACCTCCAGGCCTGTGAGATGGTTCAGTGGATAAAAGTGCTTGTGCACAGGCCCGATGACCTGAGTGTTATCTCCGGAACTCACTGAGGAAGAAGAGAAGCTGAGTCCAAAAGATCCCCTCTGACCTTCTTACATGCCCCTCCCCCACCCTGTACACACATACACAGAAAAAAAAATGGGGTAGAAGAAAAACCTAAAATGGAAAACACACACACACACACACACACACACACACACACACACACACACATAATACTCTTCCCCATGCACAGACATGCATGCACTCAAACATACAATGCGCATACAATGCACATGTGCACATATACACATGCACACACACATGAATGCATCCACAAACATACCACACACATGCACACACACATACACACACACACACAGTCACATACATACGTGTCAGAGTGTGGGGGATGTCAAAGGACAGAATGCAAAGGAACTGCCTGCTTCAAAGGTTATATCAAGACATGCTAGACTTTTTGAACAAAGTTAATAGTTTAAGAATAATGAACTTTGTAGACAAAAAAAGTGAAATGAGAGTAAAGGAAACAAAGAAGTATTAAAAATTGTCATCAAAATCTATCAATGAAGCAATCACTACTTATAAGAAGTTTTTCAGACAATTATGGTACAATAAAATGTCAGTTTTAATTTTTCAATCAGTTATTTGACTTCTCACTTGAATTCATTTTCAAAGGTGTATGTTTCATTGTTAGGGTCATGCCTGTTCCTGTTGTGCAGAAATGAAAGACTGGAGGACTAATACCCTCTAAAGGAGGACAGGACTACTCCATATTTTAGCCACAAGATGTCGCTATTGAAGACCAAGCCTCTGTTGCCTAGAGATACAGCAATGGCGGTGTGGTGGTGGGGTGGGGTGTCTGTCCTTTCCCCAGGGAATCAAAGTAATAGATGTTTAATTCATATGTATTTTCTTGACTACTTTTGCTTTAGATTCAAGACTATTTCATCGTGGGTAGATATGGCCTTCCTGCAGTCACAGGCTAAACTGGAACCAGTTTTCTTATACAACCCTGTGCTGGGTTAGGTACGTAGGGGACATGGGTCACCTTGAGCCACAGATAGATATTGTGCCTGCTGTTAGGTTTTCTCTGGGATTTGTTGGGAGCTCACCCGCCATTGGATCACTATAGTTAACCACAGTCCAACATGAAACTACGGGTTACAGTGAGTGACAGCAAGGGAGAGAGCCAAGCTATCCAAAGGAATGCTCAACTCCACTTCCGGAGCTCTCTGTATTAGACAACATCACAAGACAGCTTTCATTTCCAAGTCACTTTAGGATCTCACTAGGCCTTTCACCTGGTAACCATCTGCTCTTGACTCCCTACTTCTCATTGAGAAGGGAAACACTCATTTTTAGCATCGATTGTCATAGAATGGTGGCCCAAGATTATTGGCCATTTTCACCCCAGGATAGGGAAATAGCTAAGATTGTTTTAAAAATTCTACCTCATCAGGTCAACCCGGTATTCTATAAATCCACTAAAAACAAAATAGATGTGTGAAAAATGGGTAAAAGATACAAAATGAGCAACTCGACCCAAGCACGTTTACTTCTGTCAGTATATGATAAGTCACTAAACTTACATTTTGCATCATATGGCCAAACAACAGGTGGTATCTTTTATGTCGTGGAAGAAATCCAATTAATATTTAAGGATGGCTATTTATAGAACCAAACTAAAAATGAGGCACGGGTGACTGGTAGAGATGCTGTAGTGAGAGGAAAGCTAGACTTGGCACTGGAAAACTGAGTTCAAATCCTTTCTCTTCTGTAGATTAGTGGTGGCTGTGTAGGAGTATGCTAATGTGCCTGGCTTTGATACAAAGAGCTATCAGGCTTCCCCTATAGAAAAAGGCAATGCCTGCCAAACAAGAGCTGATTGGAAAGGAAGAGAAAGGTGCTTCTGTTTCTTCTTTCATGTGGGCATGAAGTAAGAATCAAGCTCTTGATTGTTGGTTCCTTTATCTTTACTGGAGGATTTTTGGAGGCAAAGGAAGCCAGATAAACAAGGAGTAAAATTGTGAAGCAAATTGTAAGGTGTGGTCCTCCTACACTCTGCTTCCAGTAGGCAGTAATCACTCTGGGTTCCCATAAGAAAATCCTTCAGAGTTGATAAAAAAAAAAAAATAGACTTGCAGTCATGGGGTTCAGGTAGGAACCAGAGAATTCTGTCCTTACAGGGCTATGGGATTTGCACCTATATCAACCACAAGGACAAAGAAAATACGAACAAGAAGAGATTGAAGAAAGGTCTGTACAGCCGTGCTCAGTGACGGCAGGGGCTTGGAACGCTGAGTGCTCAAAGCCTTCAAGTGGCCTAGGGTAAGGAGATTAATGGAGAATAGGAAGATCCATAAAATTAAGTTGGAATGAACATTAAGGTAGAGAATTAAACTTTGGCTGCATAATAGTTTGGATTTTAGGCAACAAAATGAGCTCTGTGATAATGGAAATCTCATTTAGGAGTAAGATAATGTAGAATAAAAAAAATCACCCCTGAAAAGGTGAACGTCTGCTATTTCCCCGACCCCCCACATATGATATTACTTTCTGCCAAGTGTAGTTGTGGAAGGCTGTGTCATTATTTCTCCAGAAGTTTTGTTGTGTGTTTGTTTGCTTTCTAAGTTCTGAGAAAAGTTCTCAGGCCAGGTTGCCTGTTAATTCTTGACCTTACTGCATCCACCTCTGAAGCTTCCACTTTTACGCTACCATATTCTCGGCTCGAAAGGAAGGTTTGAATTAGAAACACAAACAATTGCTTCTTTTCTCCTATGGCATCATTATAAGGATTGAATAAGGGAGCACGAGAAAGTCCTAGACACCTGTATGTCAAATGTTTCCCTCACATTATCTAAAGAAGACAATCACGGCGAAGCATCTTCTACCTTCCCAAAGGTGCACACCTCTTTCATTCATGGTGAACCCATGCCAGCAATGCACGTGAAGCTTCTTCTCTTGATTTCACCTTTGGATCTGTCAGTGTGCAGCAGGTGACCTTTACGCACATTGACCTCATCGTCCTTTATCTACTTCCCTCCTAGGCAGTTGACCCCAACCCCACTGCTACTCTCACAAAGGTGGGATGGGGCTCATCCCTGCCACAGCTAAGACTTGCCCAGGGAAGTCTTCTATTTGTGTTTTCTGCATTCTGCTGATTCTGACACAGCTGAGTACCCGGCTCCTCCAGCCAACACACATTTAACCCTACTGAGATCTTGAGTCCATCTGCTCACCGCCCTTTCAATGTGCTTCTTCCTAGGTCAACAGTCATAAGTGAGTTTCTTATTGAGACTCCTTGTTTGTAATGGTGAAGGTTTTCCTACACCACTTTGTGTTCCAGGGGATCTCATGCACACGCACCCATCCAGGAACTACTTTGAATCCATGAATGAAAGATATACACACATTATTTTAAAAATCCCTTGTCTAACTCAAAGGCTGGGTACTCCTAAACCTCCCCCTGCTACCCAAGGCCCAATTGGGGAAGTGGCCAGTGGCCACCAACTTGAATTCCCACATGGCCTCTTTGCATCCTAGCCCAAGATTCCTGATTGAATCAAAGCATTAGAACCAGTCTCCATCATATGTTTCGTCACAGAACCACTTTCTGACCCATGCCTTCCCCTTTCCTGCCCCCCCTTTTTAAATTTGGAACCAGAATGTTCTTTCTAGAACTTACCAAGGTCAAACAATTCCTTGTTCAAATACTCCAGTCTTTATCCAAGCTTTTAGCTAAGATGAGAATCTGAACTAACCCAGCATCCTCAGATAGGAATGAAGGGTCTGTTCTACTTCTCCAGGAAAAGCAATTGGAAAGTGTCTTTATAAGAAGGAATCCCAGTGTAGCCTTCTATTGATCCTATTGATGAATATCATTTAAGTGTAGTCCAGAAACAAGCCTGAATGAATAGCCTGAATGAATAAGGACCATATCAAACTATAAACCAAGCTCTGTTCTCCCAAGGACTTCAGATATCTGATAGTAGGTAGACAAGAGAACCATGTATATAACATTCTAGAAAATATCACAAACATAAAAAATGCTTTAATGAGTACTTAAATCCATGGGAAGTTTTGGAAGTTGAGACAGAAGGTCAAATGTAGTATTTATGGAAGACATTATCATCATCATCATCATCATCATCATCATTATTATTTAAGTTAGAAAGATACCAAGGGAGGAAGAAAACACTGAAAGGCAGGACTAAAGAATTTTGAAAATGTGTTTATTCATGAGTGTGTGTGTGTGTGTGTGTATGTGTTTATGTATGAGGCTGTATGGTACATGAACACATGTGTTTATGGGTACTGAGAGATCAGAAGAAGTCATTAGGTGTTCTTCATTATCACTCTCTGCCTTGAAGCAGGGTCTTACTCCAAACCCAGGGCTCTAGTCTCAGCTAGGTTGGACCCCAGCAATAATCAGTCATCTTCCTGTCTCTGCCTTTGAGCTGGGATTACAAGCATTTGCAGTGATGCCAAGCTTGTTACACAGGTACTGGAATCCAAATTCTAGTCTTTGTAACTCAGAGCAAGCACTCTTAACTTCTGAATCTTCTTTCAAGCCATTATTTAAAAATTTAAGAATGACCTCTAGATACACAGGCAATTAAAAACAAGAAATATGAAAGAGAATTTGAATGACATGGAAAGCAGAATTAGAAGGTATAACAGACATCTAACACAGGTCAGAGAGAGAAAGGGGATAGGATAAGAGAGTTATGGTGATCAAAGCACTTGGGATTTCCTAGAACTTGTAAAAAATAAAAACATGAGTACATTGACAAGGGAAGAGGTTTCAACCAGTAAAAGAGTGAAGACCACACCTACCAGGGTCAGAATCAACTCACATTACTGGAGACACAGAAAAATCATAGCAGTAGCTAGAGAGGAAAATCAACATCAAGGAAAAGGCAACTATACTAATAGCAGATTTTGCCTTAGTAAAAAATGATATGACCAGTCATAAAGACCTAAATACTCTACATAGCACACCTACAATTGTGCACCAAACAAAGTCTCTGAAAAAAGAAATCAGGACAAAATAATTATATATATAAAATAATTATATATATATATATATATATATATATATATGTTTTTATCATAAATAAGCCAGATTATATCTACTATAAAGAATATGCCAAAATCATCTCCACGGAAATAGCTGTGTACACATGGTACACAAATGATGTATTGATCCCATTAGGTGACTTAAAAAGCTTGGTGCATGGACAAACCCATGGCTCCAGCTGCATATGTAGCAGAGAATGTCCTTATCTGGCATCAATGGGAAGGGAAGTTCTTGGTCCTGTGAAGGCTTGATGCCCCAGTGTAGGGGAATGCCGGGGGCGGGTCAGGCAGGAGTGGGTAGGTGGATGGATGAGCACCTCCACAGAAGCAGGGATGGGAGGATGGGAAGGGGTTTTGCAGAGGGGAAAATGGGAAGGGGGATGACCATTCAAAATGTAAATAAACAAAACAACCAATAAAAGCAAAAGCATGGTATCTATGTAAGTTGATTTAAAAATAAGTTTGAATTTGTAAAGGATAAAAGAAATGAGATTAAAATACCAGGCAATATTGACATGTAGGTCAGAAATAGGGCTCCCTTAGTGTGTGTAATAAGATTTTATTTAAAATAAAACATTCTAGCATTTATACTTTAAGAAATTGTCATGTGTGGAAAGTTTCATGAGTTACCTACGAATTGCAGAATAAGGACACATCACTTCAGACCAGCTACAAATGGACTAGGGTAGTGAACAAGCACACAACCAATGATAAGAAGCCAAAAGAGATAGAAAGCAGAGTAGTAGAAAAATGTCCAAAGTATCATTACTTATAATAAATGCAAACAAGCTAGCTATGCTGTACTCAGAAGTTGTCTTGGGTAAAATCTAGAGGTGTGGTATTGTAAGAGGTATAACGAGAGCTTGGAGATGTGGGAAAGTTGAGTTAGACAAATGCAAATGTGGAGCATCCCTTCAGCCCATGCAGAGGAACTGTGATCAGGTCAAACTGACTTTATTAAAAGAAGCTGTGGGGATTGTTACTCGAATTGTAAGAGTTTGACTTTGCCAAGTATAGAAATATAGAACCATTCTCATTTTGACTTGACCTAAAAACATTTTATAGAGATATGAAAAAATAGGAAAACTATGAGTTCGAACATTGCCTATGTCATGTAGTAAGTTATAAGATCAGAAGTCACATAGTAAGAGTCTACCCCAATGTAGAGAGAGATGAAGATGGATAGGTGGATAGATAGATAGATAGATAGATAGATAGATAGATAGATAGATGGATGGATGGATGGATGGATGGATGGATAGATAGATAGATAGATAGATAGATAGATAGATAGATAGATAGATAGATGGAGGATTGGGGGATGGGATAGGAGGCGGGAAGAAAGGAAACTTCCTAGAATTATAAGGAGGAATGGAGAGAATTCTTATCTTGATGGAAGACTGAAATATTTCTCTTTCAATGATCTCTTTTAGTGATCCAAGAATTCACAAATAAGGATGTAGAAGAATTGAACCCTGTTTTTAGAATTTCAAACATACATCTATATGTACATCTACACATCTGACCTTAAAAATTACAATACAAATTATATTCATATACATATTGGATTTTCATAAGAAGATAATGAGTGAATAGCAAAAATTTTGGAATTTGGTATCACACAGACCATATTGTCTTAGTATATTGAAATTAAAGTAGAAATCTGTAACAGGATGAATTAAAATTCCTACATTTTTGGAAATTAATAAAATGGTCAGCTAATTGCTCATAGATCAAAGAACAATCACAGTTAAAACATAAAGCTTACTTGTAACCGAGTAAAAGTGGCAATAGTATATATTAAAACTTAATAGATGTGAGGGAAAACAGGCTGAGGAGAGCATTTACAACACAAAATGACTACACTGGAAAAGGAAAGAGGCTAAAAATTAATGACATAAATATCCAACTTAATAAGACCTCAAACATTTAAATCTCAGGACCATTTGATATTTTTATTAGAAATTATCAAGGGTACCAAAGAGCTTTATTCATTTGGATCATAACTATTAATATTTATAGAGATTAGAAGGTATGATTTTATGACATTTATTAACTCATTTAAAACAGTAAGCTGATTATATATTAACTTTACATTTTAATAAAAGTATTTCTCTCTAAAAAAGGATTACACTGACTTGTTTGTACAATATTGAAAATCTGATCAACCTGTTGTGATTTGTTAATTTGAAATACATAAAAAGCACCTGATCTCATACAGGCATACAGGTATATAAGCATACAGGCATACAGACATACAGAAATACACTGGAAAAAGATAGGACTGTGAAGATATTGTCCTTTGATATCAGCCAAGACTACAAGTGTCAGGTCTCAGGGGTTGGTGGCAAGTCCAGAATCTGAATCCATATCAGCTGCTCAGTTATGCTCTACCACACTGAGATCCTTTGATACATTCTACACGTGGAGTAAATGCTTCACCGAAGTGGGATTTGCTAGTATCACTTATTGATCATCTGGATAATGTTTGTAGACTGAGATCTCTTAAATGTTCACGTTTCATTATCCTATGTGGAAACCCCAGACTAGTCATTGCTCATCTCAGCAAACTCCCCAGAAGTGTTGGGAAGCAGTCGCATCCAAAGAGTAGTAAAATATAAACTCTAAATCTCATTTGAAAGCTTATATATTACATTTCTTTAGGTGCTTTTCAGCCATTCGATATTCCTCAGTTGAGAATTCTTTGTTTAGCTCTGTACTCCAGTTTTAATAGGATTATTTGATTTTCTGGAGTCTAAGTTCTTGAGTTCTTTGTGTATATTGGATATTAGCCCTCTATCGGATGTAGGATTGTTAAAGATCTTTTCCCAATCTCTTGGTTGCCATTTTGTCCTATTGACAGTATCCTTTGCCTTACAGAAGCTTTGCAATTTTTTGAGGTCCTTTGCTGATTCTTAATCTTAGAGCATAAGCCAGTGTTCTGTTTAGGGATTTTCTCCTTGTGCCCATGTGTTTGAGGCTCTTCCTCACTTTCTTTTCTATTAGTTTCAGTGTATCTGGTTCTTTGTGGAGGTCCTTGATTCACTTGGATTTGACCTTTGTACAAGGAGATAATTTGCATTCTTCTACATGCTGACCTCCAGTTGAACCAGCACTATTTGTTGAAAATGTTGTTTTTTTCCCACTGGACATTTTTAGCTCCTTTGTCAAAGATCAAGTGACCATAGGTGTGTGGGTCCATTTCTGGGTCTTTAATTTTATTCCATTGATCTCCCTGCCTGTCTCTGTACCAATACCATGCACTTTTACATCATGATTGCTCTGTACTACAGCTTGAGTTTATGGATGTTGATTCCTCCAGTTCTTTTATTGTTGAGAATAGTTTTCACTATCTTGGGTTTTTTGTTATTCCAAATGAATTTGAAAATTGCTCTTTCTAACTCTATGAAGAATTGAGTTGGAATTTTGATTGTGATTGCATTGAACTTCCCTCTTCTTTCCTTTCTTTCTTTCTTTCTTTCTTTCTTTCTTTCTTTCTTTCTTTCTTTCTTTTTTTTTTTCTTTCTTTCTTTCTTTCTTTCTTTCTTTTTTTCTTTCTTTCTTTCTTTCTTCCTTCCTTTCTTTCTTCTTTCTTTCTTTCTTCCTTCCTTTCTTTCTTTCTTTCTTTCTTTCTTTCTTTCTTTCTCCCTTCAGGTTCTCACATAGGCCAAGCTGGTGTCAAACTGATTATAGAATTGAGATGACCTTTAATTCCTGATCTTCCTGCCTCAACTTCCCAAATTATGATATCACAGGCATGTGCTATTATGTGGGGATTTGCCCTCAATTTTGGAAATAAAATTTTTATTGAACACAATCATTTATACTCCTATAAATATTGTTCATGACAACTTCCCTACAATGGTATCATAACCACTGTAGTTGTAATGGTGATTATATGGCTCACAAAGCCTAAAGCATTAATTTCATATTACTAACCAAATATTAGTATTCTGAATTCATAAGGATGTTTTACAACGTTAATAGGAAAAAGTCAGCCAAATTGGAAATAGGTAAAATATTTGAACAAGCAAATCACAAAAGGAAAAAAAATCGCGAAAAATCAAAAGTGATAAGAAAAATAAAAATTAAATGTATGGTAAATTATAATTCAAATGCAATATATTAGCTAAAATTAAGAAGTCTGAAATACCAACTGTTAGTGAGAATGTGTCAAGCAAATGGACATGGTAAAACCATACGGACCTACCATAATTGGTAGGTATCTTCAGAAAATGACAAAATGATCTCAAGCATTTTCAGTCACTAGACCTGAGCTTCTTTATATACACAGGTTTCAGAGCTTTTAGTCTGCATGTAGTGACAGACCAATGTACTGCCAAGTCACAGGTGTGATGCATCGGTTGCTGACCAGGGCTGAAGTCCAGGAGGGTCACCATGCAAATAGATTGGAAACCATCACTTGTGATAAGTCTTGGGACAGTGAGCAGATGTTTAAAGAATATTCACAATGCCTTAATTAGGGTGTTAATAGGCTGTTCCTGATAGTTTTCACCTACTTGGTTAGTCTCATGACCCTAATAGGCTGTGACATGAAGTTCAAAATGCATACAGATTATCAGTGTGTGTGTGTGTGTGTGTGTGTGTGTGTGTGTGTGTGTGTGTGTGTGCGCGTGCGTGCAGGGCATATGTGTATGTTTGTATGCTTGTATTTGTAGGAAGCCAGAGGTTAACACTGGGTGTCTTTCTCTACTGTGTATCATCTTGGTTTTTAAGACAGAGTCTCTTTCTGGACCTAGAGCTTACCAATTGGCTAGACTGATTGGCTGGCCAACAAGCTCCAGGCATCATGCACCTCCCTTCCACAAGTTAAGGTGCCACATCCAGCTAGGGAATCTCAACTCAAGTTCTCATTTTTGTATGAGGCAGGCACTTTACCAACTGACCTATGCCCCCAGTCCCTGTCCTTGTCTTCTAGAGAGGCGGTTGAGCCTTAATGGTTTTGGAAAGTCCCATGTGTTCATGTGTCTGAAAGAAACTCATCTGATGCTATTTTTCAATGCACCCTACTTGCCACTATAGTGGTTTGTATAAGGATGGTTACCGTGAGCTCATATATTTGAAATCTAGGTCATTAGGAGTGGTGTTACTTGATAGGGGTTAGGAGGTATGGCCTTATTAGAGTAGGGGTGACCTTCTTGGAGAAAGTGTGTCAGTGGAGTTTCAAATGCTCAAGCCAGGCCTCATATCATTTACTTCCTGCTGCCTATGTATCTGGATGCAGAACTCTGTGTCCTTTCCAGCACCATGTCTGCCTTCATCCTGTCATGTTTCCCACCATTACGACAATGGACTAAACCTCTGAAGTGGGAGCCAGACCAGTGAAATATTCTCTTATATAAGGGCTATCTTGGTTCTGGTGTCTCTTCACAGCAATAGAAGAGTAACTAATCCATTCATGAATCCTTTCCTATTTTTGTCTCTGTGGCCTCTTCTCCTCCACCCACCGGGTCAGGTCTGCCATTACCTAAGGTCATCATATCACCCTGGTGGAGATTATTCTGAGTAAGCCACGATAAGCATCATGTATGGTCTCATTTACAAATCCATTTCTTTCTACATCTCTGAATTCCTCCCCAAGGTTTAAAGTTAGGTCTACAGAAGTCCATACCATCAACATTCATACTCAGACCACAGGAAGGCTTTGCTATATGCCTGATGGGTCCTTGACACAGCTGAGCCCATGTTACTACTACACAGTCACAGAGAACTTCATTTGCTCTTTACATGTTCACTCAGATCTCTATAGACAACAGTTCCTGGTCTGTGACTTTATATGTTTATTTAATTACCTAAGCTGGGGTTAGAAAACACTTAAATGTCCACACAAAAGTTGGGGTGTGTGTGTGTGTGTGTGTGTGTGTGTGTGTGTGTGTGTGTGTGTGTGTTCTCTGATGAAGCCCATAACCTACTGGCAAAACATTAGAAGAGAAGGAAAGACTGGGATTTTTTTCCCCCTCACTAAAATGCATCATCCCAGATTTGTATTGAGTTGGTTAGAAACACGGGCTGCCATGTTCTAAAGACCAGCCAGAGGAATTTCTCTTTGCTAAGCCTCTGAGGTGACTTTCAGTTTGAATTCATGTGCAAACTAGAATAACTCACAGGTGGATTTCTCTCTTAGTTACTGCCCTCATTATCATGATTATCATCAGCAATTATACTGTTATTTTAAATCAAATATAGATTAATTCTTTGCTTTCCGGCTGCTATGAGGAGTCCAGAGAAAGCTCAGGCTTTGTCACAGGGAGGAGAAGGAAACCATCAGTTGGTAGACCTGCACAGGTGTTGGGACTCCATTTGCCCAGGGAGAGGTCAGGTCACTGCGCTTGGTATGTCTGCATCAGAAAGAACGGCCACTGGACTGGGGGTGGGGGCATTAGTTTTGTTTTTCTCTAAATGGACACAGTGTCTGAGTGTCTTCTGTGCGCTTATACCTATAGATTTGTGCTTTGCTCTCATCCGTCCTCAGGGAAACATTATTTTGGGCAGTAGACATAAGTTAGTGTAGGAACTTAGAACTGGCCTAAGGGTAGTGAAGACGTGACAATTGCATGCCCTTGAATGGGACGTCTATACGATCCTTTACAAAGGCAGAGGAGATGGGGTAGGAAGATTGTAAGAGCCAGAAGAAAAAGAAATATGCTGGGCAAAGGTGTCTTCTAGGTACACCATGGCCCATGCACTCAAAAACCCACAGCAATTAGTTACCTGCACAAGACCTGTAAGACTTGCATGATGGGTGTCTGTCAACATTTCATCATAGAGGAGAGGCTCACAAGGTCTCACCCCTTCCAGAGTTACTAGTTGCTGAGGGAGGATGCCACTTTCTTCAGTGGTATAGCCACTGATAAATTACCATCTTCCAGTAAATAATCCCCAATGTGAATACTCTAATTAGAATCCGTGGATCATCAAAGCAAAGCAAAGAAAGTGAAAGAAAGACAAGTCATGAAGGTAGGAGGATGACCTGTTGGGAAAAAGGATTTGGGTGGGAAGAGGGAGAGGATCAAATGTAGAGGTAAAAATAACCAAAAACTTGTGACATACATGTATGAACCTCTGAAAAAAATAACACGAAAATATGGTCACATGAAAAAGACCTAGTTTTTCCTACAGATCTTTCACTTGCTTGGTTAGAGTTACACCAATATAGTTTATGTTATTTGTGACTATTGTGAAAGGTGTCATTTCCCTAATTTCTTTCTCGGCCTGTTTATCCTTTGAGTAGAGGAAGGCTACTGATTTGTTAAGAGTTAATTTTATATCCAGCCACATTGCTGAAGTTGTTTATCAGGTTTAGGATTTCTCTGGTGGAATTTTTGGGGTCGCTTAAGTATACTATCATATCATCCGCAAAGATACAATATTTCGACTTCTTCCTTTCCAATTTGTATCCCTTTGACCTCCTTTTGTTGCCTATTGCTCTGGCTAGAACTTCAAGTCCTATATTGAATAGATAGGGAGAGAGTGGGTAGCCTTGTCTAGTCCCTGATTTTAGAGGGATTGCTTCAAGTTTCTCTCCATGTAGTTTGGTGTTTGCTATTGATTTGCTGTATATGGCTTTGGTTAGGTATGTGCCTTGAATTCCTCATCTTTCCAAGATTTTTAACATGAAGGGGTGTTTGCTATATTTTGTCAAATGCTTTTACAACATCTAATGAGATGATCATGTGGTTTGATTTTTTCTTTGAGTTTGTTTAAATAGTATTTTATGTTGATGGATTTCTGTATATTGAACCATCCCTAGGAGGAAACCTACTTGACCATGGTGAATGATCGTTTTGATGTGTTCTTGAATTTGGTTTGCAAGAATTTTATTGAGTAATTTTGCATTGATATTCATAAGAGAGATTGGTCTGAAGTTCTCTTTCTTTGTTGGATCTTTGTGTAGTTTAGGTATCAGAGTAACTGTGGCTTCATAGAACCAGTTTACGAAGAACAACAATGTCAACCAACCAGAATCCCCAGAGTTCCCAAGGACTAACCCACCAACCAAAGAACATACATGGAGGGACCCATGGCTTCAGCTGCATATATAGCAGAGGATGGCCTTATCTGGCATTAGTGAGAGGGGAAGCCCTTTGTTATGTGAAAGCTCAATGCCCCAGCATAGGGGAACACTAGGGCAGTGAGGCAGGAGTGGGTGGGTGGGGGAGCACCCTCATAGAATCAGGGGGGATATGGGATGGGATAGGGGATTTGCAGAGTGGAAACTGGGAAGGGGGATAACATTTGAAATGTAAATAAATAGGATAACCAATAAAAAAAATAATATCAGCTAAAAAAAATGGACCTAGTTTATGAGATAGAAGTCTTGAAGGTTCAGCCACTGACTGCCAGTTGGACATTTTGGACACATTGCACATAGTAACTTTTCCATCAGTTTATATTTACTTTTACGTGAGATGCATTGTTTTAGAGAGAACTTAGGGGAGCCCTGGGCAGCTCACTCCAGAGATGAGGAATCAGAAGGAAGGTGAGGCTAAATTTCCTCTCCTTATCCTAAAGCTACAAACCAGAAAAGTCAACTTCCAAGTCATGTGACCTCTTAAATTCTAGTTAGTTCAACAATGAAGTTTTTGTCTTCATCATTGTTTTTCATTAATCTCAGCAACTTGGAAGTTTCTCATTTCTATGAATCAAATGTTTTTTTTTTGTTTGTTTTGTTTTGTTTTTTGTTTTTTTTGGAGGGATTCTAGCTTGTAGAACTTAATGAACTATCTCTTCTCTTCCAGCGAGTTGTATCCATTCCCAAACCAAAAGGACAGTACCCAAATGGCTCGTGTCAGGAGCGACCATATGAAAACTTAGCTCATGATCCAATACCTTTCTCATCTCCTGCATTTATTATTGTTCAGCACGATGAGCAGGTAGTGCACAATTCTCTTCATTTGCTGTTACTAAACTCTCGACACACCTTTAAGACGAGCAGCGTTTGATCAATTCATATTCTTTTTAAGTCAACACAGGCATGCAGAGTACCAAGTTTGATTATGGTTTTTTCATTCATGCGTCTTTCTCTTTCCCCCTCTACTCCCAATCTTTTCCCCCATCCCTGTCCTCACTCCCGTAATCCTCTTCCTCCTCTCACCTTCTGCTTTTACAACACGAGGCACCTTTGAAGGATTTTATCCAAGACTCGGAAACAAATTTTCTCCTAGCTTTTACATTCAAAATTTGACATTATCTGTAAGTTATAACGAACTATTTTCAAGTATTGTGTTTATTTTGTTGTATTATAACTTTCTGACCCTCACACTTAAATCCTAAGAGTTAATGTTCATCATAGAAGACATATACTAAACACCATTGTTTACTCGAGCCTTGAAGGGGCCTACAGTACGAATGTTATAAAACAAGTTTACCATATATAAGAAAATATACAGAATTTCTAGGATTAGGCATGCAAGCTGGGAAATCCAATGGGGAACAGTCATTTCAAAGTAAAAGTGCGCAGGGACATGGCAGACCAGGCAGTTGGCTTAGGCCAGACATTTGTGTTGCAAGTATCACACTGACATAGGCGTGGTCTCTACGGTCATTAGTAAGGATATTGGGGTGATCAGAGCGGTGGTCTCAGAACCGATGGCAGTGACAATGACGAGGAGAGCTGTCATGATATTGGTACTGCGTTTTCTTTAACGGGTTCAGATCCTGAGGTAGCAGAATATTCCCTATGAGGAGATCCCAGAATAAGTGAGGGAAGATGTAAAAAGATTAAATATGACAACAGACTCTCTCTCCTTCAGTCTTCCCCCCCCACATTATTTCCTTTTAAGTCTTAGAATTGCATTGTTTTTGAGCGCCAACTTGGCCAAGTCAATAGACCGTTATGTATTTTACTGTATGCAAATACCCAAGTGCCTAGAGCCTGTCCATTCGGGCTGGGTGTCTTTTGTTTCTAAGAGTTTCCTGGTGGAAGGAATACCTTTTACTATACTGTTTGAGTTCCAGAAATGCAAGCATTCTATCCCATCCCTGCCCGGAAAAGCGTGGGAACAAGAGTAAGAGACCGGAGCCCAAAGTCATGCATCCAGCCACACCGAAGATCCATTCGGAGTGACAGGGAGAAAAACAAATTTCCATGCAAATCAAAAAGTAACAAACAAAATGAAGCCCCGAGGATGAAATAATTTCTCAATCAAAAATCACTTTGGTTGAAATATGTACTGATACCTGCATTTGCAGGAGCAGAAATATGAGCCTGAAAAAGAATGAGAGTCCCCCTCCAACAAATAAATCTTGACTGCTGTTGGTGGTACTCAGAGGTTTTCCAAATGAGATTTAAACATATATTTTGCGAGCATGCAGAAATGTCCGGTTTTCAGACTGGTCGGTCCAGCCCTTTGGCTGGCATCATTTTGGCCTGGTCTTTTTAATTAGGCGTACATGACATGTTCATCGTGCTCTAGGATGAGCTTAAGACAGCAGGCGAAGGACCGTGCTGTTTAACAGATTCCTCCTGGAAGAAAAACAAAACAAAAATCTAATAAAAAAAACCCCAAACAAACAAAAACAAAAAACCCCAAACAACAAACAAACCTCAGAAACCCCCAATACTTTTCAGTGCATGAAATCCGGAAGCATCCCCAGTGACAAAAACCTTCGGTGGGGAGAAAAATAGTGTGACTTTCCTTTTTTGCATCTGTTGAGAAATCTTCACCTTTGGGAAGAGATGGGTTCCTAATGGCCCTACTGTTTTACTGTCTGTTGGATTACACAGGGCGGTAAGTGCAGTTTCAGGGTGGCAGTTTGCAGCTGTTAGGGCTCCTAAACTGATTATCTTTTGGAGCAGGTGGTGCCCATGAACCTGTCCTGAGGTCATGTCCCCCCTAGTCTTTTAAGTCTGACATCAAGCCTTTTGCGAACTTTGGCACAGTGAGTGGTTAACAAAACTTAAGTTGTAACTGGTGCACAGCGGCATGCTGCCTCCCCGTCTTTGATTCTAGAAGCTGACCTTGGTCTGTACAATAGTAGAGGAATCTGTGGGACTGGACAAACTGCAAATAGGTTGCCGCGAGTTTCCTGTTTTCATTCAGATGTGTACAAATTACCTCAACATGCCCTCTTTTTTTTTCTCCCCCTCCCAGAAAACACCAAGGTCTGAAAGAAAGTCTTGTTACACTGTTGCCACTTAGGTTTCACTGAGCCTGCATTATCTACTCACAGCCTTAATGACTTCCTGCTGAGAGAGGTTCTGTAGCAGTCTTGGCAGCAGGGCTAAGAATAGCATTAAATGCAAGGTTATCTAGGCATTACACCCACTGTAACATGCAATTAACTCTCCTCTTCCATTTTCATTACACAATTATTCATTAATGTCAATTTAATTTTATGCATTGTTCTACATGACCGAAGGCTGATTACGGGCCTTTTCACTCCAATATCCCAAGTTAACTGGTGCCAGCCGCACTCAGGGCTGCCTAATTGCAATTTAGCCCAGACAATTCCTCCCATTTTTGCCCTCCAGTAATGGAACAACAGATCATGGCCAGGTAAAGATTTTAAGGTGGAAATAAAGCCCAAGCTATGAAAACGTTAAAGTTCAGAAAAGCTTTTTTTCCCTCTCTCTCTCTCTACTCCTTTCATTTAATGGAATAAAGACTTTCTGGGGGCTGGAGAAAATTAAATGAAAAAGTTTTTCCTTTATTATTATTATCATAATTATTATTAATTTTTAAAGCATAAAGCATGAAGTTGTAGCTTCGTAGATTTAGCATCATTACCAATGTGGTGTAGCAATACATCCCAGGTCTGAGGACCACACCGGACTCCCTTATTTCAGGAACACCATTCCGATGGAAAGCCACGCTGTACAAACCCCAACCTGTGGACCGCAATAGGACTGCTTGGGAACTCTGGCCAGGAGTCTGCACAAACTTCATATGAGAGGATACTTCTTTTTGTCGTTACTATTACAGAAGGTTGTGAAATGCAGCCTTTCTAGTCAGCCGAGTGCTTTCTGGACAGCCTTCCTCAGGAGGTAGCAAGGCAGAGACTCTTGCTTGCTTCAAAGCTCCCTTTTGCAGTCTTTCTCCACATCCAGATAAACCCCAGAGTTCGCCACCTTAAGATCCTCGTGGCGGATCGAAGTCTGATTCCCGTTCTCATCCATCCCAGTGTCCAGGGATCGTTTCCATCTGCGCCCACAGCTCACTGTCTGCATTTTTAGTCTTAGAAAACAATTAGTAGACAGTTGCCAAGATTTAAGATTTACAGAACTATTAACAAAGACGCCTGCCTGTTCTCTGCTTTCTGGTGGAAATGACTGCGGTGTCTAGAAGGAGGCGAGTCTAGGGCAATGAAACCTGCCAGGCAATGCATGTGTGTCCTGCTCCACAGTGAGTTACAGGGTTCCTTTCACAGCAAGGTTCAGTGCTAGCCTCTTCTGCAGGCTCCAGATAGTCCCGGTAATGAGTAGACAAATGTGGTGAGCCCAAGCCTAGGCAGCCAGATTCCTTTTCTAAAGAAACATTTAGGCAAACAAGGTACAAACGGGCATAAGAGAACCTCTCTTCTTGCCACGGCGGGCGGAGCTGTGTCAGCATTTCCATTTGAAGCTTCTCTTTTTCAGGGTCCCTTTTTAACTCAGCCATAAAAATTAGTTCCAAGTGAAAACTTGGCATGCAAACTTTCAGCCTCAGAGTGAACTTTTTTTTTTTTTTCCTTCATAAATTGTCAAAAAGGGGTGGGGTGGGGTGGGAGGGAGAGTATCAGTCCGAAGGCTATTTTTACTTTTTTTTTTATTTTTTTTAAACGGCACAAAAATAGAAAACAGAAATGCACTGTATTGGTTGTGCACTTTTTTGGAACACTGACAGAAACATTTATAGGCCATTATGAGGCACGAGCATACTTGGTCACTGTGGGTTTCTTAGCCAATGTAAGGCTAACATCATCAGTATTTATAAGGTGATTTTTCAGTTCTTGAGGACACTTTGCCTTTCCCGTCACCTGGAACAGACACCCGCCTTGTCAATAGGTCTGAAGGTTCTAGTGCACATTACAGTGAGTCTGTGGTCTGTTAGTTCAAAACTCCCTAGCCCCGAAGAGTCCGTCAATATAAATTTGGTCACCAGACCACAGAGTCTGGAAGCAGCTTGCATGGAAGCCAGGAATGCTAACGCCTTCCCTGTATTCGTGTAGGGAATCAGTAGCGCCCATGTGTGAGTGTGAGCAAGTTTACCAGCTCCTCCCCTGAGAGCAGTGGGCCCTGATCCTCCTCAGTATTACTCTAGGGGAGAACTGAAGAACTGTAAATAGCAGCGCTCAAATCCTAATTGGCATGATTCAGGCAGAGTTTTGCAAGCTTGGTGACAGGGGCCGACTGTGGTAATGGAATCACACTTGTGGCTACCCGTGACTCATCCCATTGTTCAAAACTTCCAGCGGAGGTCTGGGACAAACCTGTGGGGTTTGGACGCCAGATGGGCTGTGACAACCTGACAAGGATGACGGCCATGAGTTAAAAAGGAGGCTCCAAGTTCCAGGGCTCACCATTTGTCAAGAACAGAATGGAAAGGCTCTCTTTGGTCGTTACCGTATCGCCATTATTACCATCCTTTTCGCTCAGAATGCTGGGCTGGGTTTCACTGAGACCATAACCACTAAACTTACGCCTCCCCCTTTGATTGTACTCTTAATTTATATGTTGCTAATAGCTAACTGCTGTGTAAAGCCTTTCTGATTCATGTTCTGGTGCTTGCCTTCTGTGAGGTTTATGGTCAGGGGACCTAATTTGCTGGCTTCATTATAAGCTGCATTTGGGGCAAAATATGAACTAATGGGGTTGAATTTAGGCCCTCAACTTTGCCTCAGAAGTTAAAGCAGGGTTTTTAACAAAGAGGTATTTAACGGTGCCATTGGAGCATTGAGCTTCCTGAAGCTCACATATGATTAGAAGCTAAATATCTAAAAATCCATTTATTTGCTTAATAACAGTACCAAATTGAACCCGTCTGTGGTTGGTACATTATAAAAACCACTAAAGGACTCTTTTGAGGGACTGCGCTTGTGATTACTAACTTCGTGGATTTTTGCTAACACCATTCCAATCAATTCAAGTCAAATCATCTTTCCTTGGGGAACCACAGACCTAGCCCAGTAGCACCCCGTTTCTGTGGTCATGAGCATCGCAGCACAGTTTAATTACGTGAGTGCTAGTGCATCCTCAGTCCACACCCTATGCTTTGATGGACTGGGTATGTAGCTGTCTCCCTCAATTGCAGTAGGAACGTACTGTAGAGAGAGAGCTTTTTCATGCAAGGGTTAATGGTGAATTGGGCACATTAAGACATGCCTAGGTGGGGTTGGGGATTTAGCTCAGTGGTAGAGCGCTTGCCTAGCAAGCGCAAGGTCCTGGGTTTGGTCCCCAGCTCCAAAAAGAAGAAGAAGAAGAAGGAAAAAAAAAGACATGCCTAGGCGAGTCATGTGAAAAGAATTACTCCAACTCTTTATCTTACCAAGGTAATCACTTACCACTGTCACTCTGGGTGGGGAAACTGAGGCACTGGGAGTCATCAGTCGTGACAGAGGCTGCAGGTTGTTAAGTCACACTGTGACTACTTTCATCCCAAGGCATGATAAGAAGATTGACTTTTCCTGTACCTCTCCATGTTATGTGTCGAATGGCTATGCCGTAAAGCTCTGGTTCTTGTGACATGAGGAGCTTGGCTTGGCTGAAGACCTCCACATCTACACTGGAAACAGCTGGGAACTAGAAGACACTATGTGACAAAGAAGGAAATGTTTGGCCTATACACTAGCTACCATTTCAGTGAGCAAGCCAGGTAGACCCCCTGGTTGAGGTACAGCGGCCTTAAGACTTACAGGATCTGCAGGCTTGGTATTGCTGGCTGGGAGGTAGTAGTTGTTTGTGTTGTGTAGAGGGAAAGGAAGGAGAAATCAAGTTCATTGCTGGGTAAGACAGTCAAACCTGGGGAAGGAAATGGGAGAGGGTTTCTAGGTTAAGGGGAGACCTTGAGACCCAGTTGAGAAGCAGAAACACCTCAGAGAAAAACAGTGATCGTTCCGTTGAGCCTCTCCTTAGGAGAGCATCTTTGTGTTTGACAGCCTGGCCTTGGATGTATTCAGAAGAGCCTCATGCTCTTGCTTGGGAACCTGCTGTAGCCCACCTTCTCTTGGTGAGGCAACAGATACTCCTGCTTCTTCCTTAGGCTTTTGGTAGAGAAGCTACCAAAGCTTCAGTCAGAGCTCTTCAGAGTGTAAAGATTAGGAGGTCGTGGGTAGAGTGTGTTCAACAGATCCTGGGGCCTGAGTCTTTGTTGCTGGCAGTCTTTCAAACTAACAGTCACAAAACAAGCCTGTCTAGGATTCAGAACTCAGCCTGGAGTTGAGGAAGATGGCTCAGGCGGTAAAGGCTTGCTATGTACCCAGAAGGCCTTGAATGAGATTCCTAGCACATGGGCCACAGCTAGGCATGGTGGTGTATAACTGTAATTGTCTTGCTAGAGAGACCAGGGAAAGGGCACCCCAGAGGTGGATTGGTCAGTCAAATTATCTGAACTGAGGAGTTTAACGTTCAGTGAGAAACTCTGTCTCAGAAATTAAGTGAAAAGATTCAAGAAAGTCACCTTGTTTGTACCTTTGGCCTCTTCATGCTTGCATACATGTATTCACATGCACACAGATACCCTATATATGTTCACACACTCAAATGCTCATGCACACATGTGTACACGCACACTCACATGTGTAGCTTCTCACATTAGTATCCAGAGTATCCAACTAAATTCAGTGATTCTTAACCCATCTCTCCCTAAGAGCACTTAACCAGTCATCCCCATACTTCTTCAAATCTGATCCAGAAGGTAATGTTTTCTGAAAGATCTAAGTGACACCCAGCTCTTAATGAGATAGTTGGTCATCAAGCCGTCATTGGGATGGCTCAATGTAGTCACTCACTCAGAGAAAGATCCCATTTGGAACCCACTCAAAATACTCAGGTTTGGCTTGACTTGCCTCTGCCCAGTGTTGGAGATTCTTAGAAGACATTCTTCTGGGGCCACAGGGGGTCAGGGTCTAGCCCAGACAGGTGATCATTGACGTGGGGAAAGTAACTCAAGGAAGTCCTTTAGAGACTTAGACCGTATTTTCTCAATGTTTCATATCGAAATTGTTTCTGTAAGTGAGGAAGATGGACATTTTTCACATGCTCTAGAGGGCTGAAGTGCAGTCTTCAGGGCCACACCCTGTCCCCTAGGACTTAGCTTGTCTCCTCAGACCAGGTCCGTGATTTGCCAGTACCAGGAGCAGACATTTGACTTGCATTCCTGTGTTGCCCGAGCTCTGAGTGTTCTTTCCTAATATATCTTTGAGGCTGTTGAGATTGTTAAGCCTAATTAGACGGAGTTCTCCTCAGTTAGGATAATTAGCAGGTACCAGCTTTGAGTCAGAGACCCTAGGCTACCATCCAAACTCTCTGTATCTGAAAGACCTAGAATGAGTCACATAATTTTTCCGATTCCCAATTTCCTCATCTTTGAAATGTGCAGCATTCCAGTCCCTCATGACCTGAGCCTTGAAAAGTATCAAACAAGACACCCCGTGGGAACTTTCTTAAATGGACTATAAAACACTCTTTGAATGTTGCGGTAAATACGGATGAGAATATGATTTTAAAATGTGATAATGTTTGTATTGACATAGTTTATATCTGTGTATAATATCTCTCCTCCCACCACCCCCTAAAATGCAAAACAAACAAGAAATTGGTTTTCGAAAAGACTGCGTTCCTGCCAATTTTTTTATTCTAAATTGAGTGTTATTGGAAGGTTACAAGGCACAGAAAGCGACACACTCTAAATCACTCCTCTTAAAATATATCAACATGTTCACAGTGGTTGTTTAAAGGTAGTATGGATGTTGAAAAAAACTTTCAATTTTTCCCCCTTCAATAGTCTCAATCATTGATCCATATTGGTGTAATCATTAAGCAAAAGCATTTAAAAATAAATCTTGTGGCTTGCTCTACTCATAGCAATTCCAGTCCCTACAGTCTATAGACTTCTTGCTTCGTGATGTATGGTTCACATCCTTTGTTTGCTTTTGTGTGAGTGTGAACGTGTGTGCGGATGCATGTGCAGGACAGGAGGTTACCTTAAATGTCACTCCTCAATTGTTTTCATTTTGTCGTGTGGAGACAGGAGTTGTCACTGGCCTGGGCCTCACCATGCAGGCAGGGTGGTTGTCCAGCAAGCCCTGGGATCTAGCTACCTGCCTCAGCTTCTCCAGCACTGAGATTATAAGCACGTGTCACCATGGCAGTTTTCTGCTTGGATTATGAATATCAAATCCAAACCTTCTTTATGGATGGAGCCTTGTTTCCAGCCTCAAGGGACATGCTTTGGCTTCTCGTTTTAAAAAGAAATTCAGCATGTTACAAATTACGGCCTCATTTGCTGATAGCCTGAGGCTCATGGCGACAAGATTACTTGCTCAAGATTACACAGCAAAATTTCAGTCTCAGTGGGTCCAGAGACTTTATGGTTTGTCCCGTGACATATGGTGCTGCCGGTTTGATACTGAGACCAAGTACTTAATCCCTTTACCCACCTAGTACTTTGGCTAGGAGATGTCCTGTAACCTCATCCTTGCATTAAGCTGTGATACGCAGAGGATTGGCCTCTCCTAGGAGAGGAGAACTGGGTTCCAGATCCGACTGACCATTACTAGCTATGCAGTGACCTCACACAGGTCTTTTGACCACCCTGGAGCCTGTGGTTTTTCCGTCAATACAGAGAAAATTGTGCATTAAACAAATGGCCTTCAAATTAGCTTGAGCTGCAGGTCTAACCTACTTTCTGAGGAATGACGTTAGTTGGCTGGTTCATCAGTCAGTGACTCCTTGGCCTTCAGGATCAGGAAAAAAGTGACGACAACGTCAGCCTAGACCGTGTATGGCATACTTGGGATCTTCGTTAGGGGCCCCGTTTTCCCCAGCTGTAGATTGCTATGCCCTTCCTGTGCTTTATTGAATAACCCTTTGTTCTCTGTCTTCATTCTCACTAGAAACAAACAAAAAACTAACGGAAACAAAACGCTTGTGGCTTTATGAGTGTGTGGGGCGATTGCTCAACTGTTATGGGAAGATGATGGGAGACGCAAGCAAACCACCTGGAGTTTTCAAGGACGGTGTTGAACGTGGCTTGTATTTCTTTTTACATCCAGACTCTGGTCTTGTCTCTTCTGTTTTCTCCTGGTCCTTTCTCTTTACGAAGCTCTTGAATTCCCAATCTTGTCCTTATCCTTAAACAAGATATCTATCTTGAAGAATTGGCATGCTCGGCCATGATTTCCTTTTTTGTCTGGCATTTTGTGTGCAGAGTTGTTCGAAAGAACGAAGCTCTCTGTGGGAGATGCTGGGGACAGTTGTCATTGCTCATTTGCTGTTTTGAGACATGGTCTTCCTATGTAGCTCAGCCAGCCTGGAAGTCACAGTGTAGCCCTGGGCAGACTGCAGACTTGCAGTCCTGTTGTCTTAGTGCTGAGATGACAGATGCCGTCTCCTGCATGGCCTTTCTTTCTGAGGCATTTCAGCTCTATGAGAACTCCATTTCGAAATCCACCTTTTCTTCAAGGGGTAATTGTTCCAGAAGTTCTTCCTTCTCCAACTCTTTTTGAAGACAATTGTTCACTTTTTTCTTTAGATTGCCCTGTGATCACTATAGATACCAGACACAGCACGGAATGCATGTTTGCATGTCTTTGTGCAAATGCCTCCCCAGCAGAACTAAAGAGAGTAGAGGGATGTGTCCAGCCTAGGCACAGATACTTGCTAAACAGGTGCATAATGATTCCTGTGGATAAGAGTATACTATTGTGCAAGTCCTCAGTTAGAGTATCTACAAGAAAGAAATGTGGCTACATCAGCAAGAAAGCAAGCCAAGCCACTGCACTGAGCAGGGGAGAGTGCGGAAAGGCGCCCGCCCTCTCTTGTTCTCACCATGGGAAATGTCAGCAGTACATGGTAATTTTATGTGGGGATAGGAAGGAGTTTCTCTCCAGGGCTTCCTCTGTAAACTTTTTGTTATCATTCCAGTTGGCCATTGCATTCATTTCATTTGTGAAGACCATGTTTGGATTAGTGTTGGGCATAAGTAAATGGCGATTCTTGATCCGCTCTGAATGTTCAAACGGCTCACCGAGGAACCCGTGCAGCTGTTGGAGGACATGTAATGGCATCAGGCACTGAGCTGGAGCACAGTCTGGTGCCAGGACTTTCTGGCAGCGTCTGTCATTCTAGCAGTTCTCCCAGTGAACCAGCTACCATCGGTGGCTGAGCTAGGGATGGGGCCCTTCAGTAGGCCACATGCTAGAGCGGAACTCTGAATAAGAAACGAGAGAAGCTTCTGGAGTCAGGGGTGATCACATTCAACATTCTGTTTCCACTGCCTGGAGTTGCGTGCTCATAAGTCGAAATGGCCCGTCATGTAAACTGCATGCTTACTACGGCTTCCCACTCCTGCTCTGTGCTGGTGCTGGTCACCGAAAGCCAGAGAGAATGCATTTCAATGCTCTTGATGAGTCTTTGGGAGTATAATGATTGTTTTCTCTCATATTCTAATTTTACTTTGTGTGCAGAGATTCTGGGCATATTGGTCATTGCCCTAATTCCTTTTTTATTGCAACTGACCAATATGAAAAATTACTATGATTAAACTTTCGGGTAAATTACCAAGCTCTTTGAAATCATTAATAAAAACTGCTCACATTTTCTAATCTCATGCACATAATTAGGGCTGAGGATGTGGCTCTGTGGTAGAGCACTTCCTTAGCTTGTGCGAAGCCCTACATTTAACCTCCAGAAACAGCGCGCGCGTGCACACACACACACACACACACACACACACGCACCACGCATATACATTTATACACACACATACATACGCACACCCATACACATACATACATACACAGACACATAACATATACAGACCACACACATACATGCACACACAGACATACATCATACATGCTACATATTCTACATACACACACATGTATGCATGTACATGCACACACAGAGAGACATTAAAAACACTAACTCAACCTCTTATACCTATAGTCTTTCGTGCTCTATTTTTTCTACTCTTTTTTTATGCACCTGAACGTATGTACAGGAAAAGGTTATCAAGGCACAGCCCAGTTCTGAAGAAGTAGAGGATATTTTTAGGCTGGCTGCTGAAAGGAAATTTGATAATTTAATTACAGATTAAATGTATCAGTTTTCACTTTTCTTGGTAAAACGCAACACCCAATAAAAGTAACTAAAGAAAGAGCAGTTTGATTTGGTTCATAGTTGATTGGTCCAGCCTGGCAAGGAAGGCATGCTCATAACGGGTGTTTTGTTCATAGTTGGGGGTCAGGAGGTAGAGATGAGGCCATCAGTGATCATGGCTCTTGCCTTTTTATTCATTTTATGACTCAGGACAATGGGAGGTGCCATGAACATTTTGGGTGTTTCCACCTTATTTAAGCCTTCCTGGAAATGCTCTCACAGACAGGCCTAGAGAGAGATGTGTCTCCTAGGTGATTCTAAATCTAGTCATGTTACCAATGAACATTAACTGTCATAGTAGATTAGTTGTCAGTCATGAAGATGTGGGTGCAGCATAAATGTGAGCAGGGGCTGCTCCTCTTATCCCATTGGTAAGAGGGAATAAGATGCTTGAGCTCACATAGGCTTGTGAAGTTCAAGTATGCAAGTTGTTGACCATAAGAGACAGTTCCACAGAATTCAGAACAAAATCATATTCTCTGTGAAAGATAATTTATTTCAAAGGACATCAGTCAGACCTTATATTATACATTAATTTCTTTCATTCTCAAATATTTATTAAGCACCTTCATTAGAGTTTTAGAGTGTCCATAAGCAGCACTACTTTTTCCTGGCATGTGTTTAAAACCATTTCAAAGTCAGATACATGGTCATGGATGGACAGATCAATTGATCACCTTTATTACAGATAGATCTGAATGGAGAAATGACCACAGAGACATTCTAACATAATCAGCATGCTCCCAGTTAAATTCATCACCCAATTTTGTTACCAAGTTTCTGGCACAGTGGGGACGAAATGTGGATTCTAAAGGCAGGCTGACTCCTTCCCATGTGTTTCATGTTCCTCTTGTTAAACTTGTCAATGAGTGAAGTTTCTCTTCCTACAAGGAGCCCTGAGAGGGGAAAGTGGGCATGGAGACTTTGAGAAGCTAGTGAGTGGCTTTCACCAACATTTTCTGAAGGAACGTGAGAAGGAGGTGGGTGGATATTCTTCCCAGGATCGGGCAGTGTATTAGACAGAAGTAATGCATAAATGAGTTAGAGAGGAGAAATAAAGGCCATGAAGCATCTGCTTCAATGGATTGAAAGCTGAAGGGCGGGGCAGGGGCCTGAAGTGCATTGTCGAGCAGATTGAGTAGGCATGCTTGCACATGACCTCACACAGCATTGTTAGTGTGATGTTATATGACTCACAGTGTCACACTTCTTCCCTTCAGCCCTACCCCAAGAGGACCTCATATATATCCACAAACACATGGTGACAAGAGGTGCCATTCTATGAGAACTCCTGGTTTAGTGGCCATGGTGGTATCAAAGCAATTCTTCAAATAGCGGACTCTCAGGGGAACAGTGATGCTGGAGTGTTTGCAGTGTTAAGATGCTAACAGATATTCCTGTCAGCACTGTTACATTGCTTTATTAACTCACTGTGATACTCTGGATTTCTCGGAAGGCTCTAGAGCCTTGTTTCACTTTCCCCATTGACCTGCTTTCTCACCATCTTGGTGTTGGAAGGAAACCAAAGGAAATTCCTCACTATGGAGTGAAGTTGAGTTCTCTTCTGTAAATAGAACATGTTGTAGTGTCACAAGAAGAGAGCTTAGGATTTGGGGTAGGAGAATCTGGGTTCCAGTCCTCTTCCTGATATTGAATTGGCTTTGTTACTTGGGGCATGGCTTTTAAGCCTCTCTGATATTCTGCACAACGAGGATGTTAATGAAAGTAGTGGTATAATACACTTAAACAGCTGAAAGTAGATGGCGCATGTGGACATGCTCCGAAAAACTGGTTGTCAGCATTAGTTATTCTCAGACGAGACAGGGGGTGTGGCAAGATGAAGAAGTAGTTAAGTTGTGCCTATCTGTTTTTCGGCTTCCTGCAATGAACCCTGTCTTTCCATTACATGCTTGTGTGTCTCCAAGAAACACTCATGCAAAGTGGCATGAAGGATATTGAAACATAATGATTTTATGGTGACTTTCAGATTTTGTGGTGTACTTTATGTCTTGATGTACCCAGTGACAGTGTTGAATGAAGAAGACAGTTTCTAAGCATTGAGTATTATACCTTGTCTCATCTAGGACATGGCTGTTTACTGAGATAAGCCTTTGAAAAGACTGCACCTGCTTCAGACCATCTCTAGGTTTCTATGTTCATGATTGACTTGGGGGAGGAAGGAAAAATGAAAGTAAAAGAAAAAGGAGAAGGGATAAGGATATGAAAGAAGGAGAGGAAGACGGAGAAGAAGAAGAAGAAGAAGAAAGAAGGAGAAGGAAGAAGGAGAAGGAGAAGGAGAAGGAGAAGGAGAAGGAGAAGGAGAAGGAGAAGGAGAAGGAGAAGGAGAAGAAGAAGAAGAAAAGGAAGAGGAGGAAGAGGAGGAGGGAGGAAGAGGAAGGAGGAGGAGGAAGAAAGAGAAGAAGAAGGAAGAGGAGGAGGAAGAGGGAGGAGGAAGAGGGAGGAGGAGAAAGAGGGAGGAGGAGGAGGGAGAAGATGAAGAAGATGAAGAAGAAGAAGGAGGAGGAGGAGGAGGAAAGAAAGAAGTGGAAGGAGGAGGAGAAAAGAAGAGAAAGAGGAGGAAGAGGAGAAGAAAAAGAAGAAGGAGGAGGAGGGGGAGGAGGAGAAGGAAGGAGGAGGAAGAGAAGAAGAAGAAGAAGAAGAGGAGGAAGGAGGAGGAGGAGGAAGAGGAGGAGGAGGAAAGAAAGAAGAGGAAGGAGGAGGAGAAAAGAAGAAGTAGGAGGAGGAAGAGGAGAAGAAAAAGAAGAAGGAGGAGGAGGGGGAGGAGGAGAAGGAGGAGGAGAAAGAGGAAGAAGAAGAAGAAGAAGAAGAAGAAGAAGAAGAAGAAGAAGAAGAAGAAGAAGGCAGAGGGGGGGAGGAGGGAGAAGGAGGAGGAGGAAGAGAAGAAGAAGAAGAAGGAGGAGGAGGAGGAGGAGGAGGAGGAGGAGGAGGAGGAAAGAAAGAAGAGGAAGGAGGAGGAGAAAAGAAGAAGTAGGAGGAGGAAGAGGAGAAGAAAAAGAAGAAGGAGGAGGAGGGGGAGGAGGAGAAGGAGGAGGAGGAAGAGGAAGAAGAAGAAGAAGAAGAAGAAGAAGAAGAAGAAGAAGAAGAAGAAGAAGAAGAAGAAGAAGAAGGAGAAGAAGAAGAAGAAACAGCAGCAGCAGCAGGAGGAGGAGAAGAAAAGAAGAATCAGGAGGAGGAGAAAAGAAGAAGCAGGAGGAGGAAGAGGAGAAGAAAAAGAAAGAGGAGGAGGGTGAGGAGGAGATGAAGATGAAGAAGAAGGAGGAGGAGGAGATGAAGATGAAGAAGGAGGAGGAGGAGATGAAAAGCAGAAGGAACAGGGGAGGTAGAAGAGGAGGAGGAGAAAAGAAAAAGAAGAGAGGAGAAGGAGAAGAAGAAAAGGAAGAGGAGGAAGATGATGATGAGGATAAGAAGGAAAGAAAAAAAGAGGAGGAAAGAAGAAGTGAAGCAAAAGGAGAAGAAAAGAGGAGAAGGGGAGAAGGGAAAAGAGGGAGGAGGAGGGAAGGAGGGGAGGAGGAAGTGGAGGGAAGGAGGAGGAAGAGGAGGGAGGCTGAGAAAATGGTTCATCTACCTAGTAAAGGGCTTGTTGTACAAGCCTGAATACCTGAGTTTGATCCCCAGAACCCACAAGAGCAGGTTGGATACAGTCACAAGCCCTCGAGATTCCAGCAGTGGAGATGTAGAAAGAGGTAGATCCTTGCGGGCCTTGCTAGCCCAACAGCCCAGCATAGGAGGAGAATTCCAAGTGAAAACTGAGAGGTTATATCTTAAAAAAGTGAGACAGATGATACCTGAATAACATCCAAGGAGTGACCTCCAAATACACATACATGCAGAAAGACACACTTCCTTACATATCCATCACACACACACACACACACACACACACACACACACACACACACATACACACACACGCTAACATAAACACACAAAAAAGGAGCTAACATTGGTTATGTGAAGAGTAAAGGGCAAGAAATACCTCATCACTTAACAAGTCTCCAAAACAAGTCTGGCTCCAGGAACACATTCTTCTTTAGTTCTAATCTAACTACCAACTTCCATTAAAGAAACACCAAAAAAACCCTATTCAAATAGCAAGCTAATTAATTCTCCTGATTAATGTGGATAAAGAGAATGAATTATCTGGATAAAGAGAATCAAAAAATTCAAAGGAATCACGTTATGATCATGGAGATCCAGGTGAACAAAGGAATCTCAAACTGCTTGCCTGTTTCCCTACACATTTTTCAATTGTAGAGTTTTAGAGAAAAGGGATTTGGGGAATATGTGGCTAATCAACGGACTTACTATAGCATGTCACCTTGAGTACCTTCTGTATGTGGCCATGGGGACCATGGCTCTTCTCTCGAGGTCATAACACAGCTTAGCCGGGAATGGGTTTGTGGTGTTCTGAGTGGGGAAGTAAAGGGGAAGATCTTCTGCAAAGTGTATGAAGGCACAAGATAGAATCTGGTCCACTGGCTTCTGAGCTGCTCCGATCAGATCCGTCAGAAGGCCAGCAGCAGGGATACTTGTTGGACTGAAGGAGGAATGCCCCGGCTACGGAAAAGGGGAGACAGGAATTTTTACTCAGAGAAATATACTCTCTTCACTTGAGAAACTTTACAATTATTTCAGTTTTTTTATTTATGTATAGAATTTTATTGACACAACAATTGGTCCCATTTATGGGGGACAGGGTGATAGTTCAATACATGCATAAGATGTATTACAATCAATCCAGTAAGTAGCCTGTCTTAAACTTCTGCGTCCTTAAACAATAGCATCTTTAAACATCTGCAATTTCCTTGTTTAGAAACTTTACTATGAGACTCGGCTTTTTGTACAGATCAATGATGATGAAAATAATACCTCCATTTGGGGTGCTTCCAGGAATAGATGGGGCATATTGTTACTCTGGAAAGTATTAGATCTCGTCTGTCTCTCAGTTGATGATAAAAACCAGAAGTAAGGAAATGGCGATGGAATGGGGTGGATAAGGCTATGAAGATGTTACAGGGGTGAGATGACTGGAATTTGATTGGAGGAGGACTTTCCAGTGGATGACCCTAGGGAAGGAAAGGATAATGAAGCTGTTAAGTGAGGAATGAACCACAGGGGAGAGAGATTAATTAACTGTATTTTAGATAAATTGAATGAGGGGAGTGTATGGAATATGTTGGTCCTATTGGTTTCCAAATAAGTAAGCAAGGAGATGAGTTTGGGATAGAGGGCTAGCTTGGAGCCATGTCACCTTAGAGGGGACAGGGGAGGCAAGAGAGTAGTGGGAGTTTTTGGAGAGACCAAGCAGTGTAGGAGAAATCAAGGCCAAGGATAGCTAAGGGTAGACTAAAGAGAGGAAGGGTCATGGGTTGCTGGCAGGGCACTTTCAGAAAAAAAAAAGCAGGTATGGTAGTAGTATTAAATAGAAGGCAAAACAAGAAGAAAACCCTAGGGTTTTGTGTTGCTGGTTTTTTTTAAATGTAAACTGTAAGTTTACCATTGAACATTAGGGGAGTAACTTGATAAGAAAACTAACCTCATACAACCTGTCTTACAAAACTGCATTCGGCCAGTATCTCTATCCATGCTTTAGTCTTTCTGTACCTTCCTAAGACTCCAACCCCACCCAGGAGACAGTCAGAACTAAGAAGGTGTCTTTGCATTTGGAGTGACATCCTCTTAGAAAATAGTCTGTGAGTTAAACCTGATATTTTTGTAGAGAGAATGAATGATCAAGAAGAGATTTTTGTAGTGACATAGGCTCTGTGCCCAACTCTTTATGGGCATGAACACAAACTCCACATTGAATTAATTAATTATGAATGATAAGCATGTATAATATAAAGCCTTTTCAACTATACATAATTAAACAGGGTGATACAAAAACCAGTTGCATAAATTATATTTAATATGAGAGAATAGCATAAATATTAAACAAAGCTATTGTTTTACTTCCCAACATTCTTCCGCATTGGCAGATGATGGGAATTTTAGCAACCTAGAATTAGAAGGAATAGTTTGGGGAAAAATGAGTTATTTCTAAGAAGACTTTGGAAGTTATTGGCACCTTGATGAGGAAATAAGGACTATGTTTGCCATCTTCTTTTCAATCGTAGTCTTGAAGGCAAGATTTGGAGTTCAAGACACTGCCTTTCCGACAGGCATCCAGACTTTCCTCAGTCCTGGTCGCTATTTCATGTGGTGGATCAGGAAATATGAACTCTGAGCAGTGTGGTGAGCACCATTAGGCATTCGTTTTTCTCATCTTGCAACTCTGTACCACGCCAGAGTTTAATGCGTTTCCGCACTCACTGTTGGATTTACCTCTTTGATGGAAATTTGGACCAGTTATGCTCTGCATGGTTTTATAGAAATGAGGTGGGTGTTTTAATGAGCACAGAGGATTTCCCATTTGCAATAGCAAATATTTATTTGTGCTAAGCTTTGGAATTTATATACGATAACACTTCCCAGGTATTAGCTCACTGTGGTCTGATAATATTCTCATGTGTGGTACAACGGGGGGGGGATTGTGCCGTCTTAAAAGTTGTCGGTGAAGATTCAGGGTCAATGAGGTCTGTTTTTACTGCGTAGCACAGTTAAGAGCGTGGATGGAGGGGCGCAAGCTAGGCCTTTGAACTCTGGAAATGATGGTCTTCCTAAGGAGCTTTCCCTTCTCAAGACTGGCTAGCCCCATTTTCTTAGGGAAACTGTACACTTCTTCACATGTTCTAGCAGTTGTGGAAAATGTCTTAAAAACCTTGTTTTTCCATGGTTGCCTTAGTCACATTAGAAACTAAAGATGGATCTCAGTGCCACCCACCTTTCCTGAATCCTATCAGCTTCCTGGACTGTGAGAGTCAGGGCTGGTGTTTTCTGTTGTACATACTTAAGAGAAACCTGTATCTGGCTGGTGGGATCTATAGCATCTCCTGTGAAGCCTGCTCAGCGGCTGCCCGAGGTCCCTGGGTCCTTCTGTTTGTCACCGTTGTCTCTCTGTCCATAGTTTATCACAAGGATAGAATGAAACCAGTTTCAATTTTCAGGGCCACTGATGTGGTCAGGAGTTTAGTTCATCTCTCCCTGTCTCACACAAGAGCAGAGTAATCCATTGCAAACATTTTCATGGAGATGATTATAAACATGCTTTTGTATTTTGGCTTTCATAAAAGTATGCTTTATTTCTTTGAAAAATTTCTGTGTATAGACATCTCCATTCCTTTATCATATCTGTAAGGAATATCCAGGATGCCCTTTAAACTGATGACAAACAGAAACTGAGGGAAGGATGTTTGTGACAAACTTGGGTGAGTCACCAACAGAGAGAGAGAGAGAGAGAGAGAGAGAGAGAGGAGAGGAGGGGGAGGAGGAGGAGGGAGGGAGAGAGAGAGAGAGAGAGAGAGAGGAGGGAGAGAGAGAGAGAGAGAGAGAGAGAGAGGAGTATGTTGGTAGACTCCATGTTTTCAAAGGAGTGCATGGTTTTTGACTAATTCTTTTCTATGCGTTGTGAAAATTTTTCTCCCTCTACGTTCTCCTTGACAAAGGCTAAGGACTTTTTCCAATCACTAGGCCAATACGTTAGGGTACCCTATGGGTAATCTATGGATCCAAAATGAATAAAAAGTTAAACAACCTTTGACAGTCTGCACTTAGGTTCTATCAAAGAAGATAGATGTATCCCTTTGAGTATACACAGGGAGAAAGTCAACTCAAAGTGGTTGAAGGAAACTCTGTGTGTGTGTTTTGTGTGTGTGTTGTGTGTGTGTGTGTGTGTGTGTGTTGTGTGTGTATTCAAAGTGGTTGAAGGAAACTCTGTGTGTGTGTGTGTGTGTGTGTGTGTATGTGTGTGTGTGCGTGTGCACACTGGAAGCAATGAAATTTTGGGAAAGCATACAGCACACTGAACAATACTGAAAAGCAAAAACTAATAGTGGTAACAACAGGAATATGGGTGAGAATGTCTGCACTGTGTCAGAAGTTGATGTACTCTGGCTCTGGCAGCCAGGATCTACTGAATGGATAAGAGGAGACTCTTCCCAGCCAGGTTTTATGCAGAACCAGAGGTAGTGGCTACATTGCTGGTTCAGAGCACGGGCTAGGCACGTCAACTGCCATCTTGCTTTTAGAGACTTTTCCTGTGGTCACAGCAGAAGATGCTACTGTGAGTCAGAGGTTGGGCTCTACAAGCCTAGTATGCAAAGGAAATTGAGATACCCCGATGGCCTCTGTGCTGTGCAGACTGGAGACAGGGGCAGGGAAGGATTATTCTCTGAAGACTTTAGCTTTTGTCCTGATGACACTCACATCTTTCCATGACACATGATCTTCCCAGAATTCATTTCTAACCACCTCACAGTGATTCCTAGGTCTACAGGTTCATTTATTCACAAAGCATTCCTGCTCTGGGGTACTTGGGGGATATCTGGCAACCTTTCAGGTTTCTATCTCTTATTTCACTGTAAGTTCATGATTTCTCAGCTAACAATTCAGAGTCAAATGTATTTATAGCTCTTAAATTCTTATCTTCGATAATAAAATAATAACTACATAAGTTCTGTAGTAGTATATTCAGTAACTATAGCATATTTATTGTGGAGACATTCAGGATAAGGTGGTAAGCAAGAATCAGAGAGATTATTAATTTGCATAATTTTCTTCTGCCATATAATCTTACAACAATATTGTGTAAATATACCTCTGTATTCTACAGTGTGTCAGATTTCAGAATTGAAAGTAAGAATATTGTGAAACTATCACACACACACACACACACACACACACACACACACACACACTTCCTTCAACCACTTTGAGTTAACTGTCTCCTATGTATACTCACACAGACACTCACATCTCTCTTCTTTGATAGAACCTAGTGCAGACTTTTTGTTCCTTTTTAACCCATAGTGAGTATCTTGAGAGTCATGAGAGAGTGATGGGTCTGGATGACAATGAGCTTATGTTACAAAAATGAGTGACCACAGGAGATGGAGGCTATCCTGGATTATGTAGGCCAATCCTAATTGTAATCACAGAGGGGAGCTTAGCAGACAGAATGGGCTCTTCAGAGGGAGGTTTGACATCCCGAACATAAGACGATATGCAGGAGGAAGAGAGAGAGGTTTGAGATGGTGGCCATGGAAAATGGAGTGAAGGAGTTATAAGCCAGGAGCTAGAAGAGGTAAGAAATGGAGTCTATGCTAGTCTCCAGAGAGGGAACATGCCTTTTCCAACAACTTGATTTTCAGTAATTGATACTAATTTTGTAATCGAGCTTCTAGAACTATAGGAAAAACTGATATCTGTTGTAAGTCAGCATGTTTGTGGTTAATTACCATAGCAACCAACCTAAAGAGTTTCATAACCTACCTTTATCTCAGATTTAGTCATTTGATTATGTCTATTTGTATTGAGTGTATGATGTGTGTGCCTATGTAAATTTACATGCACTACATATGTGCAGGAAGCCACAGAGGGCAGAAGAGAGTATTGGATCCTGGGAAAATAGGTCATAGGTGGTCGTGAGCTGCCTGACATGAGTGTTAGAAACTCAGCCTGGGTCCCCTGCAAGAACAGCAAATGCTCTTAAACAATGAGATGTCATCTTCCCAGTCCCTTCATTGGTCGCCACTGCTTTTCTGCATGGCTCTTTTTCTCTTTCCTTGGGATTGTTTGTGTATCCTCTCTTCTTGCCGTCTCAATTGCCCCATGTGTCATATGTGGATTATGACAAATATCTCATAAATATAATTATAGGAATTAGCTTTTAAAAATACACAAAATGCTTCCCACACCACCCACACATAGTTGGTGCTCAATAAATGGTAGTTTATGTTGGATATTACTATTCTCTGAGATTCCCTTTATAACTTTCCAGGAGATATGAATTTACATTTATATTAAAGTCCATCTCTATTGCAGAAAGAGTTGATCAATCAAATCTCAATTTCTTCTCATCTAAAAGATTTTTTCCAGGCCATTTGTATTCACCAATGTCACAATGAAGATATGTTTGGTGCCTATGAGTGTGAGAAACGCAAGCACATACCAATCAGCCCTGGCAGCTTAGTCTCTCTCTCTCTCTCTCTCTCTCTCTCTCTCTCTCTCTCTCTCTCTCTCTCTCTCTCTCTCTCTCTCTTTCTCTCTCTCTCTCTAATATTTTCATTTTTTCAAAAGTTGGGGTTTTAAAATCTGCTCTCTTCTGTCAGTCAAAGCAACGATGATTTGCTTGGTGATTGCTTAAAACTATGTTCACTGGCGGAAGAGTGTGCCCATCGGTACTTAGAGAAAAGTACTTTCCTCAGAGTGGGCACGTGTAAGAGCATACTCCAAAATGAAGGAAACAAACGAAGTTCCCATAAAGCCCAAAGGAATAAGAACACCTTGGAAGGAGACACCTAGTAGTATTTAGTGATTAATATTAACAGCGTTGTAACCTCCTAGGAGCCCAGACTTCTAGGAAGAACAACTAGACAAGTTCAGTATAAAGTACTGCCTTATTTTGTCATCATTGTGACCAAAATACCTGACAAAGAGCATACAACAGAAAGAAGGGCTGATTCTGGTTTAGAGTTGAAGAAAGGATCCAGTTCATTACATCAGGGAAGGCATGGGGACAAGAAAGTAGGGCATCCGGTCATGTTGGCTCAGCTATCAGGAAGCAGAGAGCAAGGAACACTGGTGTTCTGCTCACTTTCTCTTTCCATTCAGAACTGTTCAGTTGCCCAAGGTCTCCATCTACCTATGTTCAGATAGGCTTTCTGTCTTCATTTAAACCTTTCTGGAAGAACTCTCAAAAGACACACAAGAGGTAGGTTTCCATGGTGATTCTGAACCTATCTAAGTTGCCAATGAAGATTAACTTCATAAGTACTTGCCATGGGTTAAGGTGTCTAGAGAACAAAAGCTAATGGATGGCCAAGGACAATAATAAATATTTGAGTTTCTTCAGTGGGTTAGTGCGAACATTCAGCGCAGTTATACCCAGGAGTATACATTCTACTTAGCTTCAGCCAGGCCTGGTATCTGTGTAAATTCAGAGTGATTTTTACAGATTTAAACAGAAGTGGCTTTCCTATATAAGCACATATAGCATTATCTCTTGTATGGTAAATGCTAAAAGACAACTTTTTCTCATCCAGTGTAATTGTCTGGCCTCTGTCAAGTGTATAAGTGCTCTGGGTTCCTAGGAAGGACACAGGAAGACTTCTCTGATCTTAAGGTTGCAATATTTGAGTGCGGAGGTCCTCTACAATTACCCACTACATATAAGGTATTATTTAATGGTTTATAGAGGAAGAAACACAATCTCTAAACCCAATTTACCAAGGAGGGTGCCCATAGTTGTTACTGGGCAAGGTCGTATTCTAAGAACCTTCTGCCTGACAACAGGGCAACATATATGTCAGGTACTAGTGCTTAACTCCTGCCTTGACTTTCAGTTTTAGCTTTCCTGAAACTCAGTGGAAGAGAGGACAGAGTTCAGAAATATGGTTAGACTTTGGAGATCCAAATTGGAAGTCAATGTAACTATTTACAGAGTGCGATCATCAGAACATCCCCCTCAGGCCGTTCATTTTTGGTTTGCCCATCTGGTAGACAAAGATCAGCCTATTCTTAACTTTCATGGTATGCCTTACAATTGGCATTACCTACAGCATTGTGGGCGATTTATTTTGTTTCTCTGTTGCTCAGATTTTTCATCTATAACCCTGGGGCAATGATAGAAGGTACCTCATCTGTAAGCTAAGTGGGGAGTAAGAATAGTCCTGGGGTATACTGATCACTATCTGCTTACCCACTCTTCTACACCACTGCTCTATTGCAAGGACTAGTAATGATCTTGTTTAGATCCTGCCGCTGATGTGTCTTTTTCTCCTCTCTAAGCTACTTGTATGTCCACTCAGTTTCCTGAACTTCATACAGAACTTGCCTGCTTAGTATACCACACCTGTTTCTTTGAGATTGCCAAACATTCAATGTGACGAGAAAAATAACAAACATCACAAAGAGCTGAAAGGAGGCTTTGGTTTTTCTTTAGCAAACAGGAAAATGCCTCTTAAGAGTAGCGAATCAGATGTACAGTGTAAGAAGCAAGCCTCCTTTCTATTAGCTTCTAGAAGCATCCAAGCATAAACACTTTTCTACTCCAGTCTACCTATGGTCTGTTTCCCTGGGGTTGGTAAGAACCTGGGTGAGGGAGGGTCATGATAATAGTGACTAATTCCAGAGTCTCAGAGATGCCCCCATGGAGTCTCATGCCTCTGCCACCCTAGAAGGGCTAACAGCAGTGACCTTGGCTCTTTCATGAACTGTCTCTGCACTTTATTCCATGCATGGATGTGTAGATCAGTGACAAATAGTTTGAAGGTTTTGCTTTTGTTTTTCTTCACTGAGACCATTTGAGCTTTGTGGGTCTGAGCATCTAGAGTCATCTGTATTTGTCAACATCCGGCAGAGCATCTGACACATGGTCTAAAACTCTTTTATTTCTTTATTTCCTGGCTATCAAACCTTTCTAGGTTTCTTCTGAGACTTCTCTGAATCTTTCTAAACATTTTTTTCTGGCTCCTTTTTCTTTGATGAACCTTTTTGTAGAATATAGGTTCATATTTTTTTTTTTCTTTTTTTCAGAGTTGGGGACTGAACCCAGGGCCTTGCGCTTGCTAGGCAAGTGCTCTACCGCTGAGCTAAATCTCCAACCCCCATATTTTTTTTAATTCTTATTATTCTTCCCGGTCCATGGGTCCCCTGGCCTTCACTTACCCCTACAATAGGTGCTTCATGAGTTGTTTGATTTTTCCTTCTCCTAACTGCCAGTCCTAACTTGAATAAGTCAAGACCTTCAAAATAAGTCCCTTCTCTAGCTCATTCTGTCTTGTCACCTAGTCATCAACATTTCCTTCTAAATAGGCGGATAGCTTCAGCTTCTTTATCTCTATTTTCTGTCACATTTGAGCAGTGTAGTCTTTCAATGCTGAAAGTACATAATCCATGGTTTGCATTTTGTATCCTCTTTAGGTCTTCATTATTTCTATCTCTGCCCACAGCAACTGCTTTGTTAAGTTCATAGCCTTGACATATTAGAAACCAGAGCTGATGTTGTTCGGATGGATCTTTAACTTGGGAGTCCTTATTTCATAAGGATCGTGTCTTTCCTTAGTGCCACAGATCATTATGGGTATTCCTGATTAATAAATGATTTGTGAGAGTATAGTCTGAAATGATATAAATATCCTATTCATCAATTTGCACTAGGTGGTTTTATCAGGTATTGACGAGCCTTGCCTAATACCATGATGGCTACCAAATGGTAATTTTCTAAGTCTGTTATTCCCTGTCAATGTTTAGCTGGTATTCTACTTACACTAATTCAATAAGGAAATAGTATGGGCCCCTGGATTCTTATTTTGTTTAATGAGGTATAATCTTTTCTTGTCATTTATTTTGATACTCTAATTTTCCTAGATTTAGTGCCTCAGAGTTCTGGCTCCCTTGCAAATTTGATATGTCTTCATCATTATCTTCTGAGCTTGTTTTGTGCAATTGCACACATGCCAAAAAAAAATCTTTTTTTCCCTTTTGAACATAGTGACTGTAATTTTCCTCCCTAACATCTGAATTCTTTTTTGTATCTGAGTCTGGTCATTGGTGTCACACTTAGAATTAGACCTGATAATTTTCAGTTAAATTCTGGATATTGTGTTTAGCTGCATGAAAATGAGTCAGGATATTTTCTTATATAATATGATGATGATGATGATGATAATAATAATAATAATAATAATAATAATAATAATAATAATAATAATAATAATCCTCACAATGGGCAGCGGAGTACAGAAGCAGGCACTTCAGTTCTGTTTAATGTTTGCTTTTCCTTTTCTGTAAGAATAACCCAACCTGGAGTCTGAACTTTTCACAAAAGGTACTCCATGTTGGCAGCCTTGAATTTCTGCCTATGTCTCTTTGGAACTCAAATTCTCTGAAAGTCTCTGCTCTGTCCAATGACTTCAAGGACTGTAAACTACTAATTCATGCTCATTAAAAATATCCTGTCTATAGTGTTCTATTATAGCTGAACAGCTAATACTCTCATTTTGTTATTGATTTTTAACTATATGCTGAGTGAATATTAACTTGAACCAGAAGAAGTTATCATTTTCTTTTGTAGGTCAAATGTATCCTTATTGAAAACACCTTCAACTATAATTCCTTTCCAATGTATTTATGTTTTGGTATTTTGGATAATTTTATAATTTATCAAATGTCCTTAAAGAGGAGTGTATGGTTTTTTTTTATTTCTTGAAGACATTCTTTACTTTCTCTTTCTTTAACTCTTACTGGGTTTCTGTCGTCTGTCACCCTTGAATTGGCCATGGGAATGGGACATCCCTCTAAACAGTGGGACACTGTTTCTTTCTTTCTTTCTAAAAGATTAGTCTACACTAGAAGTCTTGTATTGGCTCTTTCTCTCCGTGCTGTGACAAAATACAACAGCGGGGGAAGAACTTAAAGGAGGGTTTGTTTCAGCTCACCATGGGCCTATCATGATGAGGGCATGAGGCAATGCGAACAAGTTAAATTCTGATGGAGACTGGTGCTCACCTTACATTCTAGTCAGGAAGCAGATGGAAATCAAAGTTATCAGTGCTTATGTCACTGTCCCTTATTATTTTTGTTTTTGTTTGGTTTTTTTTCGGAGCTGAGGACCGAACCCAGAGCCTTGTGCTTGCTAGCAAGCGCTCTACCACTGAGCTAAATCCCCAGCCCCCTTATTATTTTTGTAAGTCCTCCTGGGACCCCAGGCAGAATGCTTCTGTATTCATTCGGTAGAGCTCCACAGTCGAATCTATCTGAACCTACACAGTGAAGTGTTCCTTCACTGAGGCACTCAGAGGTCTTTTTCTAGATCAACATAAATTCAGATCCAGTCACACTGAACATGAAGAACAGCCATTGCAAGCCCTGCCAAGTGCAGAATTAGAAAGAGGCCTAACGTCAGCTACCCACTCCGTCCTTTCCTTTCTTCAGAAAAGTACTGTTAAAGAAAGGGAAAAAGAGAATCAAAATCAAGAATTCCTAGTGTCAGAGGCAAAAGAAAATCTATCAGTCTGCTATGATGCTTAATATTGACTGTCAACTTGTCAGATCTGGAGTTATTTAGGTGATATAATTCTGGCCGTGAGCGTGGATTGTTTTCTAGAGTCAGTTAGGGTGAAAGGAATCAGTCCAGATGCTGATGCCACCTTTACATGTGCTGGGGCTTCAGAATGAAAACAATGGAGAAACTGAGCACTGGTTTTCATTTCTCTTTGATTCTTGTCTGTGAATGTAGTGGGACCTGGTGCTTCATGCTCTTGCTACCAGGCCTTTCTCACCATGGACTTTCTGCTTTCAGAGACTGAGAAGTAGCGTGGCCCTGTCAACCTGTATGTTGCTTCTTCTCAGGTATTTGATCACAATAATATGTACACATGTATGTGTATACACATATATGAATGTATGCATGCATTTGTTTGTATATATGTATGTGTACGTATGTATGTATGTATGTATGTATGTATTTGGTATCACATGTAGAGTTATTTCTGCAATGAACTTGACTATGTAATCATGGGCTTTTGGAGCTGTTTTCACTAGGAATATGGAAGAGTTTGCAGCTTCAGGCAGGCTGCAAATCCTATAATGTTGAAAACAGAACTTAAAGAAGTATTCTGGAGGGAGTTTGGAAGACCAAGATGTCAGGAGAAGTGCAATCAGCGGAGGTTTGTTTCATGAGACTTCACAGGGAAACAAGTACTCTACTAAGGACCGTGCTTCAGGTTACTCACTTTTATTTTGGCAGAGACAATAACTTTAACTCTTCTAATAGTTTAATTATCAATTAAGGTTGAATCTTAAAATAATAGATTTTATTAATAATAATAATTAATAATATTTGTTTGGTGGAGAAAACTACAAGTTGGGATAGCATTCAGGCTGTGGAATCATTATGCTTCACTGATCTTATTTGGAACTAAAGTAGAAGAGAAAGATGGGGAAGAATAACCAAGGGAGGAGCGCATGTATGAAAAACACAAAGTCTCACCAGGATGTGAGGTAGTTTGAAGTCATACGGAAGACTTCAAGAAAGGAGGTCAAATTGTTAAAGATCAGCATCTTGATAAAGGAACCTTTAAACCTGTACTGAGACAATAAGAAAGGTGTGTCTTGTTTGACCTGTGGATCACAACCCCTTTGGGGCTCACAGGTCAGATATTCTGCATATCAGATATCACCATTCATAATAGCATCAAAATTACAGTTATGAGGTAGCAACAAAATAATTTTATGTTTGGGGATCACCATAACATGAGGAACTGTATTAAATGGCTGCAGCATTGGGAAGGGTGAGAACCACTGCCAAGGCTCCAACTCATGGAGAGGCAAATTCATTTAAAGGACAACAAATGCTCAACTGAGACTGTCAATTGAAGCTGTCTCCACGTGAAAACAATAGCCTTTGTTAGTGTTTTCCCAGGGCCAGCAACCGAGGCCGATGCAACTAAACTAATCTGTAGCATGCAGCATAATTTGGCTTCCCAGGCAGGAATAGTGCAGGAGTAAGGAAGTCGCTTAAGGTTGCACCAAGGTTTCTGTCTGAGAATAGGCAATACATGGCAAACTTGGAGTTCCAACAAGTCTTTGAGAGATCATTGGGTGGCAATGTGGTGGTAAAACCTCAAGACCATGAAGATGTCTGCCATAGGTTGAGAACCACTGCCTTAATGTGTGAGATCTTGCACATAAAACACACCTTTCTTATTGTCTCAGTATAGGTTTAAAGGTTCCTTTATCAAGATGCTAATCTTTAACAATTTGACCTCCTTTCTTGAAGTCTTCCCTATGACTTCAAACTAGCTGGCTCAACAGAAAGGCTGTGTGCTATGATGAGTTGGAGATGTTGAGTCTAGGAAGTTAGCTGGAGTGCAGATGATTTCATCATGATCTCCAGATACTGGCTATGTAGGGTTAGGATTTAATATTTGTCCCACTGTATTTAAGTCTCCTTTGATCTAACCATTTTTTGCTATTAACCCATTCCTCTCGCTTGGATTGGGAATGCTTACTTTGTCCCATTTCTATATTAGAAATGGACCTTGTTTTTATTTCATAAAAAGTTTGCCTCAAGTCTCAGAAAAGACGCAGGATTTTATACATTTAAAGAGTGTTGGAATTTTAAAAGATTAAGGAGGCTTTTGAAGATCAATTTTGCACTATGAGTTGGATGCATTTTGCACTGTAAATTGGCAATGAGTCATACGGGCAAGGGGTGGAGATTTTGTCTTAAAAATGATACTCAGAGGTCAGATTAACAAGGTGTAGATTTGTGATGGTTAATATCAATTATTAGATTTATGGGTTGCAGAATCAACTCTGTATCCAACTTTCTGGATGTATCTGTGAAGGATTTTCTAGACTGGGCTAATTGAAGTGTGAAGAATGGCACCTTATATTTGGATGGTGCCATTCCACTGACTAAGATCCCAGAGTGCATAAAATAAGAAAATGTGGGCTGAGCATGAGTTCACATCTCTCTCTACTTCCTGACTGTGATTTGGATGAGAAAGTCCCCCATAGGCTCATGGATTTGAGCCTTTGTTACCCTGTTGATGATATTTTAAGGAGGATTTAATACCTTTAGGAGGTTCAACCTTGCTGGAAGAGGTACACTACTATTTAGAACCAGGCCTCGAGGATTTATAACCTTATCACACTTCCCATTACCTCTTTCTATGCTTCCTGTGTGGACATATAATTTTATTAGTCAGCTTTCCGCTTGCGCTGGCATGCCACACCTTCCCCATTAATATGGACTCTATCCCTCTGACATGCAACTCTTCTTTGAGTTGGTCTTGGAATTGATATTTCCTCATAGCAGCAGAACAGTAACTAACTCACTGTGACCAGCTGCCTCATTTCCTTCCACCATGTTTACCTCACCATGATAGACTGTATTCTTTCTTAAACTGTGAGCCTAAACGAGTCCTTCCTCCCTTTAGTCCCCTCTTAGACATTTGCTCACGACAGTAAGGAAAACGTCTAGTTTAAACACTGATGTTTCTTTTGTAAAAACATTGGTGTTCCATTCACCATGATTTTTAAAATCTTTCATTTAAAATGCTTCAGTAAGATGATATTATCTTGATCACTGAGGTTTTCAGACTGTCCTTTAATTTTGTGCTTGAAATGAAAAGAACTTCATCTTATTTTGGCTCCTTTATTCTCAGCATTTTGGGCAAGGTAAAATCTCATGAGACTCTTCTCCCTTTTTGAAGAGTAAGGCTGGGGATTGTTGGCACAATATATGCTAAAATACAGGAAGCTAACATGTTGAACCATAGACAGATCACAGTAATTACCTTCCACCTGGAGTTGACTAATTAGATTCTTACTCTGGATACACAACAACTAGTCCTCCCATCCCACAATTCCCTGGATCGTTACCAAAGTTAGTCTTCCCTCCAAAATTCACCTGTGCTTGAGGGTGGAGAGAATATCATGAACTCTCCCCACTACAGATCCATCTGTTCCAACTACATAAGACAAAGGAGAAATGAGACAATTTACACTGATTTTCAAATGTAACTAGACTAGAATTTAGTAACCAACATTGACCTAAGAGTTTGAGCACTTAATCAAAAAATTTTAATAATTTTTTCTTTCTTTTTTTACATTTAAAATTGTTGCCCCATTTCCCATTTTTCCTCTGCAAAACCCCCATCCTATCTCTCCTCCCACCTTCCCATTCTTGCCTTACAACCCTACCATTCCCCTACACTGGAGTATCAAGTCTCAACAAGACTGAGGGCCTCCCATCCCATTAATGCCAGATAAGGCCATCCTCTGTTACATATGCAGCTGGAGCCATGGGTCCCTCCATGTGTACTCTTTGGTTGGTGGTTGAGTCCCTGGGAGCTCTGGGGGTCTGCTTTGTTGATATTGTTGGTCTTCCTATGGGGTTACAATCCCCCTAAGCTCCTTTAGTCCTTCCACTAACTCTCCATTGTCTCCCCATGCTCATTGTGGTGGTTGGCTGTGAGCATCCACATCTGTGTTGATCAGGTGCTGGCAGAACCTCTCAGGGGACAGCCATACCAGGCTTCTGTCAGCAAGCACTTTTTGACATCAACAATAATGTCTGGGTTTGGTGACTGTGTATGGGTTGGATCCCTAGGTGGGGCAGTCTCTGGATGATCTTTTTTCAGTCTCTGCTCCAGAAAGCATTGACTTTAAGGTGGAAATTCTTAAATGATAAAGCCACTCTGCACCCTGTAATAACTGGTTTACATATATAATGGTAGTATGTGAAGTTTATAAATATAATATATTACTCAAATCTTTCATGTTGGTTTATAATTTTTATCTAATTGATTTATCAGATCCTTTGAGATGTGGGTTAAACGTATTTATTAGGTTTTAAGAGATGAGGGTTAAAATTTATTGCTGATTCAGCTATTATTTTCTTCAGTTCGGATAGTTATTTGTTTTATAAGTTTTCAGGCTACACTGTTATTGCAAGTAGATATCATGCTGACTTACATGTATTTGATATTGCTTCTTTCCCGTAGATGACCTTAATATCTTTGGCAGCTTAAATTCTCTTTTGTCTCCTTTCTTTTTGTTTTTGTGTTGTTGTTTGTTTTTGTTTTTCTGGATTTTTTTGTGGGGGGGAGCACTAATACATTTTAATACATTTCTATTTATTTAATTTTATTTTATGTGCATGGGTGTTTTGGCTGCATTGCGTCTGTGTGAGGGTGTCAGATCTTGGAGCTACAGAGTTTGTGAGTTGCTATGTGGATGCTGGGAATTGAACTCAGGACCTCTGGAAGAACAGCCAGTACTCTTAACCATGGAGCCATCTCCTCAGCCCCCTTTAGTACATTTTAAAACTAGTGATTTTTTTATATTAAGATATATCTCTGAAGTTTAATATTTTCTATTACTATTGATCCCTTCACTTGTTGCCCACCCCTAATTTCCACTGGTTAAATTTAATGTAAATCTTTTTCTGAAGATGGCACGCCTTTCCTTTTAATGACTGCTGCTCACTTAGCTATACCCACCTTTTTTGGGTACTTTTGCTTCCACTACCATCCAAAACTTGTCATCGATGAACTTTCTTGTCCAACCATGACAGGAATTTCTACTTTACCTCACTCTGTCTGTAAGGATGTTTCTACATTTACTCTGTGTAAGCTCTTGTGACTTTGAAATAGCCTCTGATAAGGCTTTAAAAGTTTTTCCTTACTGTTGGAAAACTTTCCTGCCATTCTTTCTTTGCTGCTTCATTCCCTACATTCTATCTTTTCTTTCTCAATGTTGGAATTCCTTTTGACAAAGTTTAGGAGCTGTTTTTACAGCTACTTTTTTTTAGCCCCCTCCCCTTTTTGATCATGGTGTCACCTTTGAAGTCTTACGTTCTGCTTTTCAGTCACCCCGAGCATTAGACACTTTTTTTTATACGTAGCAATGATCAAGATTTTCCTTCATTGTGTTTGTTCTTCTTGATAGGCTCTGCCCCTCTTTTCCCTTTAGGAAGTTATTTACTCCTGTGAGTTTGAATTTCATCTCTCTCACATACTATACTTCCCTGGGTCTAGGGAGTGTAGGTCACTCCAGTCCTTTATATGAGTGACATTTTCCAGTGTCTTACTGTCTTACTGTTCTCTACGGCCACCCTGACTCTCATGGGACACCATCAGTCTTGTCAATGGGAGACAGAAGCAACATCCTATCTTCTAATTTTCAGTCTTCTGGGCACTCATGTTTCTGTCCCCAAATGAGGCATGATAGGGAACGTGACCTTTTATAACTGCTCTTTCTGTGTTTAGCATGCCACTAACTTTTCATTTCATGAACAAATGTAAATAACCTTGTAGCAATTTGGTTGGGACATCATTATTTGGGACATAAGAATACAGGAGGAGAGCTCACCTGCTCTGCCCACGGCTCTTACTCTGCCCCAGTAACCAATTCTAGGCTTCCAAGGCTACCTCTTTGACCCCAAGTTACTACAGCACAGTGGAGAAAGATCCACCTGATTGAAGAAAGCCCTACACAACAGTTTTTCTAGTATATATTTCTCTTACTTATTTATGCTAAGACTACCTTCCTCTTCTGTCCTCATATCTGAACTTCTTACGTGGGCAGAGTATGAGGCTCAAACAGCATTGCCCCCTTATGTCCTTCAGGCCATGGTGCTCCCCTTAACTTTTGACTTAGAGGAGGGAGACAATGCCTGGGATTCATTCATCTTTAACACCACTGCTGTGAATAAGCAAAGCCAATGAGGGTCTACTGTAATAAGCAAAAGACAACTTTTTAAAAGCAGAATTATGGTGAACAGCCTCAACACATAGGGTTAATAAATAAACTAAAACATAACCTTAAGATCTTTTACATAGAAGCTTTAGGAATTTTTCCCCCTAGGTTTTGACTCAATATTAATTTCTACCTCAGAGGAGAAAGGACCTTATTTTAAAATCCTTTATTCTTCCATTTATATTAAATAACACAAAATTATTTTTAATAATATGATATGGAATCTAGAGACAAAACACTCTGGTCTACAAAAGGGAACCAATTTATTTCATAAATCATATTCTTTGGCTCCTTGCAGCAATTTCCCTTTTCCCTGGGAAGGGGAGGTTATTATGAGCTATCCGTGGCTCTTGGTGTAATTTTAATTCATCATTAAGTAATACTTTGCTTTTTAACATAAAGAATTCAGTGTGCTTGATGGAGCAGTGCTCCGTGGAAAGTTAGTTTGGAGCAACAACTGTTTGGAGCAGAGGAGTTTATTAATTTATCAGAACCTTATGTTCAATTTCATATCTTTCAGCATAGGAAGCAGCAATCATCCGCACCTGTTGCCAATTAAAGCATTAATGGCCCATCAATCAACGAGAAATCACTGGGAATGGAGATGACACAGGCTCTGTGCTCCTGTCAGTTTTTTGGAAGTCATCCTCTGCTTCAAGAAGTGAGATCTGCAAGCCACACCCTCCAAACTGCACTTTCTCCTTCTTGGAAATGATTTCAGCAGCTCAGTCTGCAAGGCCACATGTCTTTCCCTGTGGAGAAATTATTGTCTTAGATTTAAAAAGGTAATAATGTTACTCTCTTAGTTGTGTGTGTGCTTGTGATGAATTATACTCTGGTAAAAAGAATTAAAGGGAAAGTGAATTTATTTTGGTCATAGTTTGAGGCATAGTCCACTATGATGGGTCGTGACAGCAGTCATGGCCAAGAAACAGAACAATGAATGCTTTGTTCAGCGCATCTTAGCCATGGGAATGATACCACCCACAGTGGGCAAGTCTTCCAACCCCAACTAATTTGATCAAGATATTCTCTACAGTCACCCCCTGAGGCTCATCCCCTGGATCTTATCAAATTGAGAATCAATTTACTACATATCAGTTGCTACATATATGGAGAGTATTTGGGGCAGTGTTAATATATAATTTTTATCCAAGTGTGAAAGAGTTGATTCTCAAGACTACATAAAGCAGGGTAGCACTAAGTGTTCAAGATGTATGGCATTGGCCCTGTCTATAAGGCTTTCTCTGTGAACACAGGAGGCAACCATGGTACCAAAACCATGGAACCAGGAAGTCTACTGAAGAGGAGACTGGGCTTCCTGGTGTTTTCTGATGAATGAGTAGACATTGTTCAGTCATAGTCAGCACTGAGGAGACCTCATTAGAGATGAGGATGGCAGTTATGAGTAGAAGTAGTTGCAGTTGTGCCCAGATTTCTGGCTGCCTTCTGTCTGGGACTTAACCCCTTAATTTATTGATTTGAGAACAAGTGGTCTATGCTACTAGGTTCTAACTCTGAACACCGAGCAGATGTGACATAAAGAGGCTGACTATATACTACTCTGACAGGTAAGAGGTACAGGTGAGTCAGGACTAGCCAGCCCTTTGACACTAAGGAACAATGTTGTCAAGTAGAAATATAGTGCTCTGGAGTTCTATAAGCAAGATTTTATTTATCTGTTTGTGGTGTGTGTGTGTGTGTGTGTGTGTGTGTGTGTGTGTGTGTGTATGTATCTGTGTATGTGTATCTGTGTGTGTGTATCTGTGTGTGTGTCTGTGTCTGTGTGTGTGTATTACACATACACATCACAAAGCCTCCTCATGTTTTAATGGTTTGTGTTCATAGCTATCTTTGACTGAATGTGGTGAGTGGAGTGCAGGTTGCATATGCCTGTTTAAAAGAAGCAAAGCAAAGCCTTACATGTGGTAGGTGTCTAATTCATCTGTGCTGGTTAATGGGACAAAGAAGGTTCAGTACCTGCCTATCACTTTTCCAATTGAAATATAAAGGAAATGTACCTACAACTTCCCTAAGGATATCTTCCTTCCCTGCCTCAGAGGACACATGCTATGTATCAATGGTGTGTTTTGCAACTTGAGTTAGAGAGCTAGCTAGTGGCCACCATGTACTCCAACCCATTTCTTGTTTAGTAATGGCCATAGTTTACATGAGGGTCCCTCAAAGACACATATATGTAAGGATTTGTTCTCAGGGATAGTGGTATTGTGTGGGTCTGTGGAATTTTAGGAGGTGGGACCTTAGGTCACTGAGGGAGTAAGGATTGTGCCGCCTCCAATAGAGGTCCAAGCCAGTAGGGTTGGCTAATTTTGGACTTTTGAATTGTCCAAAGCCATGGGTCCAAAAATAAATACAACTTCAGAAAAATATGTATCAGAAATTTTGTTACAGAGACACAAACATGACTAACATAACATTCTAGGTAACTCCAATCTCAATATGTTACTCAGAGTATACTTAAGGAAAGAATAATATTTCAAATATTTGAATGGCTAAAAATAGAGGAAAAGTGGGATTTCCAATTTGGGGCTTTAAACCATAGGACACTCTGAAGTTACTACTTTAAAGCCAGACTGGAATTTTCCATCCTTTACCAAAGCATACTATATATGCATATTCATGTTACATGCCCAATGTTTTTCATCCTTTACCAAAGCATACTATATATGCATATTCATGTTTCACGCCCAATGTATACTCTGCACAGCTGGAGACCATTTCCCATTCCCCACTGGGAAATGAGATTACGAATAAGACCACTCCAGCTTCTACCTTCTGATGAGCTAGCCTGTGGCCATTGGGCATGACTAAGCATATAGCACTCTGTTGACAGGCAACCAGGATTAATCCATCAGGGGGCGGGGCACACATGTGCAAGTCCAAGCACATTGTTTGATACAGGAATTCGCTTTCTTCTAGAGTTTCTAAACCAGAGCTTCTAGAAGCCGATCTCCACTAGGTGAAGTCCTTCTTGTAGCACTCTGGAAGTACAGGATGCCCCACTGTGCTAGAGAACAGAGACTCTTAATGAGACAGGAGGAGACAGAGGGTCCTGTATGCAGAGCTCCAAGCCTGTAGTCTGCCCCTGTAGTTCACATGGCCTTCTCCACCCTCTCCTCCTCTTTCTTCAGTGACTCCATTGCTGTCCTCTTTCACTCACTTCTCCTGCTCTTCCTGTACTTATTTCCTTGTTCTCTTCCTTTCACTCAGGCCTGCCCCATTGCTCTTTCTTCACTCGCTTCCCTCTTTTTTCCCCTCTCTTCCCTTTTTTCTCTTCCTTCACTCATTTCCTCCCTTTTCTTTCCGTTACTTCTAAAAGCTCAGAAGTGTGTCCTTTACAGTCTTTCTAGACAATGATCTTTCTTTCTTTCTTTCTTTCTTTCTTTCTTTCTTTCTTTCTTTCTTTCTTTCTTTCTTCCTTCCTTCCTTTTTTCCTTCCTTCCTTCCTTTCTTTCTTTCTTCCTTTTTCTTCATTCATTCATTCATTCATTCATTCATTCATTCACTTTACATCCTGATCCCAACCTTGACTCTCATCAGTTCCCCCATCCCAACATGGCCCTATCCCCTTCTTCTCAGAGAAGAGGGAAGTCCCTCCTGGAAAACCAACCTACCCTGGCGTCTCAAGTCACTGCAGGACTGGGTGTGTCCTCTTCCATTTAGGGAAATAGACATGAACAGAGTCAAGATATGTCCCCATTCCAGTTGTTGGGGAACCCACATGAAGATCAAGCTTCACATCTGCTACATAATGTGCAGAGGGGTTGGGTCCAGCCATGCTTGCTCTATCCAGGTTAGTTGACTTTATTGGTCTTGTGGAGTCCATATCCTTTCTGGGTTCCTCAATCCTTCTCCCAGTGCTTCCATAAGACTGAGCTCCTTCTAATGTTTTGCAGTGGGTCTCTCCATCTTTTGTGGTCAGCTGTTAGGTAGAGCTTCTCAGAGGACAGTCTCCTGTCAGTGAATCCAGGTTGATGGACACAAACATAGACTGAGTCTCCAAGAGGAGGAAGGCAAGCTTGCAATGTGTTGGTGTAGATCTTCTGAGGATAGGTCAGCAGAAATCCCACCAAATGGCAGGGCTTGTTACCTCATTCATTTATGTGCGTCTCATATGGGTCACCTGTATATCCAGGCCAGTGGTGACAAATATAGCTGTTGACAGTGTCTTCACATATTGCATCATTGTGACAAGGCTTTGATCAACAAAGAGGCCTCACAGTGTGTCCATGTGAATCTACTAATGGTGTAAATGCAGTAGCAGTTGTTCCCTCCGTCTGCACATAGACCTCCATGGAGACATGGCTGACTGGCACACTCATCAGAATTGAATGTGATTCTCCAAGAAATCCAGGTGCAGAGTCACAGAAATAAGCCCCAAGAGCATCCTGACACATGGCACCAACTCAGAGTTCACAGCAGAATACTCCTGAGGGTACATACATGTGTGTCTTCCTATCTCCTCGAAACACACAGCCTCTTCATCCAGTTCCAAGTCACAATGTCTGCCTTGGTATCCAGCCACACAGAGGCAGGAGTGGGCATTGACTCCATCCCAGCACACAGCCCCATTGTGGAAGGGCTGGAAGAATATTCATTGTGATCTGTCTGTCTCAGCATATCCAAAGGACAGATATAGACAGGGCGCTCAGGGTCATTACAGAGGAGCCTCCATGTTGACAGGCAATTCCCTCCACAGGAATTAGTGGTGGTTTCACAGGTCAGCCCCCTGTTCCCAGGGGGACATTGGCATAGGAAGCTCCTTTCTCCTAGGGTAGTCACACAATGTGGCAATTCCTTGGCAGATGCTGGAGAAGCAAGGGTCTTTTAGATCTTCACAGTCTTTGTCCAAATTATTGGTTCTGTCTAAGTAACAGTTGAAGTCTTAAGGTTATTTGAGGTAAGTTTCTTGTTGTTTATATCTGGAAGTAATAATTGATGCTCTGGATTCAGGAACACTCTCAGAGGGACCCTGCCGTTTCACTGTGACCAGGAGAGGTACATGTATATGAATAGACATCACTGTTTGCATAAGTGGACATATTGGACACTTAGTTTTCATCACACTGTTTGTATACATGAGGACTCCACTGCCGTACCACTGCTCTCATCTTGTGCCCAACAACTCAGTGTGCTGCAGGGTGTTGATGGCATCTGCGATTTCTGCCATCCGAGTGCTGGTGGCATCTTTGTCCCACTGCTACCCTCTTTCAATAAGAGTCGGAAGTGTCTTCAGATGTTGTCTAATGTCACCAGGGGAGGGGATGGACAATTACTCTACTTAAGAATTATAGTCGTATTTAAACATCAGTGCTACAAGAATAGGCTCACTGCTTGTCCTCTCTCCCTCTCTTCCTTCCTTCCCTTCCTTCCCTTCCTTCCTTCCTTCCTTCCTTCCTTCCTTCCTTCCTTCCTTCCTTCTGTTTTCTTTCTTCAGGAAAGTATCTTCAGTACTTAGGACAGAATGGCCTCATGGTTAGAGGCTAAATTGATGTTTACTTGATGAGAAAATCAAAGGGCTCTAAGTAAGTGGGGATACTTGTCTGATACGGCTAACATGAAAGATGCAGAAAAGAAGTTCCTAGCAGGCTACCTACTTTTTCAATGCCAGTCCAGGGTTGGGTAAACATGGAGCAAGAGAAGGAGAAAAGAAAGAGGAAAGGACATGGCAGGACAGGCCAATACAGTCCGGCACAGGAGCACAGGCCAATACAGTCCGGCACAGCCCAGCACAGCACAGCCCAGCACAGCCCAGCACAGCCCAGCACAGCACAGCACAGCCCAGCCCAGCCCAGCCCAGCCCAGCCCAGCCCAGCAGCACAGCACAGCACAGCACAGGACAGCACAGCACAGCACAGCACAGCCAGCCCAGCCCAGCCCCCAGCCCAGCCCAGCCCAGCACAGCACAGCACAGCACAGCAGCCAGCACAGCACAGCACAGCACAGCACAGCCCAGCACAGCACAGCACAGCACAGCACAGCACAGCCCAGCAGTTCAGCACAGCACACCCAGTTTGTCCAGTTGAGAGCCCCTTAGAGTTCAAGGTCTAAACATGTAAACTAGAGCAGGGTCATTGAGGAAAGAGAGGAAATACTAGTTTTAAGAATTCTTTTCAAATGTGGCTTTATAGATTCTTATTTTTTTCTTTTTAAGTAGAACAGTACAGCCCAATAGCAATGACTAATTTGGTGCCAGGCAGTTAAGATAGAACCAGAAGGAATTCCATTTCCTAAAACCATTGTGTGCTTTTGGAATACCGCCTGATTTCTACACGTTTACCGAGAAAGATTTTCCTTACAATTAAGTGACCAAGACACAAAAGACACACACACACACCTTTTAAAAAACTTCTCTCATTACAACTGAATGTAAAAATATGTAAACTGGAAAGTTTGATGCTGCTGTAATTTTCCCACCCTAAAGGACACCTGATAGATGAAAATATAAAGTACATTCTTGGCAATACTAATGATCATTTGTAAAATGGCTTACATGATCTGACGGCATGATGTTAGGCACAGGTCACACACATCCAACTGGAGAAGCAGTTTTACAGGGCGGAGCTTTCTCCTATAGCCAGAGCAATCTTCAGAAAAAAAATTGTCTTGGGTTTGAGTGTAATATTTCTTTGTGCAGACTCAACTCTCTGCTTCCCACATTTAGAAAGCCCTTTCCGCACGGGACACAATGTACTTGGTTTGTCAAATTATGCATCCTCTACTTTTCCCTCCCCTCCCCTTCCCATTCCTCTTCTTTTTCTTCTCCCTTGCTTTTAGCCCCTTTCTTCCCTTCTTCCTCTCCTGACTCCTCCTCTGTGTTTTCTTTTTCTTTTTTATTCTTTTCAAGAACTAGGTCGGTTTTTGAGTGCTTGCTTAACACGTGCAAAGGAAATAATTTATTGATCACTTAAATGAGGAAAGCAAAAGAAAAGACAAAACTGGGCTTGACTGCCCATATTCGTAAGCATAGAACTGGGGAAGTAGGAGGATAGTGAGTTTGAGACATGGCTACCGAGTGAGGCCTTATTGAGGAGGAGGAGAGGGAGAAGGAGGAGGAAGAAAAATCAATCAATCAATCAATCAATCAATCAATCAATCAGAGTAGTTGCAGAACAACACCACACCATGTCTGCCTTTGTCTCTCAGCTTGGAACCTAAACATCCAAAGACCATCACCGACTGACTATGACCTTTGTGACATAAAAGTCCTTAAATGGTGAACTTTCTTAATAGTCTAGAGAGATTCTTCAGTGTTTCACACCAAGAAGTTCACGTTTTACTTGATTGCTTGCTCTCTCTCCCTGCCTTCCTCCCTCCAACCCTCCATCCCTCCCCCTTCTTTCCCTCCCTCTTCTTTTCCTTTCTCCTTCCTTCCCTCCCTTCTTTATCGTCCTCTTCCTCCTCCTCTTCTCCTCCTCTTCCTCCTCCTCCTCCTCCTTCTCCTTCCTCCTCCTCCTCCTCCTTCTCCTCCTTCTCTTTCTCCTCTTTCTTGTTGGGATAGATAACTAACTCATCTCCAAGTGAAGTAGACCCTGGGTGAGTTGGACCCCATTGGTTTAATGATCCAGGACATGGAAAGGGTCATTCAGCTCATATATCAGTGATTGTTAAATCTCTGGATATTGCAGAGGCAGGGGAGCGGATCAAAGACATTCTGGGGTCAGAGAAGCCTAGATCAAGAATTTCTTATCTGGGGGACCTCGGCAAGTGCAGGAGCTGCTTTGACACTCCTTTGGGACCATGCATAAACTGTTAATACAGTAGTCAACAAAAGCAATACCTAAGAGAGTGCATGGGAACCTAATGACTCAGGCCTACTCACAAAAAAATCAAAATTATGAGTGCTAAATCTATGCACGTGAAGAGCCACAGTGCAGTTTTATTATTCACATGCTAGTCCTGGTGACCATGGAACTCTAGTCATTTTCATGCTTGATCTATGAACTCAATAAGCTCAAATATGTAATAAAACACAAGTATCTCAGTGTAATATTTACCTTTGGGGTATCTGGACTTCAAATGAATATTTCCAAGAAAGTCACAAGACTGGCAGCAATTATCTTCTGCTTCTAATTGATCTTGTTCCATGTTAGACCAGAATTTCTTGATCTTCCTTACTTTGGGGATAAGATAACATTTCATTGACATGAAGTCAACTAGTAGCCATTGGAAATCAGAAAGACAAGTCCATTAAATCCCAACTATTGTTTCATGGTCAAGTGATGTGTAACAGATAGCTAATCTGTGTAAGAGATCTTCATCTTGCCTCAGTATAAGTGGATCATATGGTCTAGATGTGTGTGTGTTCTTCTAAACTTCTGTGCTGAGACCTAGTCGTCAGTGTGATGATAACAGACATGAGCTCATTGGGTCCTTGACATAAGCTCCTATGACTGGCATTGGTGCCTTCAGGAAACAGCCCCCAGAGGGGTGTCTCATCCTTCTAACATGATAATACAACACTCCTTCATCAGGCAGTAAGGCTTCTGGCACCCCTACCTTGGACAGTCCAATCTCCAAACTGTCACAAACACATGCTTGGTGTTTGTAAGCCACCGATTTATGGTATATTGTTATATAGTCTGAGTAGTCTGAGGTGTGGGTCACTTTGACAGGTAACTTTGAAATCAAGAGCTTTGAAGAGCCTAGGGAGATGGCTCAGTGGGTAAAGTGCTTGCCATGCAAGCATGAGAGCCTAAGTTTGAATCCTTGGCATTCATGGAAAAAGTCAGCATTGAGGAGGCCCAGACAGAAGAATTCCTGAGCTTGCTGGTCCTCCAGTGTAGATGAATCATGGAGTTCCAGGATTAGTGAGGAAACCACCCTGACTCAGAAAATGAAAATGACTAAAGAAAAAAAGACATTTTACATTGACTCATGGCCTCCACACATGTTGTCATATAGATACACACACACACACACACACACACATATACAGACAGACACAGGCACAACACGCACACCCATATGAGAAAGAGAGAGAGAGAGAGAGAGAGAGAGAGAGAGAGAGAGAGAGAGAGAGAATTTGTAATGCAGAATGCCAATTTCAACTTGAAAATTGAAGTTCACACCTTTAAAAATAAGTATATCCCGAAACACAGACAATGCCATCACCACCTGTCTTAAGAGTACTGGAAGCAACTTCTCAAAGTATTAGAAATCTTAAGTCATAACCATCTGCTTGCGATGCTGGGTTGAGAGCATGTGAGCTGGAGTAAACTTTGCCTCTGTTTCCAAGGGGATTTTAATCTGTAACACACACCATTGGTGCAGATAAAAATCATATTGGTCTGTGGGAAAAAGTCAAAACACTATCTGTAACAGGGAAACATCTAATTGTTTGTTTATATTTTCAGATGGGTAGTTTGAACAAATAATTATAACCTAGCTAGGTTACAAGGTCTCTTTGGGCCATTACAGATTGTGTGGTAATTTCCAAACATCCTTTGTATCTGCCAACTTACTATCATGTCTCACTGGAGTCTTGCTTTATTGAGCCATTTTTACTCTTTAGCCCAACTGGTTAACGCAACCCATCACCTGTGTCTCAGCTTTGGCATGACTTCTTCGGGGAACATTTCATGACCTTTGAAGTGCTGATCACCTGGTCTTCAGCCAACCTCAGTAGCACCCCCATGCTCCACAGGACCCGATGTAATGATGCACTACTCTTATGACTCCCGACTAGTTGCTAAGCCCCAGTGCGCTGTGTTGTGCTCCAGCTCTAACATCTAGCATAGTTCCTAGAAATAAGCAGTTACTGTTGAAGCAAACTGAAGTGAAAATCCAGTTCTGGAAACTTCCTGAGGGGACAAAACCAGGTGAGCGTTAGTAGTAACATCAGCCTTAGTAACATCAGGCTTGCTTGCAGTGGTAACATTCAGAGGATGTTGAGTTGAATCCTTTCTCTTAGATGCCTATGTTAGAGAAAGACCAAACCTAGGCTGAAGCAGAAGAAGTCACATTGTGTCCCTTTATATCGCCAGACTGGTGGAACACCCAAAGCAGCCATAATCAATCAGATGTTGCATTTGTCTTGCTTCCATGGTCACCCTATAAAAGTCTATCATCAGCGATTTTATTTCCTCTCAGTAGAGCCCAGACTCTTTCTGGTTTCATGCTCCTGATTCGTGCATAGTGGCTCTGCTCAAATAAACTCTTTAAAGTGTGTACTACATTTCAATTTTTATTTTTAACCATAGATGACAAATGCTTTGTTGTGTTAGGGGACAACGGTTTTCAGTCAAGTAGGTGCTCTTTGCGTTGGCATCTGTGGTGACTCATAGAGTACCCTTGCCTGAGGGTTGTGATAGTAGAAGGGTTCCACCTGCATTCACTTTTTAGTGTAGCTGCTATTACCCATGTGCAATTACTGGAATTGTGGCTAGTGAGGCAATGGAACTAAAACTTGAATTGAATTTCATTATAATTAATTTAAATGTGAGTAGTTCCCGATGGAAAGCCATGTTAGATACAGTCCCAGAAGACTCAAATCAGACTCACAAGGCAGTCAAAGGTTTTCAGGACAGGATGTAAAGGGTTCCATGTGTTCTAATAATGGCCAACAGTCACATGGAGCTGCTTACATATTAAAGTTCAAAATAGTTGAAATTAAATATCAATTAGATATTGGCTTCTGAATCATGCTAGTCACAGTTCAAAGTTCAGACTCGGAGAATGAATACTAACTATGCTGGTACCACAGAGAGCATGTCCACCATCAGAGGAAGTTCTGATGGCAAACATGTGTTGCAGATATATATATATGTATTTTTTTTCCTGGCATGGTACTTCTTTGAGTTCTTCGAGGGAGACTTGGTTAGAGAACTGGGGTCATAGTTCTTATGAAAAGTAGACAGCACTGACTTGAATTCGCCCTACCCCAATAGGATATTGACTTCAAGAACGCAGTATAACCACGAACTGGGACACTGAGGAGAACTTAGTAGCCAATACAGTCAGGCCCAAATTGACTCAGGCAGCATCCTCTGGTGAGAGGGTATCAGGGTCAGCTTCAACACTCTCTGCTGAAGTGTCTTATTTCCTCTCACACAAGTCAGCTAGCCAGGTTAGAGTCACCTCTTGACCCTCCCATAGCCACAGGGTCTCAGAAGCTGACCTCTTCCCAGGGTATCTCTCTTTGCGCCTCATTTGCATCCTGCTCTGAGATTGGTCGCTGCTCTTCTTCCCCCAGTGATACAGTTATTGGCAGCAACCCTGGTCTTTGTTACCTCCAGAATGGAGGATAACACCAGAGCTTCTCTGGAAGACCACCCAGAGTCATCAGCTGGCACAGTGTGGTGCTGTCCATCTGCCGAAAGGCACCGGGCCCTCTGTGCCAGGAACACCTGCGCTCCTTGGTGGTCTTGGCTCCCTCATCGTTTCCCAGTGATATTCAAGGTGCAGGCCTGAATGCCCACACTGGAAATCACCACCAAGGAGCTTCTCCCTTTAGCAACACAGTGGCAGCAGGGTGCTGATCAGCCAAGAATGGTCCCAGGCAGGGGGTTAAAGTCAGTCTGGGCATTTTCTGAGGAATTTACTTCTGGTTTGACAAAGCCAACTTTTCTGTGTTCTGGGACACAGTGAAAATGCCATCTGTTAAGGTAGGCTTCTGCCATGCGGAGTTCGTTTTTTGGGGGGAGTTGATATTGAAATGACTGCTTTTGAAATTTCAGGAAAAGAAATAATAGAAGGTGCTTACTTCCAAGTCTTCGCTTCCTGTTAGGAGCCCTTTCGTTTTTCTGCACCTTGAAAGTTGACTTTCTCGGCGACATTTTCACTTTTCCACAGAACACTCAAATGGTTCCTCCGCTCACCGTGCCGCCTCTGTAAAATTCTGATTTCTCAGTCTTGGGCCACGGAGCAAACTTCGCTGCTCTTCGCTTTACTTCTTCGCTTTACAACCCACCCCCCCCCACCCTCGCTTGCCCACTCTACCCGGGTGCCTTAAAACCACAACCATTAAAAATTCGTCAGAAAAACACTTAAATACCAACCCCCCCTCCCTAAAAATGTCTTGTCAGATTTCTTCCTCTTGTTTGCTTCAGAACGTGGTGCTTTGATTGTCCATTAGAGAGTTGTTTACATTTCTCCAAAAGCTCCATTTAGTTTCCCTGACAAGGTGGAATAAGTGACTGGCTGTGATGGATAGAGGCACCTGTCCTAATGGCTGCTCACACTGTGCCCACCAGTGCACGTTACATTGATAAATTGACAACAGTTGGAGCATGCTTTGCTAGCAGCAAGAATGAGGCTACGAGGACAAACACAGGCGGCGAGACAGTCTGCTTTAATATTCCTGGGAAAGGTGTACAGCCTCCCACGCTAACACCCCAACAGCTGTGGTGAGGAATCTGTGCACAGGCAGAATTTCTTTGTTACCTTGACATTACCTCTGCTAGTTAGTCTGGAATTATAGTCACCGTCTTCCCGTTTAACGGCTTGCAGCCCTGGAGTAGAGGGGTTGTGTTGAAAGCTAGCTGGTAAGGCTGTACTTTTGCACTATGAATTTTTGGATCTTCTCAATCCTTCATTGAAGACTTTGCTTCTCTCCCAGACAAGAGAAAAAAAATGGACAAAAAAGGCCGCTTATTAGCTTGGTAGGCAAATGTGGGAGTAGCCTCAGTCAACACTGAGGTATTCATTATCTGGAATAAGTTCTTTAGAAGGCTTTAAATTTCTAGTATTGAAGAGGTAACTGGTTGCCCTTGCACCTTACCCTGATGGGGGGCAAGGATTTAGAAGGTGTTCAGCTCTTCCTCCTGTGTACTTTTTCATTTTCTTTTCTCTGCTCTGTAGGGTTCTCATCAGCCTTACTAAAGCTGGGGTAGCACTGAGGATCCTCAATGGAATCTCCCTGTTTGACAAAAGGCCAATGGGAAGAGGCACACATGTAGCTCCTCAGACTGAGTTCGTGCATGTCCTTCCTCTCAGATAAGTTGGAGCGAGGGGTAGAGTGGTGGGTGGGTCTGCTGACACAGCAGGCAGAGAGCTTCGGTGTTGTTGTTGTTGTTGGTGGTGGTGGTGGTGGTGGCGGCAGCAATCTCCAACAGCCCCTGGGTCCCTGGATTCATCCATCACAAGCTTATCTTAACTGAGGACTAATCTAAAGGAACCAATGACCACAGAGAAAATGCTACAACTTTAAAACAAAGTCATAAAAAAGGAGAGGGAAGCAGAGGCTAAAACAGCTAGGACAGTAACCTTTTTCTGAGCCTCTCTTTCAAACAGACCCAGTTACTGGTTTTATGGAAAGACAGTTTGCCTTTTTGATTTGCATAGGTAATGAAGCAATTAGCAGCCATCGTATATAAAACATGCTAGTCCTTCACTAGACACCAAACTGGAATGGCACACCACAAGACATATAGAGGGGTGAGGCCTGAGCGCCTGGCTTGGTCCCTTTGACTTCCCGTGGAGTTCTGTTGCAAGCTTGGTTGCTGTTGGAATCGCTGTGGCATTAGCAGGCTAGACTGTGGTTAGTTGATGTGAAATTCTGACTGGCTGGCAGTCGCCTCCACCCCCACCCCCCACCCCCTAACTGCTACTAAATTTCATTTCAAGTTATAATTGTTGACATTGGAAACAGCTACTCGGATCAGAACAACAAAGCAACAATTATACGGGATCTGGTGTTTCTCATGCAAATTACAGCAATAAAATACAGGAAAATCCAGCCCACTTACAGACCAGTTTTTTTGTCTGTGGAGAATGCATCCTGAAGTATTTGGTTAACTAAATTAAAATGTAACTCTTGGCTGCATTTTCTCCTTAGGTAGTGATATGAAACAGTTTCTAAAAGTCAAAACAAGAGGAGGAAGAAGAGGAGGAGGAGGAGGAAGAGGAGGAGGAGGAGGAGGAGGGAGGAAGGGAAGCAGCAATAGCAGCTGCTGCTTAAGGCACCAAATTCCAAACAACTTACAGAAATACAGTTTTTAATGAATTGAGTCAGAAAGGTATAACTGTCTATAACATGAGATATTTTAAACCGCTGTTCCAATAAATAGGAAAGACAGAGAAGACAGCAAGGTCGATGTATTTGTCTTTTATATTTTTGCTCATAGAGAGTCACGAGAGCTTTGGGCACGGTACTACAGTCCCTTCTGTGTCCAGGAGTCAAGCCATCTTGGTCTTATTCCCTGATGTTATGATATGTACAATGAGACAGGGAAGGAAAGGAGATTAGTGAATATTAAAGCTGGGCTCTTTTACTTTATCACGATGACTCTCCTTCCTGTCTTTGTCTCTCCTTACACACACACACACACACATACAAAATCCAAGCAGGGTGCAAGTGTCAGAGTCAGAGGGCCGATAGAAAACAGCTGCCATGATGACCCTAGCACCAAGGAGACGCAAGGGTAGCCTGTCTGGGGGAAAGCTATGCTCTTTGAATCTTGTAGCAACTGCTTTAAAAAAACAAAATGAAACAAAACAAGGCAATAGGTTTCTCGAAGTTAGAAAGGGAGTTGGATATTCCAGGTCTTAATTGGAGCTACAAAAGAACCATGAAAGAAACCGGAAGGGAAAACCCTGAACTCCCAATCACACCCTTGGCTGGAATTCAGTTAAGAATGCATATGCTTTGAAAGACATACACCTCTCTGCCTTTGACCACAAGCAAAACTGACCCAGTTGAAGCCAAGGCAGTGCAGGATACTGACATTTAATTTATGCATTTAATTTTTTTCATATAAAGGAAAGAAACGGAATGATCTCATCTCATTTCTAACAGATCTGATCTTTAAAAGGCAATAATTTCACAAATGCGCTTTTCCGCTAAGAGGCTAAGAGCTCCGTTCTCATAAGCATGGAGCAAACGCTGTGTGGGCAGTCACTGACTTATAGCACATCCTTACAGTCGCTGCAAGATAACCAAGAGTAATGGCTTTTGATAATCAGGCCACACTATTAATATAACATGAACCACAAGCGCTTTTGTACTGTGGCTCTGGTTAAACTAGCAAATCTCATTGGAATATAAAGAAGGGATAGGGGAGTCGTGTTCTCTTTCTGCTACTTCTGCAGTGAAAAATACGCCTCCAGGCACCGTCCTGTGGGTTCCATGTCTCAGGGAGCACACAGCAGCGCTGAACAATATCTCCCTTTAGAACCTCTGGTCCTTTCTGCTCACTTTCAGTTCCACCTCTCCTGGCTAGGTCAGATTCTAGGTCCCTGAAACGCAGCAGATGGATTTCAAATGGCAGTTCTGTTTTAGCTGGGGGAACCAGTAGAGGTCCAGAGCGAGCTGGCTGGGAGCTTGGGCTCTTGCTGGCCTGTGACTGGTGAAATATTGCAGGGTGTAAAGGGACTCATTCCAGCTGATGTGAGCAGAGGGGAAAGCTGCCCCTCAGTCGTAAATGTTAATGTGAAAGGAAATACGAGGGACTCACTTCTGGTGGTAAGAGTCGGGCAACATAATCATAACAAGTAGAACCAGGCTTAAGCATGTCACGGCGATGTTTATGCATAGGGTGACATTTACTGGAACTTTTCTCTAAAAGGCAATGGTTTCCTCCTATTTTAACAAGCCAGGGACGGTGATGAAGTTATCTTTGGATATACGATGTATATCTCTGCCACGCAACCCTCCATTTCCTAGGACATGTGTACTAGGGGTGAGTTATGTACTGGGTCTCAATGCGTGGGCTATTTCTGTACATTTGAGAAAACGTGTGGGTGTTGAGTGAAAAAAAAATACACATTTCCTGAATCTTACCGTGAGTATAAAGAGTAGGCGAAAGAAACTGAGGCTCAAAGATATTACTTAACACTTTTTCAAGGCACATCTTTGAGGACGGAACGATGCAAATTAGAAGTGGAACATGGATATCCCAGTCGTCACGGCAGGAGACAAGAATGGATACCCACAGTGCTTCAGCTATGAAGCACTTGTGACCTTGGCTGTGGGTGCCCTTCATTCATTCACCAAACATTTGTTGAACCCTGACTGCAGGCCCGAGAGTAGACCAGCCTTAGAGGAAGAAGGACACAAGACAGATCTTCAGGAAAATCAAAATCTGGTAGGAAAGAACAGGCATGCACGTAATTAACTATAAAACTTGATAAGTCATGATTAGTAGGCTCTATTTACGCTGTCACGGAAGGGTTACCTAGAGCAATGCAGAATTAATAACAGGGCTTTGACGCATTGAATCCAACCCTCCGTGATTTAGTTTTGTGTTCGTGTTTTATCTTTCCTCCTATGTTGTAAATTAGCCTGGATTAGTCACCATGTCTAGTTTATATTCATATAATGATGGATTGAGCAAGTACCCGGTCTACAGATGCTTTATATCAGTTGATAACACATATTGAATATTTACTGTGTTTCAAGAATATTTTTCTTACTTTTGTCGCACCTCCTGAAGTAGGTCACACTATCACTATTTACAAAGGAAATTTGGGGCACGGATGGGTTGACGATTTAGTCCCAAATCACAGCTGTCCTGTGGAGAAACTTTACAGGATCCTAGCACTTTGGTCTGGCTGCAGAGACACTCTTCACCCCGTACACGCTGCCTCTGGTCAATAAATGTTGTTTGAATGCTGACTAAGCTAGGAAGAGTTTCAGCATTTATATTGCCATTTTGTTTATGACTGTAGAATTTCTTAGGAATGCTTAGCTCAGGTAATGAAACAAAAAACCATCAGGGTGCATAAAAATCTGTTGATGATTAAATTTTTATTTATCTCCAGGAGCAAGACAAGCAATTGTCCCCAGTACATTTGTTCGGCAGACAGCCTTGAGCTGTGTGGTTCAGCCAGGACAGCCTTGACTGACGCCACCACTTCTCTGAAAAGACTTTTTACTGTTTGCTGGGTATACGCTGTCATTACTCTTGAGGTCGCCTGTTTATCCCCACGTTATCATCCCACACTGTAAGTGGGCATATGAAGCAGTGTGTTTATGGGGACAGAGAGAAGTTGACTTGGAAATCTTGGTAGAAAACTGAAAACCTTCTCTCTGTCTAACATCAACAAATAACGGGTCTCTAGACAAGTCACTTCTTAGACCATGGATAAAACAACACAATCCACCTTGCTGTTTTGCTCTGTAAGCAATAGTGTCGAAGTTTAAAAAGTTGGTCCCTGTGAAATGGTTTTAGCTTGAAGTCTCAAGAGGAACTAAAAATAAGTAGCATTTAAGGGAGGTAGAAGCAACACTTTCCTTGATAAGTATTAATTTCCACATGGAAATAGTGGTGTGATAAAATATTGCTAATAACTACATCTTAGAAAGACAAAAAAAAATATCCTGTCCATTCTGTAAATGTTTCTTTCTGGTTTAAAAAGCAAACCAAAGGTTAGGGTTAAGGCCCTGTGGAAGAACATTTGCTCAGCCCATGTGAGTCCCGGATTGAGTGTCTGGCACTGATGTAAAGAAGAAATCATCTAATAATCCCCATTTTCCATATTTTGCCAAATTATGACATCAGCCCCAATTATAGTTCTATGTAGCCATTTTGAAAACGGACTTACTTTGTTTTTACAGTTGGCATTCACTTATCCATTCATTGTCAACTGACTTCCTGTTACATAAAAGAAATACGGACTGCATTTACCTTTGAGTTCTATTGACCACCTGTTAGGGGGTAGGAACATTTTTCATATTATTCTATTCAGTGACCAAAATGTTTTATAGCATGTTTATTTTAAATTAAAGTAAATTAAAATAATTTTGGAGAATTTCATTATATCCCTTGAGATAATTAGAAATGTAAGATAACACACTACAGAAGAAATTTGGCCTTTTTATTTGTGTGGGTGTGGGGCATGTGTGTGTGTGTGTGTGTGTGTGTGTGTATGTATGTGTGTGTGTATGCATACTCACGAATGTTTACTTGGCACTGAAGGCAAGAATCCTATGTATCTAAAACATATGCAGGAAAGGAGCAGCATTTAAACATTTTTAAGGCTTTCAAAATGTTGTTATATTTAACTAAAACCCTAATTTTCATAAAGTTAATGACACAGCACACTTGAGTTCATTCAACTTTAGATCTGAGCTGTGATGACAAAAGGTAACTCTACTTGCGTCTGTAATTGCATTAAAATAATTTATTAAAACAAAATATGTTACTTCCTTTAATATAAATAAAACCGTAATTTAATTAAGTTTAAATATTAATAATAAAGAACAAAAGACAGAATGAGGTATAGCACAGTTGATTAGAGGAATCCTGGTGAAGAATCTCAACTTTCTTTCTTGCTTTTCTTCAAACTGAAACAGCAATCATCTTTCTATAATGCTCTGCTCTTACTTTAAAGGTAAGGAAATATGTATAGAGATGGCAAGAAGGTCCTGTGTTCTGTATCTCCTGGTGAGCAAAATATTAAGACAGGATTGTCAGGCTTTCTTCTTCACCACTGTGCCTCAACCTATGCACTACGAAATGAACTGTTCTGCTAAGTCCCATTCGGTCTCATAAATGGTTCCAGGGCCAGATTTTGTAGCAGCAGCTAAACTACCTGTGAGAAAGCTCAGCATGAAAAAGAGAAGGATTGAATAATTCCTTAGCCAGTGTTAAGTCATGGACTGGGCAGAGCTGCACTCCCAGTACTCAGCAGGAGAACTTGAGCTCAGGATCAACCTTCCCTACCAAGCAAGATCTTCTCAGGCACAAACGAACAAAACCCCAAACAAAACCCAATGATAGTTACCCTCCCTGCCCCGATCTACTAAATATTAATAAACGTACTATCTATTACAAAACAGTAGTACTACAGAGCAATGAAGTTGACCGTGTATATGGGAATGAGAGTCAGAATGCAGTGTCAACATTGTTTAGGAAGGATGAAAAACATGACCTTATACTGAACATGAAGACAGTGAGAAAAATATGTATTAAACTCTATGCTAACAGTTTAAAATAAAAATAAAATACCAATAAATCGATGGAAAGGAAATAGGATGTTCAAAACTATTTTCTTTTTAGAATTTACAGAAAACATAAAGAACAGATAGCAACGCGGGAGTGACTAATTATATTCGCTGTTGTGGGCCAAACAACCCAAAGATACATTGCTCAGTGGCAGAAAAGACAAAACTATGCATTGTGAGATGCATTTTGATCATGAGTATCCAGAAAATCTAATAGTAAATGAACAGATAAAGAAAGGCAGACCCTAACCAGAAGTGTGGCTCCATTTACTGCATCAAAGGAGAATTCTAGACTCAATCATTTCAAAAGGATTACAAAACCTTCTCTCTCTCTCTCTCTCTCTCTCTCTCTCTCTCTCTCTCTCTCTCTCCAAATGAAAATTTGTGAATACCTAACAGCCAGCTCTAATCACACAGGTGAGAGTGGACAGAGAAAACACATAAATGAATGTGTCTATAAACACAATGAGAGGCCACAGCCAGTTTCTGATTAGGTAACAAAACAGACAAAAGTTAATAAAGGCATAGATAGCAGAATCTATGACACATCATATTCAAGTATGCATGGGGGACTTACCAACATTAACTGTATGCTCAACTGTCAAGCATGCCTCAAACTTTGCTGCTTTAAGTTAGAAATTCATCTTTAAAAAAACCTAATAAATTCAAATACATTTATAAACACATTATATTACAATACAGAAAGAGTACATAACTACATGTGTTATGTAAAAAGTTAGGAATTATCAGCTAAATAGGATATTTTTGTCCAGGTCTCTTGTATTGCAAGATGGTCTTAACATTGTTATATAACCAAAGATGACCTTGAATTTTGAACCCTCCTTTCCTTCTTGAGTACCTGTGCCTTGGTGCTTTGGAACAGTATGCTGGTTTGGTGAGGTAGGGATCATAGCCAGGGCCTCATGGATACTGGTCAAGAACTTTCCTAACTGAGCACATTCCCAATACTAGAAAAAATATTTTAACCAAATAAAGTAAAATATAACATAGCAAGACATTAGAAGTTTGCCATAGCCTGTGTAAAGCTATTTAAGGAAAGATTAGCTTTGGCACGGTGATATATGCCTGTAATCCTGGCACTAAGAAGGCAGATGAGACCCAGTTTCAAGGCTAGCTTGGGCTATGTAACTAGGTGTTATCTCAAAAGGAAATTAACGACAAGTAAACAAATGAAGGATACAAAAATTAAGAAAAATAAATCAAGAAACAAGCAAAAGCTGATAATTAGCCCAGTAAAGTTGTATTTTAAGAAATGCAGGGGAAAACCTCACAGCAAGTGAAAAGAAATTAGAATAAATATTAAATACAGAATTATAAAATAGTTGGTCAAAAAGAAAGAAGGAAAGAAAAAGACCCCATGACAAATACAAGGGAAATTACGAACATAGTTTTCTTTTGAAAAGACTCTTTAAGTTGATCAAATGATGAAAAGAATAGCTATAAATAGCTGGTTCTCAACTAAAAACTGAGACATCACTACAGAACATAGGGCACTTAAATACTACTGAAAGAATAATATGTGACTCTATGCAGAAAAGTTGAACATCTAACCAAGCACAATCAATCTATCTCTAAAACATACACCTCTAAGCTAGGATAGTAGAGGAGAACTCAGGTAGTTCCTCTACAAAACTCCTCCCCACAGAAACTTCTTTAAACCCAGGTGGCTTCATTACTGAATTATTCCTAATCTTTACATAAAACCACGCCAGTTCCTTATAAATCTCCTCAAGGCAAAGAGCAGAAAATACTTTATAAGTCAACGTAAAGACCATCAGGTGCTTGCTGGTAAGGCTCCCCAGGATAATTTTACAGAAGGATGAGTCTGGGCCAACTTCTCATATAAACATTAGTTGCAAAAATCCTAAAGAAAACAGGAGGTAGATTCTAGGATGTATCAAATTAGTAGACACGGTACATGTGTCCACTTTGTTCAGGAATGTGAAGTCTCACTAACGTTAAAGGGTTAGTCAAGGGGCTGGAGCGCTAGATAGCATTGTGGTCAAGAGCACCAGATGCTCCTCATCAAGTTCTCAACCCCCACAGACGGCACCTCACCAACACCTGTGACTACAGCTCCACGGTCTTGACATCCTCTTCTGGTCTCCAGGAGCTTCTGCAGGTGGGTGGTGCACATAAGTGCATGCATAGAAGTAAATTAAAAATGAATTGAAATATATTTTAAGATTTGGTCAGCAGATTACCCAGATTAATTTAAAAAAAAGGAGAAAAAAATCATATTGTCTTTTCAAAGAATGAAAGCAAAGACAATTGATGAGACTTTAACATTCAGGACTGTAAAGTTGTCCTTTATAAACCAAAGAGAGGGCATTTTATGTCGTTTGACACACGCCCTTTAAAGAAATCATTGGCTGCCAAGTTATTTGGAATTTATTAATAATACCGCTGATCATCTAGAACATTTCTGAACAATTGTAAGTTATCAGAGATTAGTAGTGAATATTTTAACATGGATTAATGTGCATCTAAGCAAGCTATTAATATTCTGAATTGGTATCTTCATCATTCCCACTTTTCCTAGAAAACTTTAAAAAAACTGCTTAACAGAATATTCCTGTCTTGTTTCTGATTCAATAAAAATATCTGACAGGACACACGTGTATGTGTTCTTATAAATGTGTGTGTTCTTAATAAGTGAGCAAGAATTATACAAAATAGATGTTTGCACCAATGACTGAGAAATAAGACCAAGCCACTGACCCTCATATATAATGTAGAATTTGAAGAATGAGGGAGATATAATTTGAAATGATAGTGGCCTCAGACATTGATTTAGGGACTGGTAATTGCTTGTGTTTCAGACTCTATTCTAAGAATCATAGAGTGCACTATTGAAACTGAGTGTTATTTAAAGAACCACTAATATGTAAAACAAGGTATAACATAAGAACTACTTCTAAAACCAAAGTTCTGAAAGCGTTCTTTCCTCTTATTGACTTTAGTTTTTAATGCAGGGTCTCATTGTATAACCCTGATTGGCCTCATCTGCTATATCCAGACTAAATGTGAACACACGAGAAGCCTCCCAACTCAGTAATTCAAGTACTGGGGTTATAAATACCATATGTGACTGAGAATCAGAATTAGACTCTGGGTGCTATACTAATAAAAACATCGCTAAAATGCACCCTGAGGCCTTCATTCTTGAACTTTGCTGTAGAATACACGACTTAAACTTCCTTGAAATCAAATTACGTTATGTGTAGAGCATACCATTCTCCTGGAAATACTGGCACATTTTTCGCCACTTCGTAGGTTACCATATTTGAGGAAAAAAAATTTTATTTCCCAAGGGCTCCATTGGGGGGTCCTTGTTGTAGTTTTTAATCTCTATGTAAGGTGAAGAAAATAGCAAGAATAACTAATTCTTGTTTTCTCAAGAGGTATGTCTCATGGACACAGTTTTCTTCAAGATAAATTCTTAAGGCCACGTACACTACGGTATGACCTCATACTATAGAGTAGATGTCCCAGAGCTCAAAACAATGACAGGCACATTATCTTGCTAAGAAACTATCCATTTCATAAAAATCACTTGAGGTTAGTGAATGGTTATATTTAAATTTCCTTTGACATATTGATAAAAAACTGTTGCTGTCAAAGTATTTTGTACCTCCCATGGAATTTTATTAATTTATATAAATAAATTGGGTATAGTATAATAAATAAGCCCATATAAAGGTGATATCTATTTACAGATAAACGATCTATGAATGGTTTTTTATAATGTATCTGGGAAAATGATGTACCCTGCTACGTGTCTACTCAACATGCTCTCAATACCAGAATAAATGAAGATACGAGAGGTCAGAATTCCATATTATCTTAGTGTTTCTATGGCTGTGAAATATACCATGACCACGACAACACTTACAAGACAACCCGTTTATTTGGGGTTGACTCAGTTCAGAGGTTTGGTCCATTATCATCATGGCAGGAAGTAGGGTGGCATACAGGAAGACAAGATGCTGGAGATGTAACTGAGAATTCTGCATCCAGAACCGCAGGAACAAGAAGAAAGATTGACATTGGTCCTCACTTGACCTTCTGAAACCCCAAAGTCCACCCCCAGTGACACACTTCCTCCACCAAGTACCAATCCTTATGAACCTATGGGGACCTTTTCATTAAAGCCACCACACTTATCTTAACTTTTGTACCCCTATTAGAATAAAGAAAATTAAAAGCATGTTTATGCAAACTTTTGTAATATTTCCAGTGAATTCTTGATATCAAGAGCAATTCATTAATTTGGGGGAAATTCCCGTGTTTCTTTATTCCACAGAATACAAATATATACATTGCTTTAAGAAGTACAAGAAAAAAAAATGCCGATTTCTCTAATGGCTTAAATTCTTTTCTGTGAAATAAGGAAAACGATATGCTAGAAATGCACGTGTCCTGTTCCTCCAAATAACGGTAGGGGAGTAAAGGAAAAGTTGATTTGGTAAGCACGTGAAAATTGGTATCCACTCACACGCCAATGACTGAAAATTGGTTATGAGATTCTAGAGGTTAAAATTCACTTTCAACAAGTTGCATTAGGCAAGAAAACTGTAGTAAGACATGTCTACATTTTGGATGTTTTATTACTTTCTTCCTCAGAGGTGGACAGAACCAAAATCTTGAAAAGTGTTACCAGAGTGCCTGAGATGTAACTATCTAATCTACAACTTCCTGCCCAGCTGTAATACGATCTCTGAGCTGTTCATGCATGGAATGTGGATGTAATTTTTACATCACTTATGTACCTAGAACCCAGAGGAAGACCTGCGAGTGATTATTGAACATTATTGAAGAATATCACTTTATAACATCATTTAGCACACTGCAGTCGGGCTGTTCGTAGCTTTTTCTTTTGCATGCTGCATTTCGATGTGTTCAGTGTGCATGGTATTCAAGCCTCAATGGCAATGGTTTCTCTTCTGACTTTTATTTGTCTGCTGTGGTTCCTTGGAGAAACTACTTCTAGTCTTCTTGGGTCTATGTCTAGTCATGGTTCCTGAGTGGGTCCCTATCAGCCTTTACTGCCTTGCTTACCCTTACTTCTCTCACAGCATCTACAGTGAGACTTGGAAAAAAATGTCTTCTTATGGCTAAGAGCTTTTGAGTATGTATGTATGTATGTATGTATGTATTTAGCCTGGAACTTGACCTCCCCATTTTCTTTGTGTGAATAATTGTTGTTTTGTAGGTCTTAGTTAGAATACAATTTCTCCCAATTGGTCTGAATCTATACAATCAGAATGTCCGTCTTTTAGGTGATCTAATGTATTCTTTTCCTTAGGTCCTTATGCTTCTATACTGTGTTTCAGTTAGATCGTTCTTAAGTACCTCTTTAACCCCACTGTAATCATTTTGAAGGCAAGGAATAGACTCTATTGACTCAGACTATGGGGGCATCTTTCCTGCACACTAATGTATGTTCATGTGATTCAGTAATTTTAAGTAGAAGCCTTAAACATACACAACCTTGAAGCTGGTTCGGAGAATCTGGACTCTGTCACAGCTTCTAATAGCAAATGTGGTGTTTGATTTTTCTATGCCTCAGTTGTACCATTTATGGATCAGAGATAACATTTGAAGGTACTTAGTTATGAACATTACATATAATAAGTGAAGAGGACTCAATATTTAGGAGATACTACATAAATTCTTACTATTGTTATCATGAACACTCAGAAAATACAATGAATTTATTAGATGACTTCAGTATTCTGTTCTCTTCCACTAGTGATATCATTTTACCTTGTGTTCTTTTGTTTACCTATTTCTGAAATCCTGAAGACCTTAGTTCTCATTGGTGGGCCCTTTCTATTTCAGTCTTAACTTGATCCTGAAATCCAAGAGAAAAACTATCTATAGAAAACTTCATCCACTCAGTTCTGGTTCACCTATCTTTGGATTTGAAAAATGCTCATGGTCACCAGTCTGCAAGATGCTGACGAGGCAACGATACAGGCACCGGAACACAACATACCGCCCCATCCCTACTCCTCAGTGTGGAGGAGCTGAAGTGTGCCACCGGCAGAAGTGACTCTTTGCTTACATAATGATTGACCCTGCTAGAGCAGATGCTTTTCCTGCCAGATGAATGCATGGATTAGGAAATGAACCGGTTCAGGCTTCATACCATCCTCTCCTGACCTTCTCTTACCTTCTTTCATCTCTCACTTTCTTCCTGTCAGACCTTTGTGACAGGGTTAGTCCCAAAGACTCCCCTGATCAAAGAACATCCCCACCTGTAGAAATAGGAGATAGGGGAGAAAGTCCCAGGGGAAATGTTGGGTGGACCGAGGAAGCCCTTGGCTGTCACAAATAGTGGGAGAGGGAATAACAAACCAGAGGACCAGGTGTGGTCTACTTTGAAACTCTGACTTTCAATTACCTACTTTTTTAATAATTATATTTGGTGAGAATTTGGTAGTGTGGTAAAGAAGACAGGACTTAAAGGTTATGAGATTGTGCTCCAGGACAGGTAGATTAGGGTCGAATTTTGGTACATTTGTTCTTTAAATGCATACGTGTGTGTGTGTGTGTGTGTGTGTGTGTGTGTGTGTGTGTGTGTGTGTGTGCTTGTCTGTGTGTTAGAGAGAGGTATGGATGGGGAGGACAGAGAGAGGAGAGAAAAAGAGACATTTTGATGAGAAAATTTCAAAAGCCATTCACTGAGGTTTCATAATAGTCATTGTATATTGCTAAAGTTTTTTTTTTTTTTAATTTGAGTTTGACAACAGAATAGAATAAAACAACAAAACAAAGCACAAAACAAAATGCCACTGTGGCTGCTGATGGTAAACCTGGACTTGGAAAGTCTACTATTAGTAAAAATGTGGGCAATTTTCTTGAACCTTAGCTCTCTCCAAATGGGATCAACAGCGAAGTGATTTACTAATTGAAATTTGAAATACCTTTTAAATCTTTTCAGTTTTAAAGTTAAAAGCATAGTTTTAAATAATGCGCTGAAAGTTACAGACATTTAAAAGCTAAAAGAAATGGAAATATTATGTAACAGAAATTCCAGAGTGCAACAAAGATGACAATATATGGCCTTAAATGTTTATGTGAAAGGAAAGGCTGAGTAGTTTCAAGCCAGTATTTGGCTGTTGAGTCAGAGAAGGTATAATAATAAAACCAAAGAAAGTAGAAGGAAGGATGGGAAGAGAAGAAGAAAGGGAGGAAATGTTAAAAAAATCATGACAGAAATTAGTAAGATAAACATATAGAAAATAAAGATTAAAATTCATTCAACATGGTGGTAAAATTAGTGGTAGGCAAAAAGGTCAGCATGAGACAGAGATAAAAATATTACACAAAAGAGAGGACACCAATATGAAGAGAATGAATTCAGAATAATTGTGAAAATTGTGAAAACACGTATTGGGCCAGAAAAATTCCCAGAGAATTATAGTACCCTAAAACCAACTAAAAGGGGAATTGGAATCTAAATAGACATGAACACAGTAACGCTTCATTTAAATCATTAAAATTCTTTCCCATTAAAACAACCAGGATCAACTGATCATAAAGACTATTTCTACCAAACATTCAAAGAACAGATAATCCCAGGCAAAAACAAACTGTTCTAAGAAGAAGAAAAAAGAGTGAATAGTCCCTTCTTAATTTTATTAAGCTTTTTAGAAACCTAAAACCTAAACAAGGACAGAAGACCTTAGCAGAAACCTCTTGCAAGAAGATATACAACTAGAAGTAAGCATATGACATCATATGAGGGCGTGACTATCCCAGTGCCTAAATTCTCAAACACTTTCAATACCAAATGCTGATAAGAACATAGGACCAGGGCATTCACTCCCTGCTGGTGTGAATGCAAATTGTCCAGCATTTGCAAAAGAGTTTGACAAAATATTAGTAAGTTCTTATAGAATCTCCTCTGACTATTTGGCCTGGAAGTCATGCTCTTACCAACTCAAAAGAGTCGAAAACATATCCACACAAAGAACCTGCTCTTGAACGTTTGCAGCAGCCTTATTCAAAGTTAGAAGAAAGCAAGATGTTCATAAATAGGTAAGTGGATACATAAATGGTTATACAACTAGGCATGATAGAACAAAGTGAGCTATCACGACGTGAAAAAGTATGGAGGGACCAAAAAGATATAACGTTAAGTAAAAGAAGCTAATCTGAAAAAAATGCAACTTTAAGAATATCTGACAAGTAGTTATAAAATTAACATGAATGGGCAAACCACAGACAATTTGCAATATACATTGGGACATGCTATAGTAAGGTTCATTGTTATTACATGTTTTCTTATGACAATCAACATAGTGCAATATTGAATTAGAATTAGACAGTGTTGTACCATGAAGTAGAGTTGGGGGTTAACTGTCTAGAAAATACCCATGAGCACACAGTACTACATAAACCCGAGGTGCATCCACCGTGCTAATGTCAGGTAACCATTTGGGAAAAAAATGCCCTCTCTCATAAACTAGTCCCCTCTGTGCTGTCCTTCTTTCCTTCTTTTCCATACCCCACCTCTCTCCTTCTCTCTCTCTCTCTCCCTCTCCCTCTGTGTGTGTGTGTGTGTGTGTGTGTGTATGTGTGTGTGTATGTGTGTGTGTGTTTATAGGTATACATGCATTGACTATATTTGTGTGTAGGTGCCAACACATACAAAATCAGATGTCAACAACCCATGTCTCACTCTATTGATCTCCACCTCACTTTTAGAGATGGGTTTTCCATTAACCTAGAACTCAGTTGGACAGCAATTTGGGTAGACTGCTGACTAATGAGCTCCAGTGGTCTGCCCCTGCAGTTCCAGATGTGGGTTCTCTCAACAATCATTTACATGGGTCCTAGGAACTAACTCACATTCTCACACATGCACAGTAAGCATTTATGAGCTATCTCCCCACCTCCTAACAACTTCAGGATTATTGTTTCATAATGAGCTCTCAGATCCTTTTCTGGTTAATCAGAGATCTAAATGTGGAAGTAGACATTAAAACTTTTAGAATAAACTAGAAAATCTCTTATGATCTGAATATAGGATACAGGTAATTCAATACCAAATCCACAAGAAAAAGAAAACAAAATGATTGACATCAAGACCTTCTTCCAGTATTTGACTGTGGTAGAGAGAATAGAAAGGCATGGTGTGGTGAAAACATTTCAGCACACACATGGAAGAACCACATTATATCAAGTGTCCACCAATAGACAAAGCAATGACAAAAGACAAGTGTCACAACTGGAGGTGAAAGAAGAAAAGAACCAGTGACAGGGACAGGAAAAAGAGGAAAGAGAGTGTCCACAAATACTAGCACATCATTTTGAAAACATATTGACTGACAAAGATATGCATCTTCTCTAGTCAGCAACACGGAAACATTGAATTCATTTGAGTGTTGTAAAATCTTTCACCAGATTTGCAAAAGCAAAAACTCTGAAAATAGCAAAGACTGGAGAGCTAAGTAGACCCCTTCATACTGGTATGTGGGAGAGTGATTGAGTAGATGCTGTTATCCTTCAAGGAATCAGGAATATCCTGGAGAAGCCCACGTTCCACAGAGTGTGCAGGATTCAAGAATAAGTTTGTTCACCAGTTTCTTCCATCCAGTGGAAGCTTCAATCTGACAGTGACTTCATTCATGACTAACTTCAGAATCCAGAACTGTTGCTGGCAAGAGGTAAACAAACATTGCTTTAAAATGTAAGCAAGAGACATCAAAGCTGGTATAACTACAGAAGCCAGTCTCTGAATTAGAGGACATTCTGAGCAACCAGTCTAGCCTTCCACATGGTAATCATTTTGATAGGTCCATCTAGAGTGTGCTCAACCTGTGGGCTGACTGCCTGAATATTTCTCCTTCATCTCTATCCCAAAGGCCATACTTGGTATTTCCACAGAATGGCTTGGGAGATTGCCTATTGTTTGAACAGCTTCGTGCAATGACTCAGGGCTAGTTCTTCATTTTATAAAATGTCAATTCTCCCATAATTTTCGTGGGAAGAGCGACCATGAGAATTTTGTAACTTTGAAATGCTGTCCTCCTGAACTCAGTGGCAGCACCATAAAGTAAGCCATGTCTACTGTCAGGCCAAAAGCTTTAATGCCAGTGAAGATAGGGCAGATCTCCAGTTCCTTCCTTCAGCTTTGAGCAGAGGCTCCCAAGCAGTTCGGACGCCAGCCACAGAGGTTGACTTGAAGCATGAGAAAGAGGTATTATGTAGATGCAATCATACTATTTTCTTGAACATGAGATTTCAAAATTGGGCCTGTGGACAAAATTGTTTTCACTAATCATTCTGAAGATCAAAGATTTCATTCCATAAGAGCTCAAACTTCACATCTTTCAGCAAGGACTTACTCCGAACTCTGTTTAATGATGGTGTAGAAGTCTTCCCCAACCCCCACCCCCATTCTCTTGAACTATAGCTAAAAGAGTTGTAAAAAAAAAGTCGTCTCAACAGTGCAGCACTTTAAATGACTGGCTCTAACCACAATGTATAAAAAAGTATAATTCAGACTTGGGAGAGCCAACTAAATAAATAGTGATGATAAGTGACCTATCTAACAATGTAGCCTTCCTGTCTTGTCATTAACACAATTATGTCAGCACAGTCAATCACCACATTGCCTTGACTTTAAAGCCAGAAACTGAATGCATGCTTTTAGTGTTGGAGTCAGCAGAGAGGGAAGAGCTATCCCACTTAAGCCACCACTGTGACTTCACAGTTATTCAGGGATTTTAAAGAAAAACAAGGTTATACATTTATAAAGCGCTTTGTTGTTGTTGCAGTGTTCAAATTATTCATATGAATTCAATACCATCTGAAATAACCCTTTGGTGACCCCAGACAAAAGGAGGGACTTGGGTTGCTGTATTCCTTCTGCATGGGAGAAACTAACTTACTACCTGAAGTGATAATTAATGGGATTCTGTTCAGTTTCAAGTGGGAATGAATCACATGAGAGGTGAATGTGGAATCACAGAATAGCAAGTTCCTTCAAAAAAACCTTCCCAATAGTCTAGGTGGAAAACCACCCGTAACTAGGAATGATAGATGGTAGACCAGTAAGCTGAATTAGAGAGCTTGGTCTAGAAATAGGGAAGGACACATCTAGCACATCTTCCTCTTGCTTTTCTTCCACCCCTGAGATAGATCTCATATAAATAACTATTTGCATTTTGAAGTGACTTTTATTTCATTTCCCAACAACTGAATACCCACAAGAAACATTACCTTCACTTGCCTTTGAAAGTCTCTTGTAGCAATAAATAATAGAAAATAGATGTGGTACACCATCCATTGAGTCACGCTGCCTCCTGCTACTCTCTATCCCTGGTGGTCTCTGCCTCTATGGCTAGCCCCATGTCAGCTCTGGCAACTCTCTGGCCCCAGCAATGGCAGCCCTCTTGCTACTCTCTTCTGTGAACTCTGTTCACAATCCAATCCTAGCATCCACCCATTGTGGTTATTGTCACAATTCCCAGTATCCCAGTAAAATCAAAACTATAGAATTTGTAATTTATCAATCAGATTTATATCAGTAAATTTTTACTCCATAAAACATCCACACAATAAACTCAGAGCCAGTTGATATTGATATAAACTACCCACCTAGATTAGACAAATTGTCCTGTAACAATCTATCCCTTACATTATATTCATAGCTACCTGTGACTAATTAAAGCCACACAGGGTGGGTCATCCTTCTCCCCCTCCATCTTATCCTCTTCTCTTCTCCTGCTGTCTCTCTCTTCTCTCCAAAACTTTGTGCCCTTCTTACTTTTTCACTGCTCAATCACAGGCCTTGCCTTATCTTGTGCCCTCCCTCACCTGCACATAGACAACAGTCCAAAGAGGGAAGAAAAGGATAAATACTAAATAGAATTCGGTGGAGAAGTTTGACTATCGTATTGTGAACAATAAAAATACTTCTATGTAGAAAGGAGGAGGAGGCCACCTTCTATACTTAATTAGATGAATTTTCACCAGACCAGGTCTGGAATGCTAGCTGTGTCTACAGAGTAATAGTCATCTCATAGGAAGGAGTACCTAATAACCCACAGGGAGCCTTCCCTGAGGGAGATACTATACTATACTATACTATACTATACTATACTATACTATACTACTATACTACCTCCACTTTACCAAAGAGGAAATTAAGGTACCTGGCATCCCTAAAATATTTACGTTAAAGACCTGGGTGCTTATTTAACCAATTAGTTCTTTTTGTCAGCTTTCTCCTCATTTTTACATCTCAGTCCCCATCTCCCTCATTCAATGCAAAACTTGATCTTCTGTTTGTATTATACTGTGTGGTTCTCTACACATTTGATGGAAGGAGAGCTAAGCAAGAGCAGCTCACGTCTCCCTATCAATCCATGTTGTTCTTAACTCACTGGGATTTTCTCTATGCTGGCATTTTTCTTGCCATCAGACATATTGCTGTCTTCTTGTTTGGTGTCTCCTTACTTAGCACATGCGTTTTTGTGTTGGGTTCAGTGTTGAATCCTTCATGTCTAACCTGTGTCTATCACTATGGTTCTTCACAAAGGGATGGATGCTTTTCTGTTGTAGATGAGATGATGAAGATTTAGAAGACGTCTTTCTCCATCATCAGTTACATAAGTAGGGGATCTGCCCTTTAGCCCAAGTCTGAGGGCTGCCCTGTCTTTGAACAAAGTCATACAAGCCAGCGTCAGAGGTTATCTGCTGTTTAAAAGACAGACAAATAGTATCTTTATCAGCCTGGTCATAGGTCAAAATCAAAAACATAAAAATTGTCAGTAATTACTGTCTTAAGGAAATTGTTCTGAATGCTCTGGACAGGGAGGCATTGAATTAAGGTAGGAAGTGAAATCATTTGGTAATTCCCTAAATAATCCTTGCAAATAATGTTGACATTTCAGAGATGAGTAGCCTATTTAATGAGTAGTATAACTGAACACAATTTGTAAATACTATGACAACATATTTGTTTGAGGATGGGGAAGAGGGCTCTATTTTTGTATGTTATTAAAAATAATTATAAAATATTATATATCTATATGTATAGATATCTCACAATTTGGTTGTCAGCTTTTCCTAAACATCTCACGATAGCTTAAGTAAAGGCAGAAAGAGCGTCCTTCCAAAATCACAGTGTTTTGCATACAATTTTAAAAGTCATTCTTCAGGCACCTAGATACTTAACACAGAAATGTGAACTTGATCTTCACACCAAATGAATCAGCAATTATTAATAACTTCATGGATGACATAGATTTGTCCAGTTTCTTCATCTGTTTTTTGTTATTGCTAATATGAAATAACTGTGATCAGATTGTTTATTAAAGGATCAAAGTTTATTTCTCTCAGCTCTGAGAGATGGAAATGTTATACCAAGGGACAGTAAATAGATGGGAGGCGTCTTCTTGCTGTATGGTCATATGGCATAAGGTGGGACAGGGAAGACACCAGAAAAGCAGGGCAGGCAGCTGATAATCTAATGCCACACTAAGCTTTTCAAATGAAGATCTCACTTTTGTTCAGGAGAGAATGGTATTCACAGCTTAATAATTTCTTAAAAGGCATCAACTCCTAATATTGTCACATTGTCAATACATGGATTTTGCAGAGCGCGATGCATCTAAGCCAAAACACTGGGGACTAAAAGTGAGAGCTGAGACTGTTTGCAGGGACCTGGGAGAGGCAAACAGGCGAGTAGAGAGGCCACTTCCTGATCCCCATGGCATCAGTCTGCTTAGCTGTCTTCCAAAGTAGATGGTTATACACATTTTACAGGTAAAATCAAGGCTTATAATGACTAAATTACTATTCCAGGACCATGTAGCTCCTAATAGATTGGAACATCGTTTAAATCCAGAAACGCTCGTTTCAAATGTAGAACTGCTTAGATACAATTAACAGTAGGATAGCCTTAGAAGTCTAAACATCTTCATTCTCCCTGCTCACCGTGGCCCCAGGTTGAAGAGACTCAGCACTTGCGGTCAATTAGTTGTAGTGTTTCCAAAATAATAAGCCTTAGGAAGGATAACAATTTACCTTATAGGTTTAGTGTGACAACAGGAAGAAATGGGAGGCTGTGTGTGTGAGACTCACACAGGCTTCCATGCTGAAAGGCTTTCTGGTGAATCAGACCTCCTCATGTTTCCATCTGCAGTTCCCTTCCAACATGCTTTGGTGTGAGTTGGGGAGGGGATTATATTTAATCATGAATCTAAGCCAGGGATGACACACATCAACAATGATCTTAACTGAGAGGTGTCAGAAACTTTCTAGAATTTCACACTAGTTGCTGTTCTAAAGAGTAAAGAGCCTGGTGGGAAATCTGGACTTACTGGTATGGGGGGAAGAGAACACTATACATTAGACGATTAAAATCCTCAGATTCTAGAACACATGTTCTGCCTCCCGTTACTACTCTGGTGGTATCCATTTTTAAATCCCAGGTAAAAAGATAGGCTGTGGAAGAGCCTGCACCCAAGAGTTTCCCCACATATGTTACAATTACTAACCCATCTGCTAAAACGATTATGTGCATGGCATTGTACTGAAGTATTCATATATATATATTTTCTCCTTACAATAGCTTTTAAAGTTGTTTATCGTAGCATATTATAGATAGGGAAACCAGAGCCTGCAGAAGTTAAAGAACATTTCCAAAATTATCTAGGGAAAATCTGACCAGGATTCTGGTCTATTTTTGTTATGCATTGCTGCATGTAACCACTAAGCCATAAAATCTATCTCTATTCTGTAGATTGAAGCTTTGATGGCCAGGCAAAGAGCTTATTGTACATTGTGAAAGGGTTCTCGTGTTTTCCCAAGAGAAAGGGTGCAGCCCAGCCTCTTGCAGAGTGGATGAGGGCTGGGTCTGTGCAGCAATCTGCTCCCTTTGGTGATTGGTGAAGGGCACAGCACTGTGGAACCGTGTCTCCTGGTGCTATCTCATTGAATGTGGCTCTGTCAGAGTTGGGAAAGAGGTTAAGCTTGACAAAGGGAAAGACTCATGAAACGCCCTGTCTAGAAGGCACAGAACATTTAAGGATGCTCAGTGAAGAGACTGGACATGTGAAATTATCAAGGACTGAGTCTGAAGCAAAAGAGCAAGAAATGGTACAAGTAAAGCAGAGCGAGTACTGTGATGATTGTTCTCCAGACTGCATAAACGGAAGGAAGAAAAATAGTCAGGGGTCAAGGAAGACCCTCCTCCTAACACAATTCTCATTGGCTGTAGTGTGAGGCCACCAGACCCTCTGTAGCCCCAGCTTGACAACCCCTGCATAGCAGCAAAGGGAGTCCACTCCCACCTACTGGGCTTAGCAATAACTCAGCTTTGCTTCATGAACTAATGTATGTGTGATTTCTCCTGGTTGCATTTTTCGAGCATTTTTTAAGCACCTGGTTTCCCTGTCCCAGTTACTATATATTTATCTATCTTGTTTCTTGAGTCCCCAAACCCCACTTCATTAAACTGTCCTGATATCCCTAAGCAGAAGACGGCAACTCTGTACCCTTCTTGAGTTAATAGACTTCTATAGGATTTCCTTCCTTCCCCATCTCCTTATTTAAAAAAAGCACAGACCTATACAAATATTCTAAGCTTAATTCACTGGGTCAGACTTCCCCAAATATTACATTCTGGCTATGAACATCTACTTTGAACCTGCTTCCACTCTGTGATAGGAAGAGCTTATTTCTTCCTTCTTTTCTTGCATTTCCTTCCTTCCTTCCTTCCTTCCTTCCTTCCTTCCTTCCTTCCTTCCTTCCTTCCTTCCTTTGTTGAAAATGTCCTTGGTATGCTCGCTCATAACTATGGAGAGTGAAATCAAGAGTCTCTTGAGAGCCAATAATCTCATAGAATATATAACTGGATGATGCTGACGCCGAGTCTTGGAGAGCAGGTGTTTGTGAGATTGGCATTGGAGGGGAGGGTCTAAGAGACAGACACATGAAATGCAAGTGATAAGAGACAGCTATGGTACTCGAACCCAGTGTCAAGATGCAAGTAATTCAGTGTAGCTAGCAGGAGATGAAGAATGCCAGAAAATGACATGAGGGAGTAAGGTATAACATGGCATTAGAAGGAAAATACATTGAACCTGTATTCAATGAGTTTGGACTTTGCCGTAAAGGTAATGGGAGATACCTAAATTTCTTAGTTGGATTTTGTGGACTCTCATTCATATTTAGAATGTAAGTCAGGGCAGAGGATTGAATATGCAGACTGAAACATCAGGTAGGAGACTGTTGCAAGAGCTGGGGAAATAATGGATCCACTGAAAATGGCAGAGGGGAGATGAGTTGCATGAAAGAGGTGAAATACAGAGGCATAATTAATGAGTCACTGGATTAGGCGATAAAGGTTAGCATAGGGGAAATCTAGACTGTGATGTACTTCTGTATTAGGTAAAGTTACCTTAGTAAGTTCTTCCTCCAACAGGATGTGGATGTCTATGATGTGGGTCGGGGAAGAGGCAGGGATGGCCTTCAGGACTGCAGAGTGTAGAAACACGAAGATCAGGCACGATGACCCTGCGACTGAAGGGTTTCAACCCAAGTAGCTAAGCAAGAGGGTTTGATGGAAGAATAGTATCTAGAGACTTGAAGATTCTCTAAGGAGGGAAAAGAACCCGGGGAAGTTCTTTGTGAAGCTCACACATGTGAATCAATTTAGGGGAAATGATTCATTGAGACCCAGCTATAATAAGTATGAAGTGCCCATTGGCCTGCCTAACAGTGATTGCCAACAGGCAGCTCAATTTTATGGTGCATGAGAGTCCCTGATGTAAGACAGGATGAACCTCTGAATAGGGAAAGGGCAGGAGCTCAGCAGTCCCAGGAAACACTCTCTCTTCTCTGTCCCCTATGCCATTCCAATTCCCTCGCATTGTTACTGTGCAATGGAATGCATAGGTGTGCGTGATGTGTGTGTGTGTGTGTGTGTGTGTGTGTGTGTGTGTGTTTGTAAGTGTATGTTGGGTGTGGGGGTATCCTTTTAGCCTCTGCTTGTTACACTGATCCACTCACAGCTCCTCTGGAGTCCCCTCAATCCTGCTTGAGCCTCCCTTGGCTGTTTTGATCCTCTCTCTGCTTTCCCTGTGAGTCTTCAATTATCTCCCAGCATTTCTGAGTCCCTCAAATCCCTTAAATCTACCCTGTGAAATGCACACTATTCTTAGTAGGCTTGCCCCTTTGAAGTCAATGGGAATTTACAAAGAACAACAACAATAAAAAATAAACACAGTTTATCTGCCATAAAACCCTGATGCAATTTAAGTAAAAAAATAAATAAATAATAAATAAAAAGTCTAGAAGTGGTGGTTTTACCACAAAGGTATCTAATCTTTTTTTTTCCTTTCTTTTCTAAAAGTTCTGTTTAGCAAAGATCTTAGGTCACGTTGTTTCCTCAACCATTTCTACATTTTAATTTTAATCTAGAGTGTTCTCCTTAAAAAGTGGTTTCAAGTGAACTACTCAAAATAATGTCAAAAATTGCACATACACCCACACACACCCCAAATCAGATTCCGTGATTAGTAACCGGGGGCAAAGAGAAATTACTTTCTATGTGCATTTCATACACAGAATTTCATACACAGTTATTACAAATAGTTGCCAAAGCTCATATAGGACCCACTCAAAGAGTCATGGGGTTGACTAGGACTTAATACCCATTTATTAAAAACACTCATAAAATTGTATCTTACATCTTAAGGTTAGAGTATCTACAATGTAGATTTGCCTTGTGTGCTGGAGACAAGAATCATCCAGAACTCATAAGTAGAGAAGACAGAAGAGTATCTGGGAAAGATGCTGAGCTCTGGCGACTAGATGCTGGCCATTGGCAGGTACGATGTGTATGCCTCTGTGCTTGTTTGTGCTGAGAGGAAAGAACTGCAATTTCATGCCCACTTAACATCTTCAAGTTATATCCTAGCCTATATTATAGATGACATCTCTGGTCCTTCTGTGCTGTAGGGCAGTGTAGATTTTGTAGATGAACTAAGACATGCAAGTCTTAAATAGTGGACAATAAATAGTGCATGGTGGTTGATGATGGTGTCAAAGTTATCCATTGGCTTGGCCTCCTTAGGGACTTTCTATATTGTTTGTGGGAATGTAAAGTATGCACCTATGGAAATAAGTGTAGAGCTTACTGAAAAGCTAAACATACAACTAACATATGATATAGGTATCCTACCACTAGGTATATAACCAAAGGAAAATATATCACCATACAATAGGCGTGCCCATATCACCATACAATAGAGATGCTGGTATACTCACGTTTGTTACAGAACTATTTCCAATATCTAAGTTATATGATCAGCCTGGGTATCAGTCAACAGATGAATAGATATGAAAATTTGTTTCATGAAGCCACAAAGACCAATGAAATTATGCTATTTCCAGGATAATGGACGGCTCATGATGTTATAAATACATTAAGCAAGACTCCAAAGGACAGATATCATATATTTTGCCTTATACAATCAATCAAGGCTTAAAACAAATGAATGAACAAACAAGATATGACTATCTGGGGAGAAAAGAGGACCATCAGGAGGAGAAGGTGGGAGTTGAGATAGAAACGATGGCGACAGTAGTAAATATGGCTGAAATACATCATATGCATGCGAGAAAATGCCCACAGGAGACTTGTTAAAAGGACACACACACGAGAAGGGTAGCTCTTTCTTTATACACTACAGCATCCTCATAGACGGCCTCTTACTTATAAAGCATGTGGACTTAACTTTGTTGGGCTTCAGTATCTGCATAGGGGAATTTGAATACAGAGTTGCTATCCAGATGCGGTGAGGAAGCCCATGAGTAAGTGTCTGGCACAGATGTGCTCAATCAATGCTTGTACTTTCTGAACTTAGAACCTTGGACACGAGGTAGCTTAGTGTTCTGAGGGGAAGAGGACATGAGCAGATAAGTTTCGGGAGCCCCTCAGGCCTCCTCCGTGTGCAGACAAGGCTTTCACTATTTCTTGGAGGAGGTGCTCTTTAATATTGTGCGTTTTTTTGGTTGGTTCTGGAAGGATGTCAAGAGTTCCTTCACTGCCGAAACCCGTGTTCTTAAACTTCTCTCCGCACGTTAGGTTTTAACTAACGTCCAAGGATGTGTTTAGTCAACTTACACCACTGTTTATCACTGTGCTGCTTCAGCAGAAAACCTAGGAAGGGACATTAATTATCAAATGTGCCAGTTTTGTGACCATTAAGTACCTCATTAGATTCTGTTTTGGAAACTGCATTTATGAGCATCTTTATAGAAAGAGCTTAGCATGATTGGCACTGCCTAACCAGAGCACAGGCTAACGGCAGAATCACTGATTTAATATGGCTCTCTCCTTACTGGTACACAGCAGAACAACAAAATGATAATTTCTTATGGCAGGCCTAACTTTAAAAAAAAACACAAGCTCAGCTTGCAAGCCTGTACGTTGTTTAAGGGGACAAAACAGTCTGTGTGCTATGAAAACCTCATGTTGGATTGGGGGTGGGTGGGTGTCTCTTGAAGATCCCCGCGTAATTTCTATTTTGCCTTTAAGCCTCTGGCTGGAATGGCAGGACTTGTCTACGCCTATCGTCACTGTGCCTGCTGGAATGTGGGCAGAACTGGTCTCCGCTGACAGGTTTTATATCATATCTTCCTTATAGGCATGGATTTCTTAGTCCTTGTTAGCGTGAAAGTCTGATAGGCTTCATTTGTGAAGAAAACTAGAAAAGGAAAAATTAAAAACTGTTTAAAATATATGGTGCAGCCGGAGCCTTCCTCCATTAGAGAGACTATAGCTGCAGAAGAAAGATTAAGTACAAATTTGTTTTGCTTTTAAACCTCTTTAAGAAACACCTATCCCATCTGACCGTATAAATTCCAATGGAACTCGATGACATGCAATTACTAATCTGGGTGTACACAGCTATGCCTCGGGGACCCAGTGGTTCATATTTTACTATTCTGTAATCAAATACAAAACTAATGAGCAAAAATATGCTTCCTACAATAAATTCTCAGCACCTGGACAAGTGTCTGACAGGGAAATGGAAGATGCACACACAAAATTCATTCTGTGAAGCTATTAAAGTGTTATACTTGCCAACAAGTGTTCATTAAACAAGAATGAAGAATCTTTATGCCAGTTTCTTACCAAAGGCTTTTAATATTTTAATGGAGAGTAAAGACTATTTATCTGAACTCTGATCAGTTAATGTTCAGATCTGTTATGGAGAAACAAGGAGTCCTTTATAATACTTTCATAAAAATCCACTTTGCAATGCCTCAAATAAAGACACAGGACTGTAAAAGATTATGCGGCGTATAAACAAAATCAGTATCATTTTGAAATTATATGGTTATCCCTGGAACTCCTCAGTACATTAGAATCATGCTGTATTTTTATTTAAAAAGTGGTTAACGAAATCCAATATACAAATGGAAAATGGGATTAGAGATGGCATCTCAGCCAAGTGACTTCATCCAGGGTCCGAAAGGCAACCGAAGGCAACCGGCATACTTAATGAGGCAGAGAAGGAAAGAGGAAGGCTCATCTGCCATCTAGGACTTGGACAGGGGGAGGGAAGGGGAAGGAGAGAAGGCAGGATAAGAGTAGGGAGGGGGGAACAGAGGGAAATGGGAGGAGGGCAGAAGGGAACGGGAAGGGAGTGGAGACCACAGCCTTAAGGTGTAGCGGTGGGACTACTTTTCTAAGCAAAATTCAGAGAGCTAAACATCTGCTGGGGGGCCAGAGCATTTGAACTGCACAAAAGTGTTGTGAAATGAAGACAGGATAACCAAGGTTATAATGTAGTGCCCTGGAACAATATTTTAATGCCAGTATTACGTTCATATTCATTTTTCATCACGTAATTCTGCAATACACGCTCATCTTTGTGCACTCATGGATATAAACAGATGTGCGGGGAAGCCTGGTGGCCTGCCTTTAAACACTTGGCCCCCAGTTGGTTGGTAAAGTTACAAAATTTAGGGCACAGAGCCTTGCTGAAGAGAGCACATCAGTGGGGTTGGGTTCTGACATTTTGTAGCTTGGTTCCACTTCCTGTTCTTTCTCTACTTCCTGTGTGTGGAATGCTGTGTGATTAACCTTAAAGCTTCTAGCTCTTGCCTCCGGGCGGCCTTTCCTGCCTGTTGCTGTGCTTTCTGTAGCATGATGAACTGTACATAGCTCATGAACTGAGGCTGGAATCCAGAAAAATCCTTTTCTCCTTTAACCTGGTAGTGTTTTATCACAGCAACAGAAAAAGAACAGAAACACCATCGGCGTTGGTACCCAGGTGTATACCACACATTAAAATTTGAGGATTGTATCAGACAAGCAGTACAGAGGCATGGATTTTGACTAAGGATATCAGGTACATTGATGGCTTTCGGGGCTTAATGTCCCATATTCACGTTGACCTGTGCTCGATTCTGGCTGTGCTTGCCTTGGATGTAACCAAGCCAAGTGAATAAAACAAAGAAGGCAGCATGTCCAGTCTCATATATATATATATATATATATATATATATATATATATATATATATATATATATTTGAAAAGACCTTTTTTTGCCTTCTCTTCCAAATGCTTCATTGAGCTCAAATGTTTTAGAAAGTTACAGAATGCTAGAATGCCCTTCCCCCCATTCCTTTGTAACTTTCTAAACAAGCAGAGGTAGAGGACGCTGCCTATGAGTTTAACTTCTGGTTGACACAAGGAAGCCTTGGGGTATCACACTCACAGTTCTTAGAAAACCATGTTTTATAGGCAGATATTCCAGGAATAAATTAAGAACACAAGAGACAAGAAATAACATAGCTCACCACTAATTCATGCCCCTTGAATCTGAATTTCCAAAGTGGTTGTGAAGCCTTGAAGAGCATCTGTTTTAGGGGTGCAAGACCTAAAAGTGGCATCTTGTTGGCTGTCTCCACCCACCCCCCCCAATCTCTCTCTCTGGACTTCATATGTATTGTTTAACCTGAGAGTTTAATGCTTAGATCACTAAGATTAAAATTCCTGACTAGAAAAGGGCTGGAGGTCACAATGAGGTGTGTTTAGGATATATGGATATATTCATTCATTCCGACCAATCACAAAAATGACGGTGAAAGACCTCAGAGTCTTCCTATAAACTCCTGCTTTGACCCCACGTATCCACAGGCAGGAGGAACTGGAAGCAGAGACAGTTTCAAGTCTGCCTGGGTCCATCTGAGTCTGCTTGCCCTGTGGGCCTGCTGATGTCGTGTGGGCAATACACATTTGGTAAATACGAGAACAAGATCATAATTATTGTCTCCTTCCTTTCGTTTGGCATCTCATGACAAGTTTAACATGGATTCTAAGAAGATCTTTCATTTGGAGTTTCGAGCTTACACTAAAGGTTTGTGGTGACTCTATACACCCTCAACCCTGATGCGCCTTCCCTGTCTTTAATCCTAGAGGAGAATGGAGAGTTTAAGTGGCTCTTGCTCTTTTCGTATATGTATGCATGAGTACATGTATATGGAAGGGAGAAGGGTCAGGATATGGATTAATGAACTTGACATTCAGTCCAAAGGATCTGCGTAAGTCAAGGGGGAAACGTGTTTCTAGACCTTGGCTTTGGTTTCTAAGGAGGACCTGTAACCAAACCAAGAGAGAAGCCAAGCTGCTTGTTCACAGAGTCATCCAGCTGTTATCAGTGAAGAACAGTGAGGCCCCAAACCCCAGATCTGCACCAATCCCCTTCTGAAGCTAGCAGGCTCCCTCAAAACACACAGGCAGGTTGCTTTCTCTAGGAAAACCCAGCAGGAAGGCCAGTGCTCTGTCAACAAGAAATAAAGGGCTCCGGTCTTTCCACTTTTACAACAAGAGGTCTCTACACTTCACAGACTGTGGGAGAAAACATGGCTATGGATTTAGAAACTCCCCCTAGCAAAAAAAAATCTGATTAAGAAGGGGCAGATGGGCAAAAGGTAATTTTATTTTTTGTAAATATCTATAAATACCTGTGCAATGATGAAGGCTGTGTTTACCTTTATGTGCTTAGCTTATTTAATAGACACAGGAGTGGCCTGTGACCTGCTAGGTACCACTCACCATTCTAAGTGTTAGCAAATATTAACTCCTCGAACTTTCTCCGCTCATACAATACCACCGATCATTTTATTCTGAAACCCGGAACAGAGATAATGCTGTCTCCGTACATTAGCGCGTCTTGCCTTATAAGGAAGCATTTGACTGCACTAGATTAAACTCATAAAAGCTAATGAAGAGTCCTCCTTAATACACATTTCTTTTTTCCTGTTTGGACTTGAAGTGACAACATTACAGAAACACCCTGCAGGATTTTATCTAAATAGCATCCTATAAAACAATGTCCCCTTGTCAGTCACCACTAATTCAGCACAGTCAAGCCATAAATCTGTCCAAAGGCCAGCAAAGTGCTTAACTTGGCACATCACTAATAAAATTAGGAATGCGGGTTTATTACATGAACCTTAAGTAGGTTTGGCCAAGATATTAAGATTTTTGCTTATGGCAACCGTGGCTAATGTGGATTGGTATTTTCATTATAACACACCCCACAGCACTTCCAAGTAACAGCTCAGGTTTCCAAATTAGACAATAATCCTCCCCCTGTCCCCGTGCTAGGTGCTGCAGCTGGAGCCCCGCTCCCCACCCCACCCCACCCCGTCTCAAAAGCCTCATGCACTTTAGAGCACTCAAGGGTGGGAAAGACTTTTCAGTAATGCTAATTCGGCTGAATAAAATTAGAGCAAATTAATTAATACTTCTATTAACGTAACCTGATTTCACTTTGTTCAAGAACAGAAGCACTTATAGGCTTTTAACATGCGCTCAGAAATATCATTTCAGCTCAGGGCAATTTTGAGAAGTGATTTATAAGCAGTTGCAAAATGCCTCTGAAATGGTAAGATTTGAGAGAGCCCAATGTATGTGAACCAAGTTGTCCCACGGTCTCGGGTTATTTTATTTTACTATTTTTTAATTATGAAGGAATAATAAAAACATCCTCTTGCCTGAATCAACACTTAAGACAATGGCTTCTATTTGCATAGTGACTTTGCTTACAAAATGGTCCCAGCTGCTTGTGGTGTCTGATCTCAGTGTAACATGGGGATAGACAGGTATTGTCACCTCTATTTTGTTAATGGGGAAGTGCAAGGATCTGAGCTGAGATGAACTCGGCTTCTTGAATCCAGAACTTTTTTCTTGTGATCACTTAGACACTCACAAAATGCTGCATCAACCGTTTGATCCTTACACCACCCTGCAAAACACACACACACACACAAAGTGTGTGTTTGCATAGCAACACATGCACACATGCACATACAAACACACACATGCACAAACATACATGCTTGCACGCACATGCACACACACACAGAAGCACAGATGCACATGCACACACACAGTGTCTGCATAGCAACACATGCACTGTGCACACACAAACACACACATGCACAAACATGCATGCTTTCACGCACATACAAACACACATAGAAGCACACATGCACACACACACATACAAAAACACACACACAAGCACAAACATACATGCTTTCACACACAGAGGAGCACATGTACATGCACACGCACATGCACACGCACACACACAGTGTGTGCATTCATTCATCCTTATCTCCTCAGTCCTGCACTTCTGTTATCCAGATCCATCCAAGGGCTGTTTGTCTCTTCTCAATGACACAGCTCCTGCAAATTGTCCTTCCTCTCCTTGCTTGTTGAGGTGGCCCACAGTGGCACCCTGGGCCATGGCAGCTGTGCTAAGATATCTAGGAGAGCTGCCCAGCAAACGCAGGGAGCTCTCTTCAGCATGCTTCAGTCTCAAAAAATAAAAAAAAAAAAAACAAAAATAAAAAAAATAAAAAATAAAAAAAAACCAAGAAAACAAAAAACCAGAGATGGGCAAAGTCACAAAAGTTCACTTCATGAAAAATACAACACACCACAGAGAGCAAGTATGATTGATGCCCACAGAGCAAACTGTTTATCAGACAAACACATTTTGCAAACTTTGACATAAATTGTTAAGTTGTCTTATCGTCCAGACAGTGCGACACTCGAGTGTCTTTGCAAGAACTTCCCCCCAAACTCTTTAATGACCTCTAAAAAGCTTTATCTTATCGTGATCTGATTTGCTACCACAATAAATCATTTACAAATAGCGTAAGAAGGGGGGAAGGAAGCTGGCGTTAGAAATATGGATTCATTTCCAAAGCGTGAGAAGGCTCCAGTGCTGGGCTGGCTATTGTGAGGTGCTGAGGGCGTGACAAAGCGCTCAGGGTGCCTGGTACTAAAAGATTCAACAGGAGAGGGCTGCAGCCTCTTCAGATCTAATTGGAGGCTAATTACACATTTAGTAAATCGCGCAGGCCCTTTAATTCTCTTCTTTCCTGCGTTCTGAGTTTTATCACTTACAGTGGAGGTGGGAGTGGGGAAAGGAAGTTATATTGTTCAATTTTCAGTCTGTCTGATGTTTGAAAATTAAAATCATATCTGGAGGTGGTGGTGTACAATCACCAATTGGCACACTAATGCTGAGACGGGCTCCTGCTTTCTCTAATCCGATTTGATTCCACTAACTCTGTGAAATTAACATTTATTGAACACCTACTATGAGCCAGGCAGTGTGCTAGATATTAGGAATGTGAAATGAGCGAGGTGTTCCGGTCCCTAATGGATCTTTATTGTGGTAAATCACAACTCTCAGCACGTTGCCTTTTTCACCTCTAAAATAACAGAATTAGCCCAAGTACTTTTTGGATGCTTCTAATTTCAATGTGGCTGCTGACAGGTTTTATGCTGTTGAATCTTGTCCATTTTCCCTTTTCTACCTATCTCCCATTCTGTTCCTCACGGCTTTCTATGCTGGAAAAATAGTCATGGGGTCTCTTGCCCTCTAGTTCTTTTCCTGTTTAGCAAATGGAGGACATCAACAAAGGCATCAGAATAGCCACTCCTCTGACTAACTGGCATGAAGGTTTGATTTGGTCTGGCCATGACTCCATAACCAATCCCTGGCTTTTCAAGGTGACCTTATCTGTGTAACTTTTAGGGGTCTGGCAACGCGTGCGCGCTCACACACACACACACACGTGTGTGTGTGTGTGTGTGTGTGTGTGTGTGTGTGTGTGTGTGTGTGTATGACAGCATATCTTAAGAGTACCACCATTAGAAACCCAGAACACTGTACACTGGTTACAGCTTCTTTCTGTCTGCATACTGTTCTTAGACAGTTTTCTACATATTATCATGCTTTTGTAACTCAATATATATTCTTAGCAATTCTCTGATAATTTCATTCATGAATAAAGTATATTTTGATCATATTCAACCCTTCCCCTCCCCTTGACTCCTTCCAGAACTACGCCCCTCATCTCCCTCTCTCTCTCCCTCCTGATTTTGTGTTTCCTCCCTCCACCATTCTTTTTCAATTCTCCAAGTCCAATTTCTGCTGCACATATATTCATAGGTGCATGGCCATCTAGCAGATTATGATCCATGTACCAGGGGCCATGCTCTCTGAAAGCAGCTGATTCTCCCCGTCTCCAAGTCCTTCAAGTGGCAATAGATTCTCAACTAGAGGTGGGGTCCCAGGAGCCCGTCCATGACGGCTTGATCTTGTGCAGAAAACAAATGTTTTTTGAGTGTTGTCTGTTGCCTGCCAGAACTCACTTGTAAACTTTATTTGTAATATCAATTAACTGAAAATAGTTTTAAGTCTTGGAGAGAACTCAGTGACAGTTGGAAATGCCGAGGATGGGTTGGAGGAAATACTCATCCTTACGATAGCCTGAGTACTCTCCTTTCCATAGGAAAGATGGCCTAGGGTTTATTGTTTTGTACTGTGCTGTGGTAAGTACATGGAACATGAGTTCGAACTTCTTAATAGATTTCTAAATACAGCATTGTTAATTGTAGGTTTCGTGCTGTACAGCAGAAGCCCTGGACTGACTCATCTCCTTCAGTTCAATCTTTAGCATAACCAACGATGTGCTTGAATCCTCTCAGTAGCTCACACATGCCAGCTACGTGCAACTTCTCAGTCACCTCTATCACAGCAGAAAAAGCTTCACAATCTACTCAGATACAGACTGAGTATCATTATCTGATGTGTTTGGGAACAGAAGTGTCTCATATATGGGGTTATTTTCCCTGGACTATTTGCATACATAAAATATGAAACCTAAGATGGGGGTCTAAGTCTAAACATGTGATCAATATGTAGTTCTTGCACATGTATGTTCACATGCTGCATGCATGTGCATAATCATGTTTATTGGTGGGCATGTGTTGTGTGTGGGGAGGTGTGCATGATAGAGCAGTACTAAGATATTACTTCTCCAGAAACAAGAACAGGGAGAGAGAAAGAGGGAGAGAGGGGGAGGGAGGGGGGAGGGGGAGGGAGGGAGGAGGAGGGAGGGGGAGGAGGAGAGAGAGAGAGAGAGAGAGAGAGAGAGAGAGAGAGAGAGAGGTGGAATTGTGTGGTTATTAAACAACAAAGCCCACCCCCAGTGACACACTTCCTCCAAAAAGGCCACACCTCCCAATCCTTCCTCTATAGTTCCATCCACTGAGGACTAAGTGTTCAAAAATATGAGACTTAAGGGGCCCATTCTCATCACAACCATACTTAGGGGAAAAATAAAGACAAATGGACCAATTGAGACAAATAAAGTCTAGGAGAATGGTGGTTGTATGTGACCAGTCTAGGCTACATGCAATCTACAGAGATGGTGAATCCCATTAATAAGTATGCTGAATAATTATTTAACACAGAAAGTAAATTAAATTTAATAAAAATATGACTAATAGATGACAGAAAAGGAAAAAATCAAAATATGATAAAGGAAAACTGAGAAGAGGTAAAAATGACAGAGAAAAGGCTTGAAGTATCTGAGACTTCACTAAAAATAGGGCCAAACACCTCTGATTAAAACCCTCGTGTATTACCAGATAAGTGTTATGTGAAGGAAATGCCCCAAACCTAGGTATTTATAGTAGGGTTTAAAAGCATCAAAGACAGGTAGTGCCTTGTAAAGTTGCTAGAGAGGATGCACAGACCAGTCGAAAAGAAATTTGATGTCAGAATTCACTGAAGAGAAAAATGGGCAGGAAAACCGGGGCTGTATTTATTACACAGTAAATGTGCTCTGCTTGATAGTGGAGCTGTGTTCTGTGTCTAATGAAACAGCATCAGGTTCAGAAGACAGAGATAAGGATGTCGTTTGGATCAGGGCTTTGTCTGCTTCAGTGCAGGCTGCACATGAACAGGCATCCTCAGTGCGTGGCTCTCCCATCTCAGTTCTTCTAGCAACCTTATGCCTTCTGTGTGGACCCTCTTTACCTTCCAGCGGTTGATGGGAACATTGCAGGCAGTCTGAGTAACGTTTCCTGAATTTGGTTTAAAGAAGTCTGTGACACTTCCTTGTTGAACATTTGATCGATGCAACCAGCATCGGATTTACTGAATAAACTATTAGGATTTAATAAATCAAATGTATTCTTTCAATTCATATTTACAGTGTAAAGCAGAAAGCCAAGATCCAATAAGAAAATCAAAGGGGATAACACATAGCTCCAGAGAAAACCTGGAAGCTAAGGGGTTATATGTGAAAAAAAACCAACCAAATAAACAAACAAAAAGCCCCCCAAAACTAAGATACAAAGTATCCCTTAAAGTCTGTTATAAACAACAGAAAAGCCAGACGGAGAAACTTGGGCCGGCAGGAGGAGGCTTCTCTGATGATGGCTGAATAATCATCAGGAGTCATTTTTTATCACTTCTTTTTGTTTTGTTTTATTTTACCCTAAGTCCTAATGCTATCTAGACATTCAAGCAGTGTCTGGTGTGGGTCCTATTTCACGGAGTGTGCCTTAAGGTACATCAGATATTCCTTGGCTACTCCCGTAGGCTTGTGCCACCATTGTTCTATCATATCCTGCAGGCACGAGACCATTGTAGACCAAAGAGTCTGTGACTGGCATGGTGTTTATATTCCCCTCTTGATCACTTGCAAAGTACCTTCCTACACCAGAGATGCTATGATGTAGAGGCCAGATACGCAGAGAGAGAGAAACCTTGGAGCACTCAGCCCTACCTGGGTTGTCTCCTTCTACTCCACGCTCAAGATCCTCGTAGAAGAAGAGGCAGAGAGAGTGTAAGAGCCAAAGGGAATGGGAGACACTAAGCAAAGAAAGCCCTGAACCCAATTACGCAAAGCTCATACACAGACACTGAAGTTCACAGGCGCTGAAACAGCGTGCACACGAGGGCCTTCATGAGTCTGTACCAGGGCCCCTGGGTACGTATTATGGCTTCCAGTTTAGGGTTTTCATGGAATTCCTAAGGGTGAGGAGGAGTGGTTTTCTGATGCTTGTGCCTTCTCTTGGGCTCTTTTCCATCCGTCGAGTTTCCTTATCCAACTTTGATGTGATAGCTTTTGCTTTTAGCTTGTTACATTTTATTATTTTTTCATTTGAAGCCCATTTTTCTTTAAAAAGAAAATAAGGGACAGAAAGGGAGTGGATCTGAATGGGAGAGGACGTAGACCAGAACTGGAAGGAGTAGAGGGAGGGGAAGCTGTAACAAAGATATAGTGTATGAGAAACTAATTTATTTTCATTAAGAGGAGAGAGAGGGTGAGAAGGAGGAGAGAGAGAGAGGGAGAGAGAGAGAGAGAGAGAGAGAGAGAGAGAGAGAGGTGAGAGAGAGAGAAGGAGAGAGATGAGAGAGGGAGGTGAGAGAGAGAGAAGGAGAGAGAGATGAGAGAGAGAGGAGAGAGATGAGAGAGATGAGAGAGAGAGAAGGAGAGGAGGAGGAGGAGGAGAGAGAGAGAGAGAGAGAGAGAGAGAGAGAGAGAGAGAGAGAGAGAGAACACAGAGGCAAGAAAACCATTTCATATAACATAAGGGATGTCTTCAAGACAACTGGTATTTAGTTTTGTTTTCTGGAAAAAGGGTAGGATTTTACTAAACAAAGAATCGGTGGAGATAAATACATAGTAGAAATAAGGGTGTTGTCTTATAATTTTTCAGAATCCATGCGAATTGTAATTGTGAAATTGTGTGTGTGTGTGTGTGTGTGTGTGTGTTTACAGGGAGCCTAAAAGTACTGATTAGGTCCAGATTGTAGAGGAATAAAAACAAACAAACAAATAAACAAAAAACCCTGCCAGGTAGCTGAAGCAAACACAGTGGGGCAAGCAGAGCTTCCCACGTGATCTGGAGGGTAGAAGCCGGATGCTTGAATGAAGATTAACTTGGTACCAAATAAAAAGTAAAATAGGACAGGTACATAGCTCACTGGTAGAGAACTTGTCTGGTTTGTCTGCAAGGTTTAATTTCCAGAGTGCAAAACCATGAGTGTACATCCTGGAGTCAGACATGATTGTGTCAGTTTGGTAACTGAGGTAGTTAACTGTGATGGCAAGGTCAGATGAGAGGTGACGACTTGGGGACTGGTTGTACGTGGGCTTGGGGAATAGGAAAGATATTGAGATGGCTGGTCCCCAAAATCATCTGAAAATTATGGACTGTCAACTCCCCATATCAAATCATAGCTTCTGTGGAGGGCTTTTCAAACAACTAAAATTCTTTCGCTAACAGATAACACAAAACAAGGTAATCAATTATTCTGGGTTACTTAACTTCCATATGCAGCTTGATGTCTGGAAAGGAGAAGAGTGACCACGAACAGCCTTGAGTTCCCATCCCCCCCACCCCAGGAATCTCGATTCGTGGAAGGTGACGATCAGGGTTAAAGAAAGTAAAATCTTACCCTGCAAGCCAAATGCTTACATTGAGCAGTATAAAGTAAATTTACTTTAATTTAAGATGGATAATCATATGCAGGTCTGGAGTCTTTATATTTTATAGCTCTCCTTAATTCCACATCTTCCTACAGCACACAGTACAGACATAAAATATTTCATCACAGTGTTTAGGAAGGTTTCCTTTAAAAGGGAGCGGGGGTGGGGGGATTGCGGTGGGGGTGGGGTAGACGTTCTTTCCGAATGGCGTATACTTACTAAATTCCCAGCTATATTAATGACAATTGGCAGTCATAATTTCTCTGTCGGGACCTCAGAACTGAAGACACGGTTGAGAGTACACTGAGGCGTTCCCAATAGAAGTAGGGTCAGAGCAGGCAGGCGAAGCTGCGTTCTTCAGGGTCTCGTTTCAGAGATAACTATTGCTGATAAAACGAACGTTTTACTGCTAAATATCTGTCATGTTGCATCTAAATGACATAACTTCCCATCTCATCGCCTTCAAAGAGCAAATGCCACCACTCCTGTAGTACCGTAGTACTTAACATGTCCCCCCACTCCCTTTGAGCAACATTGGGTTTAAGGTAAGTATGTGGGGCTTGGAGATTCTGGCACACCTGGACACACACACACACACACACACACACACACACACACACACTCACACACACACTCACACACTAACACAATACAATAACACAGATTCACACACATTCACACACATTCACACACTCACACCACACTCCCACACATTCACTCACACTCACACACACACACACACACGCACACATCATACACACACATACACACACACACACACACACACACATATACACAAACATACACATTCACACACTCACACACACACACTCATACACACACTCACACACTCACACACATTCACACACACACTCACACACTCACACACACACTCACACACACACATTCACACACACTCTCACTCACACATTCACACACACACTCACACACACACTCTCACACACACACACTCTCTCACACACACACAGGCTTTACCGTATATGACTGATCATCACGGATATCAGAAGTGAATGGACTCTGAGACTGATACAATCCCAATACTGCAGCTCATGAAACCCAGAGTGAGAGCTGATTGTGACCTCCATCATTCACATTGAAGGATCCACAGAGAATTAGCACAGGCTTTTGCGTTTCTCCCCCGTAACTGCTCCACGAGCATGATATTGGGCGATGTCTTATTTTCCCTTGCAGTATAAAGAGTTAGGAAAAGCTCTCAATAATTTTTAACTGTCTGGCTCAGTGATGTTAAGCACATTTACTTTGTTTCGCACCAAACCCTAGGACTCGCCATCACATAAATCAGAAACTTTATGTTCATTAAGAAATACCTTCCACCCACTCTCCACTCCACTGCGGCTAGCAGAGTATTCTGTTTTATATTCCACTGGATTTGGCCTCCTGTAAGTATTTTTCATTTGGTCGTATAAAACTTTGGACATAGTGCTCTGATGGTTTGTCCATATTGTAGCCTATGCCATTCCTCCTTCTGGTTTGAGGTCGGTAGTATTTTTTGTGCGTGTGTGTGTGGATGTGAACATTTATTGATTTAGTGAGGTGTGGGCGTATTGCTTTTATCTCTTACTGATTGTAAACAATGCTGCCTTGAAGCTAAGAGTACGGACTGGTCTGAACATGGTTTCCATTACTTTGCACATATTCTCAGAAGTGACATTGCTTCTGAGGATCATGAGGTAATTCTAGTTTATGTAAAGGACTGTTTTTCTGCTTTTCTGAAGACTTTTACCTTCTCAGTTAACAGCACATGTAAGCTCTGGTTTCCCCACATCATTGCCAACACTTGCTGTGTCACCCTTTCATTTAGATGTTGGGAAGCATGTGGAGGGGTTTGTGCATTTTCCTAATAGTCAGTGATGCTATGTACCAGTTTTCATCTTTTGGTGTGGGTGTCATTTTGTTGATTAGGACAAAGAAGATGTTATGGACCAAACAAAGCTAATGTGTTTAATGTCCGAGGACTTTAGCACACCGACCAGAATGTCCTACCTTAGACAGGGCAAGGACCAAGTTAAAAAAAAATAAGTAAAAAAGTAAATAAAACTCAGTTGTTAAAGAAGAATTTGCTTTTAGGGGTGCACATGAAGCCTAGTGTGTCTCCCGAGGCTTGGGGTTCCTCGAGGAGAGAAAGAACATTGTCTCTTCACTGTTTTCATCACAAGGACATTTAATGCTGCTTTTTAATACTTATTTGTTGGCAAATGAATAAACTTGCTCTTCCTATATGGGATCCTCAAAATGAAATTTCCAGTGCGTTTTAATGCTTTCCCCACCCCACCCCCACCCCCAAAGCTCATAGGAGCGGATCACCATGCACCACACTCACACCCTTGTGTAAGTCTGAAAACAGTTGCCTTGGCAGAGGTGTGAATTTCCCTGACTTTTCTTAAAAGGCTGTTAACTTCAAAAGGCGACCTGGTGAGTGTTAAAAAATTAGCACATTTAAGTCAGTAGCCAAAACATCACCCCTGGATCTGTGAACCTGACATTGTACTGGTAGACTAAGCTGACTCTGCTTTAGATGCCAAAAAAAGTCATCACTCAGCAGTAACCTGGACTAGGGGAAATTTGTTCTTTCCTCCGGCTGGGGAGCGAAGGGCTGGAGGGCTATGATACAGGCAGGGCATAAAAGCCGGAGACGGCTAGTGATAAACCCTTCCCGGGGCCCTTCAGACCCCTTAAACCTGCTTTAAAAGCTACTTTACTGCGGAGAATGTGCACTTTAGCCGGCTATCATCAAAAGAAACCTCTTTTTATTAAGAGCAGAATTGTTTATTTGTAGAGAAAATTGGCTGAAATATCTTCCCTGGGTCCCTTCCCTTCTTTCCTGCTCGCTTATTGTCCGCCGACATAGTTTTCCTCGCTCTGCCCGGCACCCGCCGCTAGATTACTCGGGGCTCCTTTTTCCTCCCCGTGGTTCTTGTTTAGAAATGATCCTAGAGTTTGGTCAGTGGAAGTGCGGCAATTGCGAGGTACTGCTGTCAGGCTCCTCAGCAGGGACTGCTAATGCTGAAAGGATGGCATCAGGTCCACCCTTCCGCCTCTGGGCACGAATGCACTTAGCTGAGGCCATTACAAAGGCTTTTATGCCTCGCAGAAACAAGGCATCCAAGGACCACAGTGAAATATGTGGCAACGTCAGGAGCAGAGACAGAAAACCAGGATGTCACGGAAGTTTTGAAATTTAAAAAAAAACCAACAAGTTTTGAGGTGTTAGAGAGCACAGGCTGTGGCCCGGGTGACAGTTCTGCTAAAGCTGACAGAGAGGGTTGTTGAGTGGACGTCACAGCCATTGCAGAGAAGCAGAGCCATTACAAGCAGGGGGCTCTGATCATATCTCACCCAGGACAGCATCTCTAAAGCTTTCTCTCCCATTCCTCTCCCCTTGTTCCATCCTCAGAACCGTTAGGTAGTAGCAATGACTACCGCAGTTCTTGAGATGCTTAGATAAAGGGATAACGACTTACTCAATGAATCTGAAGGTCTTACAGTGTTCAAAAGGAAAACATCTATGTAGTAACGAGACGCAGGCTGCAAAGCGAGGCAGCAGCTATTCCAGGGACAGAAGCAAATGGAAAGAAAGGGGAAATGGAGGGAAGGAGGAAGTGAGGAAGAGGGTCAGTGACTGGGTTTGGGTGTGGATGGAGGAAGCTTTTGGATTCTTCCTTATCTTATTTCTCTTCTAATGTTTTCACCATTAGTTTTTCCCACTGGCCCACCCATCTCTTCTCTTCTTTCCTACTCTCCTGAGTCCAGAGCCCTCAAGAGGAGGCTGAAGGATGTGAAAGATATGTGCGGTTCACTAAGTGTGTTAGTTTGTATCAGTGTACACTTAGCTCTCAAAACCCGCCACATCAGGCTCTAAGTCCGTGGACTTAGCTCTTCCTAGCTTTACAATCTTCTCATTCTTTGTCGTTGCTTCACATGCGGAGACTCTGATGGGTGCACAAAGGGATCCTACGATTCTCTGAAGAGGCACATGGAGTCACAGAGATGCAGGACCGGAAACCAGGACATTTGGATGTACCGCGCTTCTGTGAATGGCAGTAATAGCTTCAGTAACTGAGCTGATTAGGTGGCCTAGGAAGAGTGCTTGCTTGGGTAGCTCCGTCAGTGCAGTATATGAGAACTGGAGTTGGATACTCAGAGCCCAGGGAAAAAGCTATATGTGGTGGCATGGACTTGTAATGACAGCCAATGAGAGACAAAGACCCCTGCCAGCTCACTGGGTACCGAATAGAGCCTACACATCCAAGGTTCATGCGAACATACTGTGTTTGAAACACAAGGTGAAGAAGCCTTCGGATGACACCCTGTTGTTCTCTGCCCTCTATGCATCCCCACACCTGAAAGCAGAACACGGGGGAGCATGTGTAGCCTCCGTGTTTGACGGTATCAGGGCAAGAGCTGAAACTAAGGGATGCACTTAATGGGCCCACCCCAGGCTGAGATATCACAAACTAGGATGTCTGAGAAATAGAGAAGAGGAGAAAACAAAACAAGAGAGCAAAATAAAACCAAATAAATCAGAGGACAAGGACACCCCGCACGCCCTGGGGGAGGAGAGAACACTGCATTCTGAGAAGAACTCTTGAAGAAGTGAATGGGAGATGGGAGACTGGAGGGTGCGGGCCCAGCTGTTCCACTCACACACTGTGTTCCTGGCAAGGTTACTCCATCCCTCTAAGCCTTCTAGTGTCCTGGTTTCCAAAGGTGATGCTGCTATTAGGAAGCCCAGGCATTGTCATGAGGGCCATGTTGGAGTGCCTGGATAGAAGACAGAGCACTGGTTCTGTGGACACTCTGCCTCATATTCTGCCCTACTTCAAATTGATTGGATTTGAATACTAATGAAAAATTCTATTAAGCTTCCCCATCCTCATCTTATCTACAATGGTGTGTACATCTTTTTCTTTTTAACTTCTGTGGAAAAAAAAAGATAATAAGATATAAACAATTGATAAGACTATTAATATTATAAATTATCACTTCATCACGTACTAATTAACTAGAGTCTTGAGTATTTACTATATCCAAGAATATGAAAGATTGATGATTTCTTTATTCGGGAGCTTATGATCTCACTAAGAAATCTATGCTGAGATGAACAGCCAAAGTGTGGTGGCTCTTGACTGGGACCCATTTTGGCACTGACATCTACTGCAAAGGGCTCACTTGGAACTAATTTTGGCTCTTAAAATGGGGTGAGAGGAGTTCCCCTGGGTAAAGCTCAAGGCCGATGCTATGTACCTTACGGTGCACAGTAGAGTAGCCCCCACCTGCCTTTGCAAAGAGTTACCCAACCTACAATGTAGACAGTGCCCAAGTTAGAAAATGCTGCTGTGGCAAATGCTACAGGAGGTGGAAGAGAGGAGTAGAAGGACGGCATCGGAGAGGCAGTGATGACACTTTTCCTAGAAAAAGTCCAACAACCCTAGCGAACGATGCCATGTGAAGCACACCAAGTGGTTTACAGCTCCCCCTCTCTCTCCTCCCCGTACTCCATCCTCTTTCCAATCCTTTCCGCTGGTTGAAATTGTGTTCTTATGTTTCTTTGCTTGTTTTTGCCTGTACAGGCGAATGCGGTGGGCATGTGTGTGTTCAAATATGTTTGGGCCCACCCCTGGGTGCAGGCATGTGGATGCCTGAAGTGCACATTAAGCACTTCCTGGATTTCACTCCATTTCGTAGAGGCAGTGTCCATAGCTAACTCCAGAGCTTTCCAATTCTTGCTCCTCAAGCGAGGCAGCTTAGCCTGAGCATCTACTGTCTCTACTTGTTCAATGGCCAGGTTACAGAAAAGCTGTCTTCTCAACCCTTACGTGCATCCCACAGATTTGAACTCCAGGCCACACATGTGTGCTGGGTGATCTCCCCAGCTCTAGAAACTTTCTCTACCTACCTGGTGTGAGACCTTGAGAAATGTGCCTTAGATGCTCTGCTTTCAGAGTGGAAACAGGGTGGTTAATGAGTAGAAGGCTCGTGTCACTGCTACAGAGGTAAAGGGGTGCCTTCTGCCCCTTCACATAAAGGAAGAGATATCATTAATCTGGGTGACGTTTTGAATCAAGACTCTACTCAAATCTGTAACAAAGTTCTAGGCCTTTTAGGTTGTAGGACAACAATGAGATGTGTGACATTTTCTCTGGAGCAAGGGACATCTAAGATGCTGCAGTCTCTTTTAATCTCAAGAGCAGATGACTGTCTAGCTCGTTTAGCTCTTAAGCTGGACCATCACCCAATGGATTAAAGAAAACTATCTGATGAACAGGAGTGTGTTAAGTGTCAAGTGATGCAGATCAAAGAGATGAATGTGTTTCTGACTCCAGCCCCTGGAGTTGCTGTCATTTCTGACAGCTCTCTGAATTGCTGGTGCCCTCCCACCCATGCTTGAGTTTTACGGTTGCAGAGTGAAACAAAATTTATGAAACATGAGAACATTTCTCCATTTGTTAATCATCTGGGGCCATCCTCCATGTAAGCATCTTTAGCAGAGTGGAACCACACGTCTTCCTTTGAGGCATGACAAAACTTTTCTTGACCAATATCCCACTGATTCTGACCCAGTGTAACACAGAGTGCAAACACGGTATGAGTTTTGGAAGAGCACGGCCAATCATGATGATGGTGGAGAGTTGAGTAGCCTGCAACACGAAAGACAGAGAATCTTTCAGAATTGAACCAATTAACAGACAAGAGGAAGTCAAAGTACAAAAGAGAGTTATTTAGTACTTAAAGACTAATGTAGGACTTTTGGGGAGCTGGAGAACACTAAATTTCAATAGATATTCCTATTTATTCATTCATTTACTTTTTAATGTGTATGTGTGTGTGTGTGTGTGTGTGTGTGTGTGTGTGTGTGTGTAGGGGGTGGTATTGTATGTATGTGCATGTTACGGATGGCTGAGAAGAGAATGCCCGTGTGAAATCCACAGAAGGTTGTTGTGTGTTCTCCATTACTCTTTACCTTGTTCCTGGGGGAGACGGTCTACAGTTAAGCTGTCAGCCAAAACATCCCAGTGGACTCCCTGTCTTTGCCCTCCACAACACTGGCATTAGAGGACTTCGCTGCTACAATCATGCCCAGATTTTTACCTCAATCTTTGAGATCTAACTTCAGATATCCATGTTTGCATAGAGTATGCTGTTTCTACCTCTCTACCGTTCCTTAGCCTAATGAAGATATTCTTCAACGATCAGGTCCTAGTTAAAATTTAAATAAAGTCACCCAATCAGACAGTCATTACTAGTGGGAAAATATCACCCCAGAAGCCAACACTTAACTAATCATTTCACCAATTCAAGCACATTGGAAACCTAATGAATCCAAGTTATCGTTGGACAAAGCAATACATTTATTTGTACATATTTTAGATTCTTTTCAATTTGCGGTTGTAATTTTTTTCACTATTGCCTCTGAAATTCTTGTTCCTTTTTACAGCAGATCCCTCTCAGCAAGTTCACCTTGTCCCAGTACCTTCGAGGAAGAACGCTGAGCTAGTCTTCCCAGGGCACTAGCATGTCCTGTTGATTGATGTTTATCTCCCATTTTAGACACTGGGTCCCTGGAAGTAGTCACAGATGTTACAGACACTTCAATATCATTGCAGACAGCATGGGTAGTGTTTGTGGTACATGGTTTGGTATAAAAAAAATCTCTGTAATTTTTTAAAAAAAATAAACAAGAGAAATAGAAACAATTAATAGGGGATGCAAGTTTACCAAATATCACAGTTGAAGAGACCTTAAAATCATCTGGAGTTGCTCTCCCTCCTTTTAGAGCCAAGGCAATGAAAGAGTAAAGGAGGGATAGCTTGCTTTGTCATGCCTCTAGTCTGTGGTGGAGTTGTTGCTTGTAACTGTCTCTTGGGACTCCTGTCCAGAACTTTCTTCTGAATGACACTTCAGCCCTGAGAGCAGTTGATGAACTCTGTGTGGCCAAGGCAGAAACTGTATACTTTAATGAGTTCACAAGCACTGGCGGCTGGCGAACGGTCAGAGCTTGCTGCAATTTGCAGGCACGGTATTGCATGGCGCTGATGAACTTAAGCTCTGGAGCCAGACTGCCTGGGTTTTTAATGAGGTCCTACAACCCTCTGGCTGAGTGACCTTGAGCAAGGCGCCTGATCTTTCTGTGCTTCAATTTCTTCAGTATTTTCTGAGTGCTTACTCTGTGCCAACGAGCAATGCTAACCCTTGCTGTGGAGGATCTAAATTTAGCTAATGTTTGAGAAATTATTTAGAACGTGGCCTGGTTAACACTAACCTCTCAGCCATTCTGGTACGAAACGGAGAAAGCTAAGCAAGTTAGGTTGAGCACTGAGAGTCTGGTGGAATCATCGGTACCAACTTTACCAACTGCCCAACTGACTAACCCACCAGGCCGGCCTGGGAGAACAGAGGCATGGCCCATAAAACATACCTCCATCCTTTCTGTGGCATAAGTGCTAAGTTCTTTTTCTATAGCAGTTCAAGACGCTTTAAGTCTCTTGTTCCTTCATGGACTTTCTCTGCTTTTAATTCTTTCTTGTGCTCTTAAATAAAGCCTTGAGTTAAACATTAATTCAAGTTAGGCTAAAAGTCCAGAGCTGTGCAAAACCAACTTTATCCACTGGTCTGCTTTTCTGATAAGGAACAGGCTATCTTAGGGGGGGAGGTCTTCAAGAAGGAGAGGTGGGCAAGGAGTGGTACTGTTTCTCTCACCCAGATGTATCACTACTTTAAATATAAGCTATACATACATGCTTAACTCTCCTACAGGAAAACACTGAATTCCTCCTCTGGTGCAGACAGACTCAAGTTCATGCGTGCCAAATTTCCTCACAGAATTTCTCAAAAACATGCCAGTTGGAGAAAAATAGGTATCTAAGTCCTGGAGAGTTAAAACTTTCTATTTTAATAAAAAAAATAACATTTGTTAAATAAGTCTAGTCTAATTTCTCTGAAGTCCAGCTCCCAACTAATTTGCATAATTTACCAATCCTATTCTTAAACTTTCCAGAGATGTAGATTCTTCAAATTGGGATTTTTTTCAAGTTTCTCACAATAGGAAACGCTAAGCAACCAGATAAACTACAAAAAGGAGAATCCGAAGCCAACAGGCCATCATACAAACATTCTGCTTCCTCCTCGCTGGTCTTTTTTGTGAAGTGGTGTTAAGTTTTATTCTGGTTTAAAATGATACTCTGAGAGAATATTCACAGTGTTGTAGGATAGTGCTGCAGTGGGACAGAGAAAGAAGGAAATGGGACCTGAAGGGACCTTTGGAAGGATTCTTGAAGCTTTTGATGTTTCCTTGTAAATCAGAAAGCAGATGGTAGAAGAGATAGCAGCCTAGCACCCCAATGCCAACGGAATCAAACTAAGAAACCGCAGGGAACAAGGAAAATTCAACTTTTATTTGCTTGTACATACACCAGTCATCCTTTTAATATTGATTAAGAGGCCATACAAAGTGTGACACTGAATGTTTTCCCTCTGGATTCCAGGGTTTCTGTGGTCAAATCTTGGTTCTGCCCCTTACCCACGGCGAGACCTTAAGTGGTAAGTGGCTTTGAACCTCTGACTTCCTTTTCAGCTGTGAAACAGACCCTGTTGCTCACCTCATGGACATATGAGGCTGGAAGAAGATTATGACAATGATGAGCCTGGCGTCATGTTGGCGCTCTGTAAACATAACTTTGTGATTTGCAGACTGAGAGATTAGAATGTCGAGGCAACAGACGGAATGCAGCCCACTGTATCACCTAAGTACATTCTAGTTGAGGAATCAGAAAACAGACAAGTCTAAACACAGAACAAACAAACAAACCAAAACCGGAATATATCAGTGTTTGTGTGTGTGTGTGTGTGAGAGAGAGAGAGAGAGACAGAGAGACAGAGAGACAGAGAGACAGAGAGAGACAGAGAGAGACAGAGAGAAAGAGACAGAGAGAGAGGGAGAGGGAGAGAGGGGGGAGAGTGAGAGGGAGAGGGAGAGGGAGAGGGAGAGGGAGAGAGAGAGATCCATGGGGAAAGACACTAAGGGACCAATTTGGATGAAGTTAATACTATATGTAAAGTGTTCAGAGAAGGCCTTATGATAAATATATTTAAACAGAGACTTAAAGGAATGAAGAAACCTGACCTTCTGATGGTTAATTTTGATTAAATTCATTGAGTTGAGAAATGCATAGAAAATTAGTGACATATACTTATGGGAATGTCTGTGTGGATGCTTTCCAGAGAGACACAGCTAGGCTGAATCTGGGCTACACTGTCCTGTATGTTGGGGCCCTAGGTGAAATAAAGTATAAAGGAGAAAGGCCATTAATACAGGTATTCTCTCTCTCTGCCTTTTGGCTACCATGATAGGATTGTTCTCTTCCCCCACCCCTTCCTCAGACCCTCACTTATGATGGACTGCAACTTCTGAAACTGTGAGTCAAAATGAATTTTAATCTTAATTTTATTTTAAGTTGGTTTTTCTGGCATTTCATCGAAGCAATTATAAAGTCTGATTGACATAGACCTATAGGCAATTGTGTATTAGTTACTCTTTTATTACTGTGACAAAACCTATGACCAAAGTGAGTTATGGAAGAATTTATTTGAGCTTATGGGTCCAGAGGTTTAGAGTCCAGGATAGCAAAGCAAGGGCAAGGCAGCATGAGCAGCCGAAGGCTTATTACATCTTGAGCTGCAAGCAGGAGTGGCAGAACATAAACTTGAAATGGCAAACATTGTTAAACTCTCAACGCCTGCTCCCAATGATACATGTCTTCCAGCAAGTCCACCTACCTGAGCCTCCCTAAACAACACCACCAACCGGGGACTCAATTATTCAAATGCCAGACACTAGTGGGTACATCTTATTCAAACCAGCACAATTGCAAGTGAACATTTCAGGCAATAGGAATGTCACAAGGTATCAAGGTAAGCAAAGTGGAAGAGAATCCCAGAGAATGCCTAGAATGACAGAGAGATCTAGAAGAACTGAGGCAAGACTAGGGTCACCACACTTGGGGAGGAGCTAAAGAAAATCTAGCATTGAGATGGAGCTTGAGAGTTCGCGTGAGAACTTGGTTTCCAGCTCTTTGGTTTTACTTGGTAGAAATCTAAAGCACATAGCACAGGTCTCTGTCAGATACTGCAAGCCCAGATCATTGGACTCCTCTGCTCTAAGTATGACAGCATGGAGTTTAAGTTCTATAGACCCCAGCACCCAAAAGCTGTTGGCAAAACTCTGAACATAGGATTCTGGTTCTCTCAACTCTAGTGCTTGCTTGGCAACTGCAGTTGGTGATTCCCTAATTTTTTTCTAACTCTTCCAATGGCAGGGACTTGAATTTTCTACAATAATTTCAATTCTCTTCAGTGTCTGCCTTTGAGTATAAGTTTTTGGATGTCCTTTGGGATGTCTCCCCTACTTTCCAGTTGCAGGTGGATATGCCTGACTCTGGCAGCTCCATGAGCTTTCTGCTTTTCATGTTACATGATTATTCTATTCTATCCATGATAAAAGATATGCACAGCAATAAAGCCACTTGGATAAGGATTTATTAAAGAAAGATGCTGTAGCACAGATGTGTGTATTTGTGCATGTCTGTGTTTGTGTGTGTGTTTGTGTGTGTGTGTGTGTGTGTGTACAACAGGAGGGTGCACTGACTGATTTGAAGACAGCAAGATGAGAGTTTCCTCTGTGGCCAGTTATATATGTGCTCATCTCTGTGTCAACTGAAGACAAACTTCTTAATCATTCCCACCTATACAGACGCAATAGCCCTGCCTGATCCAATTGTCATGTGTAGGGTAAGTGTTTCTTCTCTAACCAATACAAGACCAAAGTTGTGACTTCTAGGGTGGCTAGGGAGAGGATCATCTAAAACATATTTGAAACTATTGTGACAAAAATCAAAGTGGTCCAGAACCACTGCAGGGTTCCTTGAAACTTGTGACTGAAACAAGTTTCCTGAAGGATCTCTCATGTTGGAGCCTTTTCTGGGACAGACAGGTTGAGTTCCATGCCTGGAATGAAATCTCTGTTAGGTGAGTGCTTATGACTGGGTCAGAGATTCCCAAGGCAATAATGATATAATTAAAGCAGGTACAACTTCCCAAATGTCAGCTCAAGAAGTCACTGTAAAACCTGCTGTGACAGTGGTGGGAGTGAAGCTGTGACCGTGGTGACCTCGTGGATCTGCGGGTGCAGCAACAGTATTGCTCAGAGCATGGCTGGTCTTGGGAACCATGGAAACACTAAGATAGAGCTTCCAGTCTACCCATCATCTCTTCTTGACCTAGTGTATGTTGTGTTCTGCTCCTGATAGCTATAGCAAAGTCGAACATGAGGGCTTGACAGATGTTGACAAAGCAGTTGAATATTTGAACCTAAAAATTTCAGTCATTTCAAGGTAAAACAACAGCAACAACAGCACAAAACCACTATGTAGGATTTACAACAAAGATCTAATATGAAATTAGCTTTTTTAAAAATACGTTTGATCTAACATTGCTTAACCTTCAGGAAGATATCCATAAAGACAACTGGGACTTTCCAATTGTCTCTATTTGTCATGCGAGGTTCTGAAATAATCAGCTGGTCTATGGGAGAGAATAACCCCCATGATGTCAGCAAGGAATCAGAGAGACTGAGAGTTTAATAATAGAAACCTAGACTAAGCTATAAGTGGGAGAAATAGTATGTCATGGTTAGAGTCTAGATACATTGTGAAAGTATCTCTAAAAGGATTTATAGTCAACTCAATGCATGGTATTAGTGGAAGAGAGAAGTCAATGATGATGTCATTGTTTTGTGTGAATGAAAAGTGCAGATACCTTGAATGTGAAATGCTGCCTCAGTCAGGATGGTTTCCAGTACCCTGTGCCTTTTTGGAAGCACAAATTGAAAAACAAAATGCTTCAATTCCTCATCTCCTTTACACTTAACAGTCACCATAAGGACCTGGTTAGTAAAATGCACATAACATTCTTGACTCAATGCTGTGGAAAAATAACATAAAACAAGACATCATCTAGGAGAAGAAAGGTTTCTGTCCTTTGCCTTTGGGCCTTTCTACCTTCCTCTTTGAATGGACAAAGGGTCCCAGAGGTTAAAGTGTCCACTTTCCTACTTTTGATAATAAGAATCAAACACATACAGAAAAAACGTGGCCCTGGGAGGTGGAGGAGACCATGCCCTTTGGGAGTGTCCTCTCCGGGCTGCTAGGCCTTCTAACCTCAATAAACCTGTGTGTGTAAGCTTATGATGGTTCTATTTTCTGCCATTCACAGCAGAATACACCCTTCACATATAAAATGGTGCGTTAAACATCTAGGTGGTGAGTGAATAAGAAGGTTGGGTTATAATGTGACAACCCGAAAGGTTAAGCCTGTGCCATGTACCAGGATGCTGTCAACATGTAGAAGACATTCACAAGTAGAGGTCAGGAGGAGAGGAAAATCAGAAAAGGAGATGGAAGTTAGACCATGATAAGACAAAAGACAGGCAAGTATGGAGAAAGAGGAGAATGAAGAAGAGAAGGAAGAGGGGGGAGAGACACTGTCCTTCCTCTTGCCATTCTCCCCATTGTCTCGATGAATATATTTCGTAGGAGAGCCTGGTTCTCTCAAAGGCAGATAAGACAAGAGGTGAGATGCACCAATGAACTTGGAAATCTCGGGACCACCAGGGACTCTGACGGGAGAATTTAAGTTCAGAGTGCAACAGTGAGAATTATTGTTGCCTATGGTAAGCCATAGTGCATTTGTGGAGGTCAGAGATTGCTTTGCAAGGTCAGATCCATCTTTCCACTTTCACGAGGGTTCTGAGAATTGAACTCATGCTGTCAGGTTTGCATGACAAGTGCCCAGCTATTCATTTTATTCTGTTCACGTTCCCAGTGTATTAGATGTTGGCCTTCTCCACCGTATGTGTCAGAGTGAGGCAGATCAATCTATTTTGCTCAGTTTACTAGTTCAAATATTCAGTACTTCCAGAAAGAATTTCATAGACATACCCAGGAACAATGTTTAATCATATATCTGGGTATCCTGTGGCTCAGTCAAACGAATCTATAACCTTCATACCTACCACCTCTAATTGTATCAAATCTTGATGGGATCAGTAAGTTTACCTGGTCTTAGTTTCCTACATTTCTAGTTTAGTTTGGAATGCTCTCTTGTACAGCCTGCTGATTCTCATATTCTGTATTTCTATACTCATTAATAAGTAATTGAAAAAGTATAGTGTTTAAATAACACTTAGTGTGTTGTGGACACTCAAGAAATATACCTTTAATGAAAAATGAATTTACATGTTCAGAGACACTGTCACCCAACTGTCATGGCAGTGAAAGAGATACTGTCCCTGCCAATGTTCAGTTCGGAGGTATCGATGTAGCGGTAGGTGGCAAGTTCTGTCAGAATTGGACCATGTTGAAAACCATGACTCAAATTCAAAGTTAGTAATTAGGTTTGTCTGGAATTCAGGATTTAACACCTTAAAACTTTCTGTCTATAAAACAGCTCTCTTCTCGTGTCTACAATGACATGGGATGCCCGCCAGGGAAACGTGCCAGGAGACCTTCAAGAGGAAGGGTGTATACACATTATATGTATTGAGACAACTTGTTTAGATGCGATTTAAAAATAGCTCAGAGCATTCTCATGACAAGGCAAGAACAAAATCCTTCACAGAGGAAATTTGTAATTTTTTTAAGGCTTATTTGTTCGATTTTTTTTTTCAAAGTAGAAATCGCCCAAATTCCCACACAAGCAGACACGTAGTCAAAGCTGCTTCATTCTGTCTTGAGTATGCAAAGGCCATAGCTCACTCACCTGTCAGCTTGAGAAAATAATGTCATGCAGAAAATTACGTCCATCTGATGAAGCCACGTAACGGAGTGTGGCTGGAGAGAGCTGCATTTGTGTGTCAGGATTTGATGTATTTTCACACCCAGACTCAACTGAGCAGGCACAGAACCTCAATTAGAGCAAAATTTGAAAATTTTAGACAAACGTACAAAGTGTTTATTCAGGCAAAAGGGAGGAACGGGTGACCTCTTAAGCACTGTCTCCTCGTAGCCACCTTGGACTTCTGCTTTGTGTCTAAGGAGCTGGGGCATCAGCTTTTCATTTCAAGTTCTGAATTTAATCTGATGGCAGTTTGGATATAATTCTGATGCACTTATTGTTAATTTCCTTCAAGCCTCCCCATTCACAATATAAGCTATTATCACCCCCAAATGCTTTCTGCATTTCCATATTCCACAGTGCACAGAATTAGACTCCAGAACCAGGCTTAAGAGGAATATGTGAGAAGCTAGAATATATTTCCTTAGAAACTAGCTAGCTTTGCCATCCTCCCCTTCCCCCTTGAAGACCTGTTTTCTAGAAGACGAGGAGAGTTGACAGGACTTTATTGGTTTGTAAATTAACTTGGGAGATTTATAATCATTACTGGGAATGCCAAGAAATCCTTTTAGGAACTCACTTTCGATGAGTGTGGGGCCAACCCATGTTTAACTCAGACTATGAAAATGGTGTCCCTATCCTTTATGATGACAGTAGGATGGTTTCCTTTTCACCCATGGACCTGATCCCATCTGCTCTCACCACGCTTGTTTTTGTCCAAAGGGAATATTTAAGCATATATTCGCCATTGTGCTTCCTTTCCAGGTTAAGAGAATAAGCAATAAACCATAATTAGCCCTTCAGTGGCTGGGATGTAGTCAGCCATGTTTGTTGGCTTCCATAAGAGGCTGTAATGGAGTTCAGAGGTCAAACGAACACTATACAAGAGTGGAAGATATCCATTACCTCCTGGTCTCCTGCAAGTCTAATCTAGGAGTGAAGAAAGATAGGTTAATATCTGTGTGACCCACTCCTCTTAGCCACTGCCCAAAGACAGAAAAGGTCCAACTTTTGGAGCTAAACGGCTCCATTCCTGGGCAGACCTTTAGCTTGAAGTTCACAAGAGGGTCACTTCAAAAGTGTGCACAGATCTTCCTGTGTTGACAGCCAGAGGGGTGATTCTTAGTCCCGTCCACTGGATCAAAGTGTTCTGACCACTTAGTTCTCTTCATTTATGTTGAAGAGAGGACCACATAAAGGCCTCCTATTCAGAAGGAGGGATTTTAAAAAACCCAAATACTTAAATGCAAAAAAACCAGCCTCTGTGGAGGAACACAGGCTACCGAGAAAGAAATTGTTCATTTGGCCAAAGTAAACGTGGCCTTCATTTTTCTGTGATCCAGGCAAGCAAGCTAAAACTAAAACAAAGAATAGGCAGGGGAGATGATTCAATACACAAAGGACTTATGCCACAAGAACAAGGACTCAAGTTCGAGTCCAGAACCAACCTAAAAAGCCAGGTGTGCAGGCACATAGTTGTATAGTTGTAGTTCAAGTGGTTATGATACGACATGTGTGCATGCGTGTGTGCATGTGTGCGTGCGTGCGTGCGTGCATGTGTGCATATGTGTGTGAAACAGGCAGATCTTGGAATTCACTAGCCAGATAGCCCGTTAAGCCAAAAAGACCTTTATCAAACAAGAGATAGAATGGAGGTCAGATATTGTTATTTGATCTTCACAGAAGCATGCTTGCTCCTGTACTTACACAGAGAGATGAACACACACACACACACACACACACACACACACACACACAACAAACACTGTTTTTGAAAGTAGACTGGGGCTAATAACGAGAGGCATAGAGCGGGTAAAATAGCTCCTTGTTCAAAAGCATCCTCATATTTTGCTGAGATGAAGAGCAAATATTTTGTTTAAATAGCAAGCAATTTTCTGTAAAAGTGCTACTTCTTGGAAACACTCTTTATGATTTATTGCTGCCTTTTAACCTGGAAAAATATTAATAACTGAGGAGCCCTTGTTGGTGTCTTTATGATGCTTAAGCCCCAATAACCATAATATCGTAACTGGTATAGCCACATTCAATATTTTTTCTTCCATGAATGCAGTGTGGCTTATTAAGGGATGAGAAAATAGAGCTGGCTACCCCGCCGCTTGGCTTTAACTTCCAGAAGGGGCTGTGTCTAGGCTGGGGAGAGTCTTCCCTTGCTACTGGAGAGAGGACTCTCTCCCTTCGTGTGTGAATTCACGTCATCTTTCAGCTGTTTCTTCTGGCAAAGCCAGAATCCAGTACAGAATCACAGTGAAAAAAGAAACCAATAAATTAGGTCTTTTTGTGAGCAATTTGCCGTGAGTTCTATTCTCCCTGCCTAGTAAGATTCTTTATTTACTTCACCAAGAGATTTCTGCTGACAAGTCCATCCATTCACCACTAGGCTAGATAAAATGATAATAAACAAAATGTCAAAGAATGTATTCATGGGACCTTCCCCAAGCCCACCCCCGCCCCTTCTCCTTTTTCATCTAGCTGGACTATTAAAGATCCACTATAGCTCTGTGGTTGAAACCTGACATATTGGAATACATTTTTGTTTATTTAATGTATTATGTTTTATAGCGGTGGCTCTATATATCATAGATTTTAACTCTATGTACATATATAAAAATAGGGCACTCAAACAGGGAATCCCAAAGAAGGCACACAGTTCCTTGTTACCTGTGTCCCTGCCCTGACTGGGCCAGTAACTACGTCTCCAGGATCAGGGTATTGGAAGGAAACCTACAGGGCAAAGGAAATTTCCTATTTTGTGCCTATAGATTCTTCATAGAGGAATCTTTTGTTTCCAAGTATCTTTCTTGTCCTTTGGGTGAAAGGCAAATGCGTTTAGTGTTTTGTTTTTCTTGCATATAACTTCAATGGAGACACCTATAATACAAAACAGAGTTCCCCTGAGGGCACTGTTATACATTTATTATAAAGCAAAGATTAAAACAATTTTATGGAAATTAAAGATAATATGGAACATTTGTCTCTCTCTCAGTCAAAGAGTAACATGAAGCCATTCAGCAAAGAGCTCCAGGCATCCCACACAGAATGATCGAATGGCTGGCTCTGAGGGGACGGGCAAGGAGACTGCAGACGGCGAGGTGTGGGTTTGTTCAGTAGGGCATCTAGCCGGGTGCTTGGCAGTTGTGCTGCTGTGAACATGATATGTCTGCAAAGTCGGGACCATGGGCAAGTCACTGGGGAACTTAGGCGCTTTGCCCTTATGGAACCTGTCCCTGCAGGACAGGATGCAAAGGGCAGTGTCGGGGCCAGAAAGGCAGTTCCGGAGAGCTCTGTAGGGCCTTGATGTCAATGTGTGCACACACATTTACCTATGTATGTGTGCATGATTGTATGTGTGAGTGTGTGAGACTGTGTGTGTGTGTGTGTGTTAGTGTGAATATGCAAGCTTGTGTGTATGTGTGTGTGTGTGATTGCACATATGAGTGTGTACAACTGTGAGTTTGTGTGAGTGTGAATGTGTGTGTTTGTGATTGTATATATGAATGTGATGACTGTGAGAGAATGAGTATGAATGTGTCAGTGTGTGATTGCATATATGAGTGTGTGAGGGTGTGAATGTGTGAGGATGTGTGTGATTGTACATAGGAGTGTGTACAACTGTGAGTATTGTGAGAGTGTGAATGTGCAAGTGTGTGTGCATGTTTGCATGTTTGCATGTTTGCATGTGTGCATGTGTGCATGTGTGCATGTGTGCATGCGTGCATGCGTGTGTGCATGTGTGTGTGTATGTGTATCTCTGTGTGTGTTATTTTGTTTCTACTTGATTCTCATGATCACTGGGGGAAAAAATTTAAAAGCTCTGAAAATCTGCAAAATAACCCCAAGCTGGTCGCATTTCCATATTCTGTCTAATAGAATCCGGTTACTCGAAAAGTGCTCTTTGGAGGAGAGTGGAACATCTGTGTAAAGCAAAAGGTGTTCTCGGCTTCATTTGCACCCAGGGGTCTGCTTTGCCCTCTGCTGCACCAAATTCACCCTAAAAGGAGTGCTTTTAAATTGGGTTTGTTTTATTTTGATCCTCTGTCTGGATATTTCTTTCATACCTCCCAGGCAGTAGCTCTCACGGGAAGCTTATATTTTTGTTAATAAAAAAAAAAAATGTGTTCGGTGCTAATCTAGGCTTCCATCGTGGATGTTCAAGCCTTCCAATGTGAATAACCAACCACTCCCCAAGAAAGGATCACCAAAGAGTTCAGATGACACGGCTGTGCGGTCAAGTGTGTGGTCAAGGCAGTGGGCCACGTTCAGAAATGTGTGTTTTCCATTCTGGGCCCCACTCTGGGATAACTGCGTGACATTTATAAGTTAATTGTTTCTTTCAGCCTTGATTTCTTTAGCTGTAAAAGCCCACTTTTTATTTACCTGTTTAATATGGGTCTGGGGACGACAATGATTTATGGAGTGAGGTAGTTATTACGTTTTGATCCTGTGACCTGGGCAGGGCCCAGCATCTCTTTATTACTCTCTAGCTCCATAACATCGTGGAACTCTCCAACTGTAACCCCTCTTCAGATCCTTAAATCTGTATACAGTAATTTCCACGTAGACCAACGGAGATCCCGCATGCAAGCTACTCTGGTGGTGGCTGCTACCCAGCACTCGGCTGATGTTCAGATTTCATAGGTAATTATATTCACGATAATAAAATAATAACGGCTAAATGTCCTTATGGACACAAACAACTAGCCGAAGGGGAAGCACTGTCATATAATTATTTGTTATAAATAATAAGAACAACAAATACACACGGATTTTTTTTTTATGAGCTCTCGGCAGCAATGAATTTTAATGCCACATCCCAAGCCCCACGCTTCACCTTTCATTTCAAAGTCTATGACTTTTTCATATACTGGCATAATGTAGTGCAGACGTTTGAAACACCTCCAATTTCCATCCTCCTCGCCCCCACTGCCTCCTGCCCCGCGCTCTAATGAAAATGAAAGGTTAAGGGCAATGTGTTTGAGGTGAAAACTGACTAGCTGGACCAGGCCAGGTGAAGGTGCAGGGCTGAGGGAGCGATGTGAACAGGAACAGGAAGGGAGGCATGAGGAACTTATGAAACACACAGAGGGTGTCTGCTCTTTCGCAGACAAAAAAAAAGTCACAGGGAGAAGAACGCTGAGCATTGCACATAGCGGAAGGGATGTTTTCCAGTTGTTCCCATGTGTTCCCTGTTGCTCCTCACATAGGAGTAGTGTTCTTCCTTCGTGTGCATGGGTGTGTCGAGTACAGGAAGTACAAAGGATTCCTTGCTCTGATATCATTTTTAAGAAAGAAAGAAGTAAAAGAGATTCCCTTTATAATCAAGAAAAAGCACACAGAATCTAGGGGTTCCTGGGTCATCACACACACCAAGAAGGATTAAAAGGGACAAAGCCTTTATTTATTATTTCCTAACGATATCCACCCTGAAGTATCTATGCCTCCTTATGCCTATTTTAATATTCAGGCGATAAGAAATCGATATATTGTCGAGTGCCTATAGATACACAGCCAAGCCAAATCCTTCAGTATCCCTTAATGAGGTTGAGACCTATAGCTTTAAAGGGACCTCAAATAAATCCACAAGCATTCCTGCTTCAAGTAGTTTTGAATATAGTAATTCACCAGGATTTAGGGGTTAGATAACTGCTGTCTATACACAAAAAGTTCTGCAAAATTTTTCATTACTTTTTTATTAGTTGGCAGCAAACACTCTAACTGTGAACGTTTATGAAGCTATAAACATGAAGGACCTTCTGATAGTGGTGGGATGATAATTCTAAATTTCCTCTTTGCAGCTGTATTTGATCCCCTTCATTCAGTGGAGTCTTTTTTTTTCCTCCTGTGACTTAACAGAACAAAGTTGGCTCTCTACTGTACTGCCTCCAAGCAGTTTCCTGGGAAGTTCTTGAATTAAATCCACATGGAAACCCAGTTCTCCTCCGTACCTTTCCCTTAAGGTGGTTATAAAACGTCAGTAGGACCAACGTTGCTTATGTCACCTAGGGTTGGATTCTGTGAGTAAACGAGTTTCTGGTGGGGCATAGGTGCGAACTCCATCTTTCAGTCAGTTCCTTTATATTATGAACGTGTATTAGCTGTGCCATAAATATTAATTTAGAATTCAGAAGTTCAGATTTCACCTAAATCCCTGCGAATAAGCAGAGACACACAACTGTTTAAGTCCTAGATTCACATTCTAGCGCCGTTAACAAAACATGGATGACTTTTGGGTCTTCTTAATGGACCACCACTGATCCAATGGGACAGAGTGGTTCCCTATGAATAAACCTGACAACCCCATGGGACAGCTCTCTTGGGGTCCAGGAGATAATGGGGGGTACCAAGATTTGGTTCACACCCAACAGCTCTGTAGTTGGGTGGTGTTAGAACATGCTGGGAGGAGGCAGTGACCCAAGAGAGGCCAGGAGAACTATCTGAGAGTATGGTTTCTCTGGGGTGGCGCTCAAGGTCTCTTTTGTGAAAACAAGTTATGTTGCAGGCTCTCCTGGGTAAGGAGCCCTTGTTGGGATCTCAGTGCTTCTAATCTGTCTCCAACTGTATGTTTTGGAGAATAATGCACAGTGAGAGGGCACACATCAATGAGTCATAGGTAAGTAGGGGAGATGACATCTCTCCACTACATTTTCCTTTTCACGTAACTTGCATACGTTGTGGCAGAATTGCATTTTTTTTAATTTTTGAAGGTTTAAAGAGAAGGGGAATGGCATTAATTGAAATTGACAATCAGATGATGAAGACATCATTTTCTTCTTTTTACTTTCTTTCCTTCTTTCCTTCCTTTGTTCCTTCCTTCCTTCCTTCCTTCCTTTGTTCCTTCCTTCCTTTCTTTCTTCCTTCCTTCTTTCCTTCCTTTCTTGCTTTTCTCCTCCTGACTATAGTAATAGACATATTCTAATTGGAAGGGGTGTGTGTGTGTGTGTGTGTGTGTGTGTGTGTGTGTGTGTATGAAAACATATCTTCTCATTTAAAAGAACCAACTTTTAAGGACTGGAAAGGAAACTCAGAGATTATGGGAACCTACATTTACATCTTGCTTAATTTTGAAAGTGAGACTCTTAAGGTTAGAATACAATATCGATGGTCACTATCTTCATATTGGGAGGACACTTCGGGATTCTGTCATGGACTCTCATATTCCTCTGCTTTTGTGTCTTAGCATCAGTGTTATTAGTCATAGCCACTTCTGTAGCCTTTGAGAGTCCAAAGAAGCAATGGGATGTAGCAGTGTAGCTTCAGAGCGCTCTGAAATAAATCTCAGCTCTGGTATGAACTCTTCTGTCTCCTGGAAACTTGGTGGCCACATATTGGCAACCAACAAACTCATTGAACGAAGTTGGTGACTAGAACTCACTTGGTCTTGTTTTATTTATGTCCCAATATTAACTCAGTATTTCTTCTGATATCTTCTGGGCTCTACACATTAGAATTTTTTAAAGTACAATCTTCTTGAATTGTAAAAGAAAACACAGGCACCATAAATATTTATGACAGAGAGGCACACATTTCTGACTTTACCATCTCTGTATCGGTAGGATGTAGGTTTTAGGTGTTTCTTGCATTGATGGTATGATTTCCCTCAAGAGGAGGAACATGGCTGAGATTCTTTAAAAAGATTCTTCTTAAAAAGTAGTAGGTGATGTGTACGTGCGTGTGTGTGTGTGTGTGTGCGCGAACGCGCGTGTGCGTGTTGGTAAAGTTCTCATTTTATGTCCTATGCAAATGGCCCATGCCTTATTCTGAATGATGGTGTTCATGTAGACAGTGAGAATCTACAGCATCTAATGGAGGTGTGTGAGGTAGTGGTTAAGAGAATGGCTTTGATGTCACATTTGAGCTTAAATAAATGTCCTAGTACTTACCAGACATATGAACCTGATCGGGTAATGCACACTCTCCCCAAGTCTTGGTTTTACCACCCCTAAAAGAACAGTAATGTTGCTCCTACACATTAATGACTGTTAAATAATAAAGTTAGTGAAAACCTTAGCACAACTGATGGTGCTTAGTAGTATTTGAAATTGTGTAGATATCTCATTACAGATGCAAGAAAGACATTCAAGGGAACATTGCTTTAGGGTCAGTTTCTTTGGGGACATTGCTCCTTAGAATCCATTGGCTCTACTCTCACTGCACAAGGGCTCTAAGGGAGTTGGGTCAAAGTGTTCATTTGTGCAACCCAGAACAGGGGAGAGTTCTGGCTGATCAGAAAACACATCTGACTATGGGGCAGATGTGGTGGGCTGAGGGAAGAAGATAGTGAGAAGAAAACATGAAAAAAAAAAAGCTAACCAGAGGGAAAGAGCAGAGGGAGCGTGAGCCAGCATGGCACACTGGGAAATGGTGGAGGAACATTTAGAACATCGAGTGAGAAACTCAAACTCCTTTACAGTGTGTGAAGGTCCTGCTGCCAGAAAGTCTGCTGCTGAGATGATACAAGGGAATCCAAACTCATTCTGGGAGCTGGAAGGGGGGTAGGAGGCAGGCCAGCAAATGTGTGTCTAGGTCAGCCTCTGACTTTCAGAGTCCTGGCATCATCGCTTAGGAAGAACATGATACTACTAAGACTAATAATAATGCCAGCCAGTACCTATGTTTTTAATCAGGAAGCCTGGTTTGCTGGTTTGTAATAGTTCAAACAATGTTTGTGGAACTCCTATGGAGTAGATGATATTATATTATCTATATTTTACAGGTGAGATGACACTGCATTAGGATGTGGCTTGTCCCAGTTCATGCGGAGTGTAAGTGGCATAGCTTAGGTTCATTCCTTAGCCAAAATCCTTACCAGGACTTCTATACATTGACTGCATAGACTGTACATTACACAATTACTGCAGCTAGCTATCATCAGGGTGTGATAGAAATAGTGTAGCTTCGAGAGTGTGTTATATACAGGCTCTCTGCTTCCTAATCTGTATCCTGTAACTTAGATCTAATGTCCCTTTATAGGAACAAGTGGAGCTATATGTCTTAGTGTCTTATGGAAGGAGAGGTTGTCTTTACCTCTATGTTTTCCAAAGTGTATTTCACAAAAATAGCTGTTCATGTCACTAAACATGCTTCAAATGCAGGCAGTATCTGAGCAAATCTAGATTACCAGTAAAGATCCCACTTAAAATAAATTAGTGTCAATCAAGTAACCTCAAATAATGTCTAAACTCTGCTAGTAGAAACCAGAGTCATTTAAAACGTGTGAAACCTCATATTAATTTAAAAGGAGAATAAAAGATCATTTCACCCTTTAATATTGAGAAATACCATTCCAAACTGACCACATTGCTTTTGTCTAAGCAACTTCAATCCCTAACATTAACAACATCCAACCTGTTGCGCACACAAGTTAATCAAAGCTTTGGAGTGAAACAACACCTGTCTTTCTGAACACTGTGTGGAGTGTATGATATTTTGCTACATACGAAGGTCCAGCTGAAGTCTCGGGGTTGTGGTTGAAAATTTGGAAGTATTTTGAGAAAGAGAAGAGCAATAGTTATGATATACAGGTAATGGGAGAAGCCAGAAGTTCTGATGAGGTCAGAGTGTAGAAAAGTGTTCAGGAGAACAGAGGACTGCCGTCCCCCACTAATTAGGAAGAATCTAGAACCAGAGAACTGAATTCCTGGCTGGTCAACTCCATCTATGTACAATTATTTTTATGATAAGGACTGTTGTTGGAGACGGCTTTGAGAACAGTCCTCTGTAGAAACTGAGGGCCTCTGAGAGTCACAGCTCTCCCATAGCAAAAGATTCTTCTTGAAGCTTCCAGTACTTTCTTCTCCCTCATCCTGTCTAGCTGCAGCCTGCTCCCCTTGCTTGCTTTGGCCCACATGCTGTGATGGCTCCTTCCACACACATATCATCTGCCTCTCTGACTCCCAGACATTCCTTTTGTCCAAAAAGTTCTTGAGAGCATTACTTTCCCATTACAACAGAACCCAGGACACCAAGCACGGCTTATATTCCAAGCTTCCATAAACAGCCGGAGAGATGGCCCCGATTGGAACGACCTCACACGTAATTGTGGCAAATGGAGAGACATTGAATGGTTCCAACAGGTGTATCGTTATAAAAAGAATGTCAGATTTTTATGGAAATGAATACTGGATATAGGGTCTACTATTACTGCCCAGCAGCAAATGGTTCACGAATAATGATACAGCTGACTCACAGAGCCAATTAATCCATTAGAGGAAAAAGCTATTTATTTAAAAAAAAAATAAAATGAGGTTTTGTGCGAAGAGGAATGAACTGCAGATAACACTTCTAGCAGAATTCACCTTAGCAAGTCATATGCTTGGTTTTTTAGCTACCTTAAAATCCAGTTATGAGCGGCCAATAAGAGCACAGAGAAGCAGAGCTGCTGTTTGTAATAATTGTGTCTTTTGTGGGGCACTAAAACTTTATGCCACTGACCCCGTGATTATTTTGGCATCTTGTTGGCAGTAACAATTGGACAAGAGGGGGATGTCTGTGAGCACGAAACGAGAACCCAGCTTCGTTTCCTCATCCCCGCACACTTGAGGGTTTTATTTATGGCTAACATGAAGCTGGATGTCAAATCTGGGCCCCTCCGAACAAAATCTTAATAATTAACTGGAAGAGCTGAGCTTGATCGCTTTTGACACACCTACACTGGTAATTATTGCTTTGAGGCCATTTACTAATGAAATTAATGTATTCATTGCCCTAACAAATTAGCATAACTCATACATAATGCTCCACATTTCAAGACCTCACTAGAAAAAAAACAACATTTACTACCCTGGGATGATGGCGAGAGCGTCAGAGGGAGGCAGCCTTCACTGAGTTACTATGAGTAAAAAAAAAAAGAAAAACAAAACCACAATAGCTAAGTGTTCCTTACAATTCAAAGTGTAAACACAATGGAGGTATTAAAGCCATTAATAGCGTAGTCAAGAGTGTACAATTGATGATTATCTTTACACTTCAAGTAAGCAGATATAACAATGGCAGTAACCATGGAATCTAATTAACTGGCTACTTTTAGAGCCACAAAATATGAAAAGAATGCTGCGAAGACAGCCTCCTCTTCTTCTCCAACACGACAAAGGATATTGTTCAGCTGTTGCCACGTCTACATATTTTACTAAATGAACTCAATGCCACCCTAATTAAATGGTGCACCCCACTCCCAGCTGCAAGAAGTTACAAACCGTGGGGGTAAATAGTTCCAGCCTCTACCTGTTACACTTAAAGGGGAAAACGCAAGAAGAACGACACGTCAGTCTCCTGCATTAGCAGAAAGGGGGATTCGGCTTTAATTCCTCGTGAGTTTCGCATTTGAGTAATTGCCAAGTCTAGCTACGTAGGAAGAAAACAAAGCAAAATTTAAAAATTAATGGCTTCAAAACCTATTTTCTTGGACTGACTATAACCAACAGGACATGATGGGGTTCCGGTGTCCCTTCAGTAGGCCTGCTTAAGAGAGTGGTGGCTCAAGATTTTATACTCGGGACCTCAGTGACATTCAACATGGGTGTGCGGCACACGTGGGCACAGGCACACACAGACAGCAGTTTCTGGGTCTCTGAGATTGAATAAAACCAGGCCTATTACAAAAAGAACCCATTTACAGTATCCTTCCATACATCGGTCTTGGCCTCTGTCCTGTATCCAGCAACCTGTATTTTATCAAAACGGAGAGACAAGTGACAGGAAACACTCACCAGAGTGGTGACAGTCAGAGGGCTCTTCCCGGTGGAGGCAAATGCGACAATCTTGCAGTCCAGACTTCTCTCTTGGTAATGATTTATGTCAATATGTTGCAGGGATTAAGCAAACTGAGGTAGCATGGCAGATGGCTCAGCTCTGCCAGCTCCAGTTCCAGTTTCCGTCTCTCCTGGTCTTAACTCTAGAACTTCACTACCGGGACAGGAGAACGAGCAAGACAGCCTCAAGAAAAAAACCAGAGCCCTCACCTGGTTTATTGAATAGGAAAACCAAGAGAAAACCCCAAAATGAAAGCAAGGAGCATTTCCCAGACCAGAGGCATTACAGTTTCATTAATGTTAGGGTTTTCTAGAAGCAGATTCCCAAAAGAATTTGCCTGAAATACGGTGACTCTTGTAATGTGTGCGACCAATTCAGTTCGAGGAGCGCGCTACATATGAATCAGACTCAAATTCTGGCTCCTGGGTCTCCTGGTGTCATGCCAAAGGGTCAGAAATAGTTCCTTCGTCAAATGCACAAAAACATTCCATGTGGGAACAAAAGGAACGGGGTATGTTGGGGTAACTTATTTAGTTATTAGTTAACCTTATCTCTAACACAAAGTAAAAGTAGATTTCAATGAAATTGACTTAAATTATGTGCACAACTACATGTGTGCATGCAAACACACACACACACACAAACACACACACACACACACACACACACACACACACACACCCTACATTTGCTTTGCATTGTGAGCACCAAGCTTTAAATGCCGTTAACTAGCAGATTCTTGGTAAAATCAAATTAAATAGGAATAAAAAGAAGACTAAATCGACGAGCTCATTCCATATCTGTTGGATCACTGCATGATTGACAGGGAGCCCATGGGCTGGTTTCCATGTAATCTGTACATAAAAGGTCTTCTGTTTTTATAGTTTCGAGGGCTCTCTGAAAACACAGCTATCACGCAGCACAGTGTATTTCTCTCTGCTTTGCTTTCCCCCCTCCTCCAATCCCTTCTGTTCACTTCCTTCTTTTGAAGTCACTTTCTGAGCCTGCAGTTCTCACTGACTGTTTTATAAAGTGGTCGGGCTGGCGACTAATGGAGACAAAGCTTCAGTCTACCGCCTTATACAAATGACCCTCTCCCTCCCCTCTTTGCAGTTCATCTAAGTGAGATGGAGACTGTAAAATCTGGCGACAGCCTTGTCTGATGCTGTGTTCCCTTCTGAGGCCAAAGGCATCCATAAGGTGACAAGACAGGCACCAACAGGCACACTCAACCTCTCATGGAGGATCCCACATGGTGAAGCTTCTCTGATAATGGACTCAGAGGTATTCAGGGGAGTCAGTTGAGGGAGGCCTGGTGGCATAGAGATTCAGGGGTAATGGATGTGCTTTTCATGTATAGAGTGGGGACTTTCTTCAAATGAAAGGTTGACTAAAGTTCAGTTCTAAAGAGAGTTCAATGATCTAAGAATATTTGGGGTTCAGTAAGTTTGTAAGACAGAAGGGACTGATCCTACAGAAGCCAATATTACTCTCAGCTGACAAAACAACAAAGAACCAGGCTATCATACGCGGAGTGGTATGTTCCAGGCAATTCCATACGAATGTTACGGATGCCTCAATTGCAGCAGAATTCATTTTTTAAGAGATTTATTTATTTATTTTATGGATATGAGTGCTCTGCCTGCATGTACACCTGCATGCCAGAAGAGGGCATCTGAACTCATTACAGATGGCTGAACTCAGGTCCTCTGGAAGAACGGCCCGTGCCCTTAACCACTGAGCCATCTGTCCAGCCACCTGCAGCAGAATTCTATAGGGTATGATTTGTTATTAACATGATCTTCATTTTAACCCTTGAAGGGTGAGATAATTTTAATAATAATAATAATAACAACAACAAAAGTAATTATAATAAGAATATGTAATATCTTAATCGCCTACTCGCTAGATGAAGTATTGTTCTTCTACATAGTCTATATGCCAGATAAGTCAGCCACCTCATCCGGCTACCATGTTGCTTATAAGCAGAAGACTACGTCATTCGTTTACACACCATGCCCTGTCCTAGGTGAAGGCTATAGACCAGCTACTATCCAGGAATCTATTATGCTGCACTTGGCCAGGGCTGACTCTTCATCTCACAGTTTTGAGTTGATATGGTCTCTCTCAGAGCTACCTTCTCTCAATTCCTATCTCAGGGCGTTGCCCAGTGAGACACGTGATCAAAGCCATCTATCTCCTCCATGGCAGTTAATACAATGTGTGTCAAGTACATGTCCTTGTTGGCTGGTCATTGTCTAGCTCCTCAATTCTCAGGGACCAGACCTGTGAGTATTTTCTACCTCAGGGTTCATCAGGACCTCTTGGTGTTTGCGGAGAGAGAACAGCACTTGCGAAGGGTAAGAGTAGGTCAGGCCTTGGTGCTGATCAGGTTTTATTCCGAGCTGTGACCTCACTACCGTGTGTCATCTATAGTGGTATGGGAAGAAGTCACTACAGATATAATTTTACACACTGCTCATGGGTACTGTTAATGCTTTCAAAACATTGTTATTTCTAAAGGCTTTTGTTTTCCTTTCTTCCTCTTTGGACTTCACTTTTTTTTTTAAGTAATTGATCTATGTTTTAAAACAGTGTGCAAACTATTAAGTGTCATTATAATATTTTCATTAAAAATGTTTCTGTTGATTCCCCTTTCTTCCTTCTCAGCCAACCCTGTCACCCTACTTTGCACATTCCAGCCCTGGCAGCATCCTTTCTGCGTTCATGCCATGCTTCCAACGGCCTGCCTCCTAACCAACAACTCTTTTGCTTTTCTTCTGCAGCTCTTTGTAGTTTCATAGTCTAGTGCCCTACACCACCGTCTGGGTGTGTGTGAGTGTGCGCATGCGGGTGTTCGTGTGCGTGTGCTTGTGTGTATGCATGTGCACGTTTGTGCATGCACGTTTGTGTGTGCAAACAAACCTTCGAAGCTGGGACCAGCATGTGCAGTACAACCACAGAACATGTACAATTTGTCACTTTGCATCTGAGTCACTTCACTTTGGACGCTTTGGAGTCATTCTTTTTCCTGCAAATTTCACTTTTATTTTTTTTAAACAGCTAAATAAAATCGCATTGTGTACACATTCATTATCCGCTCACCGGCTGCTTGGCATCTAGGTAGGTGGCATTTCCTGGCTCTTGCAGACTTTTGGACATTATATTTTAATTCGAGCTTTCATTTTCAATAAGCACAGTGGCGACTAGGCTTTAGCTACTATCTTAAAATTTTCTAAAAGAGCTGATTTTTTTTTTTAATTTAGAGGGCAACTGTCATTGAAATACTACTTCCTGGCTTTTTGCTTCATGTGTGTGTGTTAAAATAAAGAAGGAGAAAAAAAAAAACCTTTAGCTACTAGTATGCCTGCTTAAGTATAAAATTAAACCACGAGAACATGAAGGATATTTTTAAAAATGTGATTGTCGCTCACCTTCGTTTGGGACAGCCGCAGGGAGGGGTGGGGCATATAGGAAGAAGGAGTCCCTGAGAGCACACCTGAGCTGAGACTGTAGGCTACAGAAGAGGCACAGGAGGAGAGTGGGTGGTCTAAGGGCAGATTGACAATGTGCTTTTATTGGGGAAGGAATAAAAGAAGGGAAAAGACAAGAAGGAATGAGAAAAAAGGGAAGGAAAAGGAAGACAAGGACAGAAGAAGAAAAAGGAGAGGAGGAGAGAAGACTGGATCTAGGTAGGAGATGAAGCTCTTGTCTAGCGTCTAGAAGCCTTGGGTTAGATGTGGTGCTGCAGAATATGGAGGATGGAGAGCTCTTTCCTCAAGAAAGCCAAGTGTCCTTCCTAAACCTCCCTGCTGCTTTTTTAGAGGCCTATCACGTGCCAGCCACTGCTAATTAGACTTTTTGTAATTCACCAAATCCCTAAGTAGTTCTCAACACTTACATTTTATGGATTAGTAAACTGATGTAGGGTTAAGTGAATGGCTCAGGGCATTCAACGGTAAAATGCTGGACAGAATTTCCACACTCTTTCTGACCATCCCTAGACCCTTCCCTCTGTGATTCCATAATTCTTTAAGGAAGATACTATCAAAGGAATCTCAGAAAAAGTGAGGTTTTAGTCAAGAAAACTCCCAATTTTTGAGGTTTGTTAGAGGCTTGTAGGGTTAAAGTCTTCCCTCAATAGGCTATGGCTGCCCACAACCTCATCGGATGTAGACACAGGGATGGATCACGATTTGGCATGTACGTTTGTTTAAAAATAGTATAAAATCATGCTAGTTAGAAAGATTTTAGAAGGGAAATATAATTGTATACATTTCATAAAATAGTGGTGAAATCAAAAGATGAACAATATTTAATATATGCTTGCCTAAACCAAAGAATGTACAACATCAAGAACAAACTCTAAAGCTGTGTATATTCATATGTATATATATGAATAAATACATATATATGGGGGTTATAGTATACAGACAATCTTTACCTTCCCAGTTTTACTGTACCCTACAATAAGCTTAGAAAATAGTCTTTAGGGTATAGACACACCTGTAATTAGCTAAAGTCTACAAACATAGAGTAAGAAGGCAACCTACAGAAGTGCTACAAACTGCAAACCGATTTTTCTGGCTATTTGAATCCACTATGATTCAAGTAGTGACCTGAAACATAAAGCCAGAGTTACCAGTTCAATACAGCTGATGCCCTGCAAAGTGAGTGGTGGGTCTGACCTCCCACGCTTATGTGCTTAGAAGGTGTGGGAAAGAGTCTAGTAAGGTTCTCTTCTCATGTACCTCCCATGGCACTTTAACATGTGATGTTGAGCTTAAGGAGGAACTGTCCCCCACAGGATCAGGACTTTGAACCCTTTGTCTCCAGATGGTGGTGCTGTTTGGGAAAGTTGTGTCACCATTGGAAGTTGGAGATTTGCTGGAAGGAGGTCTTCACTGGGGTGGGCTCTGAATGTTACAGAGTCTCCTTATCCTGCTTTCAGTTTTTTCTTCAACTGATGTTTGCATTTCAAGAGGTAAGCTCTCCTTTTCTTGCTGTTGTCACCGTGCTTGCCACATGCTTCCTTGTCATGGTAGACTCCTGGAACTGTAAGCCAAGAATAATTATTTTTTTAGAAGTTGCCTTGGTCTTGGCATTTATTGTAACAACAGAAAAGTGACTAAAACATGTGATGTTATCAGACCACGTGGCAACAAAACCAAAATACTGTTGGGACTCATGTTATCTATGATACAATCTTCTAACAGCCAGGTTCTGGAGAGAATGGACACTGAGAAGGGTTCGCTGGTGGTCTCTATATCCTGTGACCTTAAATTCTGTGTTGGGATGTTTGCACTGGAGGGAGGCTAACTAGGAGGATGCTCATCAAGGGACAGCTGTAGGAAGAATGTCATATTCAATGTAATGGCCAAAGATAAAGGACTTTTTGAAAATCTGCTAAGTCTCCCCTGTGGTCAGGTAGGACAAGGCACTTGGAACTAGTGATTGTGATTGCCTGGATTGGCACGTTTATACACTTCTCATTCTTAGATTCCCTCACCTCCTCTCTATGTGTGTGTGTGTGTGTGTGTGTGTGTGTGTGTGTGTGTGTGTGTGTGTGTGTGATACACATATATGTGCCTGTGTCTGGAAGTCAAAGTTCAACCTTAGGTGTTTTCCTTATGAAGTATCCATCTCGTCTTTTGAGAAAGGCTCTCTCTCTCACACTTGAACTTGAGGCTAGGCTGGCTCACCAGTAAGCACAGGGACCCTCTTATTTTAGCTTCCCCAGCACTGATATTATAAGTGTGTGCCACCAGGTTTTTATGGGAGTTCTGGGGATCGAACCTGGTCCTGATGCTTGAGTGAGACACATTTTACTGATGGAGTCATGTCCCCATTCCTTCCCTTCTTAGATTCTTACTTGCGTCTGTGATTGGAAATCTGGTTCCCTGCAGAACCCAGGGCTGTGTGGTGCCAGAGCCTCATGGTGAGGGATGAAATGTAAGATCTCAGGGACTGGGAAAAGATTCACATTGGTGAAATGTACAAGAGACATTATTAAGGGGCTATCAATCTTCCTCTGGCGACATGCTAGCAGGCATGCACAGATGCTGAGTATGAGGGGAGGGGGTGAGTGCTGGAACAGAGAATGTGGGCAGCCTGCCTTCTCTTGCAACTGGAGGGTGAGCTGTCTGGAGAAAAGAACTTTGCTTGACCCCAAGAAGTGATGCATGCAGCCTCCGACACCCATGAGAATGTTCTCTGTGATGTTTATAAACTTTCCAAAGTTCTTCTCATAGTTCTATGACCTTATGTGGTACCACAGTTAATGAGGTGCTGGAAGTCGGAAACACAACGATGGTGTTGTGCTCCTGTGCTGGGCATTACCATATAAGGTTAGAGCCAATGCTCCCTTGCTGATGTGACACAGGGTACAGTCTCCCAGGCACCAGCTACAGTTCAAGTCAATCTCTTATTTCAGGAAACCCGAGACATCAAATTAATATACATGACAAATGAAGTCATTTCAAAGAAGGAATGCTAGTGAATAAGGTGCAGCCTCACCCCAATGTAGAGCAAGAGCATCTCATAAAAAATCAGCTACAATAATAGTAATTTTTGACTCAATAGCTCATTGTTGCCTTTTGTTTTTCATGATTCAATCTAACACCAATTGCTATGTTGAAAATGTCTGCCACGTCCTCTCCTCCTCTCTCAGGTGTCACATACCTGCCTGTTTAGAAGGAACTCGACTGCTTTTTTGACAGCCTCCTAATTCTTACCTTTCTAATATATCAGTAAATTAATAAAAACAAAACTCAAATGCTTTTACAGTATGGAGATATATAAGTGTATATATGAATATCACTATATCACTGCACATACATGTACTGACAAACATACATCTCTATTTCTACCTATCTATTTCTATATCTCATCTGTATTTATATCTACCTAGTTTCTCACAAGGAAACACTCAATAGGTGCTGATTGGATAAATAAATTGAGAAGTATAAACCATTTGTTGACTAACAGACCACTAGTTTCTCTCTAGTGGAACCTGGATGTATATGTCAATAGTTAACGAAATACGAACTCTATTAACAAATGGTGCTGGTTCAACTGGAGGTCAGCATGTAGAAGAATGCAAATCAGTCCATTCTTATCTCCTTGTACAAAGCTCAAGTCCAAGTGGGTTAAGGGACTCCACAGAAAACTAGATACACTGAAACTAATTGAATAGAAAGTGGGGAAGAGCCTCGAATACATGGGCACAGGGGGAAATTTCCTGAACAGAATACCAATGGCTTATGCTCTAAGATCAAGAATCAACAAATGGGACCTCATAAAATTGCAAAGCTTGTGTAAGGCTAAAGAAACTGTCAATAGGACAAAAAGGCAACCAAAAAAAGATTGGGAAAAGATCTTTACCAATCTTACATCTAATAGAGGGCTAATATCCAATATATACAAAGAACTCAAGAAGTTAGACTCCAGAGAACCAATTAACCCTATTTAAAAATAGAATACAGAGCTAAACAAAGAATTCTCAACTGAGGAATACTGAATGACTGAGAAGCACCTCTAGAAATGTTCAACATCCTTAGTCATCAGGGAAATGCAAATCAAAACAACCCTGAGATTCCACCTCACACCAGTCAGAATGACTAAGTTCAAAAACTCAGGTGAAAGCAGTTGCTGGTGAGGATGTGGAGAAATAGGAACACATCTCCATAGTTGGTAGGATTGCAAGGTGGTACAACCACTTTGGAAATCAGTCTATCGGTTCCAATTGGACATAGTACTACCTGAGGACCCATCTATATCACTTCTGGGCATACACCCAAAAGATGCTCCAACATATATCAAGGACACATGCTCCACTATGTTCATAGCAGCCTTATTTATAATAGCCAGAAACCGTAAAGAACCTAGATGTCCTTCAACAGAGGAATGGATACAGAAAATATGGTACATTTACACAGTGGAATACTATTCAGCTATTAAAAAATGTCTTCATGAAATTCTTAGGCAAATGGATGGAATTAGAAATTAAAATCCTGAGCGAGGTAACCCAGTCACAAAAAACACTCATGATATGCACTCATGGACAAGTAAATATTAGCCCCAAAGCTCGAAATACCCTAGATACAATTTTCAGACCACATGAAGCTCAAGAAGAAGAAAGACCAAAGAGTGAATGCTTCAGTCCTTCTTAGAAGGGGGAACAAAATACTCAAGGGAGGAATATACAAAAGACAGAGACTGAAGAAAGGCCATCCAGAGACTGCCTCACCTGGGGATCCATCCCATATGCAGACACCAAACCCAGACACTATTGTGGATGCCAGGAAGTACTTGCTGACAGGAGCCTGATACAGCTGTCTCCTAGAGGCTGTGCCAGAGCCTGACAAATACAGAGGTGGATGCTTGCAGCCAACCATCACACTGAGCCTGGGACCCCAATGGAGGAGTTAGAGAAAGGACTGAAGGAGCTGAAGACGTTTTCAACCCATAGGAAGAACACAGTATCAACCAACCAGACCCCCTAGAGCTCCCAGGGACTAACCCACAGACCAAAGAGTACACACGGAGGGACCTATGGCTCCAGCTACATGTGTAGCAGAAGATGATCTTGTTGGACATCAATGGGAAGAAAGGCACTTGGTCTTATGAGGCTCGGTGCCCCAGTGTGGGGAAATGCCAGGGCGGGGAGGCAGGAGTGGGTTGCTGGTTGGGGGAACACCCTCATAGAACGGGAGGGGGGGTGGATGGGATAAGGGTTTTCTGGATGGGAAACTGGGAAAGGGGATAACATTTGAAATGTAAATAAATAAAATATCCAATAAAAAGAACTGTACCCCAAAAATGTCATTATATATATATATATATATATATAATATATATATGTATGTGTATATATCTTCTAACAGATCATAGGGGTAGCACATGGATGTGTCAAGAAATACTAGCATGAGTAAACTATTTGGAGAAGTACAGAGATTTAAATGTTGGGTGAAGAAGTATTACATAAATTAGTAAGTGGGTGCACTCATGTGTCCTTAAATTAACAGTATTCATTTTGGGGATGAAAGAACATCTTTGTGGGTAAACATGCTTGTCATACACAGAAGCATGGTAACATGAATTTGAAAATTTGAAGGCCATGAAAAAAAAAGGCATCCATGGTGGTTGTGTCTGTAGTTCCAGCATTCCTACATTAAAATGAGAGGTGGAGACCGAGTATGTGCTGGAAAATTGAAAGCCAGCTAGCCTATCGGACGAAGCTCAGGGACCAAGAGACAGAGAGACCTTGCCACAAGTGAAGTGTGTGTGGATCTCCGATCATCACAGGTGTGATGGGGCATATACACGTCTTCACACAATACACATAAAAACATAAATAACACAACGGGAGGGATGTGGATGCAACTGATGTTCAAATACAGCCAAGGCCAAGATAACAATATGTCCATTAATTTAATTTTCTCAGGGAATAAAGGACTCACCAAAATCCCTTTCCAGGGCACTTAACATATTGAAATGGTGACTTTAAAATATTTGTAGTATTTAGTAACAAGTTTTAGAGGTTTTATTTCAAGAACTTTGATCTTTTGGTTCTGTTTTTTACCTGTATACTTGCTTTAGCTCCAGGCAAATTCTTTAAAATAGAAAAAGTGAAATAAATCTGTTTTTTATATATAAAGTGATATATACAAGACTGGTTAGAAGATGAATAAAACTCATAAAAAGAGACTAAAACAACCAAATATCAAGTGGAACGAGATAAGAATTATGATGTTATTTCACCTTTTATCATCTTCAATATGAAAATTTAAAAAATCCTCCAATTTTCCTTTGAAAGAAAAATAAGCATATAAAATGTCAACAAGGCTTCTCTTAAATTTTTAACAGACTCATAAAAAAGTAAACTGCAAAAAAAATACCCCGAGAAACATTTTGCATATGATTACCATAAAGTTGTCTCACTTCCGGAAAGCTCAGAATAGTACTGCACATGTTTTGGAGACCGTAGCACAGGAAAGTCTGCCAAAACAAAGACGTGTACATCCCAGAGCACTATCAGAGCTACTCATTTACATCAGTCTAACTGAACACCTTCATGCTTCTTCAAAGCTCAAGTGCTAAGGAACCCATCACTCTAACCTGGGTGAGAACTGTTCTCCCTAACATTCCGATCCAATATCCTGGCAGTGTATGGGAAAGCATGCATCTTGTTCACAGCACTGATGTCTATGGACAGTGGGAAGTGGGTATTTTCTGTGAAGATCTAAACATCGCTCACTCACAACAGAACAGACAATGCTGTTTTACTCTGGCACAAAAGCAGAGCCACTTCATCAGGAGAGAAGTGAAGGGAAGAGTTTTAATATGTGAGAGAGTCTGTGGGCATACCGACCTTTCCCCAAAGCTACAGTAACCCCTTCAGGAAAATCTATTTCCACTCCTCTGAGTAGAATGGTTGATAGGCAGGGGAAGTTATAAGTCTAAAAGCAAATAAACAAAAGTCCCGCCCATGGGACCATTAAACCAATCACCTTTCTCCTTCCAGTTCTACAGAATACACTTACATTTCACGATTTAAATACATCTTTCTGACAAACATTTTTGGCTGTTGTGTCCTTCTGTATAAATGACCTGAAGAGTAACCATGCATTTAATAAACCCAGATAATTCTCCACAGCCCAAGGAAGTGCTAAGTATGATTAATCCGATTAGGATATTCCTATGCTGAAGAAGAAGGATGACAGTGGGTTGTTTCTTCCCTGAACAAACCTCTGACTTCTGGAGTCCTAACACATGGTTATTTCTGTGTGTGGAAACTCAGTAAACCTGGGTTTGGCTTCATGGAGGTGGCACCTCCACCTTGCTCTGAACAGGTTCAGGGTGGGTGAACAGAGCACACCTCAGTGTGAGCTATAAGAGTCGCCCCTGAGTGACACTGACTGAGTGGAGCTTGTGAGGGGCCATTAAGATATGTGTTCTCAGCTATAGAAAATAACCCAATTAGTAAACGTTAAGGGAACGTTGCACCTAAGAACCAATATCTTTTATTGAACGCTATGACCATGAAAAACAACAGAACAAAACAAAACAACAAAACAAAACAAGCACACAAAACAACCCAGAAGTCAAGGGCCGACAAACATCAACATACACTCTTCAGCAAAGCAGGCAAGAAACGGGAGTGGCTGATCCTAGCACATGTGTCTGGCTAACATGTCTTCAAGTGTTCACACTACAGAAACATGACACAGCACATCAGCCATCCTGGACCCACAGCCAATTACTTACTCGGCATCATGCCCTTTACCTGTGAACTTGTGGGTTCTCATCAATGGGACCCATCTTTAGACAAGTCACAGCAAGCTGTGTTTATTACTTCAGAGGTACAAACCTTCATGAGGCCTCTCATCCTGTTTAGAATCCTGCTAAATGTTTTTCCCCCTAACATAAGAAAACTTAAACAATTAATATGGACCAGAAAAAGGACCATGAAATGTATTAGCATTGATCTGATTTTTACACTCTCCCGTGCTACTGAAGAAGAAAACACCAGAGCCAAAAGGTTAACAAAAAATTCCTTGTTGTACTACTTTAAAAATTAGTTTCATGATAGATAGTTGGTGGGGATTCTGTATTTAAGTTGTCATCCAATGGAAACAGTCGCTCAGAGTTTTCTAGTCACTTAGACACCAGTACCAAAGTCAACCTCAAACGCTCAGGATAGAAAGTTCAAAGAGACACTCAGATTTTAAGACTTCTTTGAATGTTCAGAAATAGCCAAGTTCTGCAAGGCTGCATGACAATGCAGAAAGGAACCTACATATCATGAAGTATGGCTAGATTGTTCTAGAACTAGCTGTGATTAGTGTTCTCCTGGTTCTCCTTCCAAAGTAAAATCAGTGCATGCTTGGCAGGAATGATTTCTTTTTGATCTAAAGTCATAAACGGGAGCCACCATCTAAGACAATAGATGAGGCAAATGCAGGTTAGCTGCAAACATTTGTGGACATTGGAGGGTCTGATCCCTCTCCTGGGGGGAAAGGTTTGCATTGCGGCTCCTCAGAGGATTGTGAATCATGAAACTTCATGGAAGATGTAATGAAAATTTCAAGCAACTAAAAGTGATAAATAGAGAAACTTTAACATTGCAAAGTTCTATAAATCTTGAAAATTACTCCTCCTCCTGTAGATCTCTCTAAGTCACAATGGCTTTTACAGTTTACTTTTCTGATCTTTAAGAACCTAAATTTACTTTATTCAGTGTTTCCCTTTGATATAACCACTTCTTATTTAGCTATGGCCTTTAAATAGCCTAATTAGAAATTTTGAATGAAATAATAGATAGATAAGTAGATGGATAGATAAATAAACAAATAAATACCATTAGGCACATAGAAGCAGAGATATAGTCTGACCTGTCTGAACTCAATGCCCATGCTATCACCAGGGCTATCAGACATCCATGACACAGACAAAATAAAGATGAAGAGATAGCTGATTAGGTAAACCACTTGCTGTGTAAGTGTGTACAAATTCTCAATGTAGTAGCATATTCTGGGGATTCAGACAGTAGGATCCTTGGGCTTTGCAGGCCAGCCATCAGTTAGAAACTTCCTCGATAGTAAGTGACCCTGTCTAGAAAAATACAAACAAACAAACAAACAAACAAACAAACAGCATTGGGAAGCACACAATAAATGTACTGCCCTATCAACACATGTACACAGCTGATCTGAAAAGCTGAGTAGATTTTCCTAGGACAACTTCCTAACATATAGTGCTCTCAAATCTGAATGCAGGTGTTTTCTTTACTGTTCACTATGTATGGCGTGGGGACCTGAGTGGTACAAAGTCATCACCAAGTGTGTTCACAATCAAGGCCCTATCGAAGTCATGTGACACAACAGAGGAGGGTGCTGCTGGAAACACAGATTCGTTGTATGTTCAGTTTTTTATTTAATTTTTGTTGTAGAACATTCAAAAAGACTTTTACCCCTGCAAGATTATTTATGATCACCACATCCATGACCCACAAATTTAAAAGTTAGGGTTTAGACTAATCTGTTTGCCAGTAGTAGAAGAAATAGTTATGTAAGCTCTTTTACTCATTGGCCACTCATTACTAAATTGCTATTCTGTGGTTCAGGTCTAAAATCTGTGGACAGCTTCAGATATGGACACATGGACACAAGCAATACCAATGGAAGGTACAGGCACAGACTCTTAAGACTTAAGACACTGTACGAGTATTCTTCTGGGAGGAGACATCACCTACACTAGGGTGATTTAGAGGAACCTGGGGTAAGTAGAACATTCTAGAATAACTATATGTTTCTTCCTTGTGGATACATGTATGTGTAAACCAATGTCACCCATGTTTAGTGTATTTTATTTGCTTGCTAAGTCATCCCTCTGGCCCAGCGCTAGTGAATTTTTAATACTCATGGACTCAGTTCCCTCACCAGAATCAACACCTATCATGTAATAGTTTTTATGAGCTTTGGAGGTACACACTGTTGCTTAGCCTATGTCATGACCAGTGCCTGGTACCTCTTTCCCTGGACTTGTTTTATCCCCATGGCATCTAGTAAAACAAAATATCTTGTCTGTACACGACAACTGTATAAAGAAAAAAAGACTGTTTAGTAAGTGAAAATAATGTTTTGTGAACATCAAAATCTCTCAAATCACTTATTTATCCTCCCTTCATTTTGGACATGTGGTTCTCTGATTTTGTTGAAATTCCTCTGGTAGAGGATCTTATAGTGAAGCTCCTAGATACCTTACCCACACTGTAAGATTTATGACTGTTGCAGCTCAGAACTGCATAGTTGCAGGGATTCACTCCACCCAAAGCTGTATTCACTTCACCAGGCCATCCTTCATCCAGCACTTGGTCCATGCAAAGGTAAATGATAACCCACTTAGCACATTTTGGTCATCAGCCCAGTTCCAGAGACCTGGCATGGCTGAGACATCCTTTGAGACTGCACTGTAGCCCATTCAGCCTCTCTTGTACCCAGTCTCACCACCTTTCCCTCTTTCCCTTTCCTTCCAAAGTGCTAATTCATAGAAACTGCTCATATGTCTTCACCTTGAGTGGGTCCCTAGGGAAAAAATAAATTGGCAATCCCTCTGAAATCAGATTTTGAAGATCTACTTTTAACTTTATAAAAATATCTTTCAAAAGCCATAGAATACCACGAGTATTTGTCAGGGGCTGGCTCTGCTTATTAAGCCTCCTGGTATGCAGGAAGCAGGACTATGAATGTTTCATGGTGTGCTCCTGTGGAACGGCCATTTTTCAGTGAATCTCCCTACTTCCCAGTTCCTGAGGGACAAATAAAACTTTCCTAGTCAGAGTTAGAGGAAGGCAGATTCCAAGGGAACCATTTTCCCCTATATTTTAAAATAGTATAATTTATATTATGAAATTACAAACAACATAAATTAGTAATTCAATCCCAGCATTCCAAGTTAATGAACTAGAGATTTCATTACACTGTTGTTCTGTTCTACTGGACCAATCTTTTAGTGTATGAATGGAAATTTCATCTTTATTAATAAGTAAATATATATAAAAAAATTAAAGGTATCTCTCTGCAATTATGTTGATGTCTCAAAGGAATGCAGATTCAATAATTTAAAACTAATCTCTTCCCTAGCATACTCCTAATCACAGTAGATAAATGTATGAAATGTGTCTTTTCCCTTTAAAGTCCCTTTAAGTGCTGTATAGCAAAGCAATTGTTCCCCAGTGGCATGTGCGGAGTTCTTCCTAGTAAGACTGTTATTGGATAGAATTTGCCTGCATGAAGTATAAATAACTTTTGACATCTCACAAGTGACCAATGTTCTGGGTAGGCAATGCCAAGATTCAAGTTCAAGGTGGTACTTTTTGTCTACTCTATAACAAGTAAGCTGTGTGTGGGTCCTTGATCTAGTTCATGTGTTGCCACCTCTTAATAATCTACCTACCATAATGTGAGGCACAGAGCAGATGCAAACATCTCATTACAGACATTTGCAATCTGGCTTTTTCCACAGGTGATAGTGGATAGTAACTTTCAGACAAGTGCAACTTTGTGGATGTGAAGTTACATTTTGTCTTGTTCCCAGTTGGACTCCTAGCCTAGAGTCTGACTTCAGCAAGTACAAAATATCTGTCTTTTGACTGAGTGATTAGGAACATGGGTATATATCAACCTCTGCCTTTTCTCCCAATGCTAACTACAGCTTCTCTCTTCTGATACAACATAGATGAATGCAAGTGGATTCAAATTAGAGTTCTTTCTAATCTTCCCATCCATGAATCGTCTCTCATTTAATAATCCCTGAGGAGTTTAGTCATGTAGTAGAAGTAATATTTTGGGGCTTGACAACCTTCATATCATTTCAATATTCAAGCATGACATAAATATTTTAAAAGGAATAAACAAGAATATCTAGGTTTTACAACAGTAGAGACTACATAGTGCAGTTAATTATCTTCCTTTTAAAATTCTATATAAATTCACAAAACTTTAAAAATTTAAAAACGTATGTCTAAAAGGACAAGAAAATAGAGAAAAATCTTCAGTAATAATAATACAAAATGAATGAAAGCAAGAATATGGGACAGAAAGCTCCCTGAAGCCCAAAACAAGAACAAACAAAATCCAAATAACTGACAGCCAACTGGTATACCTTAGGGAATCTGTGGTTTGGTTTTATGAACTTGAGGGACAAAGAGGGAAAGCAAATCTTAGAGACACACAACTTAGAAATTCTGGGACAGTAGTTCCCTACAAAGCCAAGTCCATGGATACCAGTATCCACAGGGAGGAGTGACTTAGAAAAATATGTACAATAAAAATCTTACCTTTTCATGGAGGAAAGACAAAGTATTCTCTCAGGTACAGTTCTGTCTGACATAGAGTTCAGAAAACTAGCAAAATATTTTAGTGTATGGAAATGAAATATTTCAAAATAGACTTCAATATTACCAACAATGTTGAAGATTAAAAGAATTGTTATATAACTACAACTTATCATTTCTGGAAGATATGGAGTTCTGTTTTTATTCATATTAATATAGAGCAAAATACACAGTCTCAGCTTAGGATGGTTTGACTTGACACTTTTTTTATTTTACAGTGGTCTAAAAATCATATGTATTCAGAAGAGGTTATACCTTGAAATTTTGAATTTTGATCTTTTCTTAGGCTATCCATATGCAGTAAGATTCTCTTAATGCAGGGCAACTTCTCAGTAGATATAGAAATGTTGGCTAATATTCAACTTTTATTCATGAAAAACTTTTATTCATGAAATGTTTTTAATGGTATACTAAAAATAGAGGAGACTTTTCTTAAACTGATAAAGGATATCTGTAAAAATTCCATTACTATCATGATATTTAAATAAACGTAAACTTTAAAATAGTTTCTATAAAATCAAGAGACTGTCATTGGGAAAGTTTACAGGTGCCTATCATTCCAGTACCAGTAGAGCATTGGAGGTAGAAGGATTGCAATTGGAAACCAATCTGGACTACCCAGTGAGTTTGAGACCAGCTTGAGAAACTGAGTAAGACTTGGTATCAAAGTGAAGTTTTTTAAAAAAAAAAAATCAGGAGACTGATAAGATGTCAACCAGCAACAAACATTTCTGGTCATAATTATAGTTGAGGTTCTTATTAGTTGAGGAAGAGCAAAATTAAATAAATAAATAGATTGGAAATAAAGAAACAAAAGGTTTGTAATATATAAAAATGCAATGTCTACAAAAGTATACAAAGAGTACTCCTCAGAACTGACACAGCACTAGATAAAAATGTGTTTACTAAAATTCTAGGTATAGGAAGAGCCAGTTCTATTGTTCTATGCAAGAAATGATTAAACTTTGGATTAGAAATGCCATTATTAATAACAACAATAAAGATAAAACATCCAGGAATAAATCCAGCAGAAGACAGGAAGGTATTTTATGGAATATTTTTTAAATTTTTATTAAAATATATTAATGGAGATCAAAAACATTTAGAGGCCTACTGTAGTCAAAGATTAGAAGATTCAAATTCAATGGCAATGCCAATCCTTGTGAATTTGATGTGCAGATAAAATATACTGCCAATTTTCTGGGGTTCCTTTTCCTAAATGTAGGGTATACCTGAGAACTTCAAGGTTTACATGGGAAAAGAACCAAAGAAATCCATAATGTTCCTACAGGAGAGGCTGAAGTCATTAACATTGTCACAGATAAAGACTTACAAGGATGCCACAGTAGTAGACTCTGATTTTGGTCAATAGGTTCAGTGAAGATCAAAAATATAGAGCCAAAGCTATGAGACATTTGATTTATCAAAACCCAGTGGTCAAGCCAGAGGTGAAGGGGAGGACATTTCAATAAATTAAACTGAGAATAATGGTTATAGATATAAAAATTTCAATTCATGACACTTAGAGTTCATGGTGCAGCTTCATATGTGAAAAGCAAAACAAAACAGTAAGAACTGGAAATGATGCCAGAGAGCACACTCAGGAGCTGAGAGTGAAAAAGGCTTTCTCACACTAGACCCTCACCTGGGGTGGTGAAAGGTAGAGTGGGCAAGTGTGATGGTTTGTATATGCTTTTCCCAGGAGTGGCACTATTAGGAGGTGTCACCTTGTTGGAGTAGGTGTGTCACTGTGGGTTTGGGCTGTAATATTCTCATCCTAGCTACTTGGAAGTAAATCTTCTACTAGCAGCCTTCAGAACTCTCAATTCTGCTTGCACCATGCCTGCCTGGATGCTGCCATGCTCCCCACTTGATGATAATGGACTGAACCTCTGAACCTGTAAGACAGGCCCAATTAAAAGTTGTCCTTTATAAGACTTGCCTTGGTCATGGTGTCTGTTCACAGCAGTAAAAGCCTCACTAAGACAGCAAGCTTCACTGAAGCTTCTAAACTTTAGTTAGAACGTTTATTTTCATAATGAAAATTGAAAACGCAGTGTGCAACTTAAGAAAGGATATGTGCATGTTTATGGGTATACACAGATCAAACAGAAAGTGTACGAAATATGAATATAAAATGCATGTCAATGCAAATGTACATAACTCAGTTATGAGATGATCAAAATAATTGGCTAGTAGTTTATTGGAGGAAACACATGTAGTCCTTAAGATAGTATATGTCAGGGTTGGGGATTTAGCTCAGTGGTAGAGCACTTGCCTAGCAAGCACAAGGCCCTGGGTTCGGTCCCCAGCTCTGAAAAAAAGAAAAAGAAAAGAAAAGATAGTATATGTCATTAATCACTAAATAGGTACAGATTACATCTAAAGTCTAACACCCTTTCCCACATTTCAGATTTTAAATGATTTCTAAAACCTGAAACAACCAAATGTCACCAAAAACATGAAAAGTAAGAAGTCTGTAGCACCATGGCTTGGACTATAGAATCACATGTAGGAACAATTTGATAATACAATGAAAAAACAAAAAAAAAAAACAAAAAACAAAACAACAAGTTCCAGGCAGAAGATTTTCTGAGTGTGGTCTGTAAAGCTGTCAGAAACTTTGAGAGCACTTCTTGTTTCCAATGACACGTTGGAGAGAGCAGATGTTTTTCAACTAGTTGCACTGAAAACAAGCCCAAGAGGAGAATGTAGTGACTGTTTTTAAGCGATACAATTTAAAAAGTTAAAATGATGTCTTTCTTTGAATTCATTTTCTTCTTTTAAAAACACTATTTCTGATGAAATTGTTATTGATTTTAATATATGTGTTAGTCAGTTGAGGCTGCTGTAACATAAATACTGTTTACTGCATAGCTTAAGCAGTAGAGATTGGTCCATGGCTATTGTGAAGGCTGGAATATCTAAGCTGGAGCTCTATGGTCAGCCTTCTGTCAAACTTACCGAAGGACATCATGCTGTTTCCTTGCTGGAGGAGAAAGATATCATCTTTTTCCTGTCCTTTCTCAAAAGGCTTTGACCCCATTTCTGAATATCTCAACCTCATGGCCTAATACACCTTGTGGCCTCACCTCCACACACTATCTCAGAGACTGATGCTTCAACTTACAGATTTGGGAAGAGACACAAATATTCCATCTACAGCAATGCACGATGGGATTCCTCTTAATACTTTTTTTTTCGGAGCTGGGGACTGAACCCAGGGCCTTGTGCTTGCTAGGCAAGTGCTCTATCACTAAATTCCCAACCCCCCTCTTAATACTTTTACATAAACCAATAAGCATGTAAACACTTTTGAATCATTATTTCTCCTTCTTATGGGGGTTTCTCTATGTAGCCCTGGCTTTCCTGCAACTCTTTGTAGACCAGCTGTCTTGGAACTCATAGAGATCTGTCTGCCTCTGCCTCTCAAGCGCTGGGAATAAGGGCACGCGCCACCACTGACTGCTACTGAATCAGCATTTCAAACACCATGAACTTTGTAATCTACATAAATCATAGCTCTCTGCTGTCTTTAACAGAGCCTCAGAGACAGAAGCTTGAGAATGGCTGTGGCGAACACTTTGTAAGTTGTGAATGAGGTGGTTTGTACAAGAACGCTCATAGTTAATTTTTTTAAAGAAGGCAAAACAGGGTAGAGTTGCTTCAGTTCCCAGTACAGCCCGAGGACCTGAATTTTAGTCTCAGGTCTCACAAAGCGACAAGAGACAATCAGCTTACAGAAGTTTCCTCTGAACTCGATGAGCACATGGCACATGGTGATTATTGGGTACAGGCATGCACACGCGCGCGCGCGCACACACACACACACACACACACACACACACACACACACACACGTGCACACTCGCACTCAAAGCAAAGTAAGTAAATACATTTCCAAAAAGAAACCAAAATAATACAGGAAGCACTAGAAGATCCCTAACACCCACTGGCAAGTGGACAAAATATCATATATACACCCACTGGAATAAGTGTATGATAGGAAATATCTACTAAGTATATATATGTGAATGGGCTTTAAGGAAAAAGAAAATTGAATAGCAATATAATTATAATTATTATCCAGTCATGGTGGCATATACATTTAATCTCAATTCTTCCAAGGCAGAAGCAGGCAGATCTTTATGTGTACAAGATCTGCCTGGTTGACAGTGATTTCTAACTAAAATTGCATAGTGAGACCCTGTTTCTAAAAGACCAGCAATGATAAAGTACATATGATGGATTTGGGGATCTGAAGAATATAATACTATTCCTATACAATATATTGATTAAGAGGAGATACTACTTGTTAAACACATAAAGAAAATTAGAGAAATACAACATGTGGAATAAAGAACATGATTTCTGTAGTAAACAGAAACTATGTGGCTGGGTTTCTTGGGTAATTATTTTAGATGTGCTGTGTTAAGAGGGGAGAGAGGGAGAGAGAGAGAGAGAGAGAGAGAGAGAGAGAGAGAGAGAGAGGCAAGACAGACAGACAGAGACAAAAAACAGATGGAGACAGAGAGACTTACTTTGCAAGTTTCAAACACCAAGCACCAAGCACATGGAAAATTTTAATAAACTATTAGTTTAATAATGCTCCCACACATTCTCAGTATTCTTCTCTGTGCCATGTGGAAGTTAGAGGAGTTCGAGATAAAACATGGCACTGAAACAGAAGTGGGAATGGGGAGGAAAGAGAAGCCTGGGGGATGGAGGAGAGAGGGAGTGACTCCTGACCTTTACTTGGGACTAAATCTATCCATTAAATGTGCCTCCTCCAACGTTAACCAACTTTTTTGTGCTGAGGGAAGATAACCTTTTGGAGAAAGATATCACTTGTTTGGATCCCTCTGTTCTAAAAGACTGCTAAAACAGCCATTTTAGCACTCTTTCAGATAAAGAGACCCATTAGAGACGAAAGCCAGGCTGAGCTGACTACTCCCTGAGTTGGACCAATACCATATCCAATTTGCAGAGCAGCACAGGTTACGGGATCAGAAGAAACAGCCTCAGAAAAGGGTTCTAGGGTTTGGCAGGAAGTTTTGCGTTTCCTCCTCAGGACACGTGCCCTGCTCACCCCCTCCAGTGCTCAGATGAGACACACACTTTCAGATGTGCACACTAGCAGCTGGTCCTTGCGTTCTTTCTCTGGAAATGCTGACAAAACTGCAGAGAGCCGGTAAGGGGGATGCTGAGTGAAGTGGGGAGCAGTGACTGGCAGTAATGGTCCTCTCATTTCTATTGTCCTCTCCTGGCTGCCTTATGCCCAACATTGGTACCTACTTTACCACTTCGAAATTGCATAGCTAAATATACTAGGGTGGGGGAAGAACAAAGAAATACGCGTACCATAAAGGAAAATGGGAAAGGAAGGAGAAAAGTTTTTAAATATCAAGATTCCAGCTTAACGCCTGCGCCAGCAGCTACGGTGAACGTTAGTAGCTCCAGGGACTCGTGGGTCTTCAGACACACTTCCTTTTGGGCAGTGTCATTGCTCCCTATGTGAAGAATCAAAGGCAGTAAAACACCGGCTTCTTTTGGGCCTGCTATCAGCAGTGTTAGGTCAGCTCACTCTCTCCTATGACATCCTGAGGCAGAGTGATTTACTGAAAATCCTACGAGGCCGAGCCGGCACACTCCAAATGAACCGTGTGGTGTGGAATTACCACGACGTCGAGGGAAGCTGTACCCCGACCTGTGGTGGAAGAGGCCATCTGAAGATTTTGATTGGGTGTTCACGTGCCCCTACCCTCAGGGGGTTGTAAAGGCAGTTTTGTTTAATAGAATTTAAGAGAAGGAAGACTGCCCACAGAGGTTGTTTTGCCGTCAGGGTGTGAGGAGCTGCTGAGATCTCTGTGGGTGTGAGTGTCTGGATCATAATAACCCTGAGACCCGAACACAGGACTACCGAGAACGGACACAGCGCCCATGGTGAGAGTCTCCAGGGTTAGATGAGCTGAGCAAAGGCTCTGGCAGCTTTGGAAGGACATGGATCCCTTGTGTCTCCCCAGTGACCATAATAGATCAAAAACAAGAGAAAGAAAGGCCTTCCCACCGTGGCTCAGTTTCTTAGATTGCACAAACTTCAGGGTTGTTATTATTTCTTAATTTATAATGCAAAGGTGTTAAAAAGCAAATGCCAGAAAACTAGCTGAGCTTGAGTTTCCTCATCAACCTTATAAAACGTGGTAAGACATCTGGAAAAAGATAGACAAACCGAACTAACCTGATTTTAAAAACCACTTTTCCTAGAACAGGTTGGCTTTTGAGAGTCATGTGGCCATAAGCTCATTCCTCTGGTAGAACCCCAAGTAATGGGAGCATGGATAGGGTTGCTGTTTTGAAGACACTTAGCCTGGCTCCAACTCTGTTCTGTGTCTACTAAGTCCCTGGGAGGCAGCATCTTCACCTGAAAAGCCATCTAGCGACGCTCAGCTTTGCTAAATTGGGTCATTATGCCGGCGCCACAGACAGTGTACATTGAAATGTTTGTCCTGTGCCGCACAGATGGTGAGTGTCATTTCCAACAGAACACCCGTTCTTCTGAAGCTCAGTTCCTCTCAGATGTGAGAAAAGGACGTGTATGTGGGACCTCATTTGAGGAGTCAAGATGAGGGTGGGAAGGGGAGAAAGAAGCAAAGAAACCCTCAAATAATGGTGTAGTGTATTATTTATTAAGAATCTAAAGCAGCCCAGATATATGCTAATTAAAACCCTTTCCCCCCATAGTACCAGAAGTTGAACCCCGGGTATTATGTATGCGGAGGAGGGCGTCTCGCACTGATAGTACCCAGTCCTCATGCTGATGCCTTTAATCCTACGTTCCTAACAAACCACTCAAGCAACCCTAAAATGTCCAGGACAGATTGGAAACTGAATTCTCATAAAAATTAAGTACTGTTCACGCCCACAGAGAGTAAATGATTAAGCCCAGTTTGAAACATGCTATGATTACTCGGTGCTTAGTAATCATTTCAAGAGTGATTTTCTAAAACCTTCCTCCCTGATTGTAATACCAAAAGAATAACAGTTATCAAGTATTAAGTAGCTGCTTAGTGCATGGCTCCAAACTGAGAACTTTGCTTATATTTCAACATTTGCATATTAGCACAGTCCAGTATGATAGGTTAAGTATCTTGGGTTCAAAAAACACAACCGAATTTCTCATGGGGAGAGAAGAACCCATAGTATAAGATAGCATGATGTAGACCCAACCGAGATTTGCCTCAATTTGAAGTCCGTGACTTACCTACCATTCTTCTCACTGTGATACCTGAGCTAGACACTCTACCCTGAGGAAAAGAAGGCAGACAACTAACTATACTTACAGATTGTTAACAATGTTTACTAACAGCCCAAACTGGAAACATCTTAAAGTGGAGAGTAGATGGGCAAAAGGTGGTATATCCATGCAGTGGAATATTACTCAGCAGTGAAAGAAGCAAACTATTCATAAGTACTGTAAAAGAGACAGACTTCAAAAATGTGAAAGAAAATAACGTGAGAGAGCACACAGTGTATAACTGTAGTCTATTATAATATGTTATCTAAATTTTTATATATAATTAGTATAAAATGCAAAGTTCAGAAAGTACATTCACCTATACTATATTTCTCTCTATATATTATACAAGTATTTTTACTTACATATATATGTGTGTATGGAAGGAAAAAATATATATATGTATATACACACATATATACATATGGAATGTAATATAATACACTCATTATTACTTATATATGTGTGTGTAAAGAATATATATGGAATATATATGTGTATACACACACACACAGATATATATATATATATATGTAAGTATATATATGTGTGTGTGTGTATGTATTACTTTATGGTTACCTGGGATGTAGGGTGGAGGAAAGTTTAACAGTGAAATTGTCACGAGGGATTTTATTGAGATAGGCAAACACTTTGAAACAGAAATATGGTGATAATTGTATAAGTAGATTAACGACAGCATATATGCTTGAAGAAGACAGACTACATGATATGCAAAGAATTCCTCACCACAATTTCTTCTTTAGAAAAATAAAAAGAAGCCTCTTAGGGCTAATACTGAAACAGTCAGTTATGGTACTTGCTGCATTAGTTTGGCAACAAGAGGTCAACATCTGGAACTCACACAAAGGTGGAAAGAGAGCACTGAGTTCACAAATCTGGCTGCTGCCCTCCATGTGTGTGTTGGGTCAAGCTTATGCACACACACACACACACACACATGCATACACACACACACAAGTAATATGATTATTACCATTAACAATCCTTAATAATCACTAATTAATGATCATAATAATCATTAATAAACATTTACTAATCATTAATAATTATATATTAACAGATAAGCATATTAATATTTATCAATAATTAAATCTTATTTATAATATGTTTATAAAGATAATGATATTAACAGTTTTAAAAAATAAAGCACTCCAGTATCAATGAATGTAAATTGTACTGTGAAATTCATTTCTTTGTATGGTAACCAAAATGGATAAAAGTTTGAGAAAACAGTCTGTAAGACAGCTAGCAGCTTACAAGTACTTTATATTTGGGTCATTGTATGCTTTTCTTGTTTCTCTAAACTGTCTTGGTTTTAAATATTGTATTGAAGAAATAATTTAATATTGTGACTCACTTCAACAAATGCATGCTCTTCGAGGGTAGGGCATGTGGGAGAACATGGGGTCATTTGGGGAAAGGGAAATAATAGGATCAAAATATTGCACGAAATTCTCAAAGAAAGAATAAACACATTGTTAAAGTGTTCACTCTTCTACGCATCACCCCTGATGAAGATTTTTGGTTTTAGGTAGTATCTTCATGAGTACGGAAGAAGATACGGATGAAGATACTGAGGGTCTCCTCATCTCCAGTCATGTGCTCTCATCAGTTATTGATGGCTTTTTTTTTTTTTCGGAGCTGGGGACCGAACCCAGGGCCTTGCACTTGCTAGGCAAGCGCTCTACCACTGAGCCAAATCCCCAAACCCTTATTGATGGCTTTTAAATTGATTGTTTACACCAGTGGGGGCAATGGTTTCCTATCCCCTAGCATCTGTACCTTCTCTTAAAGTCTCTTCTCGTTATCATCATCCTCTTTAATTAACGAGGAACAGTAAGGGAGGAAGAGGGTAACTCTGAGTGAGAAGGGCCTCCATGACGAAAAGGAATTGTGAACTCACTTCTGACTAGGACCATCAGAAGACTTCCAGATCCGAAGCTTCATGGGCACCTGGTGATGAGGACAAATGCTTAAGACATACCTTGGGCACTTCTCATATTTGTGGGACTAGTGAAACACATTACACAGAGTCTGGATTTCCCATGAGAAAGCAGATCTGTGATTCAGCTTTGGTAGCAAGAAGCCTTGGTCTGTTTACTTACACCATAAGTAATTGTGATACTGTTCACGTTTTTTCCGGCATGAAGGCAGAAAGTTGCCTGCTGCCCCTGAAGCTAAAGTCTAAGACTGAGGCAGACTTACCAGACTCCTGCAGCCAGGTGTGGGTCCATGGCCGGTGGCTGTGCTGAGGCATGATATTTGCATGTTTCTTTTCTTTGCCTGAAAGATGTGATTCAGCCCTTGAATCACAGTTAGAGTTGAAGTCCAGGAATTAAAGTGAGAAATTTGACTTTTGAACCAAATATCCCAACTCCAGGTAAAATACTCCATCTGCAGCAGCTAGCTGTCAAGGGGATTTGGAGGTTCCTCGGGTTAGGAGGATTGGGTAAAACCACGCTTCTTTTATTTTTTGCACAGAGGTCTTTCCTTTGTTCCGGGACAGAGAGAATAGAGAAAATAATGTGTACCAAGTATGGAACATTTCTGTGGATCTCTGCTACTGTAGTATGTATGTGCTTATGTGCTGCATATACACATATGTGTGTGTTTGGAAAGGGTAAGGGATTGACATTTTAAAGAGACTTTTAAAAATATAAGACCAGAAAGCCTGAATTGAGTTCTACACTAACCAAAGCGTTTGAATCTATAGGACCAATGGGGTAAAATTAAAGCTGGAACTCAATAGATATTAAATAACAATAATAAAATAATTGGAGGCTTTAGATTTTAATGAAGGGCCATTATATGCTCTTTCTATCAATATAATAGGCAATAAAGATGAACTCTTACTCAGTCATCATTATTAAAGACCACGTTTTTCCCCCTTCTAAAAATACAGTGCCTCAAGATGCTCTCCAGAGACTCTAATTTGCGTTGATGACTTTCTGACACCTTGGCAAGGAGCTCAGAAACTCGGAATTCTGTGTTCCAAGACTTGACCCTGACCTGGCCTCTGCCATGACACTTCTGGAACATCCTCTCCTTACCGCTTTTCCCTAGGTGACACAAGAAACCTTACCCAGGTGGATGACACTATTTTTTGTAGACAAAAATATTTTAGTTGGCAAACAGCAGCAGGGGAATACAAGGAGAAATTGAACTCAAAAGCTTGCATTGTAGGTCCAAACCCCGTGCACTCTGTGAATCCTTCTGTCAGGTTTCTGTAGCAGCCCTTGGACAGTCGACGGTGCATCTGAGATGGAGGGGATGATGGTTAGGGGGTGGAGAACACACAGTGAAAACTCAGATCATGACGCCGAAAGCCTACAGGAGCCACACAAGTAACGAGTGAGCATGAAGCAGGCTGGGGATGAAGAGTATCCACCAGCTATGTTTGGATGTGGTTTGTCCCACCAGGATCTGTGTGTTAGAACCTAGGTCCTTAATGTCATGGCATCGGATGGTTCAATTGGGAGGAGATGAATACCCTGTGAAGGGATTAATGCTAACATCTCAGTATAGGCTCTGTCTCACAAGAGAGTAGATCAGATTCCATAAGAACAGCTTGTTATAAACGAGTGAGCCTCACCCAACCCTACTCTCTTGCTTCCTTTCTTGCCATGTGGCCTCCAACTTCAGCTTCATGCAATGTTGCATCGAGAGAGTTCCCCCAGGAGATCTAGTGCCATAGTATATGAACTAGAAACAAACTGGACCTCTCTTCTTCCTGCATTGCATAGCCTTAAATGTCATGTTGTGGCAACAAAAAATGGATGGATCCATCTTAAAAACTAGTTCCTCTCCAGTTTTTCCTCAACATACAGACTTCATTTTTGTCTTTTGAAAAAGAAGTAAGTCAAAGAAGTAACTTTTCTTTTTTGTCTCAAACTAAAAACAAAATCAGAATTTTCAGCATTGAAAAGCCCCAAAAGTCTAAAATGCTGGTTGCCCTATGAAATGAGGTAATGATCACTTGACTAGTTGACTGTTATGTAGGGAAATAGACACAATGCTTCTTTACTGTCTCATTGTCATTAGATGATAGGGATCCACTGGCCTCTGTATGACTCTTCCAACTTTTAAGCAGACTATGTTCTAACTGCAAATATAGCACCCCAGGAAGGTACATGCTGCAAATCAGATCTCCAGGAAAATTGAGGAAAGAGTATCAGCGGTTCTGAGAAAAAAATCACCCTGTAGAGAAGAATTGGGACCTGGAGTTCTCGAAGACCTAGCAGAGTCATTTGGGGTCACTCTACATAAGAGAATTCATGAGGGCTGAAAGTTACCAAACACGTCTTTGGTGCTTCAGGAGAGAGCAGTCTACAAACTGAACCTTTTGTGAGTCAAATGGATTGGCTCATGAGATGACAGGAATCCAACCCTAGGCCTTATGGTAAGTGGTCTTCAGTAGAAATGCTGCCAAAGAAATGTCTCAGCTCCTCTCTGACTGCTCTGAGAGCTCGCCAGGACAGCCAGGGACTCCAGCCCTAACTCACATCCCTCAGCCAGGGAAACCACACGCACCCACACCAAGATTATTTCTCTATTTAAAATGTTGTTTACTTAGTTTTGACTTAAGTTGGTTAATGCTTATGTCTTGCCAGGCTCTGTCCTGAAGGAGGCTGAATTTTCATGGAGGCTTTAACTGATATTAACTTTCTAACTTTGAAGAAATTACATGGTCTGTGAGACTAACTTTCTCAATGAGAAAGATGGGCTTGCTAACAGTATCCCCTCATGGTGTCATTTGGTATTTCTATATCTATATCTATATCTATATCTATATCTATATCTATATCTATATCTATCTATCTATCTATCTATCTATCTATCTATCTATCTATCTATCTATCTATCTATCATCTATCTGTATCACTGCACACAAAGAGCTATCAGAGTGGTATGGATAAATAGTAGCATACAGTAAGGTCACCTGATCAGCAGCAATGGTAGCAGTAACAGTGCTAGTCCTTGCCCACGAATCCAACAACATATCGCATGATATTAGAATGCTCTCTCTAGAGAGCACGGGCCAAGCCCTGCTTCTTCAATGTCGTACCCCAGTACTGGCCTCACAGGCTGTAACTCCAGTTCCAGGGGAGCCAATGCTCTTTTGTGGCCTCTATAAACAATGAAACGTACATGTGCACAACTTCACCAAGACACACATATGCATACACATAATTGCAATTTATAAAATCCTACCTAAAGGAGAACAGAGCGAGGCACTTCATGAACCTCAAGTGGCAGACGGAGGAGGATGAGACGAAGCACAGAGCTCGGGTTTCAAGCCAAGCCAGGTTTCCCTGACGCCACCTGTGGCTTAGCGGACACTCCACATTCGTGATGAACACATCTTGAAAACTGTGAAAATCCTTGTTTTGTGCCGGCATCAATAAAACATTGTTTTGTGAAGTCTAGCTGAAAAATATATGAGCCCCTCAGACCCAGAAGGAGAGTGATCCAGCTGGGCTCATTCACTCATAATAAGTGGGATTCCAGAGTACATCTTCACAAAGTCACACACCAGAGTGTCATATCTAAACGCCGTGAAGCCCATTTGGTCTTCAGATCCTGCCAGATGGGACAGATACCCAGGCAGTCAGAACAGATGCTGGCCTTAAACAACCTAGGAGTGGATACATTATAAACATGTCAGGTCCTGGCCCTCGGGGTCACTCACTCCTAAACAGTCATGGTCTTAACTGTGGGGTTGGTAAGGATCAGGGTTCTTTGGTTCTGTTAGACATACTTAGGCAATCATATGCTTCTCAGGTAATGCTGTCTACACACACACACACACACACACACACACACACCCCATTATTTTATTTTTATCTGAGTAGATTATTGCCCTTGCCAAAAATAAATAAAAATATAAAAGCTATCCTACGACTTGAAAACACAGACCATGTTTTGCTTGGGGCATGCCTATAATTCTATCATGGGATTCTCTGCTTTCGGTCCAAGGGACTAGTTGCAAAGATCAGAGCCTTCTATTTTTTCTCTGCAGGCCCAGAGTGTCCTGTACCTCTATGAGCACTTTGTTAGGGACTTAAAATCAACACTCTAATTACAGTCAAGAGGAAAGAACATCTGAAAGCCATGCCAAGACTGAATGGAGAGAGCTGATGTGCCTTAGCAGAGTTATGTAAGTGGCTCACTCAGCCCTGTTTTCCCCACTGACACAAAGTTCTACAAATCCACTAGGCACATTGTGTCTCCTGTCACCCCCAACCCTGGCTTACATTTGAGATGATTAAAAAGAAATACTCATGTATTTATGTATGTCAAAGGGCATGTTTGTTTAGGTTGGGGTGCTGGTTCATGACATAGTGGATGTGTCATAGCACGGTTTAAGGTCAGAGGACAGCTTTCAGGTATCGGTTCTCTCTGACTCTGATGGTGGTTCTAGGGTTAGATCCCAAGTCACCATTCTTAGCAGTTAATGCCTTTGCTCACTGAGCCAACTCAAGCTCTTTAAAGTTTGGAGACCCAGCAGCATATTTGTGGGAAAGTCTGGAATGACCAGAGAAGCTGGACCGTAGTTGTAGTCATCAACAGAGGATTCCTTTGGAGGCCTTAATAACACAGTTAAGGTATTATCAACATTGCTCTTGGTTTACAGGAAACTCTGATGGCTAGGCTCAAGATCTATGCTGCACAGCCCCGGAGAGCAACTTTAAAAGACAGTTAACATTCTGTACCTTCCTCTGTCTATAATGAAAAGAAATTTGAGATTTTTAAAAGTAAATTGTCATTCACCAGACCACCTACATCAAAATCCCCTGGCAAGGCTGTTAACAGCGTATATTAGCACAACCAAGCTCTACCAGGAACTGCATCGTATTAACGTCTGTATCGCTAGGTCCAACATACTCCTTATCCTAATGTAAGTGCTCAATAAATTTGTTGAATAACATGACTTATAAATTAATAGGATCCCGAGAGGGAAGAGTCGGATGGGATTGAGTTAACCAGGCCTTTGCTTTTATCTTTCTTTCCTCTGATCTTCAGTTGGCAGAAGTAAAACAGTTGGAAAAATCCAAGTCAAAACATTTTCCATAGTTTCCTCTAAGCCTCCAAATTTCCATCAAGTCAGTAATCTTTAAGAGATGAAGTTAGTCTTGGAGCAGTTCTCTGCTGGCTAAGGCTCAAAAGAGTCTTAGTGGTCCAGAATTAAACCCTAAAGCTCAGACAAATAAGAAAGAATTCAACACCTGGTAGAGAGTGGGAATAAATGCATCCCCAGTGGAAATGAAGACTTCAAAGTGGAAAGCCCTGGGGACAGTGGAGGAGCACATTTGTACAGGTGTGCACACAGATGCCATCTATGACCTTCAGAACTGGCCTTACCACAGGAGTAAATGGCACCTTATAAGGCAAAGATTGGATCCTAAACGCCTTTGATAGGGCTGGAGAGAAGACTCAGCAATAAGATCCTTTTTACTGCTCTCGAATTGGACCCAGGTTTCCTTCCCACGTTGAGCTGTCCCCAGCTGCCAGCTCCAAAGGCTCTGATATTATCTCCTGGCCGCCATTAGTAGCTCCAACCATGTTCATGAACCCATGCATAGATATACACACATACCACACACACGTTTAAATAAAATAAATCTTCTAAGAAGCTTTTGAAACCCCAAGTCTTACTGTCCTGTCTTGCATAAGCATAGGGAATCAGGATATTAGTAAAATACCAAATCAGTGATGGCCAGACCACCCAGGATCTCACACTACTGAGTTTTACTTGACTGGGTTTAACATGAGACACAGACTGAGTCAGGTATGTAGTGCATCCCATCTTGAAATCCTCACTCTTCCGACTTCACCTTGGCACAGGCACTGGTGAGAACAAGAAGGTAACGATGCTGAGTAAGGAGCATCATGCGATGTTGGCTGATGAGAGGCACCAAGACACTCTACGACACAGTTTAACTGGCGGCTGCTTTCCCAAAGGTTAGACACTTCCTACCTTCTTTGTACCTTTCCATAGAAGGCTCCATACAAACCACAGAACCCTGGAGACAGCCTACCCCAGACCGAGTTCTTATTCTGTGTTTCTTACTAGAGCAAATGTTTGCTGTTTCTCTCACCACATCAACAGGTGAAGGGGGCTTGCTGACTTGTGGAGGGATATTGACAAGTCCTTCTAGAGGCAACCATGACAAGCCAACAAACCCGTCCTGTGCTATCTGGAAAGACATAATCTAGGAACAGTCTCTCCACCTGGGGTGGCCTGCACCTGGTGTTTCTCCACACTTTGGCTCCTCTAGGTTATTAAATATACCAAGAGCTGAGAAAGCTTGCCATTTCTGATGGGTGGTCATGTACTGAAGGGATTTGAGCCATACAGTGGGTCTCTTTCCCACAGAACAGCAGGCCATATACAAAGGACATAAGGGTCAGTCTCCTTCATCAGGACTGACTTAAAAGCTTTTGAATTTTTGGAAAAAGAAAACCTCAGATGTATCCACGTTTAGGTCTACTCCATCTGATCAAAGTTCAATACTACAGACTGAATCATAAAAGATAATAAAGTTTAAAGTTCTCCAGAGCTGGAGTATAAAAAGAGTTTATGGTCGCATGTTCAGGATACACAGCAGCTAAACCATGCGGTGCTATGCAGGGCTGAACCCTACCTTTCCACCCGACGCCCTCTATGCTGCCAGTCTGGTCTCACTTGGCCTGGATGTGTCTTCAGTCTCAGATCTTTCTTTCCTCTTCATTTTGCTTTGAATCCTAGGCATCTTCTCCTGATCTTGTCTAGATCGTTCCCAACCAGCTCTAGAGGACAGAAATGGAGTCTTATTTGAATATATTTTGTCACCTGTGTCCAGAAGTCTGCACATATTACAGAATAACTGTGAAGGGGCCCAGGACATTTGTAAAGAACAGTGCCCTGTCCTGTAACTATGTTCTGTTGCCACAGTTAATTTATTTAAAAATGTTTTATGCATTCTTGAGAGTTTTATATTATATAGTTTGATCATGACCATGATCCTCCCCCAACTCCTCCCACCTTTACCTCTCTACTCATTCAGCTTTCTCACTTTCTTTCTCATGTCCCAGCTCATTTTCTTCCTTCCTTAACTCCTGGCTTTCTGTTTTTTTTTTTTCTTTTTTTCGGAGCTGGGAACCGAACCCAGGGCCTTGCGCTTGCTAGGCAAGTGCTCTACCACTGAGCTAAATCCCCAACCCCCTGGGTTTTTTTAAGATTTATTTATTTATTATACATAAGTACACCGTAGCTGTCTTCAGACACACCAGAAGAGGGCATCAGATCTCATTACAGATGGTTGTGAGCCACCATGTGGTTGCTGGGATTTGAACTCAGGACCTTTGGAAGAGCAGTCAGTGCTCTTAACCACTGAGCCATCTCTCCAGCCCAACACCTGGCATTTCTATTCCCACGATTCACTTCCATGGTCGGCATGGGATTGCAAAAAAAATGGTATTGCAAGAGTTTAAACTCCCTCCAGGATGTCCTAGTTTGAGCAGGGCTCTTATGCACATGATTGGCTGCAAGATGTACACACGATGACACTTTGGTGTCCTCGGGTCATGGCATCCGTTGGACACGGCTCTCTCTGAGCAATCAAGCTCTGTAGTCCCATAGTGAGGCAGAGGCAGGACATCGCCACCAAGCTCCTCTCCTTCCCAGTGGAGAAAGTATTTTTTTTTTTTGGTTCTAATTAAGAAGATTAATAAAGAATCAGGACACACCAGGTTCACATCAGTCATTGCTTATGTGGCTTTTATTACTGTAATTAAAAGTTATCTTTCCTAAATTTTAGGAGGAAAGTGTTGGGATGTGCACTTGATAGCACACTGTGCATTCTACATTTGGTAACGGCGTTGTTTTCCTTCCCATCACAAGTAGAGAGACAACGTGAGACTCCGGTGGCCGATCAGCAGTCCCCTTGATACCAGCCCATCAAGAAAAAAAAACTCATTGCTTTATTCTCAAAACACCCTAAAAGAAGTTGCATGTCTTTTATTTTTCATTGATAATATGCAATTGCTGAATTTTTAAAATAAATCTTACATTTGCCCCCCCCTTCTTTCTTTGGTCCAGCTGTGGCTGCCCTTGAAAATTCTGATAGGAAAGGCATTTTTGATGGCTACTTTATAAACTTATGAACAGCTCTGCTATCCTGCTTGGACCCAAACAAGACCAACTTCAGTCTTGCAGGATTGATATCTCCCCAATGCATCAGCTGCCTCAAATTGACACCAGCTACCAGCATACCTTGTCTCTCAGATTGACCAGGAAATGTGTGCAATTCTGGGGACACTGCTCTTTTTATAGAATTTGATGGAGTGGAGTCAACCCTGGGTCAATTACTGGGGCATTAGCAATTTAGTTTCCCTGCCATCAAATTTTATTAAGAACCAACAGGTCAACTGGGCAACCTGGACTTACAAGTTTGTGGGTCTCAGCCTGGAGTTGGAGACATGGTAACGGAGAAAATTCATAGCTCACTGTTGCGTTCTGGGCATGAGTTCGCCCAGGGAAGAATGATTCTCTTAGGAAGCTAGTTGATTGCCAGTGTGTTTGAGAGTGTGTGTATGTGTGTGTGTGTGTGTGTGTGTGTGTGTGTGTGTGTGTGTGTGTGTGTGTGCATTTCTATACTATTGTATGTGCCTTCCCCTCTTGGAAATGGCAGTTCTTACTGCTGACTTCCCGCTAGCTCTCTCTCCCTGCTTCCTGGTGACTGGGAGCATGGCTGGCTGAAATGCATGAGTGTTGCCTTTCTCCAAGCACTCAGCCCTCTGACCCAAGGCTCTATCTTCTCTCTGTTTCTCTTATCTGTGTCAAAGCAGGGGGCTTGTAACATTCTCTGCACATCTCGAATCTGCACAGTTCAAAGCTGGAGCCTGCAGCTCAGTGTTTTTTTCCCCTTATCTCCCAAGTCTTTGCTGTGCAAACAGGAGTCTCAGCAGCTTCAGCTATAAGGCACCTCACTGCCCAGCTTAACACACATCCAGACAGGCTGGCTGCCTCTATAATTCTAGCTACTTCTTTGAACAAAGAACGGGGGGGGCACACAACTTTAACTTGCAAGTAACCTATTTCTTAAAACAACCTCATGGCTTTCACTTTATTAACATTTATCCTTACCATTGGTCCATGGCATCAGACCAAAGCCTTTGTCTCCAAGGACTTAACAGTCTCCTCAAGCCAGAATTTCAGGCTAGGGAGACAGTTGGTTAAGTACTTGCTATTCAAGCTAGAGGACATGAATTTGATCCCCAGAAACCACATAAAAACGCTCAGTGTGATGGAACATATCTATAATCCCAGTACTCGAGAGGCAGAGACAGACAGTTCCTTGGAGCCTGCTGGCCAGCAAGTCTATCCAACTTGGCAAGTTGCTGGCGAGTGAGAGGCCTGGTCTCCAAAGGACTAAAAGTAGATTAATAATAATAATAATAATAATAATAATAATAATAATATAAATGAATAAATAAACGAAAATTCAAAGGAGCCTAAAGACTGATATTTAAGTTTGACTTCTGATCTCTGCATGCATATACATACAAGTACATACATGAGTATACATGCCCACTCATACAGAGTTCAAATGTCTATTGACTCTCTGCACAGTATTTTTCTCAAAATCTTATGACTAATAACACTTCCATCACTCAGGTGGCATTGAGTGGAATGTTCTTCATGCCTTTGTAGCTGTGTTCAGTACTGTCTCTCTCATTCTGTGAGACTCCAGGGGCTTGGGAGGTCTGTGTTTTTCTCTCTGGTTCCCAGAAGCTCCTGTAATGTTCTCTGATGGCATGTCCTCCCAGAGGGCTTAGAAGGACTCTTGGAGATTCATACAATGAGTGAAGACAGAGTCTCGCAGAGCCAGACCCAGCAGGTTGAAAGTGCACACACAGAAATGCTTGTAGTAATAGATAATTAATAATACCCATCTACCACTGCTGCCTGTGTCAGAGGCTGTCATCATGGATGAAATCCCCTCTGGATTTCTCAAAAGCCAATCATCTGCAGTCAGAGCCTCCTGGTGCAATAAGGCAGTAGAACAAAGGCTGAAATCAGAACTTCTTTGATAAGATTCCTTCCATTTCTCAAATACGGGTAAGAAGGATGCAGTATAATCCAAAGACAGTTATCTGCCTGACAAGATTATACTATCGTCTAGTGAAGACACTCATGGGGCTGAAGACCTCTGCATCTTTCTGAAGAAATATTTGAGGGCCAATCCTAATCCCTCTTCCAAGCACATGTGACATGGACCAAGCTTAGGACACAAGGCCAAACACCAATGGTAAGTGCTATGGTTTTGAGCTCAGACCCGGAAGTGTGCAGTGTGAGTCAGAGGCTATGCAGAGGGTAATGCACATACTAAACCCAGAGATGGGGATAGGCAGGCAGACATGATTTACGAATTTGTAGGAGAGCCTGTAGCACCACTCCTGAAGCTCTGAAACATACTATATTCTCAGCCAAGCCTGCGTTCACCTGTCACCTGCTGACACTCTCTCTCTAATCTCTCTCCTGCATTGAAAGTTGAGTTTTCCAAGGGAGACCCATCCATTTCAAATATCCTAGATCTGCAAACATCTTCAAAGAAATCGAACAGAAACATATCATTTGAAACCACAGATATTTCCCACGTTGTATTTTCTTTGTTCCTTTTGGACACTTCTCTAACTTATGTTTGGTTTCAGCACTTTTTAAAGCGAGAAAACATTATCAGTGGGGCAGGGAGAACACCAGCCCAACAGAACACTCAGAAACAAGCAACAGAAGCACATTGTTTGGGCTGCAGATCCTTTTTTTACTTTTCCATATGTTGGTCTACGGAGCTGGTGATGAGGCAGAATGTCTGTCACCCCGAAAAGCTAGTCTGGAGGCTCTTGCAATGGGAGGGGGGCATGCAGCACAGCACGTTGGCCGAAAATGGAAATGGATGTGTGGAGGAAACGTTTTGTAGGTAAGGAGCCTTGCTTTCTAACTCGTCTGCAAAAATCCTTGAGACAGAGCCATGTACCTATCATGCATAGCGCATGGCTTATTTTTAGTATGCATTTACATACAAAGTTGATTCGAAGTCCTCGACGAACACTTCTTTCTGGAAAAAAAAAAGAAGTTTGCTGGCTGGCTGTTGCAGAGACACAGTCTCCATTTAAATGGCATTCATCCCACTTTGCCTTGGTGGCTGGCCATGCATCTTAAAGATAGCCTCTTCCACCATGTTTGAATAAGCAGTCCCAGACTCTGAAACCAAGAATGGCCCAGTGAGGTTTCACCATGTGTCCCGTGTGGCCGAAGCTAGAATCTGTCTTGTCCCTGTCACTAGTTGACCACCAGTTAAGCAACAGATCACCTCCAGTAAATTTATCACACTGATGTATATTGGAGGCATGCCATGATTCAGGATTAAAAGAAGGTAATACTGGTTGGTGGAAGGGACAAAGAAATGGGGTCTTTGGGGGGACAGTGCAGGAATGCTTCCTGCTCAGGTGAGCATCGTTATAGAGAGCAGAGTCTGATGAATATGCTCTTGCCAGAACCTGTCCTGCTGAGAGCTTAGTTTTAGACTCAGCCTAGAGGAAACGCAGACTTGACTTGGAAGGTCGTATAAAATATGGATTTAGTGTGGATCAAAGTGAAAGATTCCTAGCAGATCCCGAGACAACACTGGGAATTCGGTAGAAAACCGTAACTGCTTATGGAGCATCTTCAGAACAAGCCCAAGCAGCCACTGTCTCTGTGTGAGAGGCCTTTGTGTGGAAGACTTCACGTCCCTGCACTGATCTCATTTCTGCTTGGCTTTCTGGGCCCAGTGGGTTATACACTGCCTTCAGTCAGTGGGTTGGAATGAATAAGGAGTAGTATTTCATGTAATCCCTTGAAATAGCTGCCGAGTTTCTGCTTTGGTGTCTCAAGACACGACTGGGTTGGGATATCTAGAGTTTAGTACTTGGACAAGATGTGACCAAACATCTGTGGTGAACACAGAGAAGTCTTCAGATTTTTGAGGGAGTTTTTCTGAACTTTACGATAGACCAGAATTTGGTTTCAGGTTAGAACAAGGAGGCTACATAGGAACAATATTTCTTTTAAATTACTCCATACTATGAGATTACACGGGGAGCAGATGAAAGTGGAATAATAGAGTTCAATACATTGTAACTCAAGAACAAGAAATTGTGTTTGGCAGGACTTTTGAACATTTGAAACATGTCTAAAAGCCAGAAACAAGTGCCGGGCCTAAGCCTTAAACATCGGGGAATGGTTATTTGCTCAGGCCCTGCTCCGTGCTCTGCAAAGGAACCACAAACAAGGGTAGTGGTTTGTTCCATAGAATGCATTCAGTGCGATGAATCTAGTTGCAAATGTGTGGAGGTAATCTTGAGTGTTTACTATTTTATCATCATGATGTAGGTCATAGCTTGGAGGCAAACTGCCTTAGAAAAATAGGCCTTTCCACATCTCCACTGGCTGCAGGAGGAAACAAAGGAAAAAGCCACGCCTCTTCCTGGGTATTTTTAGCATGACCATCAATAGCACAGTCTTCAGCAGGCAAGGGTCCTCAAGCAAATTCATCAGGTTGTGGGCACAGTAGACCTCAGCCACATTAGTGATGCTGTTTGAGAGAGATGGTTGTGTGTTGTTCATGTTCCGTTTGTGCTGGATCCATTGTGACCCATGGAGGAGCAGGGACTCGGCCTTTGAATGTTCATATTTTACTTCAGAGCGAATGGAGCCTTGAGAGCACAATATTTACCGGTTTATAGGCTTAGGTGATGGTTTCACTGTGTGGAAGGTGGAATCACCAAAAGGAAACTAGAAACGGATTTAATTCCTATTCCTTTTCTTTTCCTTCTTCCCATTTCTTCCATGGTTCCTGACCCACAGTTTTCCTAGAGGTCAAATAAACTACTCCTATAATATCCGTCATTTGATGAGCACTGTGCTAAATGCTTCAACATGTGCCAGCATTTAATCATGTCCTCTGTGGTCAAGTATTTTACAAAGCAAACACACAAGACAGAGTGACAGAGAAGTTAAAACACTTTCCCGAGGCTGTGTAGTTAATGAGTGAGTAAGAAATGGTAGCTGTAAAACCAAAAGCTGCTAATCGCTACCCTGTGATTGATTTTCAAGAGCCACGTTGACTTAACTACGGGGTGGTTGACGGACTTATCTCTCCATTCCCGATTCTGTTTACCGTTCATCACCACACCTTTTACCTACATAGGACTTTTATCTCCTCACGCTGATCATGACATTTTAAAACTAAATTCTGCTTCCTTTCTGAGTCACCATTCATGTCTTGGGTGGACAACAACATCTGCTGATCCTACAGGGAAATGACAGAGAAGTAATCAGTGTGCAGAGATCAGTTTTCCATCCCTAGGAACAAGCCAAGAACTTGGCCTTACTTTCCGCAAAATAGTCCTTCCCAATCCATCCTAGAACCCCAAAGATCCAAATCACCTTGACTGTGGAGAACGATTGCTTAGACAGCAGCAGGTAAGAGGAGAATGCACTTATGTTACCCCTGAAACTAAATGGTAACACACACGCACACACACACACAGACACACACACATACACAGCACACACACAAACACCACCCACACACACATACCGCACACACACACCACACACACACACATACACACACACACACATACTACACACACCACACACACACACCACACATAAAACACACACGCACACACACATACACATACACACACACACACACACACACACACCACACACACACATACACACACACACACACACACACACACACACCACACACACACACATACATCACACACACACACACACACACACACAAACACACACACCACACCACACACACACACACACATGTCACACACACACATATACCACACCACACACACACACACATACCACAACACCACACACCACACACACACATACACACACACACACCCACACCACACACACACCCACACCACACACACACACACCACACAGACAACACAAACACACAACACACACCACCACCCCACCAACCACCCACAACAAACCCCACCCCCACCACACACACACAAACACACACACACACACACACCACACACACACACACACACACACACACGCACCAAGCAATCACGGACGCTATAAATCTATTTAACAGGAAAAGGCAGTGCTCGCTGGAACTAAAGCAGCACAATGCGGGAGAAGTCCCTATTGAAGATCAATGACTAATGAAAAGTTCAAGGTGAGATTCTGTCAACAAACACATTAAGTATCTGCTGTCGGCTAGAACTGGGAAGCAGCTGCAAGCAGGAAGGGTGGATGCCTCACTTTCCTTGGGGAATATGTTTATCAGGGAAGATAGACCAGAAACAAGCATCAATAAACCTTGGTGAGTGTCCCAAAGCTATGCAAAGCTGTTTGAAGCTGAAACATAAAAGCCAACAAGATGGCTCTGCTGGGGAAGCCGCCTGCTGCCAAGTCTGCTAACCCGGGCTCAATCTCTGGGACTCAGACTGAGGAGGGAGAGAAGCAACTCTGGCTACTTGTTTTCTGACAACTCCACTTGTATGCACTCGTGCATATGGGCTCTCCCAACACATGAAATAAAATAAAATTTAAAACGTGATTAATTCAAAGCTGTACTCAGAAGGGCTGTTAGAATTTGTCTAGGCAGAGATTGGGAGAATAAAGAGATAAAAATACTACATGAAAAAAGGTCAAAATGTCTTAATAATGTCCAGTGCCTCTCCTTGTTCTGATGAGCTGAGTTCTAGAAAAAAACTCATTGAGCTTTCACCAGAACAGGCTGGCTATATTTTTGTACCCCGTTCTACAGAATACTCCAAGGTTGCTTAGCGATCCCACACTAAGATAACTTGATAGAGAAGAGGATGCGTCTCTGTATTTTTATTTCACTTTTGCCGTTGAAATGGGTAGTAACTCAGCTGTTCAACAAATGAACCTAGACGTGAATGAAGCCAAGTAGCAGAAGGAAATCATGATGGAGCATAGCAAACCAAAGCTCCATGGCAGAGCTCACAGAAGCTTTCGACATCAAAGGTCATAGCTTCGACAACCCCAGGGTTGCACTCCCACAATAATACTGTATTGTAGGGCATATGGATGAGGCATAAGTACAGGATGAAGAAACAGGGGAACCAAGATCAGATGTCCTCAGCATGTAGCAGGTTTATGAGCATTTTCAGATGAAGGGGTGGGTACTGGACATGAGGTGGTGTTCCTCATTCCGGGGCTTAGCACTCCTGTAGCTGTACGGTTGGGGAGGAGGTTGTTGCCAGTCTCCAAACCCTGCCAAGGTGTTCAGGCAGTACGACTGTACAGAGAGTAATTTAGAAAGCAGATCACCAGAGGCAGCAGGAGAGGCTAGGTACATGCATATGCTAACAAAGAGAATTGGGCTGACACTGAGAAGAAAAGAAGCCAGCCTGCAAGGAACACCTACGGGAAGAACAGAAGGGGCTGTGTCCTGGCTTGGTCCACTCTTTCCAGCCCCTTTCTACTTTAAACAGCAAAGGAAGCACATGTGAAGGGTTCCTAGTAACAGTCCCCACTCTTCAGGGCCAATGAAAAATATTAGCACTTGACAAATAAGTGTGAAAGCGAGAAAATCAAATGAGGGAACACAGAGTAAATGGGGACAGTTTCTCCTGTACCATCAGCAAGCAATCACTCTGAAATCAACAGAAAGTCTCTGATGACTTAGTAACCTGCTTTTTCCTAAGCAATGGAATGGAGAATGTTTCTAGGGTACATCTGAGAGAATTGCGTAATCGTCCCAGAACCTCCTGTCCATCTACCCTTTGACTCTTCCACCTTCCCTCTGCTCCTGTCCTCTCTGGAGCATTTTCTAGTTTGATAATGGAAGGGCAGCTCTTTCCAGCAACTGGCCATTATTATCCTTAAAAACTAGCTGTGTGGATGCACAGATGGTTACGAGAAGTTGCTGTTCTCACAGAGGAGTTTGACTTGGGTTGCGTCCCCAGATCTCATGCAGGGCAGTTCACAAACACCTGTCACTCCAGCTCAAGGGTATCCGGTGCCTCCTTCTGGTATCTTCAGACACCCGTGTACACATGAACATAACCACACAGACCCATACACACATACACTTTAAAAATAAAATGCATCTTTTAGAACTATTTTTTAAATTTTCCCCACATTAACTGTCTTAAAAGAATTCTCTGCCAACTACGGGAATGGACACTTGAGTGATAATTGCCCCTGATGAATTCTCAGAGTGCAGAACACCGTTCTGATGTGCAGTTCCTTGTCCATTCAATCACAGTTTTTTTAGATCATTATTTTAAGGACCCAGTAGGCTTCCTTACTTTACTTTGATAACATCTACTATTTCTGCTTCGAAGAGTATCTCTACGATTTACATGCTGTGTATCTCTGGAAATTCCTATTTATCTTCCCTAGTCAACACCCATTCACCAACTGACCCAAAACTATCACTCCTTACAGCTTTGGGTGCCCCTAGTTGGCACTTCCTAAGTATTGATGAATTAACTCCTTTAGTTTGAATGTTGATTTTCCAAATATGATCATCTATTCATCCCATTCATGCTTACATCTATCATCTATCAATCATCTATCATCTATCTATCTATCATCTATCATCTATCTATCTATCTATCTATCTATCATCTATCTATCTATCTATCTATCTATCTATCTATCTATCTATCTATTATATATCTATCAATCAATCCATCCCAGATATCGGTTCTAACACTCACCCACCCATGTCCATCTGCCATAATAATAGGGCTTGAGAGCATCTAATTCTTCCTCCTGGCACCATTTGAAGCTCCTGTCTTATAGGTAGGAGTAGGTGTTGTATGAAGGCACCTTTCCTGGGGCATCATTCTGCCACAGACTTCCTGAGCCAGGTATGGCTGTATAAGTACAGTATGTGACATCCCTCTCTAAAAGCATATGTTGCCCTGGGGGAAACTAAAGGGACAAAACACCACATTCCTGCCCCATAGACTTTAGGCACACAAAGGACTCTTTCCAGCTAGCCTTCGAAGATTGATGGAATAACTTTTCAGGTAAGAAAGCCGAAGACTGGTCCTAGGACAATCACAGGTCACACAAAGGCACAGAGATGTAAGTCCAGGCCATTGAGGAAGTGATGGGTCTTCTTGGCTCAGACACAGTATTCATGGAGATGGAGTAGAGGCTATGGCAGCAATGAGAACCTAAGGGGTATTGTAATGTTCTTCCCACTATGAAGTCCACAGATAGGCAGCATGGAATTTCTGAGGGCTGAAAGAATTGCATTTCAAAACCAATATGGAATCAACTCACATGGAAGGGTCTATGAGAAATGGAATCTTATTTCCAGATTTTAAAATGGCTTGTTAAAAGACATGGGATGAATAGATTTCTTCACGGTATGCCACAGAGTGTGACGAGAGTCACTCTTCCTGATATTAATTGCATTTTAAGGGAATGTGGCACTCTTGTTGTGTTAGAGAAAGAGAGATAACATGTGTTCAAATCATAGCTGTCTTATTTTTAAAAGTTTTTCCCCAAAGTAAGAATTCTGGACCAAGGACCTACAATATTTTCTCTTTCTCCAACTGAATTGTTTCTTCTAAACAATTCCCTGAGATTTCTCCATTGATTAAAGTGTGAGGACTTCACTGTGGGAATCCTTGAGTTTTAGCCAAACACAGATTACTCTTTGAATAATACTGTGCACAGCGAGACGGAATATGCCTACTCTTGTGTATCTAAAAATGATTAAGAGGCTCCGACCTGAATGTGAGAGCCGGAATGAAATGATACGCATTAGGCACAAAGCAAAGGAGTAAAGTACCACCCAGAGGGCAAAAAATATGGGTTTCAGCACGGCACATCTTTAGGTCTATCAAAAATATGATAGGGCAGAAAAAGCTGCTTGCATTAGGATCCATATTGGACTCCTACGGAACTCAGAAGGTAGCCAAGTGTGGGGAGATCAGCCCATTCCTGGGCAGATCCTCAGGGCAGGACAAGGTTCTGAGAGACCAGAAATGTTGATGATTTAGCCTTGCTGTGGGCTCTACATAACGAATTCATATTGTCAGTGTGTTTGATCCTCAGGTAAGTTGTTCTGTCTCCTAGCATTCCATCCATCATTTTTCCCTTCTGTTGAGAACTGGGGTGGGAACTGTGTGTGTGTTGGGGGGGGGGTACAGTAGAAGTGTGTGGAGAGCATGGGTTATTCCTCTCTACCTGAGAAAATGTTAATTCCTGTTTTTAAGTATATAGGCTCAAGGGAGTCTACGACATCAAAGAACTCTTAAAACAACCTTTTCCCCCCATGATTTAAATGAAAACGAGGCAGACATCTATGGATTAAATTTCCCCTTCCTGTGCCTGAGGTTTCAAGACTGGGGGCAGGGGTTGGCTGCAGTAAAGTGTGATGGGGGGAGGGTTATCATCAGCATTTCCACAATGCCGACCCTGAGCCCGTTAACCCATGTGGTTATAAGCAGGTTCCCATGTTCTCTCCCTGGCACATGCATTCATGCATGTGTACCATGTGGTGAGGGAACAATCCTTCCACGGTGGATGATTTATGCAGCGTGCCAAGAGAGAAATAGGCCACACCAGCCTTGAAAGCACTTTAGTCTGGTTGTTTTGACTCATGAAGGACATTTTGTTCTGTAATTACTCTGTCATTTCTTAGGTGAAATCCTGAACAGGTTTGCGCCTTCTTCGTTGCTAGAGCACTCTGTCAGAGCATGTCTAACCACACTGGACTCTGCCTTCCAAGCTCTCTCTGAGAAACAAAGAGGAAGCAGATACTGTAAAGTGCATTAGCCCACAAGGGGAGGAAAAATGTGTTAGTACAGGAGAATTAGGGAAGGGAAATATCACAAACAATATTTCTGTTTCCTCTTGGGACCTCAAAGCACCTACAAAATACATTGCTTTAGGTGTGCGGTTCCTCTCTGCTAGTCAATAAACAGGCATTATTTTGTGTCTACGTGTAGCAGAACAGATGGCTAAAAATAGCCATCACTTAACTCAGAGGCAAAATAAACTAGAACTCCAACTAATGCAAATGAACTAATGTTCAATGTGTCCTTTAATACTTTGGGAATCCGAAGAGGATCCTAGCGTTATTCTTGTTAGCTAGCTGGTTCCTGTACTACGGATACATTTTTCAAAGCTAGTGAATTAAAAAAAGGAAAGTTTTACTGTCTCAAAATAACCCGGAATTTTACCATTTCAAATGCAGTAAGTGTGTAATGCCCCTTTTGTCCCTTACTAAAATTAACCTTTCGATCTGAAAGGTGGACTGTTATAACCTATTCTGGTATGCGCCTACAGGGCATTCTTGGGCTGGCAGAATGAATAGAGCATCAACTTAACAATGATGTTTTGGTTTCGTGAACTGTTAGCGGTTTTGATGCCGTCCTTTGGACAGACATACTTGTGGTTGAGTGGCCCATGCACTGTGTGGTTTGTGTGGTGACGGAGCAGGCACCCCAGGTCTGCATGTTATGATACAGGCACTTCATGGAGTGATCTCAACCCTTGCCCATGAGGTTGCAATGTCACAGCTCTCACAGTTACCAGTTCCTTTAGATCCCAGCTATAGCAAAGCACCCACGGGCACCATTTTGTTGTCCCCTGCCAGAGAGCTACACTGCCCCTCCTGTCCACACGGTTGGAATCCTATTAATTTGAACTCGTGAATTAAAGCACTTCAAAAACTAGCACGGAATTTAATCCTCAGATTCCTAGCATTTTGTCCTTTTGTTTTTGTCTGGAGTGGTAGTCTGCCTGTCACCCTCTTTGATGGCCGGTGATAAGCCAAACTGGTTATTATATATTTTGAATATTGTTTTTGAATGGATGCGTCGGTATCTAAAATCTTCCAGATTAATATCCCTGCCTCTCAAGTTACACGACCACACACTCAGCTTAGGCCACGCCACGCTGATTGTTTTCCAAAGCTGTTACAACAGGCCTCGATGCAGCACGAAAACAGTGACATTCCACGGTCTAAGCATGTCTGAGCATCTCACTGACTACTTCCTTTTAGCTCTTCAAGAACCGGCTGGTCTGTCAGTGAAGCGTCTTTTAACCCCTTTATAGACCCCTGGCAAAATTAATTGATGACTCTTCTACGGTTCCTTAGGCAGTGTCTTAGTTTTATTCTTACTGAATGAGACACTCTATGTAGCTTTGGGTAACCTGGAACTTGCTGGGAACAGTTTGTGCTAGTCTTGAACCTATAGCAATCCAGTCTTCCCTGTACTGTGGTTATAGACACTCGCCCCCAAGCCTGTTCCATTTTTCAGCTTCTAATTGTGTCACTTCTTGTGAGTCATAGTTATTGTTTGTCTACTATTTTCCTAGAGTCTGTATCACTCTCTCATTTGCATCCACGAGAAGAATACTTCACAGTCCTTATCTGGACACAAAAGGTCCAAAATGAAGCAAACCTTGGGTATTGCTTCTGGAATTCTCCAGGTTCGAAGAACCACTCTAGAAGGCTAAAGGCATGAGCCAGAGTCACGCTGGGGAGTGGCTAGTGTGGGAAGTCTCTATTGTGGGAAGTCTTCTGCTTACACGCAGAAGGCAGGCCACACAGTCAAGTTTCTTTGAGAAGGTAGGATGCAAAGACTGGAGAAATCAAACTCAGGGTGCTCGGCAGGATGTACGGCACCCTGAGTTTGATTTCTAGCATGACAGAGGGAAAAGTTAAGGACACATGTCACAGGAGTTTGCAGGGGGCCTCCCTCAGAGTCAGTGATGGGGAAAGGATGCTGACAGGATCACCTATGGCTTGAATGAGTCAAGCAGTTAAGAAATAAAAGGTGAAGAGTTTTAGTTTGATTGACTTTTAAAATGTGATCTCCCTGTGTAGCCCAGGCTAGCATCAAATTTATGGTAATTCTCCTGCCTCAACCTTCCAGGTGCTGGGACTATCATCATTTGTCACTGAAAATATAAAGATCTTTTCTAGTGTGATTACAAAAATCATGAAAAACACTGAAAAAACACAAATTCTCAAAGTTTAAAAATATCTCCAAGTTTTAAAGCATGATAAAGCATAAATAGATGGAGGAAATCTTTTAAACATATTTTATATATAACCTTGGGATATAAAGAATCTATATAGAAATAAGAATATGACTCAACAAACAAAACAATTTACAAAGAGAAAGGAAATTTAGAAAGGTTAAATACCACACACACACACACACACACACACACACACACACACACACACACACACAGCACACATGTATTCTACCTCCAGGTTCAGTCACAGAGAAGGAACATATTAGCAGAATCTGTTAAGAGAATTATGGTGGTAATGCGTCTGCTATCCATAGGTAAAGATCTTCTTCCTGAAGAGAGAATTGTTCCTTAAGGAAGGCCTCTTATGTGATGGAAACAGGCTCACCTGTATTACCTGAGATGATATCCTTCTTAATGTCAACTGATTCTGAACTTTAATCACTTCTAAAAATACTCTCACTGCACCATCTGGTAATACTTCCTGTAGTCCATCTCTTGTGTCAAATCTGCATTCTTGACTATAGTTAATCTCCCAAGTAAAAGCTCAACAGCTCATATTCCTGCCTCCCACAAAAACATTACCTTCCACCTTTCCTTAGAGGATACAAAGTCTTTGGACAACATTTTCTTCATTGTTCATCTTTGATAACTGCTAGCATTTCTATAGATATGTAGCAGGAACGGCAGGACCGACTCTGTGTAAATGCTGGGGGCCATGCAGCTGCAAAGGCATCTCCTGCAGGGGGACCTAATTGAGGGCTACCTATGACACCAGCATTCCTGCAGGAGGACCTAATTGAGGACTGCCTGGGAGAGTAAGGATTGCTAGTGCAAATAATGCCAGCCAATCAGGAGCTGCTCTTCAGAAGAGATGCTTTCTTGGGACCAATGGGGCGTGGGTGGAGGGTATTAAAGGAGCCTGCGCAGTGCTCAGATGAGCCAGCGGCAGCCTTTCCTCACCTGTTCCCGGATGTGTCACCTCGCCCCCAAACCCCAAGGCAGGTAGGGTCAAGCAAAGAGCTGTCCAGGGCACAAGCAACATGGAGACATAAACTATTGTCAACTAATGCATCTGAAACAAATAATGAAGCAAAAAAGGTAGGGAAAATAAGAATGCTATGCATGTCTCTACAGTCACATTGCTAATCAATAGAGGAAGATATGCTGTAACACATATGTCTTCGCAGTGTCTGCCTTCTCCTACTTTTCACCCCTCGTACTTCTTCCTCATCATGTTCCTTAGGTCATTGTTGCTTACTTGATGGCATGGTTCAAGACTTCATTTCGAAAGAGTCTAAGACATTATCAATCTTGCCCAGGCAGTGCATTACAGCAGAGCCAGGTAGAAATATACATATATATATATATATATATATATATATATATATATATTTGAACTATTGAACTATGACCCTTAGACCAAGAAAATATAAGTCTGTTGGAATGGAATGAAAGCATATGATAGTGCCTCACCAGGAGAGTAATTGTTGACCTCATGATTCCTGCATGTGGACAAACAGCATCCTGTATTTGATACTTACAGAAAGCACGTTGGCCTATCAGAGGATGTGGCTTCCCCTTTAACCAATGATACGGCTGGATTCCAAAGGCTGTTCAATAGTTCTATGAAGCAGCTGCTGAGGGATATTAAGTGTGGTTGTTTGAATAGGTATGGTCCCCTTAGACTCTTGTGTTTGAATGCTTGGCCCATAGGGAGTAACATTCCAACAAGTGTCTTGTTGGAGTAGGTGGGCACTGCGGGGCAGGCTTTGATGTCTCCTGTATTGAAGCTCTATCCTGTGTGACACACAGTATCCTTCTGCTGCCTTTGAAACAAGACATAGAACATTCAATTCCATCTCTAGCACCAGGCCTGCCTGGATGCTGCCATGTTCGCCACTTAAGGATAATGGACTAAACCTCTGAACCTGTAAACCAGCCTCAATTAAATGTTGTCCTTATATGAGTTATGTTGGTCCTGATGTTTCCTCACAGCAATAAAACCCTAACTAAGACAGTAGGACACATGGTACATTTAGCCAGTAGATCACAACAGCATGAGTACACTGCAGCCCTCCCTGTGCCACAGAATGAGCTAATTGGTCCAAAACAACACATCGTGGGATCCTATCCTACAGAATATTCGCATGGTGAAAACAGCATTGTGCATATCCATGCACTGCATATATCAAAGCCATATCTAGAATTAACGTGCATTCGGATAAGAACAGAGCATGGCCCACAAATGGTAAAAGAGCAGTCCAGTGGGACAAATTTGCCATCAGGGAACTGATCGATGATGCCACTGTATGGTCAGTGACACGGAGTTGGTCTCCTCTCCATACAGTATGGGCACCATACTAGTGGTTGTAGACATCAGTCTCGGTGAACCCCGAGAACGTGCTCACACCCCTGCCATTTCAAATATTATACTTTAAAGAGAGAACACACATCTGTGACCTTCCACTGTTTACATTTTGAAGGCTATGCAGTCTAATTACTGACAACATTTACTGAAGTCTATATAAACACAACCATATGTACACAAAATTACAGGTATACACGCGCATATTAACAATCGAGGGAGAGCACTTAGGTTATTGACAGATGTCTTGGAACACTAGAATGGCAACAGTAACCCAGTGTTTGTGCTGAGTGCTTAACCCCTTCTCCTCATAGAACAGTTATTTAAAAGTTTCCTAAACTGGTAGGTGTTTTTAGTACCCCTCAACAGATATAAGGATAGGGATTTAAAGAGTTCTTTTCAAACAATATCTCAAAATTAGCACAGAGGTGACTAAATACAGCAAAATATCATTTGTTACCCATAATGACTTCCTAAGACCACCTTTGGACTCAGTGATCCGCCCAAGAGTAATGTGGTGTAAACTGAAGTTCTGAAATGTCCAGTGCCCAGGACTGTGACCTTACCAACGTCATTTACACTTGTTGATCTTCCACATCTGGATTATACAGTCTGCATCTTTTATTATCAGCCAATCCTAGATTTTTAATTACTTGTGAACAGGAACATGGGAGTCAGATGGAAGATTGTATCGACTTTCTTTGTAGCTTTTGTAAGAGGCTAAGTGAAATGCTAAGACCAGCAGATAACAACCCTTAAAATAGTCCTTATAGATAGTTCACATGGAAATTAATATCCTTATTACAAAGCATGGCACTCAACATGCCAATTCAAGAAAATCAATAACACTTGAAGGGATTTTGCTGAGGGGATTAAAAAGATCTCCTTCTGAAAGACAGGTGAGTGAACCCCAATACTGAGGACTTCCTCGATCTCCCTAAGCTCCATTATGTTTCTCAGTGAAGCTATTGTGTTGGGGAAATACTTTAAATGCCCTCACAGGCCCCCGTTTTATCCACAGAGACCTTCAGGATTCTCCAGCCAGGACCACTGTCTCCCAACTTTCTGTGAGGAACACAGAGAGCCTTACAAGAAAATCAGTCACCCAGTTGATCTGGGTTCATTTCAGCTGCAGTACTCAAATGCCAGTGTGCAGCTCTGTCTGCTTCTCTGAATTGAATTGACCTCACAGTGCTGGAAAAATGTATCTTTCATTGACTTCTATGCCAACCACTTAATCCCTGGAAATTAATCGAGGGAGTTTGAGTTTGAATTTCCCTGGCGTTATTGGCCTCCGGAAAATCTTGTTACTTATGTCTTTCTTTTGTGTGCTACATCGTTACTTTTAAGAGATCACCACAGACATCTCCTGTTTCTGTTATCACTTGGAAAATCCTAGTGGGTTTACTTCTTAAATTGCTAATAACCTTACCCAGTCAGACAAATTATCAAGTATATGGACGACGGTTGAACACAAACTCATCTTATTTTCTGAAGGCAAAAAAATATAAAAATACCAAGATTTCCATTTTGAGAGTGGAAACTGCCAGAGCGAATTACTGGAAATGCAGTTCAACATGATGAGATGCCATAAATTATACTGAATATTTCTTTGTGTAGGTATTTGGGCCTGTGTGCTCTTATTGACGAAGCACCAGTCCCCTCGCCCCCTTTTGCTTAGGAGGACTAACAATTGCATTACCCTGGAAGAGAATTTACTTCTATTAGCTGACTGCAGCACTCAGAAAACCCATATTGTTTTGTGAGAATTTTGACAGAGAAAAAAAGTTCCCGTAAGAATGTCATGTACCCCGAACGGACTGCTACCTGCCTTGAGTCCTTTTGGTCTCTCCTACGAAAGAGCTAAGGATGGTCATTTCACCCACGTTAAAAGTAGGAGCCGGTGTGGAAAGCGTGCTCAGATACGACACAGCAAATGCGAGGCTGCATAAAGATTCTTCCCAAACAAAAGTCTGGCAGAACTCGGGAATCGGAACAGAAGGTAAAGCGGAGTTCTCCCAGGCTGCACTGGAAGCTCTCGAAGCCTGCTGGATGGATCCCCACACATTTCTCCCCGAGCGGGCATGCATTTTTGGCAATGGAAAAAGTCCTCTGTTTAGGTTCTGCTATTTGATTTTCAAGAAATTGCGGTAGTATACAAAAGTGAAAAAGAAATCAAGACATTTCGGTTCCGTATGTTTGAGGGATAAGTTTCAAGACTGACCAGAACCTGTTTGGAAGCTTGGGAGGAAGGCTCAGGAGTTAGCGGCGAGCCCCCTCCCCCGGCATTAGTCACTCTGTGAAAGATTAATCCTAACGAGCTCCTTTCTCCAGGCGGGCACACCCAGGCTTTACCTCACATACTTGCGATTTCTCAGTGTTTAGGCCAAAATGTGTACACTCCCGTGCTGATAGACGACATCTTTCCGGAAACCATTAACCACAGTATTAGCTGTAATAATTTAGTTTAAGGAATGAGGCCGGGCGGGGGGGAGGGGGCTCAGTTTTGCCCTGGAAGCAATTTTTTTGGGGGGGAGCAACATGTTGATGGAACTCAATTTTATTAATGGAGAGGCCAGTCCAGTCCCCTCTCTTTGTTCATCTTTACCGAGGGGCCACCAACTCCTCCCCTGAGCCATTGCTGGTCATTCTGCAGCAGGTTGTGCCAATAATCTGATTTCTACACTTAACGGCAGCCACTGCGATAAGGTATGAAGTTCTTTACTCAGAGTCGGATTCAGGCAGATTCCTGATGTCGCTGTCAGACCCTGAGAGGACGGCTGTACACAGGGCAACTATTCTGATCCAGGAGACAGCAGCCGCTAGCTACTTTTACAGAGCTCCCAGCACTGCCCTCACACATGGAGGGGTCACTCACTGTGAACCATGTCTAGGATAGGAGACTATAAATGCTGCCACGAGCATATCACCACAGCCACGATGTTAAATTTCACTTCCGTTCTGTGACTGCTTTGCCTTATTAAACATTTTTTAAAAAAGAAGTTTCTTTTTTATATTTTATTTTTCTCACCCATCTTGGAGATTGTTGTGACTGTTGGAGCTGAGAAGGCAAGAGAGTAAACTGAAGAAAAGAGTCACAAACACAGAGAAGCAACAAACAGAAGGCACGGATCAGGGAAGAGTTTAAATCTAGGTGCTGGTAGCATTTGATCTGAACGGATGCTCACTGAATAATTGTGCACACAGCTGTATGCCCAGAGCAGTTCTGAGGGAGGTGGGCTTTCCAAACAGACCAGCACAGTTCCTTACCTCAAACGGTTCACATTTGTAGAAAGCAGAACAGCATTAGCTAACAGCATTGACTACTTCCCACCAAGCTCTAGCATGAGGCAAAGTGCCTTAGCCTTCCCTAAACCGTGTGATTAATTAATAACATCCCCCCCACTATGTTGATAGGAAATTTGAGGCTCAGATAAAACAAACAACTTTGTCTAATACCATATACCAATAAATGGGCAGTCTGGGAATCACGTCTAGACCTTCCGTACTCATGGGTTTAGATGCTGGTACAGTAGCTCTCTCAGGACACACTGGTTAGTAGGAACAGCTCATTGGAAGAAAGGCAAACCAGAGATGGGGAAAACTCTTTACCCAGGAGGAAGAACTGATTTCCTCTAATTTCACCGTTGAAGCTTTTTCATGGACTCTCAGTTGCTCTACTGTCCCTGGCTGTTCATGGACTCTCAGTTGCTCTACTGTCCCTGGCTGTTCTAAGGCTTTCTGTATGCCCACTGTGAGACGATTGGATGTTATTTGAAGAACACTGAAGTTCTCTCCCACCTGTCTGACAGTCTGACGCAAAATCGCAAGAGAGGCTTTGATAACCGCCTGCTTACAGTGATGGTGTGAGCGCTCCGGCATGAGAGCTGGCAGATTCTATACGGTGATGGCAAAAGGAACTCTTTGGTTTAAATTAAGGCACATGTGAACTTAAATTTCAAAACTGGCGCTACACCGAGTTTGGGGGATGTTTCTACTTGCTTGGAACCACTTAGAAGTAAGGGTAGCTCTTTTGTAGCACATAAACACTAGGCATATATCAAACATCAAACACTTGCAATAGGATGTTAGTGTCTGAACTTTTCTATGATTTTTAAACATGTGGAATCTGGAGTCTGGGGAATGGCTCAGTGGGTACAAGCATTCCCTAGACGAGCGTAAAGACCTACCTGAGTTCAGATGATTACCTATGCCCATGTTAATAGCTAGACGTGGCTGCAGGTGCCTGGAACATCACCACTAGGGATGGGGGTAGGTAACTCTCAGAAGCTCCCCAGCCAGGCACTCTGGTCCAAACGATATGCACACAGCACATTGAGAGACCCTCCCAAGACAAAGAGACGAATAGGATAGAAAAAAACACCCTAATGTCTGTGTCCTCCTCTGGACTAGGCAGGTATGTGTATGGGGAAGCATATCCACACACTCACATCCAGGAAACACACACAAGATACATACTCACCTACGTACATGCATACACATACAAACTACATATGTAAAAGTAGGAAAACAAAATAAACATTAAAGTTGCATACGCATGAGAAATATGAATGAGACATTATTCCAGTGATAGGTTTATGGTTTTACACAGGTAGAAAACCTGGTTTTTGCTTATTTTCGTTTGTTTTGAATACAGTCGCTGCATAATTTTAAAGGATTTATTTGGATCGTATCAGATTTCTTTTTGACAGTGCCAATATGACGAAGGACATACTTTCCAGTAAGTGGTCTACTGCATAAAACCATTGACTGGAAATGTTCTCATCATGGATTTAGCTGTGTCTGTTGCGGACCTGTTTCAGTGCTCGCTGTGTGTCTTCAACTTCCATGGACTGCAATTTGCCTTTAGCTGATTTCTTAAGTAAAAACTACGCAAGCCCTGAGCAGTGCACGGCGCTCTTTACTACCATACAACCACGGAGCTCTGAGTCATCCCTTTTGCCTTTTCCCTCACTCTTCTCAGCCATCGGAAAGGTTTGTTTTGTGTTAATCAATCTTTTCATACTCTCACTTTCGATGTGCGCGCGCCCGTGCGTTCGCGCATGCGTATTGGCAGCTTATGTATGACAGCATCACCCGTGACACCTGGGCCAAATTTTGGATGGCAAAATGCCATAGTCCATTTCATTGTAGGCTGATCTTGCCACGAGAGCAACCAAACCCAGTCAACTGCTGTTCACTCTCAACTACGTGGTAAAGAGTTCCGCTACATTCTGTTGACTCTGCTTTAGTTGCTATAAAAAATTCTTCTGTCAGTATAATTTTATCTTTCTGGTATGTTTCCTTTTTTCTTTCTTTAGTTGCTCTTAGAAGGCTCTTTGATTCCTTGGTGCTTGGATGTCTTACTACGATGTACCCAGGTCTAGACTCCATTTTATTACCATGTTGGAGTTAGCTAGTTGTAGATACAGATTTTGGAACGGTTTCTTAATTATTTCAACACTGCATCTTCTCCATCTTCTGTATTTTATTCTTCTGTCATCCTCAGGATATTTCTTTTGTATATTACCCCACTCTGATCTTTATGCTGTATTATGAGTTATTTCCAGACACTTATTTTCCTATTTTTTAATTCCATCTTTGTCTAGGTCTAATCTTTTATTTAAATAGACATTTAAATTTGTATTTTAACTACTATGTCAAAAAGCCTCACACATTTACTTTACTTTTTCCAATACCTGACCAATCTCTTCTATATCCAAATGACACATCTATATCATGTATGTATCCATTTACATACACAAATGAATATATATTGATAATTAACTATGTATATACACTAACACAACACTACTCTTTTAATCACCATTTCATTCCCTTTGAAGTATTTGAACATTTAAACAAACTTTATAATATATAGACTTTGTATAAGGATGAGATGCATATAACCCTCTGCTTCCTATGCATACTGACTCCCATTTAAGAACAGTCTCATTCTGTGTTTTGGAATTTCAAAGCTGGGAGTTAATGATGAATTGAGATTTCCTGAATGAATTATAGTTATCCACCGAAGGCTTGCTTCTCTAATATTTTATGTTTAAGTGCATGTAGTATCCTGCTTCGGACTGATAAGATATAAGTGTATACGTTTGATACGATCTGATCCATAAACTTGAAGGTACTTTCAGGGAAGGTACAAGGCTGTAAGTGCTCAAGCAATAGCCCCTCCCCTATTTAGAACTTACATTCACACAGGAAATAATCATATTGTTTCCCTGGACAACTGGGAAGCATATTTAAGCTCATGCTATCTCATGCCATCCAGTTTCAGGTTTATGAACAATCATCGCTTTCACCTCAGGCCGTCTAAATCTTGCCTCCTGTCTCCCATTCCTGAGAACGGTAATTCCCTACCCCTTCCTGGTATTTCTGAAGCGGTAGCCCAAACTCACTGCACTGCTTGTCAAATTCCTATTTAGTTTAGAAACCCGAAGTTTTCCCTGGCTTGCTTTCTCTTTTCATCTTGAGAATATGCATATATATTTTAAGATTTCAGCTTATCTACCTAGTCCACAAAATTGGAGAACAGTGTCCAAACTGTCTAGTTTCATAGATTCTTAGATACCTTTAGAGTAAAAAGGCAGTTAATCTCTGTATATAAATTTGTCTACCTCAGTTATACCCCCAACTTCTCTGATGCAAACTGCCTGCTATGTTGGTATTGTATACTTATTCATAAATACACATTTATCTGTGTATGTAAATGGCTATATATATATATATATATATATATATATATATATGTAGTCATGTCATCTTAGAAATCACTGCTTGCCCGCTCCTGCTTCTGTCTTGCCCAGCTGTTTCTTAATTATTTCTTCTGACGGGGCACATTCACCCTAGTTCACAAAGCAGTCGTAATTCCCAGCAGACAGCAATAATGTCTACTACAGTCAGGCCTAGTGCAATTTAGTCATTCCAGTCTTGGTCACTGAGCTAGATATTCTGGATGTCAATAAGGCAATCAAGACTCACAGCTCTTAAAGCACCGGCTGAGCTTCCTGTTGCTGCTTGTTTCATAAGCCCTAAGTTGTAGGCTAGAGATTTACCTAAAAATTGAACATTATCATAAAAATCACTGTTTCGAGTGATCTGTTCATAAATCTAAACTCTATTTATTTCTGGCAAATGATTCTCCCTGCAAATAGATCAGTTGGTGAATAGGTCACGGTGAAGGTCAAACGCTTTCAAGTGATCTTCCAACTGTAGTTTGCATAGATTCTCCATCGACGTGGGCCTCAGACTGAGTTCCTCTTGGACGAACTAGGAATCTGGTATTCCAACTTTGTCTAGCTCTGGTCTTTAATCACTTCCCCTGGATACTTTTTCTGTGTTCAGGAGCCACAATCAACTATTTTTATAAGATGACTATTTTAGTTCAGATGATTAGATGATTAAATAAAGTGAAATTTTGTAAACAATACGTTTCTATAAAAGACTGGCCATAAACATATTCAGCCGAGCTAATCGTTTTGATATTTATTTGTAAGGTTGGACCAAGTACTAGTGACAAAAATGGAGATAAGACATCCTTTCTCTCTGGACTTTTATTGTTGTTCTCACTGTTGTTCTGATTTTGCATGCTCAATTTCCATTGTTTTGTTAGTGAAACTTTAGTGGCAACAGGAGCTTCACGACTAAAAAAAATGGCCATTTAAAATGTACAGTCTCAAAACATAGATATTCTCAATATTTTAGTAATAGGACAAAATGCTCTTTTCCGTTTTCTATGAGTATAGTACAAGGTGAGAAAAAAACTCCACAAAATTAGCAAGGAAGGGAACAGAGCTGATTAGAATAAAAGCATGGTGCCAATGTGCAATTTTTTTTTCAAGAGGATGTGGGATGAGCTGTGAGAAAGCAAAGGGATGAGGAGAAAATTGGAAGGAGATGAGGAAGGAGCTGCTCAGAGTGGGAAGACACTGTCTATACCTAAAGGCTGAGAGGGACTGGGGGATATCTTCAATTCCCCAGACAAAGGTGCTGGCAAACAGTTTGGAATGGCAGAGCAGAACAAAGTTCTTGTTGGGAGGGGACTGTCTTGTAAGGAGGGGGTGTCAGAGGGAGTATTTGGTAGGGTTTTTTGGCAGAATTTATTCAACTGGATCTTGTAAAATTTATTTCTGGAATTTGGAATCGGAAAGTTGGATGTAACAGAATATTTAAGTAAAAATAAAGTATGTAAAATATACCAATAGCAAAAAAAAATGTGAAGTCAAGTCTTACATAACTTTGAAAACATTAATCTTATTTTTCCTCAGGAAATGATTATAATTCCAGCCATGACTGTACAAGAGATTAATTTAAAATTTAAAAATCTTCACAGGCTCTAATTATCCTTAATATTCTGGAGATAGAATGTGGTTTTGTGAGCATTAGAAATAAAAATAAAGTATATAGCGCAATGGAATGAAGTAGGAAAACCAGCCGAGCCTGTTTTAGAGAGGTCTTAATACCTACTAAACAGCGCTCACAGAGGAAACATGTATCTTAGGGTGTTGGTCATATTCAAATCCATTAGTCATATTCAATACGTTTTAAAATATCACTATATACTTAATAAATGTAATTCAGAAAGGGCTGCTGATTTTCACTTCCCTAATCTGCAAGCCCTCGGTGCTCACAAAGAACCCTACAGTCTCACTTCACTTCTGGGCAGAGATTTAATAGCTGTGAGCTTTGTCGTGGTCTCATGTTACTAAGACTTCATTACTTTTACATGCCACTCTACAGGACACTTACTAATATACTATTAAGTATTATCATAAATAATTAAAACACAACTACACCCGACAAAATGAAAGAACAAAGTGTATTCTGTATGGCAGTCAACTTGTATGTGTATGTTGGCTGGAGAGAGGCAAGCACGCATTTTAAAAATAGAAAATCAATTACTGTGAGACCTCAGTTGGACTGCAATGGACCTACCTCTCATTAGTGTGAGTTAGTGAGGTCTATTCCTGGCTTCTAGCTACCAATTAAATCATAGGGCCATTATATTATTAGTAAATTGAAAATATATGTTATATTAAAAAAAAACAAAACAACACAAGTACCAATGAAGCTGTGTCTTCATGCCAGTCTCGCCGACCTTGCCACATCCCCACTCCTGGTTGATTTGGCATAGCCAACACTTTTGCCTCTGTCTTGCTTGTAAGAATTTTATCATCTCATTAATTGGCTGACATTTATCTGGTAGCAACGCAGTGCGGTCAACAGTCAAGGCATGTTGTTCAGGGTGTATTATTATATATTATATTCTTTTCCCTCAAGTAGTCTCCGGTATAGTTGAAGAAGCAAAGTGTGAAATGAAAAAGAGAACAAGAGGAGAAAGAACTCCTCATACAAGACACGAACGATGGAAATTCCAGGCAATGACAAACAGAGACTGGAGGTACACATTAGGTGTCACTGAAAGCCTACACTGAAAGCCGGAGATTATTGGATTAAGTATAGATCACACGTAACCCACCATCATCCATTTAGTCCAAGTTCCCCGTGTATGCAGCGACCATGAAATCCATGTGTAGAAATGTGACAGTTCCCCTCAGACTACAAGCATCCGGAGGACAGGGATACAACCTTGTTCTTAGCCCTTGCCCCTCCTCCACACACCGGGTCAGCCTCAGGGAGCAACAGAAATACAAAGTTACAGAAAGCTGAGGTCTAGGTGAGGATGTATCCTCAGAGGTCTTCCAAGCAAGATTTGGCCTGCAGCCCGCAGAGTTCAAAGCCAGGGGATCATATCTGAGGTTTGCAAACATCCCCCCTGTCCGCAGCGTTTTGAAGATCAGGAGCAAAGTGAACGCGGGGAGCTTAGACAACTAGAAATAAACATTGAGCAAAGTAATAAGGGTTGGCCAAAATTAACATGTGTTTGTGGTGTGATTTACTCAAATTTGGATAATAGCCAGGCTTTCTTGGCCGGTCCCATGGAAGTGTGGTTATTTCTCTGTTGTTACGAATCAGCTCATTATTTCTGAAGGTAAACAACTTAAGTCACGTGACTCTCACTTTGGATAATCTCTGAGAGTCCTGAGTATTTTCCATCTTACAAGCTGGCTCCTCTCATGAAAGGAAGGTAAAGGTAACAGAGTCGTGCATTCAGAATAAGTTCCTTCTCTTAGCAGGTGGCTGCTAGCGCTGAGCTGCTCCAAACAGATAAATTCTGACTCTGTTGCTCCATGGTAATTCATTCTACTAGGTTTCAGTCCAGACTGCAGCATCTTCCATCAAGATCAATGTCCTTTCTGAGGACCGAGGACCTGTCTCAATAGTGGGCAAGGCACTCTGAGCTTGCTTGGGACTCTAAGAGATGCGGAGCTGGGTGTGAAGGGGAAGGCGGGAGTGCACTATTTTGCAGGGAGAAGCTAACCTTACCAGACTCCAGCCAGAAGGCAGTGCATGCCACCATGCCAAATTCTCCATGTAGAACTCCCCCGGTAGCTCTCACTGACCCTTGGGCCATTACCAATAGCTTTCATAGGCTCTGTGCAGCCCTGAATGGGTGCCTCCGTCCTGTCTAACTTGAGCAGCATTTAAAACCTTTCTTCCCTAGTGAACAGACACAGCCCTAGTTGTCATATGCCCTTTATCCTCTATCTGCAGCTTGGTATGTAGTCACAGTGTATTTTCTTCTGATTGTTAATAATTCGAATAACGCGTTTTGATTAAGTCTACCCCCCATACTCTCTCCTGAAATTTCTCTCCTATCTCTCCCATCACTTTTACCTCCTACCTTCATGTGCTCCGTTTTTAAAACCCACTGAGCCCACTTAGTATTGCCTGGATGTGCATGGGCATAGAACCATCTACTGTCTCCCAGGAGACACCTTCCTGAAGAAAACTGACTCTACCTCCCCTAGCGGCCATCAATTACCAAGAAATCCTTGGTTGGGGGTGGGGCTTGGTAAGCCCCTCCCCTTTCCTTGCTGAGATTGTTTTGTCTGGCTTTATGCCCTGCAGGCTTGTCCGTGTAGCCAGAGCTGTGGTGAGTTCATGTGCAGGCACCCAGCTCAGTAAGATCCTACCACCGCCATCTTCCTCTGAAAACGTACATCATGGGGCTTGAAAGATGGTTTAGTAGGTAAGAACACTTGGTGCTCTGCTAGAGGACCAAATTTGTTTCCCAGAACCCTTATCCAGCAGCTTGAGGGCCCCAGATCACTCCAGTTCTTGGACATCTAACACACTCCTCTGGCCTCCCTAGGTACCCACAAATCCACCGTGTGAGTTCACACCGACCTACATATACATAAATAAAATCAAGATAAAAAAAAAGACATTGCAAGGTGATTGCATGCCTGTAACCTTTGAACTGAGGAGGCTGAGGCAGGAGGATTGAGTTTGGACTAGTCCACCATGGACTCTGTAGCTGTACCTGGTCTCAGAAATCATAAAGAACAGTCTACTTCTTTCTGTGCTCTGACTGAAATGCTCTAGCCCCTCCTCCCCTCCTCCAGTTATGCACAACTATTGCCCACAGTTTCTTTAATTCTTGGCTTGGTAATTATTTTCCCAGGAATGCTTTCTCTAGGACCCTCCCACCACCACCTCCACCCTAAAATGAGTGAAGCTGACTCAGATATGCCTACACGGCACCATATAATTAGCCATCACATTGCTTAGCACTTGTACTCTTAATTGATTTATTTGTATCTTTATCGGATAGATGCTTCTCCCTCAACAAACTGTGAGCTCTAAGGAGTCAGTGGGGATGTCAGTTTCTACAAAATTCAATCCCTAGGGGTTAGCTTCTTACTTGGCCTGCAGTATGTGCTTAGTAAACACAAGTGTGTAAATAAACAAGTGAAAGAACACAGTTCTCTAATAACCACAGTTCTCCGATAACGATGAGGTCTCAGGTTTTTCCTTTCTCCTGGGCTTAGGATCCTTTCCTAGAGTTTTCATACTATTCCCTGCATGCTACCTTGAGGTTTCTGTCTCCATCAGTGCAGCTGTAGGTTTTCAACTGATTTTCTTACATAGTGGGCGAGAGAGTGGTAACCACTGAGGCAGAGGGTTGTCTCCAGAAAGTCTTGTATTGTCCCACTGGGGGTGGGTGACATCTGAGCTTCAGAATGTCTACCCGCTTGCAGCAACAAATCCGAAGTGGAAAAGGGTCAGGAGACCCTGAAGAGACCCTGTGTGTGCGAGTCCCCCGGGCTCATTCTCTGCCTCTTGAAAGGAACAGTGGACATTGTAAGGTTGTAGCTTATTTTTCTAGACCAACACATGAAATTTAAAGGGAATTGGTGAATCAAGGGGTTGGCTTGGTGGGTAAAATGGTTGACACGTGAGGATCTGGGAACTGATGTCCAGAATTGATGTAAGAAAGGAGAGGCCACACAACTGTACCATTCCAGCATTCCTACTGTGAAACGCGGGTAGAGGGAGAATCTTGTGGTACTGGCAGACTGGCTGGTGATAGTCAGCAGGAGAACCAGTCTCAAAGTTTGGAAGGTGAGGCTTGACACCTGCTGCTATCCCTCTGATTTCTACACCTGTGCAATGGCATGTTGTGCCTGTGCAAGCTCAGGCACACACACACACACACACACACACACACACACACACACACACACACAAGAAATAAAGAAAGTTGGATTATACTAAAAATGGAATGCTGTAATAAAAACAACGGTCAAAGAAGATCTAAGTTCACTTAAAAGTTTATTGTTCGGAGGCTGGTAAGATAGGTAATGATACTTCCAAGCCTGACAACCTGAGTTTAATCCCTGGGACTCACATGGCAGAAAGGGAAAACTGACTCAAAGGCTGTGTTCCCTGGTCTTCACAGGACACCGTGGCATGTGTACATAACCCTCATAATAAATAGTACATCTAACCCCCCAAATTTTAAGTTTTCCATTCAGGTTTTCCTAATAGAATTTCTAGTAGTATGAATAGATTGGATGTTCTTCATGAGTTCATAAAGGTACACTGGCTTCTCCTCATGGAGTGCACAGGTTAACGAGTTCTCATCATCCTCACAGAGAAATGACATTAAGGGTACACACTGCCTTGGACCTGTTCATCCTTACTGCAGGGAAGTGGACCATGGTGGCCGGTACAGAAAGCCTTGGGGCAGATGGTCACTGTAGAAAGGGAGGAAAACAGCAAACAGCAAAGACTTAGAAATCACTGAGGTCGCAGTTTCTTTCCCCGTGCATTTTCTCAGCCAGAGTTCATCCGGGTCCTTGCTTCTGCCTGCCTTTACCAGGCCCAGGAATAGAACTGGTGGCCATGACCACGCGGTCCCAGGGAGAGCAGAGGGCGGGCTGCTTCCAACAGCATCAGCTGTGAGAATGCACACACTCTCTCGGGGGAGAGCTAGCAAAGCCAGCCAGGGCCTGCCCGGGGACTTGTTTCCAGTCCTCTTTAGAGTTGCCATAAAATGGTAGAAAGTAGTTTCGAAACCTCCTTTGAGCTGTTTTATCGTCTGCTCCCTTTGCCACCAAAGGGTAAAGTTGATAAACTGCTAAATCATCAACCTTTGTATATTTCATTCGAAACTTTAAAATTTTAAATACTCACTTTATGGGCCCGATAAAGCATGGCAGGGGCTCGGTACTGCCCTCATTGAACTCCTGTGGTGGGTAGACGGGATATGTTTGGTTTAATAGCGCGCCGAGGGGCTCTCCGTAGCCTGGATTACTGCCTCAGTCCATGACTCACTGATTGGAGAGAGGAACGACTCCTGGGAAAGCAACAATTTCACATATTTCCAGGGAAGAGGCTGGGCTCAAGATAGAAGCCTTCCAGTGTTGATTGGGCAAATGAATCATATTTATTGGGAAAGAACTGCACAGATGAAGTGGATACGGATGAGAGTGGGAGGAGTCCAGCATCATGATCATTTAACACCTTGGGATATTGATGCATTCTTTTCAACATAGGGAATGGACATTAATATCTGGGTTTTTGTTTTTTTTTTAATCCCAGTGTTCTGTGCAGTGCTTGGTACATATTATATGCTCAATAATACATTCTTTTTTTGATCAATATATAAATGAGTAAGTAAGACAACTGGAAAAGCGTTGGATGGAATGGTGGCTTTTTGCTGTTTTTCTAAGGTTTCTATCAGGAATGTCTACTGTGTGACTTGGACCCCAACAATTCATAACCTCAGAGCTTTGGGGTTGAACATCTGACCTCAGGGTGTGAGCATAATTATGTTCCCACTGGAGAAGGGACTGCTTTAGGGTTCTGGAAGCTTCCTTCCTTGTGACAACATGGCAGACACCAGCCCTCACATACAGGTATCTTCTTCATGTATGCCAGATTCCAAACGTCTTCTTCCTCTTTTTGTATAAAGACAGTGGACAAATTGAATTAGGGACCCAACACAGTCCAGTTGTACTTCTTCTTAACTCATTATATCTTTGAGGTCTTTGTTTGCTAACTAAGACCATATTTTAAACAACCACAGGTTAGGGCATCATCGTACAGATTTAAGAATCGGGTCAAACATCTTTCTTGGACCATGAACACATTTGAAAGTTGAATTACATAATGCATTTACAAGTTCTATTATATAACTATTCAAAGAACATCCATTTATGGAATGTTTATTTACACATCTATGTATATACATATATTCTGAATGTCAACAGATTCCAAACTCATAGATTCTGGACTCAAGCATAAGCATAAATCAGAATTTCCTTTGAGCTAATAAAGGGAACTAATAGATAAGAATGTTTGAGAAGATCAAAGCTCAAGTTCTTTGAGTTTCCAAACTATCATTTGAAACAGATCTCTTATGAGCCTTCTATAATGCTGCATATTTAAATTAGACTTTCAGAGTATGATAGCAGTTGAGTCCAGTGATTCCTTTTCTTTAAGGAGTTCAAGAGCTTGGAGTACCTACTTTCAGAAGAGCAGTATTTTAAATTCACAAGCTTTAGACCCATGTCTGTTTTGCTGATGGGTTTCAGCAGTTAACATAGCCCTAACAACCAAATTCTCCCTACTAAGCCTGACATGGTGGTGTGTACCTTTAATCCTATCCGGCAGGAGGCAGAGTCAGGGAGATCTTTTAGCAGTTCCAAGACATCCAGAGAGACCCTGGATTAATTATCAATAAGTTAATTATCAAAATTAAAAGTTAATTATCAATAATAGTAGACATTTGTAATTTTTATATGAATAATACTGTTATAATAAAATATGACTTTTGTTTATAATAAATGTGAATTTGAGAAATGTTGAGTAAAATGGATGTACTGGTTTTAATATTATTTCTATGAATTTGTTAATGTATTTGGCCTCACTTTTATCTTTCTGTAAACATTTCCCTCTACCTACCAGTATCAGCGTAACTTAGAACTCAGAAATTCATGTTCCAGCTCTATAAAGCAATGGCTGCATACAGACAAAAATAATTGTAGGCTATCTGGCAGATTATAGTAAATATATGGAGTATTGGCTTTGTAAAGGCACAGAGATGGCCTAAACCTTGTTTGGTACCGTATTTCTCTTTTGTCACCTTTCTGTAGAGGCCTATCAATACATGAGGTAAAGGCAGCCTAGGATCCCAGAAGATGAGAACGCTGGGGTCTGTGTCACTTTGACTCCTGGGAATGGATCATGTGCAGTATGCAGTGGGAGATCATGTAAATAGTGACAAAATGTATGAGTTATAAAATGTGCTAAGTTTCTTCTTGTTACTAAGGGCTCCAGAGAAAGCTGGTCTTTCCCACCGTTCTTTAGGGTTTTAATGTGGTTCCTTAATATTGTCCTTTTGGGTGTTGAAGATGCTGTGTGGTCATGTCTGGCTATGCTCATGGTTCCAGCACTGCCCTCACTCATAACAAACTTTGAGGGAGAACGTAACTCCCTTAGAATGGTAACAGATGAAGCCAGTGAAGCCAACCACTGTTTAAAACAGTTTGATCATTTGAGGGACAGTTTTAAGTTGGGACTGGGGAGCCCAGAGGATGTGTTTCTCCTTTTTGACTTAGCCCAGGGAACCCTTTACTGTTCAAACAGCCACAAACCTTTAACCCAGGATTGGGGGGCTGTCACAGCAATCTTTCAGGGTTCAGAGGTGCCTTCTTCTCCCAAGCCTTGAAAGGCATTGACTTCTTCCAAACACAAGGGGAAAAATTATATCTCCTTTAATTTCTCTCCTACATCCTAATTTCCTTTCTGAGACTGTTCAGTTCTCTGAGGCTGTAGCCTAACATCAGAAAAGCCTTCTCCCCACCCCCACCCCCAAAGACGAAAAAATTTCCATTTGTCTGAAATACCATTCAGAGTGATTGATTTTTAAGCTCTGAACTCAGACCCGGAGCCTAAAATCCAGGCACTGCCAACTGGGTTGGGATTTGAAATTACAAGGACGGACGGAGTTCCTGAGTTGGGATGTTTTAAGCAGTGGGGGCAATTGCTTTTCTCACCTATCTCTCATGAGACGGAGGAAAGGAAACATTTAAGAATTAAGAAAAGAAATTCTACAGCTTTCGAGTCACCGCTTCTTGCTCTGCTAGAGGCAGAATTTCAGTTTGCATTTACTCCGGGAAACTTTGGTGAGGAATTTAATAAATCTTTTGGTAACTGTGAATTGTTTGAAAGGAGAGTTGTAGAAGACAAAATAAATAACAGAGAAAGGAAAGCATACAGCCCAGTCACTTTATTAAGGCTGGACTTGCTAGCTATGTAGGTGTCTGAGAGTATAATGGGCCTATTTAAAATAAGCAAGGCATTTCCAGGGTGTGACTAAAAGGATTTGGTCTACTGGAAAAAATACCTTTTGAATATTCTTCAGGAAACAGTAAGCACAAACAATGGTACAAAGACATCAGGAAATATAATGTTCATTTACTTTTTTTTTTTTTTTGTGGACTGCGGTTTTTTAACGGATGGAATTGTCTGTGGCTTACTTCTTCTTTCTCTTCCCCACCCCCACCTCAGATGTGCTGAACTGTTTCCTTGTGTGCCGTTTTAAATACAAGTATTTGTAAAGGGAACACGATGTTAAGAGAGATGTATAAATAAGACAAGTGCTAATTGCAGTGTCTAAAAGGAGAGCCCTCACGCTGTAAATCGTGCCATGACTGCTTACACAGAGAAAGGGACAGTTACCATCTCGAGTTGTGCCTTCCCTCAAGTCACGGGGTATAAATCTGGCCTATAAATGGTCAGGAGGTACTGTACTGTGTAACTTGTACAATGTTCATAAAAGAAATTAATGAACAAATAAATATTCTCGGATGGACGAGCTGGTAAGAATATAGCTTGCAAAAAAAAAAAAAAAAAAAAAAAAAAAAAAAAGCCTTCTGCTTTAGTTGGCAAGGATGGCTCTGAGGTGACATTTCTTTGAATAGTGTGCCTGGTCTCACAGAGATTAAATGCTTAGAGAGAAATCTCAGTTCCTGACCTGACAATGGCTGTCCACATGAGGCTGCTGATGGTGAGGCAGCAGGACTTCCGGTAACAAAACCGACAACTTACCTGAAAATCTGAGACCTAAGTATTCATTTATATCCCCCAAACTGAAAGATCTACGAAGAGGGATGACCTTCCTCACAGAAGTACTGAAAGAATAGCAAATCTGTTGGTGGATCCTGGTTTGGAATCGGCAGTCCAGAGCTGTTATGGCCGAGTGGGTCACGCAGTTGACACCGCTGGGAACCGCCTTGGCCAATGCCCATTTCTCGGCTGGCGTCTAAAGGACTGTGTCAGGTGGCAGCCACTCTGAACTTTGAGCGTGCTTGTTAGGCCATGAGCAGCTTTGCCACAGATAAGTGTGTCCTACTATCCCTGACAGGATTACAGGTGTCTCCTGAAACGAAGAAGCAATTGGTTTCAAGACTCCATGAGGGCACTGGGATCCATGGATGTTCGAGTCCCTTACATAACACTCATATCCACCCACATGCTTTAAATCATTCTTGGGTTACTTGTAATACTTAGTATATTAAACATTATCATGAACATAGTTGTATTATATTGTTCTGAAAAGAGTGTTCAATTTAATAAAATATTTTTTATTTGCTTAGTGGGGCGGAGTCCGTAGGTTCAGACGGACGACTGTATTTCTACTTATTCTTGCTTTTATAACATCTCTGACTTCCACCATCCTCATTCTCTTGGACCCACATGCTCTCCTTCTCAGCCTTGTATCCTGACCCATCCAGTGAGAGCACGATTCAAACTTCACTGCCTAACGAAGCTCCCCAGCGTCCCGCCCCCTAGAAATTCTCCACAGAACCTGGCTACACATGAAATCCATTTTTCTCAAAGCTGTCACTCTGCCTCTTGTTCGCCTTCAAAGTAAACCGAACTCCTTAAAAAATCAAGGGCAATATCAAACACGAAGATTGCTCCCCACACGAACATGTAAGAAGGGGGCTTTATACGATGCAAATCAAAATCTTAGCCCCTTGCTCTATGTCCGAAGTCGAAAACGATCACTTAACACACATTTTATCATTTTAAAATATCACCGAGGACCTCAGCACTTGCATGCTCTATTCTGCAGCCTTTCAGCGGTATTTTCTGTTGAGCAGATGTTCTCTCCCGTTCTTGTTGGCAGTGCGTGAATCGAACTTCCATTTGTCTGCAGTGAAAGTTCTGTCAGACATTTTAACAACTCCTGATAGCTAACGCAATTCCACTATAATTATATATATATATATATATATATATATATATATTTAAAAGGTGTAGACTATCAAACGGGAAACCGGTTTATCATTTATCAGCATCAATACTTTAGCACATTGAGTTAGGAGCTAGGCAGAGCCAGAGGACGCCAGTGAAGACAAACAGCGGGCAGGATGCGATGCGAATCACTTGGGATGAAGAGCTCCGTGCAGTTCTGGAGACGGTATGATGCACAGAAAAAGCAACCTTAAAATAAACACGTTTTGAAATTCTCAAAAACTGTGGAATAATCCAGCCAAAAAGTGACTTTTAAAATGGGGGAAAAAAAGAGTAGGTCCACCTGGTGTTGTGGCTGTAAGATCAAATCCCCCAATCTGCCCGAGGTTTGAATAGCAACACATCTGACGGAAGCTGGGCGTGCCTTCCCCTGCTTCCTATGCACTGTATTGATGAGTGTAAACGCTGAATTCTGCAGAAATGCACATACTCGTCCTGTCCTATAGCTGTCTCATGTAACATAAGGTTGCCAGAGAGAATGTCGGCTGAATTTAAAGACAGAATGGTGGTTTAATTTGAATTTTGGATAAACAACAAAAAAATTGTTGGTTTATGTTTTCCCGGCAAATACAGTATGTGACCTATTTACGAAATTAAGTTTGAGTTTTATGTGAAGTCACATTTTAAGCGGGTATCTTTTAGTTTGGAATTTATTGGGTAATTTATAGCAATTGAGAATCAGTTGGTCTGTGTGTGTTTGCTTATACATGTGCCTGATGGGGGACTCTCTCTCAAATTTATGGCCACTTTTTTTTTTATTATTCTGAGATAATTTGAGAGAATATAGCCCTCTCTTACACCAATAACCTTTTAAAGAAACAACTATTATTGCATACCTTTCCTATCTATCTATCTATCTATCTATCTATCTATCTATCTATCTATCTATCTATCTAAATATCATCTATCTAAATATCTTCTATCTATTTATCTATCTAAGTAAATATCTTCTATCTATCTATAGAAGATATCTATCTATAGATATCTTCTATCTATCTACCTATTTATCTGGTCAAAATATAAATATAACATGATGAGTGTGCTTTTTGTTGTTTTTGTGTATGTGATTCTAGGAATGACCAGTTTGTTGGATAAACAATCAGGGTCCATCTCTAGGAGAAGACAGTTCTTCCTGTCTTGAAAGTCTTTAGTTCTTTGTCTAGGGTTGGGAGCCCTGAGGTCTGCTCCCTTCTGCAGTACCATGTCTGTTCATGTTGCTGTTGTCCAGGTCCTGTTTGGGTACCCGTTTTTAGGAGACATTGCTATTTTCCCAGCCCTCACTTTCTGTCCTGTTACCGAGATGCTCCCTGAATCTCAAATGCTAGAGTTGTTTTGTAGATTTGTTCACCGGGGCTATGATTCCCCATGACCCATTGATTCTGTAATTCTGTTGGGCTGTGGTTTTTGTGCTTGCCTCTGCTTGCTGTTATGAAAAGCTTCTTTGACAAGGGATCAGAGCCTGTACTTACCTGTGGATATAAGAATAAGCTTAAGAGTGCCGTTAGGAATTAGGGTGGTCTAACGCAGCAGCAGTAGTAGCTTCTGTTCTAAGACCCATCACCTCACTGTCCAAGGCTCGTTGGCTAGGTTTCTACCAGATATGATTTCCCTCCTGTGGAGCGGACTGGAAGTCCAATAGGAGAGCGGCTGGTTGGTAACAGCTAAGATATGAGTACCTTTAGGGATATCTTGCAATACCAGTCTTTGGTGTAGTTCACAGGCATCACAGATAGGTAGGGCTACTGACTGATTCTCTTCTGTAGCAGTTACCTTGTACTTTCTGGTACTGTGGAAGAGGCTTTCAGATTAGATCTTATTATTTAAGTGTGTGGTGTCTTCAGCAATAGGGGTCCACCCTCAATCCTTGAGAGGCAACTGAGTATAACAGCAATGACCTTTATTGTTTGGGGAGTTCTTACTCTACCCTGACCAACATCTCAAATAGAAGTGTTTTATACCTGGACCTGGGGACAAGCATTGGCCTGTGTGAGAAGCTTTATCAGACCAACTATACTGATATGTAAGGGGAAATCAGATTATCTCTTATTTGACACAGTGATAGAATTTACTTCACTACTAGACTGCGCCAATGATTATCTCTGACAATTAAACCAACAAACTTTCCTAATTTAGGAAATAGATTTGTATATATGTAATATAGAAAGGAATAGATTATGTCTATATGTAAATATTATGATTGCTTCATAATATTTAAAGACAGCTATGTTGTTTCAGTCTTGACCATCCACTTGTATATTTTCCATGTATTCTTTTGACTTTCTTCTGGATGAGGAAAAAAATCTCCATCCTTTTAAGCTGCCACCCACAATGCCTTAGTTTTGACTATTCTTCGATCTTAGTATGATTCAATATTGTTCAGACTCTGTATTTCTCATCAGTCCCTTTTCACAGTACCCAAATGTTTAGAAGAGCAACTTACGTCAGGAAGAGTTTCTTTTGGCTCATGACTTGAAGAGACACATAATTCGTCATTGTAGCAAGGCATGACAGCAGGCAGGAGTTCACATTTTTGTATCTCCATTGAACAGGAAGTAGAAAGCAGAGACAGGAAACAGGGACTCTCTTTAAAGAGAAGGGCTTGTCTCTAACTCCTCCATTAGAGTCCCCTTTGCTCGCTCCAATGGTTAGCTGCAAGTATCCTCATTGGTATCAGTAGGGCTCTGGCATAGCCTCTCAGGAGACATTCAATTAAGGGTCCTGTCAGCAATCACTTCTTGGCATCAGCAATAGTGACTAGATATGGTGGCTCTATATGGGATGGATGCCCAGGCGAGGCAGTCTCTGGATGGCTTTTCTTTCAGTCTCTGCTCCACTCTTTGTCCCTGTATTTCCTTCCGTGAGTATTTTGTTCTCCCTTATAAGAAGAACTGAAGCATCCACATTTTGGTCTTCCTTCTTCTTGAGCTTTATATGATCTGTGAATTTTTTCTTAGGTATTCCAAGCTTTTGGGCTAATATCCACTTATCAGTCATTGTTTTTAATAGCTGAGTAGTACTCCATTTTGTTAATGTACCACCTTTTCTATATCCATTCTTCTATTAAAGGACATCTGGGTTTTTTCCAGCTTCTGGCTATTATAAAAAAAGGCCGTAATGAACATAGTGGAGCATGTGTCTTTGTTGCATGTTGGAGCATCTTTTGGGTGTATGCCCAGGAGTGGTATAGATGGGCCCTCAGGGAGTACTATGTCCAGTATTCTGAGGAACCACCAGACTGATTTCCAGAATGGTTGTACCAGTTTGCAATCCCACCAACAATGGAGGAGTGTTCCTCTTTCTCCACATCCTCACCAGCATCTGCTTTCACCTGAGTTTTTGATCTTAGCCATTCTCACTGGTGTGAGGTGGAATCTCAGGGTTGTTTTGATTTGAATTTTCCTGATGACTAAGGATGTTGAATATTCCTTTAGGTGTTTCTTAGATATTCAGTATTCCTCAGTTGAGAATTCTTTGTTTAGCTCTGTACTCATTTTTAATAGACTTATTTGATTCTCTGGAGTCTAATTTCTTGAGTTCTTTGTATATATTAGATATTAGCCCTCTATCAGATGTAGGAGTGGTAAAGATCTTTACTCAATCTGTTGACTGCCATTTTGTCCTATTGACAGTATCCTTTGCCTTACAGACTCTGCAATTTTATGAGATCTCATTGGTTGTTGATCTAAGAGCTAAACCACTGGTGTTTTGTTCAGGAAATTCTCCCCTGTGCCTATGTGTTCTATTCTCTTCCCTACTTTCTCTTCTATTAGTTTCAGTGTATCTGGTTTTATGTGGAGGTCTTTGATCTACTTGGACTTGAGCTTTGAACAAGGAGGTAAGAATGGATTGATTTGTATTTTTCTACATGCTGACCTCCAGTTGAACCAGCACCATTTGTTGAAAATGCTATCATTTTTCCATTGGGTAGTTTTAGTTCCTTTGTACAAAATCAAGTGACCATAGGTGGGTGAGTTCATTTCTGGGTCTTCACTTCTATTCCATTGATCTACTTGCCTGTCTTTATACCAATAATATGCAGTTTTTATCATGGTTGCTTTGTAATACAGCTTGAGCTCAGGGCCGGTAATTCCTCTAGTAGTTCTTTTATTGTTAAGAATAGTTTTTGCTATTTTGTTTTTTTCTTTTGTTATTCCAAGTGAAACTGCAAATTGCTCTTTCTAACTCTGTGAAGAATTGAATTGGAATTTTGATGGGGATTGTATTGAATCTCTAAATTGCTTTTGGAAAATTGCCATTTTTACTATATTAATCCTGCCAATCCATGAGCATGGGAGGTCTTTCCATCTTCTGAGATCTTCTTCAATTTCTTTCTTCAGAGATTTGAAGTTCTTGTCATACAGATCTTTGACTTGCTTGGTTAGAGTTACACTAAGGTATTTTATATTATTTGTGGCTATTGTGAAAGGTGTCACTTCCCTAATTTCTTTCTCAGTCTGTTTATCCTTTGAGTAGAGGAAGGCTCCATTTTGCTGGAGTTGTTTATCAACTCTAGGAACTTTTAGGGCCACTTAAGTATGCTATCATATCATCTGCAAATAGTGATATTTTGACTCCTTCCTTTCCAATTTGTATTCCTTTGACCCCTTTTTGTTTTCTAATTGCTCTGGCCAGGACTTCAAGTACTATATTGAATAGGTAGGGAGAGAGTGGGCAGCCTTGTCTGAAGGGGTTTGCAACCTCATAGGAAGAAAAACATTATCAACCAACCAGACCCCACCAGAGCTCCCAGGGACTAAACCACCAACCAATGAGTACACATGGAGGAACCCATGGCTCCAGCCACATATGTAGCAGAGGATGTCATTGTCCAGCATCAATAGGAGGAAAAGCCCTTGGTCCTGTGAAATCTAGTCTTCCCAATGTAGCGGAATGCCAGGGTGTTGAGGTGGGAGTGGGTGGGTGGGAGTGGGGGCATCATCATAGAAGCAGGGGGAGGGGAGACAGTGTCTGGGAGAGGGGGGAAAGGGATAATATTTGAAATGTAAATACATAAAATATTCAAGAAAAATAAAATTAAAGAAAGAAGGGCTTGACACCTTCCCACCCCCTGTGCTCCACTTCCTCTCGCTAAGCCTCAACCTCCAAAGACTTCCACAACCACGGCAAATCAGTGACACCACCTGGGGTTAAAATATACCAATTTTCCAGATGGGAAAATCACAACTTCCAACCCTAGTAAGGACCTTCTTGGGACCAGGTACTGTTCCATGCTTGGGAAAGTTGGTTAATGAACAAAACAAAGATGTTCGTTTTATACATCATGTTAAAGCAGTAGAGATAAAAATTACCAAAAATTAAAAACATTCAAAACTAATTGACCAGGTTGTGATTAGTAGTCAGAAGACAAGCAACATGATAGGAACGGGCTGCTTTGATAGGACCCAGCTAAGGAGACGCCTATGGAAGTACAGGTATTTGATTTTTGACTGTCACTACCAGTCTGCTTCCCGAATCCTGCCTGAACTCTCACAGTAAATTACAAATGAATGTGGGGGTGTTAAGCCACACAACCTACATTTATTCACCATCATTGATTTGTGGGATGATATTTGGTAACTTCCAAAGTTGCATGCTAGCACTCAGGTTGGAAGTTCCCCAACTCTGTCCGATGCGATGTATCAGTCGGCTTATTGTTCTCCCTTAGCGACATTCTCCAAGGATGCTTCTGATTACTTTGTCCATCTGCGTGAGTGGGTTGACAGTCCCAGGGGCCCTTCACCTTACCCATTTCCTTTCCTCTATCCCTGATGACACTGAAGGTCTTGGGAAATAACCTCAGGGTGTGTTTCTTTGCTCAGGTATCTTCTGGTCATTCCTAACGGACACATTTTAACCAGAGAATCAACAATAGCATTGTCTCCACCTGGTTCTCATACCAGGTTGTAAAGTTCAAAGCCCATCAAGGAGACACCAGTCCCTCACCAGGAGATCTTTACATTCTCTCCTTTCCATAGAATCTCTGTTCTTTCCTGGAAATTCTGGTCTCCTAATCTTTAATCTGATACATCTGTAGACTACCTTCGTAACTTCCTTCCTCTGCCACATCCACTATAAGCCAGTGCAAATTCCAACTTCTCTCTTTCCCAGGATTCTCTTTTGTGTACAGTAGGCGTTTTAATCATATTGATTGATAAGCTAGTATGTGTCTGAGATACTGCATCATGTTCTGTATTTTCAAAGTTCCTCAAAGCATAACTTGGTTGGAGATGCTGCTTTTAATAAAACGTTTCTCTGAAGTTACATTTGCACGTATTTGTTTACAGTTGCAAACCAAAGTACTAAATGATAGGAGTTTAGCCCTCCACGGAGGGAGAAAAGTGAACATTCCACTTAAGTTTAACTTCACACTGTGAAGCCTGAAGGGCTGTCCTTCTGCTGAGGACCCTGATCTTTTGCCTAAGACAAGATCAGCAGACAGGGCTTAGCAGCCACCATGCCGGTGACCCACTAAGCAATTCTGTTGTAGCAACTAACATTAGTAAACAGAAACAAAACAACCCTGTTGATCTTATGGGGAATGGCACACCGGGGCAAAAGTGATCTAAGGATTCTCCCAGCCCTGCCCAGTTCTTTCCTCCTGAATTATAAGCTAATTTTTACTCTAACTCATTATTAGGACCAAGAGACAGGTACCTTCATGAATAAACGGAGATTGCAGGAGTAAGTAAACGGGTTCATAGCCCTGCCCAGAGGCTATGGCTTCCATTTCTAGAAACAGTCTTCACATGTATTGACTTCTCTCCCTTCCATGGATATTATTGTGCTTCTATGGATGCTCCCTGAAACCATTGTGTGGCTCCCTTCCCTTCTGTGTGTCTTCCTAGACTCTACTATTGGCAGTCTGGGCATGCATCCAATGCTAGCAAATGAAATCCTCTTCATGCAACCAAGCATCAGGATTAGATACCAGCAGTTAAATGCTGTCTTTCCCACCCCATACCCCAGTGCTAGCATATACACTCTCAATCGGCTGCTCCTTTCCTCTTCCCCACCCTAAGGAGGTGTTTATATCTGTGCGGGACATTTAAGGAATCCCAGCCAATGGTCTTTGGCATGGGGTGAGGGTGTTCCAGGCCCAGAGCAGCCTCCATTGCAAACAGGAACCCAACACCACCTCACCACAACTCTAGCTGTCTAACTCCATGCCTGACTCTCTTGGAACAGGTCATTCTCAGAATTATGGGGCAGTTTGATAAGCTGGGATATACTAATTTATTGGCCATTTGAAAGAGAGGAAATTTTATTATGGATTACTCTGCTTTCTTGAAAATGTTTTCTTATAATTAAAAACATCTGGAAGGCATTTTAATATATCATAAACAAGAGGAAATCCAAAGCACGTGACTTCAAGAAAATGATGCAAAACGGCTCCTTGCCAAAATTTACTGTAATCTGTTTTTCTTCCCCGCCCCCGTTTTCGGGTGGGCATGTGGAGGTAGAATATTCAAGAGGGAAGGGCAAATGAGACAGTATTGGTAATTTTGCAGAGAAAACACTTAATTTAAAATTACTCCATCACTGGCTTTGCCCAGTGTTGTAAGACATTACACACTGGCGGGGACTCTGAAATAGTCTTGGTTTCTTTTAAAAAAAATAACTTAGTCATTTTTACTGGTAATTTTATTTCTGAAATGGGCAAATAACTAAGTAAACACAAATGAAATTAGAAGATTGTAATCAGGAGATCGGAAGTGAACCAGAGTGGGAACTGCTTCCAGGGTGAACTTAGGTAAGGAACAAGCTGTCTGCTTGGGTTTCATTCTTCCTTTGGAGTCCATCTTCCAATTGGATAATGGCATTGTAAGAACAGCCCATTTCTTTTTTTTTAATTTTTATTTATTTATTATAAACAAGTACACTGTTGCTGTCTTCAGACGCACCAGAAGAGGGTGTCAGATCTCATTACAGATGGTTGTGGGCCAGCCACCATGTGATTGCTGGGATTTGAACTCAGAACTTTTGGAAGAGCAGTCAGTGCTCTTAACAATTTACGATGATGCAACACTTCAAAGGCTTCCTGATCTGTCTTTCCTCACATGTGGAAACCTCCAACATACAGCAAAAACTATATACTCTGCAGATCTTGCTCTCTGCTTCCTCCTCCTCCTCTTCCTCCTCCACCTCTCCTCCTTCTCCTCCTCTTCCACTTCTCCTCCTTCTCCTCCTCCTCCTCCTTCTCCTCCTCCTCCTCCTCCTCCTCCACTTCCTCCTCCTCCACCTCCTCCTCCTCCTCTTCCACCTACTCCTCCTCCTCCTTCTCCTCTTCCTCTTCTTCCTTCTCCTCCTCTTCCTCCTCTTTCTCCTCCTCTTTCACCTCTCCTCCTGGCCTCCATTTACTTTGCCCTTCCTCTCCCTTCTTTCTTTTCTGCCTTCTATTTGTTTCCCTGAAACAGGGTCTCACCCTACCCCAGGCCTGGAGTTTATGGTGCAGCTCAAGCAGCAGGCTGACTTCAAACTTGCGGCAACCTTCTTACCCCTGCCTCCCAAATGCTGGGATTTCAGATATGGGCTGCCATGCTCAGCTCCTAAACATGAAACTGTATGGTAAATAGCCACGAAGCAGTGGAACTGCATTTCTTACAGTCATGGTTATCAGGCCACCCCACCCCACACACTAGCCCCTCCATAGAGTGACCCTAACAGTGACAGTGAGGCCACAGACCACCCCACCCCATATACTCGCCCCTCCATAGAGTGACCCTAACAGTGACAGTGAGGCCACAGAGCACCCCACCCCATATACTCGCCCCTCCAAAGAGTGACCCTAACAGTGACAGTGAGGCCACAGAGCACCCCACCCCATATACTCGCCCCTCCATAGAGTGACCCTAACAGTGACAGTGAGGCCACAGACCACCCCACCCCATATACTCGCCCCTCCATAGAGTGACCCTAACAGTAACAGTGAGGCCAGCGTTTACCTTATTTGGCTCTGACTCTCAAAAGCACACTTAATAATTCCATGAAAATAACAATGTACTTTTTTGTTTGGTGTAGAGTCTACTTTAAGTATATAAATAGTTTATAAAAGCTCATTGTACTGCTATAAATCTATAATTACACAAAGTGTATGAAAGAAACAGTAGCATTTTATATAATGCAGGAACCTCTTATTTTCCTGGCTCCATTCCAGGCTGGTGCTGTGAGGAAATTCAGAGTTAGGGCAGACAAACTGTGTGCAGATCCTGACTTAAAGTCATAACAGACTTCTCTGGGTAGCGTGCTCTTCTCCAGGATATGGCGATAGTATAACCTTTATTTTCTGTGAATTAGCGTAGACAATTCATATACAAATGTCTTGAATGATGTCTAGCATATGGCACGGTACTGACGATGCTGGTAATATTACTGGTACTATTGTATCCATATTACTATTGTTCGAATAATTCCATAAAGGCCCAGCTGGTGACAAGCCATTCTGTGTTTTGTTCTCATTCTCTTTGTGTATATTTGGGAGATGGATATTCTCCATTGTTTCTTTTCTGAGCAGAAAGTGGATCGATTGATTTCATGGTCAACACATCCTCTTTACCCCCTGCAGCTCTGTAGAGGTAGATGCTGACTTCTTTTTGCTGGGCTCTAATGTGGACAGGTGAGAAGGGTCAGATATGACCCTACTTCTCTGCCCCAGAAGAGAGCAATTAACTTCAAATTATCTTTGTGTGCATTTAAAGCCAGAGATTGTGAGAGCTGATATGGCCAGGAAGTGAGTGAAACAATCATTCTACTAGACTAGAAAAGCTCTAGATGTAAGTCTCCCCAAGCCAGGGGATGAAGGACTGATAGACAGAGAAGGACATTAATGCAAATGGTAGGAGTTGAAAGTAACAGCAAAGATCAAAGGATGTAACCTACCCCCTCTATTAGTACTCCCTACATCAATGGGTTCAAGTAGCCTTGGATTGAACACTCAGACTGACCATAGTACTTCCTAGAATTCTCATTTGTGGGGATGAAGCAGGATGATTGAAAGGTTCTGATCAACCCATGGTACACAGAGAGATCCTTTCTGACAGAAAAGTATATAGTGGATGATAGCCATCTACACAATATTTGCATTGCATTACGTATTTGTCAGGATTGAGAAGTGACTTCATGTGCAGGTAGGAGTAGATTACACACACACACACACACACACACACACACACACACACACACACACACACTGCGGTTTATGCAAAAGACTTGAACAATTGTCAATTTAGGCATTCCCAGGTATGAAGTCCTAGCACTCACCCCTCTTCCACCCCATGAACACTAAAGGACAATTGTACTCAGCTGCAGTATGAAAGATTGAGATAAAATATCAGTATTCATAGATTCTAATTATATATGTATAATAGATGAATAAATATATATGTATATATCAGATATACATCTATTTACACACACATATCTATCTGTCTATCTATCTGTCTGTCTATGTCTGTCTATCTATCTATCTATCTATCCACACACAGAGAACACTTCCTTGTAGAAACATATCCTGAATCTGTTCTGGTAATTAGTGTTCATATAAGCCCTGCTAGGAAGCTTTCATTTTCAAGATTGTTGAGACAGGGTATGAAAAAGTTGGAGGTGAGGAGCAGTGTAGAGTAAAATGAGAACTGGGGTCCATGCTCTGTTCAGAGCCTGGCCTGGTTTCAGAGCAGCAACTTCTCTGAATTTCATGTACTGTCTCTCATAGACAGAATGATACAACCTTGGTGACTTTCTAATACGGAGTGTCAATTGAATTATGTAACCTGCTTTGAGTTTCTCCTCAGTACAGAAAGAAATAAAATGTAGCCAGAGTTGTTGTTAATATCAGTGTTCATTTATTTTAAGAATCTAGAAGATGATATGCCTATTATTATTGGTCACTGTTATCATCAAGAAAGACAATGGACTTAATACGGAAATGTCATGTCCAGTAATAAAAATACGATTAATATGTATTATGAATTCATGTATGTTGCTATATCAGTATATCAGTTTGTCTTTCTTTATTAACAATACAGATAACTTTGGGAAAGTTTTTAAAAAAATACTCTGTCTACCAAAATCGATATGCATTGGAAGTTTTAATTACATGCTATAATCCAAAAAATTGATTAAAATAAATGTAGACATTAGTGCTTTCAAAGATGACAGCCAATGACTTATCAAATTTATGTTAAACTAATGTTGAGAGAGAGACAGAGAGAGAGAGAGAGAGAGAGAGACAGAGAGAGAGACAGAGACAGAGAGAGAGCGAGCATGTGTGTGTGTGACTCATTACAACACTACGTCTGAAGTAGATGGTAGTTGGATTATATTCACTGCTCTTCTGACTCCTTTGTCCTTAATGAGAACATGGGACAGCAGACTGAAGATTAGGACTTCAGCTGCAGATTAGGTGAGCAACAACAGTGTTTAATTTCAAAGGAAATTACAAGGCTAATTTGCATCAACTGGTTTAAACAAGAGTCTACCAGCGACACTAATCTGAGAAAACACTATACGGAGACAGAAACGAAAGGATAAGGCCAAGAGAAGGCTTTTGCACGTTCGTATTTCAGAGTCCCGATCTCTTAGAATGGATGGTCTAAAGTGTGAATTGGCCTTCCCATTTCATTTCGACACTAAATACAAGAGAGTTTTATTTCTGGAAAGGAGTCTTTATAGGAACCTCCATGAGCCCAAATACAGTAGTTGTCAGTGACACCAGAAGCATGGCTTAGCATGTGCCCTTGTACGATATAGGAGATCTGGGATTTCATCATTAAAATTTCTGCAAAGAAATGAGTTTAACAAAATAAGCAGTAAACTACCGATAAATTCTAATGTTTAATAAAAAATAAAAGCTATTTTGAAAGAAATCTATGAGGGGGTGAAATAATATGTGCTTGCATATAAAGAGAATATTAATGCCAGTTTTAACAATTCTGTTACAGCACCAATCTATTACCTTTTTCTCATTTTTGATCTTAGGCTGTGGTGATATTCTTTAGATCATAGTTCCTACTCCTATAAAAACAACTTATATTATACTGTAAGCCAACATGTGTACATACTTTTCAAACAGATATTTAGTTTTTGCTTGTGGAACCATTTCCAGATTAGAAACTAAAACAGAGGGGGAAAGAATATCTTAACCAAATGTTAAGAAACAAACAAATCAATGAACAAAAATCCCATAAAATCTCTCCAGAAATAGAAAGAGTAAATATATTGAAAAGTAGATAATGGTCTTTCATTTAAACCTTATTAATGTAAGAATGTCTGTCACAATGTATTAGACAGGAAGGGTAAGGAATAGTTGGGATATTATTCACGATGCTCATGTTAACATATGACTACTGTAAGAGGTCATCAGTAAATTTTAAAACAGTGCCCGATGACTCTTTCTCTGTGCTCCGTTCCTGATGTTATCTGGAAAGCTATAGTCAAGCTCTGTAAATAAATAAACCAGTAGAGCCCTTGGGGAAAAGTCCTTAATCTACAAGACAGTGATTTTTATAGCTTAGAGGAAAATAAAGTTTAGGAAATAAACTTTCATGGAACAGCAGTAAGAATGAGAGAAGCCTGCAGTGTTGACCAAAGCACACGGTGTTGTTCGTTAATTCATCGGAACAACATTGGAGCTAAACAGGGCATTTGGTCCGCTTTGGAGAGTTAGAGGGAAGTGCTCTCTACTCTCAGGGATCATAGAGTCTAGGATCTTATCCCTGAAAGCCTTTTCTTTAGTTTTCAGACAATTTAGATCTTAACTCATCATCCATTGGACCAACTGTTTGGACTATAAAAAGCATGGGTATATCTGATGGGAAGTAATGTTGGAGAAACAAGGTGTGAGTTCCAGACAGAAACGTCATCTAACTAGCAGCTCTTACTTTCTCAGTGAGTACCATTAGAAAGGAGGGAATAAAATCCAAATTTCTTCCTTTATAATAATATTATTAAGAAAAAACTGAATTATCCCTCGATACCTTTTTCAGAATATGTGATATGAAAAACCCAGGTCTTCTCACTCATATAGTTCTTGAACACAGATTGGCTTTAGGATCCTTAGTCACAAGAAGGAGCCGCTATGATTCAAATATGAAATATACCCCAAGAAAGCACATATGGTAAAAGTCTGATTCCTAAATATTGCACCCATCACTATTTTGCTCATGGAGACTCTGACCTAGGGCAGACCGGTGGGAAATGGGAAATGATTGGAAGATGTAGGCCTGGAAGATGCCTTTGAAAGGTATCTTTGGTACCTGTTTCTTTCTGCTTTCATAGAGTCAATTAGCAAATGCAGCCCTGCAGTGTTTTCTAGAACTTTGTATGATCCAGGCATCTGCAAGGAGCTCAGGGTCCTGAGCTATGTGACAAGAACAGCGAAGCTGGTTGAAGTAGAACTGAAGGTGATTATGGCTGATGAGGAGTCGAGTTAATGGCACTTAACTTTTTGAAGCAAAAAGACTCTTTGACCATGGTCACAGATTGCCTTTAGCAGGATTAGTTTAGTGTCCCTGCCGAAGACACTAAGACACTTATTTCTAAGAAAAAGATTGGAGAAACAATCATTGCAAGAATTAGGTGGAATAATAGAAAGGTTTGGAGTGATCTACAAATTATAAAATGTGACAGCTGAATGAACTTAGGAAAATGGAATAATAAAAAAAAAAAAGACAGTCAAAAATTATGGCCGTGATTCAGAGTCGAATAACTGCAGTTGTGTGGCTTGAGTATTGACAGGCGTTCAGACTTGGACAAGAAGGAAGAACTGTAAGGAAGAAGGGATGAAATCAATAAATGAGAGAGAGAAAAAGAAGGAAAGAAAGAGGAAGGAATAAAGAAAGGAAGAAATGGCAGAAGAGAGGAAGGGAAGAAAGGAAGGGAGGAAGATGAGGTTAACTACAGAAAATGAACTATATGGTGGCTAAAGTTAGATCAATAGAACACAAGCTAGAGTTTTTGAAAGAGAGAACCTCAACTGAGAAAATTACCCTTCCCTAAGGCCTGTGGAAAAGCCTGCTAGGGCCACTTTCTTGATTAATGGCTAATATGGGAAAGCCCAGCTCACAGTGGGTGGGTTCTACGTCAGAGTTGGTTCTCCTGTGTGCAATAGGAAGGCAGATTGAGCAAGCCACATGGAACAAGACAGTACACAGTGTTCCTCCAGGGCCTCTGCACCAGCTCTGCATTCAGCTTCCTTTCCTGCTTGAATTTCTGCCCTGAATTCTCTCAATGATTAACTGGAGTATAAGCTGAAATAAACCTTTTCCTACTCAATTTGCTTTTGGTCATAGTGCCTTCCTCACCATAGCAATGGAAGCCCTGACCTAGAAAAATGAAGACGTCTTAGTTGTAGTATTTGTCATCAACCCTGGGTGACCTGGGCAAAAAAGTCTCCTCGAGCACTTAGGAACTTCTGTGAGCTAGCTCTAGCTCTTTACTACCAGAAGTAAAGTCTGTGAAGAGAAGAGGATGTGGAAGGGTCACGAGGCCTTCAGCTTAGGACATAGTGAATTAGAAGTGACTGGTGTATCTAAATGATAATATTTATCCAGTAGTTACAAACTGTGAGCTTTAGCATAGGGTAGAAGACAGAGATATTGATTACAAATTGTTTCTGCAAAAAAAGGTCTATTGATTTGACGAGAAGAGAGAGAGAGAGAAGAGAGAGAGAGAGAGAGAGAGAGAGAGAGAGAGAGAGAGAGAACAGCCTCACAAAATACCTATATTTAGCAAATCTGTCCATTTCATGCTGCTATAGCAAACCACTTAGAAGCATGGTTTTTTTAAAGAGGTTTTTTTAGGGCTCATGTCTTTGGAGATTCATGGGCACAGTATCCAGCTTTGATCTAATTTCATTTTTGTTGCTGTGATAAAATGCCCAGAGAAAAAGCAACTTAATGGAGAAAGGACTTGTATCTCATTTCCAGGTGAAATAAAAGTGATGAAAAAAAAATAAAAAGAACTAGTCACACCAAATCCCGAGCCAAGGGCAGGGAGAAATTGATGCAAATATACTTAGTGCTTGACAAGCTTTCTCAGCTAACGTACAGGGATTGTGATGCCCACTTTCAGGCTGACTCTTCTCACACCAATACAGCTTTAAGATAACCCGCAGGGGCATGACCCGGGGCCAGTTTGATCTAAACAACCCTGTCCCTCATCCACACTCTCCTCTCCAGTGTTCAGAGTCATGTCAAGTTGACATTCGAGCTGACCATCGAAAACATCCTGTAATAGTTCTCAGTGGGATGTCTTGACATGTACTATATATAAAAAGAAGAGACCACAGGATGAGACTACAAGCAAGAGAGCTTTGGGGTGTCTCTCATAGGATCAAATCACTCTCTAAGATTACAACTCACCTCTTCTTCCCTGTGGATATAACCATTCCCCACAGGCCCTGCTTTTGAAAGTACTACCACCTCTCCACATAGTGGGGAACAAGCTTCCACCCAATACACAGGCTTTCAGATGACAAATAGCATCTAAGTCACAGCAGGAGATGGAGGCAGGAGAGCTAGATCAAAGTGAACTGGCAAGGTGAGAGGCATGCTAGAAGGGGGCTGCACTTTAGAGACCAAGAGGGGAACAGAACAAAGAAAATGTTTTAAAGGGGCCTGGTTAGGGACTGGAGACAGAGCTTAAAGTTAAGTGCACTTGTGGCTTCCACAGAAGACCTGGGTTCAGTTCCCAGCAACCCACGTCAGGCGATCCATGACTGTTTATAACACCAGTTCAAGGGGATATTGGGGATATTAACTTCTCCTCTGGCCTCCCCAGTCATATATGTAGACACTAACACATAAATATAAAATGAAAGTCAATGAATCTTTTAAATGTGTGTATGTCAGTCTGTCTGTCTGTTTCTGTGTGTCTCTATGTGTATGTCTGTGTGCCTGTCTGTGTGTGTGTCTCTCTCTATGTATGTGTGTGTCTGTGTGTGTGTATCTCTCTCTCTCTCTCTCTCTCTGTGTGTGTGTGTGTGTGTGTGTGTGTGTGTGTGTGTGTGTGTGTGTGTGTGTGATGGGGCAGGGGAGTCAAGGAGAACAAAGAGCCTGGTTAAAGTGTTATAAAGGGCAGCAGTAGAAAAGAATGAAGTTGAAAGAAAAAACATCATTGCTAGGACAGGTCTCCAAACTACTTTCCCCCTAGGAGAGGCCTTCTCAGGACTCATGGGATTGGAGAGTCTTTGAATGCTTGCAAATATTCTCATGTCCACCAAAAATTTTGGTAGAAAAAGAAAGAAGAAAGGGAAGCATCCTTAAAAAGAAAGATTAATTGGGGGAAGTATTGTTACTATTGCTATTTCAGTAGAAATTTATCTACCAAATGGAAGAAAAGCAAATCCTTGCAAACCTCATTAGTAGCAAGGACGGCTTGATGCCAAAGTCAAAGCCCGCTGCCTCTCAGGGACTGACCCTTGGGCTGTGGCAATTTGCTACAAGCCTCACTTACTCAGACCACTGGGAGAGGAAAGACACTCATGGACAGCTGTGACCAAGCAAACAGAAGTAGTGGAATGAGCCAGCACCAGTCACATGGGAAGGCAATGGGGCCTAGAACAAAGCATTTGTTTCATGAGAAGTATGAAGGCGGGGAACAGAGGAGGCTGTGCCAAGAACAAATATCTGAAAAAAAAATACATTTTTCCAGAATGACTTGTGTAATCCAGCCAATTTAAAGCTGAATATAACAAAATTGTCCTCTGGTCCCACAGTCCTTGTTTCCTGCTAGTTTTCATGATAATTCTGTTGTGCCTGGGCCAGAGACAGGCTCGACTTCTACATGTACAGATTCCACTCTTAGCACCCGACGCCTACCCTCCTGCCTTCCTCCACTCACTTGCTCTCACCAAGTTGCTCAGATAGCCCATGGTTTATACTGTGGTTGGTCTTTATTAAACAGATAACACAGAGCAATGACTACACATAATTCCACACCACACAGCACACACACACACACACACACACACACACATACACACACACACACACACACACACACACACACACACACATATACACACACACACACACACACATGCACACACACACACACACACACACACATACATACACACACACACACACACACACATACACACATATACACATACACATGCACACACACACACACACACACACACACACACACACACACACTTTAGTCATTCCTTCCTTCTACTATGCCTGTGAGCACTGGTTATTTACACACGAGTAAGGGTTATCTTTTCACTTTGTACCTCTACCCATTTAACTGGTGTACCACATTAAAATCTACTTTAAAACAAACGAATGAAAGCATGTTTAAAAATTGAGCTGGGATGTAAAACAGGTTGTTATTGAAGACTTGTGCATGGAAGTTATTATGTGACAGAAGATAAAATATAGTATATTTTTATTTAAAAGCACTTTGCTCATGAAAGTAGTGTTTGGAGAAAAGGAGAGCCTCCCCTAGGAGAGGCATCTGGAAATGACTAGAAGGGAATAGTCATTTATCAGTATCTTCATTTTCTACTATTAAAAGGTTAAGACTTTTGAAATAAATGAACTGAACCTCTCCCTATTCAGCCAGAGGCATCCATTATATCAGGCATGATTAAGATTATTAAAGCAGGAACACAAAGAGAAAAAATGTCATTATTCAAGGAAAGATTCTTTTTTTTAAATCATCAGTGTGTGGTGAGACAGGAAAATGTGAATTAGGATTTGTGGTCACTGAAAAGGTTTTTTTTTTAATGAAATCAAAGAGCGACTGAAATATATAAATTAAACATTGGAGGGATGAAAATATGCTTAAGTGTGAGGGAGGGGAAATAACTAGATGTTTGGAAATCTCAACTTCAGCCAAGAAAAGGCGAAAGGTGTTGAAGAGTGGTTGGTTCTGAGCACATTGCAGAGAAAAGAGGCAAACATTCGGATTGGGCATCCTGGCGCTTCCCTTAGGAAAGCTCAGGAGGGAAGAAGAAGGTGATGGAGTTGAGAAGACTCTAACTCCGGGTACTGGATGCGGTATGCCGTTCCTCCGGAAGACGACAGCGCTCTGACAAGCCAACACGCTGATGCCACAGCATGCCAATAAGGATGATGTTTAGAAACAACTGACCTGCACAGAGTCATAGACAGGGACAGAAAGAATCTTCTCCTGGAGCTCGCACTATCTCGGGGGAGGCTTTGAGTGGAGAAAGGGCAGCTACATACTAAGGCAGAGAGGAGGAAGCGGTAAGAAGAGGACTACGTGTTCTCTTGCGACTCTGGAGACCCAGGCAGGTGACTGAATTGCTATAAGGTCTGGACAATGGGTCTGCCACAGTGAGTTCCTCAGGACAGAGGAACCAGAGCTGACGAGGTATTCCGAAGAGTCAGTAAAAGCTGAGAGGCAGCAGCAAGAGCCAAGCAGGGCAGATCCAAGAAATCCACTACAGGTCCATTTCACCAGTGGCGTGACACCCATCCCGCCAACCCCACAAAGGCAGTGCCTCTGGCAATGACTCAAGGGGCTAATGCCACATGCTGGAGACCAAAGTCACCCTAGGTCCCATTGTCAGTTCACAGGTCAATACGGACACTCAGGCCAACCTATAGCCTTCTCTGCCTTTTTCTTTGCAGGGGTGAAGGGTTAGAGGCTCAGAGTTGACGGGGAGGAACAGAAATGCCCAGGGGAGTCCAGGCTCCACCCGAGTAATAGGAAAGGAAGCTGGACAGTTTCAGTAAGCAATCTCTAGAGTGAATTAACATTACTCCAATCCTGTGTTCAATGCACCGAGTTCACGTTTGGACTGCCCAGTACTGTGTGGGATTCCGAGCTGGAAGGTTGAACCTGACCATGGCCCACAGCACAGAATGACATTTTGTTTTGTTTTGTTCCCCCTCCCCCATTTTTTGAATAGCATACATTTTGTTATCCAGACTAACTGAGGAAGAACAAAAGTCCTGGGAAATGTGGTTTTGCTCAGATCATTTTTAGGTTGCTATGGAGATCTTCTGTCATTGCTAATCTTGCAGGAGAAGAGTAAGTGAGGAGAAAGCCCTCTCCTTTGCAGGACTCAGTAACGAGATGGAAGGCGGTGGCAGCCGGAGATTAAGCAAGGCAGGATTTCCTATCCTATCCTAAGATTCGAGCTGAGTTAAGAGCACACAGTGCAACTGTTTGGAAATGGGACAAGTCAAAGTACTTTCGGCACAGAAGCATCAAAAGTAAGAAGGTTTTTGGTTTTTTTTCTCCTCTGAAGCAGAGTATGACCAAGTGAAAGCTAATTGGACAAGTTAGTGCAGCATCTAAGAAGTTTCCTCATTTGAAGATTGCCCTAAAAGCTGCATTCTTTTTGTGGATCCTGAAAATTACAAATTCTAGCATTGCACTTACATTATTTTGGCAAATGTTTCATTTTATGGGACAAAGTTTACTTCAGGAAAAAAAACATACATAAGTATGAAATTCAGTTTATGACCGGACAGTCCTTATGGGATGGGCACATATTCATAAACCAAGTATCACCAGTAATACAATGGCAGTGTTTCGCAAAGGAAATATAATCTCAAGGATGAGCTGCAGAGTTGTAATGGGGTAAGTATTATATAGGAGAGACATGGTTTTATAAGTAATCTATACAGGGGAACCTGGTTATTTCAAAAGTTCAAGGAATCTGGTCAAATTTGAGGGAATTTTAAAATGAGAAAAATAAATGACTCCATGGAATTATTTCTTTCTGACTGACCCATTTTGATTCATTGAAAATGAAATTGTGGAATGAGCAGTGAGGACCATGCATTTACTACCGCCACATCTTGTGTTGCATTTGAGAAAGTCATTCATATTTATTGTCCTATTATTTTCCTTAAGAAAAGAAGGATGCCATTTCGTAGCTCCAAAAAATGACACATAATTCTTCGGGTAGCTTCATTCTCCATAACAAACCTGTTAAAATAACTTGGTAATTGCGTCCTTCTCTTATTTCCTTCTCACTTCCCCACCCCTGTGAAGAGGGAAGAATTTTCATTCATTAAACTCCATCGTGATTGAAATGTGCTTTAGGTAAATAGACAGGACATCCTCTGAGGAGAATGTGGAACTCAAAGAAGAATGACAAACTAGGGACCATCCGCAGTGCCCCGCCTCCACACGGCAATGGAAGCAGAAAAGGAAAAACACCGGATTGCACATTTTTCTCTACCAGATTTCATGGAAAACTTCTTTGTGGCTCTGCTTTCTTACTTGAAAATACTCATACTTGCCACAGTCCACAGAGAGGAGAGATGTCTCTCAAGACCGCTTAAAACTCAGTTGTTGCAATCCTCCTACAAGACATTGAAACATTCATGGAATCCCTGCCATGACCATGATCGGATCCCAGGTCTGCAGATCCATTTTAAATATGAAGGTGAATCAGAGCCCAGATAGAAGGACCATGTTTCTTACTTCTAAAAACAAACGGTTTTTTAAATTAGTGGATGCAAATTCCTCGTAGTGGATTCCATTATTAAAATTTTAAACATGTATATAACATGTTTTGATCATACTTGCCCGCTGCGCTCCTTAATTCTCTCTCTTATTCCCTTCCACTCCTAAAAGTTCCCTTCTCAACTTTTCCCTCTTCTACTTTCATATCTTTCTTTGGGAATGATCCAGTGAGTTTTCATTAGAGCTGCTTCCTCACAGGGGTATTGGTGAGGGCTTTGAGAGGCTGTTTCCAGGCGCATGGGACACTTAACAGTGGCTACACCATTGAAGAATCGTCTCCCCACTGCAAGGCTCTCGTAGAGCCTTAAAAGACCCTTTCCTTTCCCCTTTATGACAAGGTGTTGATAAGACCAGGCTTGTGCAGGTAACCAAGCAGCCAGGCCCAGGGATTAGCATGATACACCCCTCTCTGTCCCTTTCTGCCTCTTACCTTCTTCCCACTCATTACTCTAAGATAGCTACTGAGGCTTGAGGGAGATGTTTCAGGTGTCCCATCCACAACTAGGCACCCAACACTCATTTATTCTCATTTAGACCAGCCTTTGCACCTACAATTATCTGTTACCAGAGAAGCTTCTTTGAACAGGCTGATGGTACCACAAATCCACAGGAGTAAGCACAGTCTTCAGGAAGGCAGTTTTAGTGGGCATGTCATGCTCGTTTAAGACAACACCAGCAGTGGTGTCCTGATTACGGGCTGTGACTTCCCTAGCCACAGGTTTTAACCAGGTCAGCAGAACCAGGTATGAATTCCTTGCTATGGGGCAGACTTCAACTCCATCCAAGCCTGTGGTGAGGACACATGCTCCATTATGCTTATAATAGCTCCAGTATGTTTATAACAGCCTTCTTTATGGTAGCCAGAAGCTGGAGGGAATCCAAATGTCCTTCGGCAGAGGAATGGATACAGAAAATGTGATACATCTGCAAGATGGAGTACTACTCAGCTATTAAAACGTCTTCATGATATTCATAGGCAAATGGATGGAATTGAAGAAGTATCATCCTGAGTGAGGTAACCCAGACACTGGAAATACATCTGGTATGCACTCACTAACGAGTGTATGCTGGCCCAAAGGCTTGGATTACACAAGATACAATCCACAGACAACACGAGGCTCAAGAAAAAGGATGACTGAGGTGCAGATGCTTCAGTCCTTCTTAGAAGGGGAAACAAAAATGTGCATAAGAGGAGATATGGAGTCAAAGTTTGGAGCAGAGACTGAGAGAATGGCCATGCAGAGCCTGCCCCACCTGGAGATCCAGCCCATATACATGTAGACACCAAACTCACACAATATTGTTGATGCCAGGAGGGGAGCCTGATATGGCTGTCTCCTAAGAGGCTCTTTCAGAGCATGACAAACGCAGAGGCAAATGCCCACAGATAACCATTGAAGTTAGAATGGGGTCCCCATTGGAGGAGTTAGAGAAAGGATTGAAGGAGCTGACGGGGCTTGCAACCCCATAAGAACAACAATACCAACCAACCAGAGCTCCCAGAGACTAAATCACCATCCAAAGAGTACACATGGACAGAGCTGTAGCTCCAGGTGCATATGTAGCAGAGGATGACATTGTTGGGCACCAATGGAAGGAGAAGCCCTTGGTCCTGCCAAGCCTGGATCCCCAAGTGCAGGGGAATATCAGGGTGGGGAGGCAGAAAGGGATGGGTGTTTGGGTGGGGGAAGGGATAATATTTGAAATGTAAATAAATATATCCAATAAAAAAGAATTTGTCAATATGCATTATTCTAAAAAAAAAAGAAGAAGAAAGCAGTTGGTTACCTCTATACAAGACTTACCATGGTTGTACGTAGGCACATCTTGCCTGTCTGGTCAATAACGCTGCACACAGGGTCCACAGGGAAGGGAGACTGTAAATCACAGTTCTGCCGGTGTAGTCTGTAGACTCTTCTGGCACTATGATGTCTATATAATAGGAAGAAAGCTCCTAGCCCATTCTAGCTGAATTATACCCCATAACTAGAGCAGATGTATTAGAATAAAAACACATAGCTAATAAGAATATCCAAAGATAGGAAACTAAATCTTTAAAGTGTTTCTTGCTTGTTTTTCTTTCATGCTTCAATTTGAATCTGCTAATATAAGTTCCTGAAATTGCATCCCTTCAGGTCAATGTGAACTTGACATAAGGCCATTTAATTTGGTATCAATCCTTGTTTTTGTTTAATAACATAGTATGCTTAATGATGTATTTTCAAAAGAAAAAAATACAAGTCAAAGCATCAAAGTAAAATTTTTGTATGTATACTTGGAAGAGAAGGGGAGAAGAGTAGCCCCAATACTATTATCAGTTTCTTAGTTGCAGAATAATTTGTGATATTGTATTATTTTCTTTCTCGATGTTTCTGAATTTTACAAAAAGCCTATCACAAAACTCTCCACTTATTTTAGATCAGAAAAGATAAATGAAAAAATAAATCAGAAAAAAATATTAAAAGTAAAGGAAAATTTGATTCTTAAACACCATATCCATTATATCTTTAAAAGTCTATATTTTAAATGAACTTATTTTCATTAAATATTTTTATTAAAGTACAAATGAATTTCAGAAAATTTCAAAAAATGGTGTTAGATACTACCCCTGAATCATGAGTAATATAAATAACACCTCAGATTTTTATAGAGATCTACATTTTTCTAAGTAGTTACATATGCACACATCATCTGCTTCTTCTGCTTGCTCAACCTGTTTTTATCATAGAATTAGAGAATCTGACTTGGAAAGATCCCTAAGAAGCAAACGATTGAAATCCCTCTTGTGTAACAGAGTTTATTATAACTTACTGAAATATGCCCTTCAACTATGTTTCCAAATCTCCCAGCACCATGAGACATTTTTATTTTCTGGATAGTTTTGGTTGTTATAAAGTTCTACTTGCAGGATAAAAATCAACCCAAATTGCCCAAGGTCTATCTTGTTATTTCATTGGGTACAACGATGATGGTATCCCCAATCCTGAAGTTCCATTTATGAGAGGAAGAGATCCCATTTATGTGAAGATCGCTCCCATCAAGGGAATGGACAGGGGCAGAGCAGAGGTTTGAAAAGTGTGGTCCCACAGACAATCTGCATCAAGAAATCTGAGAATCTTGCACATATCAGATTTCTAGATCTTTCCAGAACTAGCATAACTGAAGGTCAAGTCAAAATTTTCATGAGTTTACTTATTATGGGAGTCTGAGTAAGTGGAAGGCAATAAGCCTATTTTTGTATGTGATTTGTGCATGCATGTTCAGGGAGACATTTGCCAAACATACATGTGTGGAGGTCAGAGGGAAAGAATGCACCATTCTTAGACTATAGCCCACTTTGGTTTGAGATAATATGAGCTCTGGAGTTTAGTCTTCCACTGGTCAACATCATGTTAACCTAAGAGCTCTTTTATTCCAACATGAGTCCTCTTGTTAAATACCATTAATTCAAGACCCTTTACTCCCTTTGACAGGACCCTGCAGAGTGTTGCGGCTGTCAACGTGATTACCATGGTGTCTGCAGGGAACAAACATGAACAAGTTATGTTCCTAGCAGAGAAGTCATTTGCTGAGAATGGTTCACTTTCTTTGAACTATGATTTGGCTCTTTGTCTTTTACTACCTTGCTTTTGAGAATCAATGTCATGTGGAGGTGCGGTAATAGGACTGACAAAGGTTCTCCGTAGACTTTGGTATTTGAAAATGTGGTCCTCACCTGCTGACACTGTTTGGGAAGGTTATGTTAGGAGGCGGAGCCTTGTCAGAGTGTTTGAGAGTGCACAGCCTTACTTCATTGTAGTCTCTGTCCTTCATGTTTGTGGTTGAACATGTGATCTTTCAGCATCCCACTGAGCTGTCTGGTGATGACTGCTCCCTCTCTCCCTGTAATTGTGGACTCTTCCCGTGAACTGCATGCTTTTGTTCATGGTGATTTACCAACAAAAAGTGAGTAATATAAAGGTTTGAAGATTATAATGGATGCTAAGGTTGTTTTTTTCTTTTTATTTTATGAGAGGTTATCAGTGGGTTACTAGTTCCCCATCCTTCTTTCTTTGGAGAATGAATCATACTTAGGATTTTTTCCATGTCTGTCTTGAGTGACTCTCAAACATCTTACACATGTTGTTTCACTTTTATTTGCTATATATACATTGGTCTTTTCTCATTCTGATGTAGAATTTACATGACAGGAGCTTCATCATTCCCTAGTGAACAATGGGATAGCAGTCCTAATACTGTGTAACCACTTGTGTTTAGCCCCAAATACTTTAATAACTCCAAAAAAAAGCCCATATGCATCTCTAAGCAGTTATTTGATTCACTATTATTTTCCACTGTGAAAATTTTCGATTTCCCCTTTTTTGGGTTTTTATGAATCTTCACTCCTGTTTGGCCCATTAGTCTTCCTTGTGTGTGTTCATGTGTATGCTGTGTGGTATGTGCTTGTGTGTGTATGATGTGTGTGGAAAGAACATGCTCATGTCATGGCATGAGTATGGTAGTCACGGGACAACCTTGGTGTCTGTTCTTGCCTTCTATCTTGTTTGAGGCAGCCTCTCTTGTTTGCCAATGCACATACTGGGTCAGCTGACCTGAGCATTTCCAAGATTCTCCTGACTTCACCTTCTATCTTGTGTTGGCATTACAGATAACCGTAACCATATCCAGCTTCTGGGACTCAAAGTCAGTTCTCATGCTTATTCAGGAAGCACCTTACTAACTGAGCTCTGTCCCCAGACCCAGTTCAGCCTTCTTAATGACTAGTTGGACTATCTATCATGGTAAATATTGTACATTATAGGTAATGGATATCATACTTTACTGCTGTACCAAAGACAACTTATATTTTGTCAGATGCAGCAAAATATTTTTATAATATAGCATAAATCATTTTAATTATAAATGTAATATACATGTGCTGCAGCCATTTAAGTGTCATATAAAAGGGAAAGGTGGATTTACCTGTGTGATTACACATAATAACTTGACACATAGGTTTTTTAGATATTGTTTGATTCAGTTGCATGCATATTTCTGCCAACAAATTCTATTGTATTAATCATTTCATTATATAAATAATCCGTTTTGCCACTTTATTATTAAATGTGTTTCATTCATTCATTCATTCATTCATTCAATATGTATTGAGTGCTATTAAAAGCCAAGATTTTTCTAAAAAAAATGAGGATTTTGAGGTAAATAGAAAGCCATGTCAGCACTTGTCAGATTGTGGCTTGAAATAAGTATGTATCATTCTTGTTAAGTGGATTTGCCATATTTTAACAATATTTAATCCTTTTTTTACAAATGGTCAGAAGGAATTCTTTCATTATTGGATATTTAAAACATGTTAACAACTTCACTGAGATGAGAAGTATTCATTTATTGATTTCATCACTAAAATTCAAATCAAGCCAGATCCAGTATTAAAACAACCTTGCTTTATACTTAGAGGTAGTTTTCTAAAGAATCTATTAAGACTCAGTCAAAAATATGTATTCAAAAATATGGAGAGTGTATCAATCCTTCCTTTAAGGACTTCATAAAAGAACAAGTAGTCAAATTATTAGTCTTCCTGGCAGGAGTGACAGCCATTGAAATGGACACTTGACCAATGAATACACATAGAAGCTATGTACAGAAATAGAAGCATAGCAGTGTATGCATGTTTACACTCTCATAAGCTCTGTAGGAATATCTCATTCTCAACTCACCTAAAGCATTTGCTTTTGTGTGTGTGTGTGTGTGTGTGTGTGTGTGTGTGTGTGTGCATGAGTGCTGTTCTATTTTACTTTCTGAGAAATGTGCAGCAAATATTTGTGTTTTTCATTTACATATCTGGCTATGTTGAAACCCCAGGGAATGAATCATTCTGGATAGTTGAAAATTTTAATCATTTTTGATGGAAATCTTTCTGAAATGGATTTCACACTTCTCTGCCTTCTTAAACAGAATGGATGGAATGTAATTAATCTTTTTTTGATGACTTGGTTTTATCATTATGAACATTAATGACTCTGCTGTGCTATCCAGAAATGATGCCTGTGACACCAATTGTGGTGTGCAGAATTGTCTGTGGACCTTTCACTCCTTCTGAATATGTGTGCCTTGCTTGTATCCTTCCCTGACTGGTGTATAACGTGACACCACTCTTGCCACTGACAGAGAAACAGCTCCATGCAGGTGTGAGGGGGTGGGCTTGGGAGGAGGAGAAAGCTGTGTTCAAATCCAAGCTGTTGGGCGGGGGTGGGGGGAGACTATCAATGCTCCAACCCTCTCCATTTGTAAGATGAGCTTAATAGTCCACCTAGAGGAGCTGTAATAAGCATTAGGTGATAGCTCACATTCACGGAGAAAAATAAACCAACTGTTACTTCCCATCTTCTACAACGTGCTTGCAATTACGGAAACATTGCTTCCCGACTGCACTCCAGTGTTAGCTGCTAGAAAACGGGCGGTAGAGCTGATAGCATTGTGCCCAACATCAATCAACTCAGTGTTTAGCACGGGAGATTCTGCAGGTTCTGTTTGGTTTCATATGGATATCATGATGGTGCTGTTGGGAGCCTACCCTTGCTGGATCCTCCTTGCTTCCTAGCTGAGAAAGTCTGTCTCCAGAAAATAGAGACAAGAGGAAAGCGTGTAGGGGAGACATGGGCCTTAGGTGTTTGAAATACAGGCAAAATGTGAATGAAAAACACATCATACATAACATTTAAATGTCCTGTCCCGGGTTATGAACTTGGTTTTTAAAAATAATAAAAACATGAGTGTGAGGAATTATATTCAGATTCCCAACACAGGCAGATTCAGGGCCTGCATGAGGTACGTAGCAAGACCCTGTCTCAAAAAGACAAAAAGAAGGGCTGAGGGGCAGGGACAGGCAGGTTCTAAAAGTTTACCATGCATCCATCCTAGCCAAAGCAGTGCACCCTCAGGTCAGTGGGAGGCCCTGTATCAAAGCAAAGGTTAGGTAGGGATAGCAGAAGACACCGAATGTCCTTCTCTGGCCTGTTCATGCTTGGGAGGACACACCTTATACTCCTGTGCATGCATCACTCATATCCAAAAAAAATTCAAGCTAACTCCAAAACAAGAAAGACTAGAAGAATGGACATCATTAAAAAAATAAACAGCTTATAATTACCAAACACTAACTCCTACTAATCATGTCTATAGGTTCCAGTTGAAAAATAACAAAAAAAGAAGACAATGAACCAATCAAACAAAGAAACAAACAAACACAGAAACCCTTTTTACATGCATCTTCCCCTTTGTTGGAGGAACTAAAAGATAATGCACACAAAGTGGAAAATATACAATGCATTATTTCTGCAAATCCTTTACAGAAAGTAAAGCAGAAGGAATATAAACAAATGCCGGGATCCAGGGAAATCTTTCAGTTTTAAATACAATGATCAATGGAGGTCACATAGAAAAGCTGACATTTGAAGAAAGGCTTAAAGGACAGGCCTTAGCAGAGTTAGTGTCTCCAGAATACTCTTTTATACAAAAAACATAGGAGAAAGTAGCAAATTGCTGTGTTCAAGGAATAGCAAGGAGTCCCAGTGCTGGACCAGAGCACAATGCCAGTTGGTTGGTGGTAAGAGGAAGGGACTTTGGGGTATATGTCTGAGATGGCTGGTAGACTCAACATGAAAAAATTAAATACACAGTATTAAAAGTATTTAGTCCTCAGTCTAATTGTCTTAATTAAAAGGCAGATATGGTCAGATAAACAGATTTTTTTCTCATACTGTAAGAAATCCGAACTTGAAATTCAAACAAATTAAAAGTTGAAGAAACAAATGAGATCTAAATAAAAGTTCTCAGCTTGAGAAATTAGGAGGAAAACACATTAAAAGAACATAAATAAAACAAATGAGATATTCGACGACAGCAAAAATTTTCAATAAAATAATTTGTTGAAGAAAAACCAAAGAAACCAAACGTGCTGGCTTGAACAGTTTACTAAAATTGATAGAGCTGCACATCCAAATTACTGATATCACAAGAGAAGAGACATCACTACAGACTCCACAAATGCAGACAGGAAAAGTGTGAAAACAATGTTCTTCTTTTTCCTGAGACATAAAGTATGAAAATTCTACTCAATAAGAAGTATAGAACACAAACATCTCCCTGTATGAAAGAAATTGGCGTGGGTTTTAAAACTGTCTACCAAATATTAAGGCAGTTTGAGTGGAAACTGTCATTCTGTAACTCTTATGTGAAGCGATCACTATTCCAGTATTAATGCCATTTACTAGAAAATGCAATGTCTAGCTTATCACAATACCTAATAAGCACAGATACATTTAAAAATATGAGACAATGTAATTAAACAATATGAAGAACTAGGGCATCCTAACAAAATGGAATTTAGGCCAAGGATATAAATCAGTTTAGTAATTGAAAATCTATTAAAGAAATTTATTATATTAATAGACTAAAAGGAAAATGTGATAATTTTAATAGATAAGAACAATTCATTGAATTTATTTATGATCAATTTATAGTAATATGTCTCAGCAAATTAGAAATAGACAGCAAATTTTTTCAACGTGCTAGACGGCATCCATGAGAAATCTAGATATGATACCATTACTCTTAGTGGGGCAAGACTGAACACTTTACCCATAGAATCTGGAATAATGAAAATGATTATGCTCACTATTTTCTCCACAACTGTGTTGAAAAATCTATATGGCAACATAATGTAAGAAAAAATGATTAAAAAACAAGAAAATATTCTTTTCATATACACAATCATTGCCTTACATGTAAAATCTCACAAAACCAAAGATTAGGAAGACTGAGAGATAGAAGATCAATAAGCAAAACTAGGAAGCTTTTACTAAAACCAAACAGCTGAAGTGTAAATAAAACCTATGAAGTTAAGCAAAAGATACAACATCCTTGAAACAATACACTAAATCAAAAGAATGAGATCATACCTGTGATCTCAGTGTCGAAGAGCTTGAGGAAGGAGTTCAAGGCCAGCCTGGACTACAGAGGGAACTGCTCACTCAAACGGCAGAACAAACACACATAAGTCATTACACAATGAAAACACTTCTGAATAAGACATAAACAAAAGAAGTGTGATTCTTCAATAGAAAGTAAGATTTTTTTTTTCTAATCATTCTCAAACTTACCTAGGGATATAATAGAATCTGAACTGAATTTCAGGAGAATTTTTAATGTCAAAAGTTTCAAAATGCAGTGAACCTAGAAAATCCTGAGAAACATTCAAGTGAATAAGTCTGGAAAAGTTAGGCTAAATCAAACCATTCTGAATACAACTTGTGTGGTAATGGTAGAAAGATAGACAAACTTATTGATTGTGTAGAAAGATAGTTTAGAAACAGTTCCACCCATATATGGTCAATCAGTTTTGACACAGGTGCAAACATGATTAACTGGGAGAAGAGAACTCAATGCTGTCAATAAATGAATTTTAACATATGCCCCTAGCTTAAAGCATAGATAAAATAAAAACCAACATCTGTGCAAGTACAAGTTCTAGGGGGAAGAAAAGGGAAACATTAATGTTTTCTTTTTTTGGTGTCTTTAAGCAAAGACTTTAAACATTTTAAAAGTGCAGTCTGTGAAAGAAAATAATTGAGAAGCAATTGGAGTATATTAAAATTTGTTTGACAGGCACTTCACAAGAATAAAGTATAGTGTTTCATAGACTCAAAAAACTGAAAGTCAATAATAAGAAAACAAGCAACCCAGGCATGTATGTGCAGAAAATATATAGGTATGTTAATAGAGACGTAACTGTGGGGAAGACACACTGAACATTATTGATCATTAAGATTATGAAAGCAAAAAATAACCTGATATAATCCAAGTACTTTACAAAATGAACAAAATCAGAATGAGTCTTTTGTGGGATGCAGAGGAATAGAGTGCTCTCTGAGATGCTTGGTGGCCATTCTTTTTCTATAAACCTATCCAAGGAAAATGAAAGCATATATATATATATACATATATACACATATATATACATATATATATCACAAATAAATATTCATAATGGTCCACTTAATCACAGTCCAAATCTACAAATAATCCATATGTCCATAAATAGGTGATCAAAGCCCACAAATTGTGCTATGCCAATACAAGCAATAAGGAAAAGGGGAGGGAAGGATGGGAAGAAGGAAGAGAGAGAGGAGAGAGAGAGAGAGATAGAGAATATCTCCCAGAATCAATGTGCTGTGGAAACTAAACCATGTTGCTCTTATAAGAAAATGTATTGTATAGTCCTAATTATATCAAAAAGTAAAGATTGTAATATAATAAGGAAAAAATATAAATGACTTCTGGGGACAGGTGTGTGGGCAGAGATGGATGTGTAAGATTATTATTTTGTGGCAGAAGGAAACTGTCTCAAGTGTTGTATGTTTCCACTATCTCGACTTGGTCATGGTTTTATAATGGTATACTTGTGTCAAAGTTAATTGCATTTTATATCTTAATTACATACAGTTTACTCCGTAGCTGTTAAAAATTAAAATTAGAACATAAGATGACATATAATAAGGAAGATAATTCTAAATTTACCTTGATGAAGGGCATTTTAGAGCACTAAAATTGGGCAAATAATTGAAAACCATTTTATTTAATACCCATGAATGAAAGTGCTCACTTTGGGGTAGGCATCCTGTGCCTCCCAGAGCTGTGGAGATAGCTGTCCTGAGGATGGTTGCTGTCCACAGTGTTCTTGCCTGCGGAGAAATGAGGGCGCTGTGACAGTCTGTAAGTACTGGGTAGGACTTTCAGCCAGGCTACAAGGTTTGGAGGACAGAACTCCAGTTAACCTAGCTATAAGGGGAGAATTTGTTTGGACTACTTTGGAACCTTTGTAACTTTCTTATAGGGTTTACTTTCTTTCTCCCGCCACCCACATTCTTGAGTAGAATTCTCAACACAGGTTGAGTTCTTTACTATGTTTTATTTTTTATAGGGGGATACTTTAAACATACTAATCCTCACTCTCATTAACACATAGTATCCTGCCCACCAGGTCCTGACATAAGCCCCTTTGTGTCCCTATTCCTTACTTCTTTCCCAAATTATTTAAATTTTATGAACCACCAGTCTTCATGCTCATGCTTTCTTAAGCACTTTAATGTATCCTGTGCCCCATTCCCAGTTAGCTCCTTTTGTACCACTAGGTAAGGGTACAAAATTGTTACTATGGACCAAAATGGTAACCTTTTGTAACCATATGCATGGGATTCATCCCCCACATAAGATTAGTGCAGCTGCCGGTTGTTTCTAGTACTTCTTGGGTAATGATACACTTTGTTAACAGCAACGTTTTGTATCTTTGCAATCAGAATCAAGTCTATGTCTTTGTCATTCATATGCAACAATACTTACATATTTGTCACCTTCCTCTATCACCTTACTTGCTACTATCTCTGGACTCACAAAACACAGATGTCTCCTTTAAAAATATACCTCCTTATAGAAGAGTATTATAGTATGTAAAATCAGCGTCTCAGAATAGGATTGTCAGTGAATAGCTCCCTCGCTCCTATACTCTCTGTGGCTTGTTTGGTTTGGTTGTTTGGGTTTTTGTTTATTTGTTTGTTATTTGTTTTTGTTTGTTTGTTTTTGTCCTGTGTTTGTAACTAGAAATGTCCACCAAATCACTAAGCCTTGTGTCTGAATTGTGAAAATGCCATGCTTTATGTGGCTAGAGAAAATTCTACTTTTTATTCTTCGAAGAATGAAGCTAGTGAAGAGTTTGGGGGTCCGCTCAGAGGGGATTGCAAATTACCCAGGTTCATCAAGAACGCCGGGACCCACATTCTATGCAGTCCATGCTCTGCAAATAGCTTTCATTACCTCCCAAGTCCTAAAACAAGTTGCTCTCATCTTTTTCCATTACAAGTTTCACATAATTTATTGTGCATAATAAATAGTTTGCAAGAGTTGGGTTTATGAATAGCTTGAAACAGGTTTTCCATGTCCAAATCAAGCTGCCATAGAAACCATTTTTCATTTCTGCCAAACGTATGGTCTTTTCTTTCTTTTTTTTTTTTTTACTGACTTGAAATATGTTGTTAAAAAAATCCAAAATTATTCAGGAAAGTTGATCAGGTTTCATTACAATAATGACTTCATTGTTAGGAAATGCTCATTTTAATCTCCTCTTAAATGACTCTTTGCATTAGGAGCATCAAGTTGAAAAATCTATACTTTTTAACTGTGGTTTCCTGATATTTATCATAAAAATAAATTAAATTACAACCCCCTTCCACTTCTCCATAAAACTTCTGTGCCCTTCTGAAAGAATAGAACTAGAAACAAGTTGTGAGTTTGGCCATGAGCCATCCTCAGTCCGAGCATCAGAGTTCACATAGCTTACTGTGTGAGCACCTACCTGCCATTTACCTCTAGTCAGCAGACAACAGACGAACGAGCACTTAGGAAATCCTTGAGCTCTGTGTCCATTTTCAAGAAAGGACTGCGAGGGCTGGAGAAGGTAGGCATGTCTGCCAAACCAGGAAAGCTTTCTTATTACATATACTGCTAACCTTTCCTTTTCAAAATTTAGAACTAACAGACTTCACTTACCTATCTCTTCTAGCTTGGGTTTGGCTTACAGAAAGGGCATTATTTATTAGTTCATGTTGTAGACTGTAACTCAGAGACAAGGAACAAAAACACAGCGAAAAACAAAACTGTATGTGTTTTTACCCCTTTTTATTAAAATATCGAGCTTTGAAGTTTCTTTAGAAAATGTCCATTGTCTTATAGGTACATTCTTTAATGCTTCTTATTGTTACATCTCTATCCTAACTTGAGTCCTTAACAACATCTCTCGAGTATTCAACAGATGTTTAATAAGGAGCTACTTTCTGCTGTATCATAAATGTTCCATATCACTAAGAGTAGTATCTGCTGTCTGTGACCAAGGATGGGGAAGGGTCTAGAAGGTGTGTACACTTTGTTGACCCGAGGATGGCTATGAATGGGGCTCAACACTTTTATAGACCACGATATCACTTGGTGATATCAAAAGTTTGGACATCCCTGGTGCTGGATTGGTTATTCTAGATTCTAGAAACTTGAGTGTCTCAGGGAGTCCAAGGAACAGGTTAATACCAGTTCTTAGGAATTAGAGGAACTAAGTCTCTTTGGGACTTGAACTGGAAGCTTCAGGACTTCCTGTTTCCACTGACACCATCAAAGCAAAACAGGTCCTATTGTCCAGTCCACAGCTCCCAACTTAGTCTCAATGCTGAAACAATATACCTAAGATATTATCTGATCAATGAGCTCCCTTGATGATTCTAACCACCTTCTAATTTGGCAATGATAGGAAGTGAGGTATATGTGTAAATGTTTTCCTATGAAGGTATTCATGGAGCTAGACATTCATGAAATGACAGTGTCATGATATTCTAGTAGATTATAATAAATATTTCTTGTGGGTGTTCCTGTTTAATTTCCATTGCTGTCATAAACCCAAAATCACCTTAGTAAAGTTTTATTTGGGCCTGTGGTTTTAGAGGAAGTACAGTCCACCATGGCAGAGAAATCGGGGCAGCATGGGGCTGGTTCTAAGGAAGCAGACTGATCACATTTCATCCACATACAGAAAACAGAGAAAGAATATGGAGTAGAGCCTGGGTATAAAACCCAAATCCTGCTCCCAACCCTAGTTTGTGGGCTTCTCCCAACAAGGATAAACTCCAAAGTCTCTATAAGTTTTATTTTTTTTTCGAGGAAGTACAGTCCACCATGGGACTGAACCCAGGGCCTTGACTGCATTTTGTGAGAAAGAATCTACCACTAGAGCTAAATCCCCAACCCTCTCTATATGTTTAACCTTAAACCACAGCACTGACTGGGGACCAACTGTTCAAATATATGAACCTATGAAAATCTTTTCCATTCAAAGTATAATAGCATGAGAGCATCTACTACTCATTTCTTATTTCTATTAGAAATTCTACATATGGAATAGAAATAAAACTTTAGTACATATAAAACTAATGGACTGGCTGGATACTGCTTGTAGACCATTCCTTGTGGACAGTCACCAAAGTAGTCATATAATATTCACATTTCTAGTGAATGAATTTTTAGTGGACAAATGGGAAGTTCTCGAATCTGATTTCTAATCAGAGGACTAGAAATGTAGGGACTTTTTGGGGATGAGGATGCAGTTCAGTGAAAAAGGATTCTAGAAGAGCAGTGACTTCTCTGAAGAAGAGAAACACTTTGCGTCAAGCACTCTAACTCATGAAACAATGTCCTAGCTCCTGATTCCAGCAGGTGGGAAGGGTAGAGGGAGATTAAAAAGAAGGTTCAAAAAACACTAAACTTTTGCTGGCCATGTCTTAATTACATTTTTAAGTTATTTTGTCACCTTAAACCCACGAATTCTTTCCTTGCAGTACTGCAGTCAAATCCTGAGGTTAGCATGTCCAAGTCACGAGAAAATGATGAACTGTTCTTTTATGTGGTAGAGTTAGTCTTGAAAGTAAAAACTTTATCAACATGTTAGCATTAATTGTTTCTTTGAGGCTAACTGTGAGAGGGGAAGTTCTTGAGGAAACAAGAGTGGCTCTGTTTGGAGGTGAAGATCCCACATGTCATTGGGCTCCTAGGGACTGTGAAGAAGTCCCAAGAAAATGGACACCTTGGGTGGATAAGTTATGCTTCCAAACTTGATTGTATTCTTGTTAGTCAGGATGACTTTACAAGTATTGCAACAGGAGTTAAGGATGAACAAAGAATGTAAAAATATCAAAGTTTACACTGATGGATGAATTAATTAGGATATAACTAATTAAAAATTTTGATACCAAAAAAATGGAAGCCAATAGGAAACAAAATGACTTCTCCTCCACCCATGATAGAAACATGTTCGGGCCATTTCACCTTAAGTTCATTTACTCCTCCCTATGATCAGAAAGGATGTGCTTCTCACTACTAATTCATCCAGTTTGGTTTCCAAGAAGGTCTGACACAATAACGAAGATTCATTGTCTAAAGTGTGCACAGAATGTACCCAATTGGCTCAGATGCTAAGTGGGTCTGGGCAGGACAGTGAAACTTCTTCACTTGTTAGCTCAGAGCTAGAAGGGACAGACTGTGACCAATGATGTTCCCTCAGCCCATGCATGACTCAGGTGACCAGTTATGGAAGAGAGCGAAGGAGAGGCAAGGGAGAGAAAGGAAAGATACAGTGAAGAGTAAGACAAGGTCATTGAAATCAAGAAGGAATTTGACCCAAATAGTGGGTATTAAGTTAAAATGATCTGATATGTGAACCCAGCCCCAGCACACACAGATTTATGGCTGTAGAAAATAATTCCTATTTGTTCTTTTTGGAAGACTGAATACATCTTTAAAAAAAGGCTACAACTTCCTTTGCACAAAGACAAGTCAGAAAGACCTGGGGAATGATGGGAGGAATATTTTGTGGAACAAAATATTTATTCTTGTTTCACTTATGAGGATATCAAGACAGCAAATTGTCTCTGGAGAAAATCATGCCTCAGAAAGATATTTTAAGATCAGAGTCTGCCTGACACATAAACCAATGCTCTAACAGTGAAAATTATGAAATTCTGTTTTGAAAGACAGATTTCTATTTCCCTTTACTTTATCAATTTGGCTTTTTTTTGTCTCACAGAATACACGTGCATCTATAACAAAGTGATCTTTAGAAAACGAAACTGTTCAAGCTTTAAAACTTGAAACTTTCAAGGTGACAAGATAATTCAAGCCATACTTGGCATGCGAGGAACTTGATTTGCTCAGCACAGCTCTGATAATTTTTTGAAACAACGACATTTATCTTATAGTAAATGCCATCAATTTTCCAATTTATATGTACAATGTATGCTAAATTTTGATAGAGAAAACCTTCAATAGTGTAATATCTTTTTGTGGTTCAATTTCTTTTCAGCCTATGATGTGAAAATCAGAAGTACATTATTCTTACTAACTTGCACAGAATATAAGTCTTTATTTAAAGTAACTTAATTATATACAGAAAGTATGTAATAAAATAATGACCTCCATTATAAATCATAAGTAGCAATCAAAATCATGATCAAATCAGATAATAAATTTGATTGTGTGTGGTATTCCACTTCCTTAGGTATGCTATTACTCCCAGAGCAGGATAGAAACAAAGGAACTTGGCTGGAAATAGGTTTTCTCTTGATCACAGGCATTGTGCAGTGTTCTGTGCCCAGTGGATTCTCAATAAATATGCAATGATGATTATAATGAGTCTCCTGGCAAACACTGCAGTGTGAAGGTATGTATGCACAGATCCCATATTAGAAGAAATTGGTCAGCGTAATTGATTGTGTCAAAAGAGAAAGAATCCCACATCTAGAATCAATCACAGAAACCATGGACCCAGACAAACACAACTGCTCTCTGGTCTTTTTCTCTTTCATTTTTTTTCTCGTGGTCACTCCACATGTGAAATGGAGACCCACTGGACACATGTGTCAATTGATCAAATTATCCCCAGACAAGGCTGGCTGGCAGCAAGGCTGTTGAATGTTCCTGGAAACTTTACCTTGTTTCCTGATAACATCGATTTTGGAGTGCTTTCTTCCAGAACACAGCCCTGTGAACATTAAGGTTTGGGAAGGGCCCAAGATTGCTCTCACTTGGTAGACTGTTGGTCATCATGAAGTCAGGGGACAAAGTTGGAAGGGTCATAAATGTTTGTAATAAGAAAGTAAGTGCTCGATTAAAAAAAATCAAGTATGAAACAGTTCTTGTTATTGACAGGGTTGGAGGATGGCTGGGAAAGTTAGGAATAAGGAACATGGGAGCATTAGAGAAGTCGCTGCTATAACCTACCCAGTTCACTTCTCAGGGGAAGGGGAAGAGAAAAGGATGAAATGCTGGACAGGAAGCTGGAAGTCAACACAACATTCTCCTGCAGGCTGACCATCCATCTCTTGTGTGGTCCATCCGATCCATATATCAGTGCAGCTTGATGCCTGTCCATATTGTTAGTACATTTGCCTGTCTCTGGTCTGAGTAATCCTAAGTGCCCAGACACACCAATCTTACTGTGCACAGAGCACTATGGCTTTACATGTGTTTGCATTTCTCATTGGATTCTCCCCACACCCAGTGGAATAAGTATTACTGTGTGGGGTTTCCTGTTGCTTCCACAACAAATGTTGATGACCTAGCCAATGCAAAGCAAATGAAATGTATTAAGTTTTGTAAGTCAGAAATCCAGAGTGGAATTACAAGTCTAAAATCAAGATAGTCCTTTTGACAAATATGCAGCAACAACCTCTACATGTAAGGAAAAGAGTCTACACTGACCTTTAACCTTATAGCTTCACATGCTTTACCCCAAAATGAGTCGTGGGCTCAAATATAAAATAGGAAACTATCAGAGGCCAAAATAAGAGAGAATTAGATGTCAATTTAGTTATAAAACTGGAGGCAAAATGGACATCACAGAAATTAGAAACTTCTGCTCTAGAAGTCCATCAAAAGAATGAACTACAAGCTATGGGCTCATAAAACATCTCTGCAGAAAGCATATCTAAAATGAACAAAGAATTCTTAAACTTCAGCAATAACAAACAACCCAATAAAATGTGAGCAAAAGACCCGAACAGACAGCTCACCCAAAATGATGCACAGATGATGAATATGCATGCAGAAAGATTCTTCACTTCCTATGTCATTAAGAAATTGCAAGATTACAGAAGGGGTCAGGAAGACTGCTCTGTGTGACAGAAGGGTTCGGGGGGGGAATCAACTGATATTTTACAGAGATGTTAGCACACAGCCATGAGAGCAGTCCAAGTCCACCAAACACTGACCCCAGCAACTGCTGGTGAACGCACAGCACCCCAGAAGCTCTTCTTCATTGTCAGTGGGAATGCAAAATGGTATCTTCATTTTGGAAGACACTTTGGCAGTTTCTAACAAGACTAAATATACTCTTATCATATGATCCAGCAATCACATTCCTTGGTATTTTCCCAAATAACTTGAGAATTTGTGACTGAACATGATGTTTATAGCAGCTTTATTCGTAATTGCTGGGATTTAGAAGCACCCTAGATGACCTTCCGTAGGTGAGTGGTGTATAAACTGACAATGTTCCATGGAATATTATTCAGTGCTAAAAAGAAATGAGCTATCAAGCCATGAAAAGACATGGAAGGAATTTAAATGCATATTACTAAGGAAAAAGAACCCCATCCGAGAATATTACACACTGTAGCAATCCAACTCTGAGGTTCTAGAAAAGGCACAGCTACGGCAATCATGAGAACATAGTAGCTGTTCAGACAAAGGACCTTCATCCTAGCGTTACTAGGATGGCAGTTATCTGCAATGAAATATTATCCATACCCAGGAGTGAGGCCTCTACAAACTGTGGATTTGAGCTTTGAGTGCTAGTGTGTTAAAATACCAGACAAGCTATATTCAAATTCAATGGAATGGGGAGGCTCAACGGAAACAAAAGAAGCAGGATTATGAGTTCTATCTGATTCACAGAGTGGACATAAAGTAATGGTTTAGAAAAAATTAAAGGTTTGTGCTTCAATACCAGACAAAATGGAGTCATCATTGGTAGATATAAAAAATGCTGAAGTCAAAAGGTTTGGGCAGGGAGGAGACTGTATTCTCATTTGGGACAATGGAATTTAAATCATAAGACAGACCGATAAATAGTTATTACAGCTTATGGACTGAATTTTGAAGAATGTTTGTGTCTGGTCTTAAAGATCCTTTGACCAGCATTTATACAGGTAAATAACAATATTTTGTCTCAATCTGTTTACATGGCCTACATCTCATTTCTCATGAATTGTCTCATTTAATCCTTCTTTAACTCTATGAAGTGCTCACATTCGTAGAAGTACATTGTCGAGGGAATATGAAACCATGTCTGTTTGACCTTCTAGTCCATACTCGAGAACATGTTATATGGTCATAGAGCTCTATCACGGTGAAACTTCTCAATCATGGTTTCCAGATTTACCTGATGGTAGACAGAACACAAACTCATACTGCCTCTGCCTATATAAAGAAGGGAGATGGGGAGGATAGCTGATTAATAGATATTTCAAGTATTATACTAAGCACATACACCTTCTACCTTAAAAAACCCATCCTAATATGATGTGAATATAAAAACAAAGATATTTTTCCCCAAATGCCACTACCATCTAAGCTAAGGAGCTGTAACCTACCTACCATCTTGATGGGTCCCAGCAGAGTTTCCTATACTTTAAGGGCTACAAAAGGATAATCTGGGCTGAGTGTCATGTGCCTCACAGGGACATTGAGGACTAGGGCCTATAAGGAATGACTGGACTGTCAAAATATGGGAGCTGAGAGGAATTCAGTGGATTTAAGAAATGGGAAGCATTAGAGAAGTGGGGAGAAGCCAGTGCAGTCCAACACAGCAAAGGGCATGAGATGGGGGCGATGAGAACTCAGTTTTGACCAGCACTGCAAGAAAAGGTCTAGAAGGTTGGAGGAAAAGGAAAAGAAAAAAGAAATCAAAAGGGAAAAAAAAGAGCTTCTATATTTAGGAAGACATGACATCCAAATGTGATGTTCACATGAGTTGAAAAATCAGATTTCAAGTAGGTCAAGAGTACTATTCTGACACTGCGGGGGCACTAGGAGAAAACAAGAGGCTTGTGACAAGTTTAGGAAGGTGAAAGGTACTGGTTCAAGCAAGATCAGAGATCCTGGGTCCAGTAAACTTTTCTGTGCCTACAATACAAACCAATTCTGCATAACTGAACCACACAAAGATTTAGCACAGAATATAGTGTCAGGTGGGAAATGAAACCTTCCGACTCTTTGGAAAGTTTAACCAGGAACTTGTAATGACAGACCAATGCTGTCTGGTGGGACTCTGATCTTTTGATGTTGACAGGATTCTTGAGCGCATTGCAGAGAAATAGCCTGACAGTTGATTTCTGACCACAGGCTCAACTTTGTCTAAGGAATAATAATTACAGCTTATCTTTAAAAGAAATATTAGTTACTCAAGTATATTCTGAAGCATGAGTTGCAAATGGTAAAAAAAAAACAAAAACAAAAACAAAAACCCACAAGCAATGACAACAAAATCAAGCATAAAAGAAAACAGAATCAAAACCCTAAGAAAAGACAAACCTGGAAGACCGCTGAGTGCACCGAGTAGAAATTCTTGCCTTTATATCACAATGCTGATACTTCCAGTGCTCCCTGAATTCCTTGCATGCTGGCCTGGACTCTGCTGTTGGCTCTTTTGTCATAACTTTCCTTTAACCAGACAAACTATTCTACTGCAAGTTCATGAATAAGTAGGTGGATGACTGGTCAGTGTCACAAAATTCAAAGCAAAACCTGACATATACATGAGCAAAACGTACAAGACTTTAAAGACAGACTTACAGAATCAAACATAGTAGAGAGGAGTGTTAGATATGACCAAAACCAGCATGTCTAGTGAGATAGAAGCCAAGTGTCAATGATTATCTCTTCAGACCACCATTAAGACTAAGTAAAGTTTAGTCAGGCAGAGTGGCACACCCCTTTAGTCTGTATACTTGGGCAGGAATGTCTGTGAGTTTTATGCCAGCCTGGTCAACAGACTGAGTTCTAGGACAGCCAGAGCTTCATAGTGAGACTCTGTCTCAAAAAAACATAACAAAAAAAAATCATCAAAAAAACAAAACAAGACAAAACAAACAAACAAAGCTAAATAAAGTTTTAAAAAGAAGTTGTTCCCAGAGTCACTACGACTCAACATTAAAGGCAATGCAAGGGAAGTGAGCTAGGTTCTGAAGGACTAATGAAATGGGTTTCCTCAGGAGTAAATTGAGGAGGGCTGTTTCTAAGCCTTGAGAGTCTTTTCATCTCTGACACACTATGATTCAGAGCAATGTCTACTAAAATTAGCAAGGCATATGCAGAGAATTTTAATCATGATGGGTTGATTAGAGCAGAGACTCATTTAGAAGAATGTTAATAGACCCAGGAGGGTCAGCTGATGGATGTCCAGCTTAGATTTTGCGGTCCGCGCTTCTCTGAGAGGGTTAAGACAGCACGTCCCTGCTGACATGTTGCAGTATGTTTGAATTATGTAAATAAACAAACGCAGGCATTAAAACAATAGTGCCTAATTCCCGTGGGATCTGATCGGAAAAAAAATGGTAATTATTTACCTTCAGGTTTATAGAGTTTCCTTTAGGGTCCTGAAAGCTGAGATTTCTTCCATGTCTTATTAGATAGACCTGTGTTGGCCAAGGCCATGCCATTTTGAAGAGCTCCTCCGTTCTGTGATTGTTTCAGAAATGAAAGGAATTTGGTGTCAAGAGCTAGAGTAGCTTGCTTTCTAGATTCTTACCTTTCTAGACCTCCCCCAGCAATGGCAAGCCACAAACATGTTCATCATGCTCACCTACTGTTAACTAACTGGCCACTCCGAAGTGATTCCTGGCATCTGGAAGCCAAAGAGGAATACTTACATCCCTTCCCACCCCATTCTTATGAACCCTACAGAAGGGACCCCTCAACTCTGTCATGTGGGCCTTAGAGCTTCCCTATGCCACAGCCTACTTGTCTGTGGTGCTGATATATCTTCCAATAAATGTATTCAAAAGGACAATCTGTTTCAGTGTCCTCCTTAAGCCCCAAGCCCAAAACCTTTCAAGAAACTATAATCTTTAACCCTGAATCTTACAGTGTCTATGTAATTTCCAGCAGATGCACGCGGCCTCTGAGACCATGTTTGGAACAGTGAAGAATGAACGTACAGGCTGGATAGTCACTGCCTAACATCAAATAAACCCACTCATGGCTATTCCTTGAGGTTTGCCAAGGGTTTTTAATTCACAAATGGAAACATCACCTGTTGTAAGTACAGGCCCTAGATTATATTATAAAACAGACAGTTCTCTTTCTTCTTTTCACCCTCATATATTATCTTTCCACACTCTTGTTTTCCTGTGCCTTTCGACCAGATTGACAAATCAGTAGATAAGGCAGTGGGTTCAGTTCTCTTCCATACAGGCCAGGTTGCATTATAGCACATCTGTCTGTCACAAACCAACTTGTGTCTGCTTCCCTGCCTGGTCTCCACCATCCACGAACAGTTTAGCATCGTCTCTAATCCTCGGGTAACTATGACTTTTTCTATGTTTCCAGCGTTCTCTCTCTGCACTGTTAGCATTGTTTGAGGTAATTGGAGCGCTTTATCTTGCATTTGTGCTCTCTCCATCCTGTTGCAATTAGACCCAGTTTATATGATATTTTTATAAGTGGTGTGGGAATATTAACTATGACTATAACTGCTAGATGGGCCATCTCCAATTCCAGAGAGCAATAGAATCTACAAGTTAGAGTTGGGGACATACCTAGCATGGACAAAAGGAAGCGGTTGTTTGTCATATATGTTGTCCTTCCCAGTCCTAGCATTCTATAGTGGGCAGCGGGCAACTGATCTCATTAGTGGAATCTTCTCTAGTGACCACTTTTGTCAGACATACTATTCCCTTTGAAACTGGAAGCACGCCTTATCTGCCTTATTCCCCTCAGTCTATGATCTTCTCATTATACACTAGCTTTTACTGCTCTGCCTAGACATTTTCCCCGTTTCCTCTTTTCACACATCTACAACCTAAAATTATGCCAAACTTCCTCTTTATTTTGATTCATGTATGTATTTTACATTTTTACAAATCATAAAGACATCTTTCCATCATCAATTATCCTTCTCAAAGATTTAAATACCTAAACGGAAATATATTAACCTCATATCTCCTCTAAACTTGAAAGATGACTAAACAACAGCCGTAGCTTACACTGCGTTCTTCCTCAGTTGTCTATCTCTGCCTCACATTCTAAGCTTCCGTTCTTCAACTTTCCCTCCCTCCCTTGCAATTTCCAGTGTCTCTTTTCAAATATCTAGACCTTCTCACCCTTCACTTCCCTCCTTTAAACCCTCCCTTGACTTTGCTTTGCCCTTGAAATGGAACAAACATTTCTTAGTAGACTTTCTCTAGAAAGACAATCAGCCTCCATAGCCCTCTGTTGTGTCATCCTATGTGATTTTCTGAAGCTAAATCCCTGTCTCTGTTTTTACAGCACAGTTGTTTTTTCTCTCCCTAAAGCAAGGTGCCTCCAGACACTTGGGGGACTAAAGCTTCTTTCTCCTCCTCAGAAAGGATTTCTTGGTGCCCTGTCCAAGAACTCCGTGTCTGATTTTATGTTGTCTCAATCTTTTACACATAGCACTCACGCTTAAGAAGTAGTCCAGGCAGTGGATCTTTGACCCAGTCTCTACGGTAGACAGGTTTCTCGTGTCTCCAGTTGCCTGTCACAATGACAAAACAAAGATAAGGCCTAGACTTGCCTTCTGAGAGTTTCTGGTTGAGAAGGGAAGCTAAACGGGTTAAGCAGGCAATTAGGATATAAAGTGATCATCTCGAGGCAGATTTGTAGAGTTATTAAAAGTACAGAATATAGACTCTACACCAAGTCTACCTGGACTGAGTATGTAAAATCTGAAAAGCAGTAATCACTCAAAAAGGGGAGAAGGGCATGATAGTAAATGCCCAGAATCCTTTGTGCTTTGTGGAAAATAGAGGTAGGAAGATCAAAGGTTCAAAGTCAGCCTGCACTATATGTGAACAAGTCTCATAAAAGGAGTCAATGGGTGTTAATGCTTATTGTGTCTGCCTTTTTGTTCTTGGTGTTGGGCATCCCCACATCTTCACTTCAACCTCACAGCATTTGTTTTCTGGACACTAGAATAGCCTTGACTTTAATCTCACAAGTTTCCCTAATCCATTCAAGGTTGTCTGTACATGGGTTCATTTGTTATGACACTTGGGGGCTTGGTAATAGTGTAACAGGGACTTTAAGGGATAAAAATGTCTTCATGAAATTCTGAACAAAGGTAGCCTGAGATCCTGATAGCACCAGAAGGACCCAGAGGATAGTATTCAGTTCATGAACATGGTGGCCGTGCCTTGAAGATCTGTCTTCCATGATCTCTGCAGTCTTTAATTCTCACCCTCCCCTCTGAACCAGGATATACCAAACTTTTTGCCATCTTCTAACTGCTATCTGTCATTTCTTTCCTGTATTTCTTTTTCCATATAGTCTCTTCTTCATGGATTCCACTTGCCTACATTATACTTCACCAGTATTGATATCCATGCTAATGCCATGTCAATACCTTAGGACCCATGCTTGAGTTACTAAAAGTAGAACTATTCCCAATGGCCATGGAGAGCTCTAAAAAAGACACATATACTATACGTCATTGCTCTTACCATCTATATCTGGCTGGCCAGGTTCCTTCACCGTAGACTTTCTTGTCCTTTAAATGTTCAGTGAAAATCCTAGCACACATAATTTCTGTTATTATCCAATAATTGACTCGTTAATGCCATACAGCTAACAATTCCAATATTTTAGCAGCTTGTCATCTGTTTCTTGCCACAGTGAAAGAGCATAGTTAGTAAACATCCATCAGAACAACTAGAAGGTTTGACAGGATATAGGAAGTAACTATTTTCAGATTTGAGAAGGCAGGCAGGACAGGGCTGACATTTTTGTGAAGAGGATGAGAGAGAGAGAGAGAGAGAGAGAGAGAGAGAGAGAGAGAGAGAGAGAGGAGAGGAGGAGCAGGAGGAGGAGGAGGAGGAGGAGGAGGAGGAGGAGGAGGAGGAGGAGGAGGAGGAGGAGGAGTATAGTCTTCCCTGGATTCCCTGGATTTTCCCTGGAGTCAAAGTCAAAACCATATAAGGAAGCTCACTGAGGTGACTCCTGAGCCCTCTGATTTCAGAAGATGTAGTTAAGCTCAATGGATGCTGAGGCAAAAGGAGTGCTCACACACATCCAGAAAGGTAAATTGAAACAGACTAAGAGAGTGTAGAAATAGCAGACAACAGGGAAAAAGTGTTGTACCACATTAACTACATATGAATATATTGTAAAGAGAAAGACAAAATATGAGACACAAATAAATATGGTTCCAGAAACAGCTAATAGATAGTATGTGTAGAATTATTTTATCAGAGGGGAAATGGAAACCAAACAAAAAATCTATTTCAAAATCTCAAAATCTATACAGAGTTCCCTTTTAGGACAAGTATGTATAATATTGAATAAACATAGCAAATAGAAAGTAGTAATTTGAACAGATTCCAAAGTCCACAAAAGACAATGAAATGATCTTTCTCATAAGAGCAATAGGTGAGGACTTTGTAGTTATGAGAGCAATGTGCCCTACATGGAAGGCCGAGATATCACTATAGTGATGTTTGTTCTAAGAACACTTTAGACATGTTCCATACTTGGTTTAATCAGAGCGTCTCTAGAGAAAGAACAGGATATAGATAAATGTATAAGAGAACATTTATTATGGGGGTTGAATTACACTGATTTTGGAGCTTAGCAGTTCCTTAGTCTGTAATCTGCTAGCTTGAGAGGATGGAATGCCAGCAGTATTATTTAGTATGACCACCAAGGCCTGAGAACATGGGAGGGCTTGAGAGTTCAAAAGAAGCTAAGACAATTGAAGAATCCTGAGATCTGGTGTGTGAGTAGAAGAGATATGATATAACTCCACAGGACAAAGTAGATTTGCCTTGTTCATGTGTTTGCATATTTCTTGGACACTCTGTGGGTTGGATAATACCCACACTGGTGAGGGCATTGTTAACTTACTCAGTCTTCTGTTTCACATGCTATCTCCTGCCCTCCAAAAGAAAGAAAGAAAAAAGAAAAGAACCGTCTTAGTCATATATATAAATGATATTTCACTAGTAACATTGATAACTCAGTCAAATAAAGAAGTAAAACCAACCATCCCAGAAAGTAACTTGAATATCAACCCCTTCCCCTCCCACTCCCATCCCCATCTCTAACACTTTGTTAAGGAAAAGCACAAAATGATTGGCTGGTCGACAAGTAGGAGAATGTGATCGGGAGAAATGTGAGCCATTAGAAACAAATGAAGAAAATGGCAGAAAAGCAGGCAGGATATTGAGACAACACGTTTAGTGTATAAGTGATGCACAGGAAGACAGACTAGAATGAGAGGGGTGGGGAAAAGACACTGTGGCATTGCTAAGGATGAGAACGATGTACTAAACGGAGGCTTTACTGAGCAGTCCATTGAAACAGTTCATAGACACTGTTGACGAATTGAAGTGGCCATCTTGTCTCATGAGAAGACAGGATGAAGGCAGACGGCTTGCTGATCATGCAGGAGGCCCTGGGTGTGATCCTCACCGTTACACACAAGGCAGAAGACAGACACCAAATCAAAGACCCCAGAAAGGAAGAAGATTTCAAAAACGTTTGCGTGTGAGGACAAGCATGCAGGCCGTCTCACATCTTAAATTCTTTAATATATAATCAAAAATGCAAAGGCAGTATACAGCTTACATTATGATATTATAAACGGTTTATGCCTGAAGACCAGGGTGATCATTTCTACTCTGTGGGCATGAGACTTCATAATACAGGTACCAAATGTTTCTTTGTTAGAGACACTATGACCGTGGCAAGACCTGTGTAAGAGCATATTTAATTGAGGCTGGCTTACGGTTCAGAGGTTTAGTTCATTATCATCATGAGGGGAAACATGGAGGCACACAGTCAGACACGGTACTGAAAAAAGAGCTGAGTATTGTATATCTGGATTAACAGGCAGCAAGAAAAAGGGGGCCACTAGGCCTGGCTAGAGCTTCTGAAGCATCAAGACCTAACCTCCAGTGACACACTTCCTGCGTCAAGCCACGCCTTTTAATAGTGCATTGCCTATAGCCTGACAGGAGCCATTTTTATCCAAGCCACCACAGTTTTCTACCCTCGGAGCTTCCTTAACTTCCATTCCAAATCCTGAGCAGACAGATGTAGTTATTTTGAGTGGGGGAGCAACAGTAGTACATGAAAATGATTTTTTATGATGGTGCATGTCTAAAACTACAATACTCGGGCTGATGCGGCTGGAGGGTGCCCTATTCAAGGCTAGCCCTAGCTGCACAGAGAGTGCTAAGCAACCCAGGCTTATTATTTAGCAAGAGGCCAAGCCATCCACTAAGAGCCTGTCTCAAAACAAAAAGCTAAAACAATGAGCAAACAAGCAAAAACCAAGCACCACCAACGGCAACAAATGCACATTTGTAAACTATTAGCACAACCACTCAAAACTTAACGAAGAAGCATGTCGCTAATAAGTAAACAGCAAGGTAAAATGGATGCTAAATATAGTCCATTAATTCATACGGAGTCAGGGAAAGAGTAATGAAGGAACAAAGATGGCAAGAATAGAAAAATAGCAAGTTGAAAAGTTAAAACTGACAATAGCGGTAATTGTGTGAAATGTGAATGGTCTGAAGATTCCAATTAGAAGAGATGAGTTCTAAGAATGGATAATGAAAAGACCAAATTTCACACTGTTAACAAGAAACTCGTTTTAAATCTAAAACACAAAGAGTGAAAAGGTTAAATGTACCAAGATGGAAAAGTTGTTCCGGACAAACAGCACAAACAACAGAATGCAATCGGAACTGCTTTAATGAATGGCAGATTAAACAGTGCAGAAGGAGGCAGAGACCTGGTAGCACCTACTGTAGAAAGGATCGCGGTCTCAGTGCACGAGCAGCACTAAAAAGGCAGTGCTTTAGAGTGATGTTTCCAAGTAAACAAGGAACACTGGCAAGTAGCAGAAAGGACGCATGTCCTCAGAGAATATGTATAGGAAGTTGGGAAGAACACAGGCGATCCGAACAATACGACACAATTTATGCTGTCTACACACCAGATGGATTAAATTAGAAATGGATAACAAGTCAAAATCTGGACAATCTTCAGTTATTTTGAGAAGTAAAGCAACATGCTCCTTCATGCTGATAGAAGACAAAATATAAAAAATAAATAAATAGAAAATAATTTGAAATGAAGAAAGACCAGCAGTCTCAACTAACCTGGACCCGTGAGATCTCTCAGACACTGAGCCGCCAACCAGGCAGCTACACCAGCTGACATGAGGCCTCCGACACTTACACAGCAGAGGACTGCCCGTCTGGCCTCAGTGAGAGACGATGCACTTAACCCTTGAGAGACTTGAGGATCCGAGAATGGGGAGGCCTGGCTGGGTTGGGGTGGAGGATGGGGACATCCTCTTGGAGACAGGAGAGGAGGAATGGGATGAGGAACTCTCAGAGGGCAGAATGAGAGGGGGGAAACAACTGGACTGTAATAAAAGATTAAAGATAATAATAAAACATTAAAGTTATGGAATAGAGCTGAAGTTGTGTGAAATTCCTTAACTTCAATTCTTGTTTCGAAAACAATAAAAATTTAAAATCGGTTATCTAAGATCCCATATTAAAGAATATTTTAAAAAGAAGCACGAGCTTAGTATGGCAGGTCAGACCTATAGCCCCAGCACTGGAAAGGTTGAGGCAGGGGAATTGCCACCAGTTTACTGTGAAGCAGTTTGGGTTATAGAGTAAGGTAACCCCTCCTTGTACTCAAAAAGAGCACTGATTCGATCCAAAATTAGCAGAAGAAATGAATTTAAAAGCAGGGAAGTTAATTGAATAGGAAAAGAATAACAAGTGTCAATACAATCACACCTTGCTTCTTGGAAAGAAATCAACAAAATTGATAAATTTCCAGCTAAATTAATCAAGATAGAGGGAAGAAGAGCAGCTAACAACAAAGACAATGAAGCAAGATCATCACCAGGGACCATATAGCAATCAAAATGCCAAGAAGAGAATATTGTAAAGATTTTGTGCCACTAAACATGACAACTTGGGTTAAGTGGATGAAGCCCATGAAAGACACAAATTACTACAGCTAACTAAATCCATCCTCTGTGATCAGCACCCAGAGCAATGGCATCTGTAAAACTGTTGATCGAGTCAAAACATGGCTGTCAATAAAAACAAAACAAAAAACCCTTTAAGTTCTGACGTCTCTATTTGATTATATCGAGTCCCCCTAAATTGCTTTCTTTCCTCTTCTGATGACACCACACAGCTTTTGATTTAATCCTACCTCGGCAGGGCCATTCTTTATTGTTATCTTTCAGAGATTGGTTTTCAATTACTCACGTCGTCTGAAGTGCAGGTCCTTCCTAGAACTCTGCCCGGGATTCTCTGTTCTCATTCCAAAGCTCTCTAAACGGCTTCCTTTAGTCTCAAGATTTCACGACTCCTCGTAGGGCGATGAGTTTCATATTTGTGAGTCAGTGGGGCAGTTGATATCTTCATCCACCTGTACAACAGGTGCCGTGAACTCAGCCCATGCCTGCATGAGAACAAGTGACAGTGAATGCTGGTGTGACAGAGCACATTTAGTCACTGTGTGTGTGTGCGTGTGTGCGGGTGGGTGTGTGCAAACCACTAAAGCCCTATGGAAATTCATGTGCAAACTACTCACAAAACTAAGGATGTCTCTATCCTAGGAACCATCTTTCCCCATCTTGACAACATACCTAAGTGATTCTACACTATACCACAGAAACTTCTGCATATACATTTTTATTGCTACTCTATTCACAATAGCTCTGAAATTAAATCCATCTAGATCAGCAATTCTCAACCTTCCTAATGCGGTGACTGTTTAATTCAGTTCCTCATGTTGTACTGACCCCCAGTCATGAAATTATTTCATCTGTACTTCTGCAATCTGGTTACTGTTATGAGTTGTAATGGGAATATTCAGGTACGCTAGATATCTGATGGGCAAGTCCCAAGGGGTTGCGACCCACAGGTTGAGAACCCCTGACCCATCTGCCCATGAGTTGAGGAGTGGATGACAAAAACTTAGAATTTGATTTGACCCTAAAGGGAAATGAAATTTGCAGGAAAGTTCTATATTCCCAGACTCACTGATCACTGCATAGCAGGAAGAGAGCTAAGTCCCAAAGTTTGAGGACTGGGGTGCAGACGACATCCAGCATTTGAAACATGATGTAAAAGGGGAAGTAACCCATGGGCTGAAGACTTATAGGCATATTTCCTTGTAATCTCTCTCTCTCTCTCTCTCTCTCTCTCTCTCTCTCTCTCTCTCTCTCTCTCTCCTCTCCTCCCCCCTCCTCCCCCCCTCCAACAAGCTGCAGAGATCCTCCTATATCCAAGCTCCCAGGGCTGGGTGGACGAGACCCCTTTGACTCAGGTAACAGCTTTGTCCTAGAACTTTGATACTCTGATTCTGCATTATGTCTGGAGAGCAGCAGGTCAGAGTTCATGAACACAAATAGGAAGTCTTCAAACATGGCTACAGTGTAGGGCGGACCCAGCACTCCAGGTGTTGAGAACATTTAATGTAAATCGAAGGAAGGAAGCCTAGAACTAAATGGAGCATTTGAGATCCACGGGGTGCGGTTACTTCCAGAAAAGGTTTGAATAATTAGCCACTAGAAACTTAGAAACTTTTTACTCTAAGAGTCTGTCATTAAAAAAAAATAAGTAAATAAGGAGGTTCAAATATTGAATTTACTTGCTATTTGCCTTGTATAGGAAGCTGCTAGGAAATGTTTGATACTAAGACTGAGAATTATGGCATGTGCCAAAAGAATTTTAAAACCGAGATTTAACTTGTGGTCTAATTAAACAATAAGACCTGACAAAACAGTCATTCTGTCCCTTAATGTCTTGCCAGGGGCAGTTCAGCTTCCTATGTCAAAACAGACTCAGGCCAAGGTCAAACGCCTGTGGCTGAGGTTGCTAAAATGCACGCCTCTAGTATCCCCCCTTTCCCTACCTCCCTTCCTCTCTCTTCTCTTCTCTCTCTTCCATTATCTCTCATCTCTCGTCTCTCTCTTCCTCCTCCGTATAGTCACACATTAAAACAGGCCGGAGAGTCTGAATCAAGAGTGCCAAAAACAATATTAAAAAAAAGCTTTTAACAATCATCTAAAAATACACGAGAGGAAAATAGTATACCGCAGCCCACAGCTCTACCAAGTTGAGGCCTAAAGGGAGGCAAAAGAGAAGGAGAGCTCGAACACACATGGCCACAACGACAGGCATGAAGGAGAAGGTGAAGGCATCAGGGAGATCCTCAAACCTCAGCTCCCGTATGTGGAAACATCTGCTTGAGTTGTGGCCACACATGCTGGCCCATTTAGAACAGAGGCGAACTCAGTATAGCAGGGAGGCTTATCACCTACTGCAGGGACCACTTCCTGAAGGTAGTGGTGGTTCGGCCATTTTCGTATGAAGAGTTTTTGGTTTTTTTGAGAGACACTGTATATGCTTTGTTGAAAAAGCAAGTACTAGTTGATTTAGGGCATGGGCATGTTCTCAGCAATGTTTGGGACGTTATTGCTTGTAACGTCCGAGAGCCCTGTATTTGTGGTGATTTTTGGTCTTAAGAAATTTTCATCCTAGATGCATCCAGCATAATGGTGATTTTGCATTGACCAAATTAGATGAGATACAGATATTTGTTTGAGAACAATTCTTAAGTGAATTATGTCACTTACGTCCCATCATCTCCAGAGAGAGAAGTGAGGAGCAGAGACCTGGCTCTGTCCCTGAAGACAGCGGACTGGCCTCCCTTCTTGATCCTGAGTTGGAGAGCAGCATGGTCACTGTGGATCATGATCTTCACAAACGGCAGTCTGCCTGCCGTGCGCGCAGCTCTGTCAGTTAGCAGAATGCGTTCTCAAATGTCTGCCACAGTCATACGTGGTGCATCTCAGAGTATCCGAGAGACGCCGATTTAGGTCGGTAAGACCAACTCATCCATTTGCTCTTCCTCAAAAGGACTTAACCACCGTCCCATCCCTCAGACTTGGTCCTTTCCTTGAAGTTTTAATGTAGCAAACATTATCCTCCCTGCCTGCTTCCTTGGGGATTTTTACATGGTTTAGTGTAATTGCTCCCGATGCTAGACCTTGTGTGTTATGAACAACTTTAAAAAAAAAAACAATGGGGAAAGGAACAGCGTAGAAGAAACTTTCTCCCCTGCCTCGCTGCTTTCTTTCTTTTTGTAAGACATAGTAGCAAGGAGACAAGATAGCATTTTGTTCTCATAATGTGATGGACAAATCATATGGCTGGTCTATTAGGATGATGGATGGGATGCATTTTAATAGGAAACATCAACGACAGCCGATTTCTCCTAGGCTGTCTTTGAAGCGGAATAGTCTCTGTATGGTCTAAATCTAATACTCAAGTCTCTTAGGTCTCAAACTTTTCTTGGTATGAAGATATTGATTGGTTTTTAATTCTGCTCACATGAACCATTAGAATCTTAGCACAAAGCTCCTGTTACAGAGGGAAGTACCTGAAAATGACCTTCCCTCTCTACAGCATAGCTAGTATCTCTCTTCTGACATCTACTCACTGCCTCTTCCTGTGACTCTGATGATCCTACAGTGTGCTTGCATTCCACCAAGACAGACTAATCCAACAGAATTCTTTTTGTCTCACTCTGTTTTACTATAGACCACATATGTCTCTTCAAATAGAGCTTTACTCAAAAGGCTTTTCTTGGGCATCTACTGTAGGCCAGGTTTTGTATCTCTTGACTTTAGAAAGGTTAAACCCTACTCACTGTGGGTCAGACGTAAAGAAAAATGCAACCTTTGTAAAAAGACACGGTGACTGCTTTGCTAGTTATACATATAAAATTAGTTTGGAAGTAAAAAAAAAATGCCAAATCAAGTAACTCATTGTGTACTTTCTTTTAAAAGATGGAGCATGTATTTACTTTTATGTTGTGCATTAATGTTTTTCATACATGTATGTCTGTGTAGCACAGGCATGCCGTGCTCTAGGAGGCCAGAAGAGAACACTGGATCCCCTGGAGCTAGAGTTTCAGTGGTTGTGAGCTTCCATGTTGGAGCTGGGGATTGAACTCGGGTCCTCTGCAAGGGCAGCCAGTGCTCTGAACTACTGTTGACACTTCTCCATCCATAGTGCATAAGTGGAGGACTCTTTTTCAAAACAATGTGTATGAGCATTTTGCCTGAATGTTTGTGTGTGCACCACATGCATATCCGGTGTCTGAGGAGGTCAGAAGAAGACGTTTGCTCACCTGTAACTGGAATTGGTGGTTGTAAGCCCTCATGTGGTTGCTGGCGAGAAACTAGGCCGTCTACAATAATGTGAGCAGAAGATGGTACAGCCCTTGAACTGATTCAGGATGAGGCAGTGAGGCCTCTGGGTGAGGTCATGAAGTCTGTGTGGCTTCACAGGATGGGCTGTGCCGTGAACAATAAGTGCCCTGAACCACTAAGCTATTTCTCTAGTCCCCACTTTTTACTTCTTCTTCCCCTCTTCAGTGTAGGTCATAAGTCTTGAACCACAATAAGTGAGATGGCCCACTCTGGATTGTGATGTGACTCATTCTGCCAAACAGCCTCAGCTGGTAAAGGCAATATCCCACCCCCATTAGCCTTCGGTATCCTTTTGTATTTCTAATCACTGCAGAATGGTCATAGCATTGTGTAGCCTGAACGTACAACACTGCTTCAAATAAGCCTAGTTTAAAAACCCAACTTTTCTAAGTCATATGATATTTTAGAACCTCCTAACCACCATGAACATCGGTACCCCGGGTGGTTGGATGCTGTGAGACTTAAACAAAAGCTTTACTCCCAGGTACCATTGCTGCCAGTCGCCTATCAGCTGTCATTCATTCTGAGCTGTGGTCAAATTATTCAGTAAAGCCTTCGAATGGCCTTCTGAGGTCTCTGTCATCTGTGCACCTATTTTAAGGAAGTGAAAGTACCCACAGAGACAGTCCACCTGTGATGCCAAACACACTTTAGGGTCTCGCCCAGAGGCCTCATACTGAATTAGTTCAAAGGCAACCTACATTATTGTTATACATATGATTAGTGAGTATCTGGCTTTATGTTGTTAAAAACATAAAGAAACAAAATTTCCTTAAGAAATTTGGAGAAGCACAGCCAGTAAAACTAGAAGGTAAATATCTTAGCCCATTTACCGCTGTAACAGAATAGGAGAGTGGGTATAGGCTGCTGGGGAGGTGTGTTAATTATTTTGGAGCAAGCAGGAGAACCTGAGTTCAGATGTCCAGCACCTACATGAAAACATCAAGTCTGTGATTCCACCCCTAGGGAGACATTGCTTGGTGCCCTTTAACTAGACAGCCTAATTGTTGAATTGCTTTAGCTCCAGGTTCAATCAGAGACTCAGTCTCATAAAATAATAATGTCAAAAGAGTGACAAGGAAGAAGCTAACATTGACATATGGCTCCTATTCCCACATGTGTGTACACACACATACAGCACACACACACACACACACACACACACACCACTGGAATTAAGATAAAAAATAAACAAATATCAAGATAATGGATGACTTATGAAGAATGGAAATCTGCTTCCACAGTTCTGGGGACTCCAAGTGCACGCCAAGACACTAACAGATTTGCTTGTCCAGCATGGGCACATTTCTGCTTCCCCCATGGCTTCTTGCTATGGTGTCCTTTCAAGGGGAGGACTGTTGTGTCCTCACATGGCATAAAGCAGAAGAGTAAGCAACCAAGCAGGCTGAGGCTATGCACACACCGATCCCTGTTGCATCCTTCCAGGTGCCACTTGTTAACGCTTTTGCATTGGCCATTAATTTTTCACACCTAGACCTGGGAGGTGACCCATTCAAACACTAGAAGTAAAATTTCTGAGTAAGTTCGGAGGTCTTCCAGTTTTCCGAAGGCTGATGGAGACATCTATGATGTTCTGTGATTTCATACTCCAGTAAGAGAACCAATGGCGCATGAAGAATGATTCCCCCAAACAGCTCGGTGAACCAATGAGTTTACCGGGGTTATGGGTAGACACGGGACTGAGGAGATGCAGGGGCGTGGTTGACTCAGCTTCACTATTCCAAAGCCCACATGAGCTGACGTCAAGCAGAGTGGCTGGAGCTCCCTGCCCAACCTGTAGGCACCTCTACCAGTCTGCTCTCCTCTAGTAATTACTCTGGAAAGGAGTATTCCCAGTTCTAAGTGCACCCTGAGTCTTGTAAATTTCATGAGACACCTGAGTTCGCTGGCACTCACTCTTGCCAGTGTCTTTCCCTCCACACCTTTAGAGAAAAACTAGTATTTCCATCAGGTTTCTGGCATGGGCTGGGGTTCACCATTTTCTAGTTGGTAACGAGTATATTCAGAATGCTTTGTTCTCGTTTTAGGTGATGTCATTCTTGTGGTATTGATCAGCAAATAGTGACAACATGATGCCAGTCTGCATCTGGTTAATTTCATGCTCTGGCTAATAAGGGGAGGACATGTTCCATATCTGTGTCAAAAGAAGGTAGAGAAAAAGGAAGTTCAACCTGGACCTAGAATCACGGCTCAGCGGGAGAAAGCATATATTGCTTTTGTAGGGGGCCTGAGTTTGGTTCCAAGAACTTATGCTGAGCCTCATGGCCTCTTGTAATTCTAGATTCAGGGAATCCAAGGCCTCTGGCATCCACAGGCATGTATGCTCATGTGCAGACACACAGACACATAATGAAAAACCAATATATCCTTTTTTAAAGAAAGAAATGTCACTTCTAATGGGTAACATGTCACTTTCTATCCATTTTGTATGCCTATCATATTCCTTGTTCTAAGTAATGTACTGCTGCGGTAAATATTGAAAATAGGTAACTTTTTATTTCTGCGTTATTGCCAGCACCAGTAGGGCCATATGACACTTTGGGTACTTTTATCTTAGTGGCTCCATGCTGCCCCCAAGTACTCTCTGACCCAGGCCATCCACGGCACCTTGTCAGACTGGTTTCTAGAGTTAGTTCCAGCACACATAGGGCCATATGGAGCTAACCATAATTTATCTCTGGTAAGTATCTCTCCCAGTGGCTCTTTAGTAGCTGTGAACTCTCTGGTTCCACCTACCCAGTAAAATCAGGGCTCTAGAAGTCCAGCATGGGCTGGCCTATCACAGCTTCCTACCATAGACTCTGCCCACACTCCCAACAACTGCCCTCTGGTGGCCCCTAAGGCATAAACTCTCTACTACTTGATGAAATCATGACTCAATAAGTTGTCATTTATCAAACAGATTTATGTTTTAAATTCTCACTCCACAATGCATCCACCCAATAAACTCACAACCAATTGATAAAGATATAAACCACCCACTAGATAAAATAAATTGACCTATAGAAATCTATCCCTTGAGAAATATTCATAACAACCTGCATCTATGTAGAGATATATAGTGAGAATCACTTATATCTGCCTCCATGTTGCTTCTCCACTCCTTTTCCCCCTTTCCCTTTCCTTATAAAACTTTGTTCCCTCCTCCCTTCCCTTTCATCCAATGACAGGCCTCATTTTATCTTGTGTCTGCCTTCACCTGCATAATGGCGTCAACCTACAATGTATGTCTTATTATAGAGACGTAGTTCCTTCGTCTTCCTTCTCCCTTGCTTGTCCCCCATCCTGATGAACCTATAGTAAGATGGCAGAGAATGATAGGGCACATGGAAACGCACGGCTGCTTTCTTCACCATGTAGGACTCAAAAGAGAAAGAAAGGGCTGGATGGACTCTTAATCTCCCCTTCCAGGGCACACGCCCAACAATCTAGTGTCTGTCTTCTAGGCATCAACTGGAAAGAGTGTCACCATCTTCCAATAGCACCACAGGCTGGCAACCATGATTTTAACAATTGAGTCTTTGGGGACACTTCATATCCAAAATATAGGCAGTCTATTCATTAAGTTCTATACAGTTCTCACAAATGATTCTGCAAGCATAGACAATCTCCATTGCTTCATCTAGAGAATCCATGTCTCTGAAATATTCCTGAATTAGTCCAGGGTCTTCTACTTAATTAGTGGTGGAAAGCACATCACAACTGAGGTATCTTCAACTCAATGCTGGTCTTCTTTCTACCACATTAGATTTCCCCCAAAAAGACTAGGATCTTAATTATATCTGGAAGGGGAGGAACATAAGGGAATGAGAAAAAAGTATAACTGGTTTGGGAATGACCTACAGATCTCTAGCCCCTTAATGATCATGGACAATAGCCTTCATTCCTTGGTTTGGAGAACATACCCACCAAGAGCAATCCCAAGTTCCCTTGAGGCATCCCTTCATTGTGGCTGGATTACAGGAACACACTACCACCCACTTCTGCTATATCAGTCATAAGCAATATTTAAATGCACCAAACATCATCTCGCTGCCTCTCCTACTGCTGCTAGAGATGAGAGTTTTTAATATGACGTTGCTTTTGGTACAAATACCATCATTCTCTTCAATTTGAGAAAATGTTATCTACTTGTCAAATAGATCTCAGTAAACGGAATTGTTGTATTTCGTGTGTGAGTGTGCTATAGAAAGAAATATATTTTTATGTTTGCTTCAAGAAACTTTAGGGGTCAGAGTGCTATCATGCACAATTATTGTTAAACAGATTTTTCCATATCCACAAGGTGAGTTTGGGGAAAGATTGGAAATATATCTAATACATCTAGAAGAAATTTTAAGTTTGACGGTACCCTGAGCTAACTATTGTGTATTTATGTAATTAAATTGTCTAAATTACTACATAAGAAAGGGCACCTACAGATTCTGTTGACATAATATCTTCTTCAAGCCTCTATTCAATGTCACAAATTATCTTAAACTCTAGAAATCCAGCACAGATGTCAAGGGGTCTTTAAGCAAAGATGGAGTAGAAATCAATTCTAGAATTATTATTTTGAACAGAGTATCTACAGCTATAATAAAGTTAGAGCAGGGGCAATGTAAAGTCAGTTAATGGACTTTATTTAGACAAGATCAGATAAGGACATTAGTAATAACTGTTATCGTGATGGATAACCTTAAATTCAAGAAAACATTTGCCCAAACACAAGTTGTTGTGAATTCCGTCCCCTTTTATCTTACAGTCAGCAGAAGATTGCAACCTCCCATTATGAAATGGCATCATAAAATGCAGAGCACAGCCACCCTGACGGAAACCACCTTTCTCCTCTGCTGATACACACAGGCTAGCAGTAAATGCTTTTTGAGCTCCTGGCGTGCGAATAAATTCCCGCAGACGTCCCCAATTGGACTGAGAGATTGAGAGACACAAGGGAGAGAATAGCTGAGGCCAGGAGAATTTAACATGGCAATTAGCAACCCTTTGGCTTCCCTAGACCCCACAGCCTAAGACTGGGGTGCAAGAAACCGAAAATCTCTCCAGCAGCGTCCATGATAAATTGGTTGGGTCCCTGGGGTTATTGGACACAGTTATTATCCAATGGCAGCCCTGGATAGTGTGAAAGTCTATGTAGTGAGGTCAGAAAATGAAACAGGGCTTTAAATTCCCAAGGAGAGCTCCTTTGCTTACGTCTCAATTGGTATGCCCTTTCCCCCTATTCAGGAAGGAGCTGGATCACATCGCAGCATCTGTATTACCTTCTCTATCTGAACAAATAACTTCTCAAACATCACTTATATGGAGCAATTGTAACCATTACCACTGGTGACTCTGTCCTTGAAAAGTTAGGGAAGTAAGAGATAAAATTGAAAACAAAAATATTTAAAGACTTTTAGGATCTCTCTCTCTCTCTCTCTCTCTCTCTCTCTCTCTCTCTCTCTCTCTCTCTCTCTCTCCCCTCTCTCTCTCTCTGCAAAAGCAGGGGGTTTGTGAGGGAGAGAGGAGTCTTAATTCTGTTTGCATATTAGCACTGAAAGCTGCTTTTAGGCATTATTTTAAACATCGCATATAATTCATAACAACATCACATTGCATTGAAATTAACTTTTTACATTTTACATTTATGCATTTCTTAGGGTCTTAGGAGTCTGGGGAAAATAGCATTGCCTATTTACAACTGCGCTGAAAAGATTAATATAGAGAAAATGCTAGGAGGCTTGGCATTTACGAAATTCTCAATTGTTAGTAGCTAGGATAATAATGATACTGAAAAAGATGGTCATGATGATTTTTAATGTCATCTTAGATATATTTTATTGCCCATGCAGCAAGGATGGTACTTGCCTTATCTAAGCATTGAAGCAAACTACATAAATGCAGTTGAAATTTATGCATGGACAGAATGAAAGATTACCTGGGTTTTTCCAAATACTGAATTCCACAGTTGTGTTACTATTGATTTAGCTTCATTATGAAGATTATTAGGGGTCGTTACAAAGGCAGTGGAAATAGATTGAGCAAAATCAATGTCTTCAGAACACATTTACTGAGAGACTACTATGCTTAGGTACACTGCATATATATATTATATTATATTATATTATATTATATTATATTATATTATATTATATTTAATGCAGAGGCCTAATGCCAGTTTTAAAATTAAATCTATTCATCTATCCATCTGTTTGTCTACCTATTTATCTACCTATTTATCTATCTATCTATCTATCTATCTATCTATCTATCTATCCATCCATCCACCCATCCATCCATCCATCCATCCACCTACCCACCCACCCACCCACCTACCTACTACCTACCTACCTACCTATCTACACACACACAGTGTGTATAACTAGCACAATAAGATCATGAGGTAATGCTACAGATGTTTCAGTTGTGATTTTTTAAATTCTATTCGTATGTCAGTTCTATGTCTCTATCTCTCTCTCCCTTCTGTTCCCTTTCACCTTCTTTCCATTCCTCCTTTAACACCTGTCACTTCCTCTCTCTCTGTCCTTTCCCTCTCTTCCCGTTCTCTACTTTCATCTATCTCATCCATCTTTCTTCTTTCTGCAAATTTTTAATATCTACGCTTTCATATGGCTGAAGATACGTAAATAAACTTTAAAAGTGGGAAATGTTCCTCCAGCTGTTTCTTGAGTGTTTCCACCTATATCCTCAGTGCCTCTGAACTACGTCTGTACAAGGGGACTGCAGGGGCCACTCCTAGAAACAGCTCGGTTTTCCATGGCTTTGGCTGAGCATTTGTAACTGTTGCGCACCTTGAGGTCAGAGGGTCTCTGTCTTCTCTCTTTGGTCCATCCCTCTTCTCTTCTGAGGGTTATTTAGCAATGCTGATGTCAAAATTGAAAATGATTAAGTTCCTTGGGCTTTTTCTTTAACCTTCTATGGTTCTTTGTCCTGATTCCCTTTCTTGTCTATTGAAATTAACTGAGTTAAAACGTAATTAATTTAGACACGTTTAAGAAACTGAAAAACAGCCCTGGATGTGTGCACACTGATCCAATGTGAATACTCCAGTGTCCATGTTAAATGTCTTTGAATTTGTAAAATCTTCGCTCAATGCAATAATTTGAGAAGGAAGTGCCTGAAGGTGAATTACGTTTTCTGTCCTCATGTGGTGTCTGAGGTTCAAGGTCATTCTTTTCTTTGCTTTTACAAAATTCCCTTTGCCTGGCTGTGCTATTTGCAGACAATTTCCAGTGTTTTCATTGCTGTTTCCTGCTTGCTTGTTCATGTGATTGCTTTGTTCTGCCATGACTGTTCTCATTCATTCTTCTCAGAAGACATTTATGAATTGATCCTGTGTGCTGAGGGGCCACAGGGTAGCTGTCCTGCTTGGACCTGAGCCTTATTTGGCTGTTCACCCCCATCTGCCTAAAATGTTATCTATTCATTTGCTAATTGTTTGCTATGTCTACTATGAGGACCACTGACAAGGACCCGCTGAAATGGTGAACGGATATCTTCAGGAACATCTTCACACTCCCTGGCCTCTATAAGCCCGTGGCTGTCACAGATATGTCAGCCACGGGATAAGTGACTCAGCTCTAGTTTTTCAATGTGTAGGTTTCTTCTTTGGTTGTGTATCCTAGTCAAAATCAGGGAGGTAAAACAAGCCCAAATGTCTTAGCCTCTTGTGAAGTCACACACCGATCAGCTACAGCAACCAGGTCCTAACTACCATTGCTAAAATGTTCTGCTGGAACAAAAATCTCAGCTTCCCATGCTGCTTAAAGATAAAGGGACCGGTGAGCTAATCCCCACCAAGCTGAATGAAGGGCCTTCTAATCATGTAAAACTAAGTTTAAAGAACGACCGTTCTTTAGAAGGGGACAGCTTTTCACAGGTCGTAAAGAAAGAAGCCGACTTCTCTGCCCTGGGAATGCATACACTTGTGCAGATACAGAAGAGCTTGGGAGAAGCTTCATTCATTAAACTTCCTGTCTTGTAAAATGAAGACCTGAGTGACTCTCCGGCATCCATGTACAAACTGGAGCCAGTGGCTCCTGTTTTGCTGGATGAGCTGAGAGACAGGGAGTTTCCTGGAGCTCTTTGGCTAGAAAACTTAAGTCAATGTGAACTCAAAGAGAGATCCTGTCTCAAAAACTGAGGAAAGAAATGGAGGAATGCATTCTATGCTGAGTGTGGCCTGTACATGCAAACGCTGCCCACATGTATATGCACACATTGGTATTAGCATGTATAACACACACACACACACACACACACACACACACACACACACACACACACACACCCCTACCTTGAAGGTCTTATCTAAACTCCTCAAGGAGTTCAGTCTACAGTGGCTCCCATAGAACCTAAGGTTGGACACGATTTTAGTGAGATGATTTCTTTCAAGTCTGGAAGTACAAACTATTCAGATGCAATGTAAATGGTCTAAGTCTAAGGGAAAAGTCCAGCTTAACTTCAGTGATCAAAGTAAGTTCACGAGATGAGTGTATTCTGCATTTCTGGAATATGAATCTGCTTCCTTAATAAAATGGCTGGCGAAAGATAGGGTAAGGCAGATGGGGAAGGAAGCCATAGATACTTTAAGGCATTTTTTCTTGTGACCCACCTCCCTCTAGTATGTGTCAGGAAGGGGTGATCTCCTCTGTCACTAAGAATTATCTATATTCCCTGTGCTACAGATTTTCCTACCTATGACTATGGTTAGATTTGAGAAACAGGTTAGGGACAAATGAATTAAGTAAATATTTTTATGATGTATGAAAGTGAATTTTATGGAAACAAAAGAAAATGAGGATGTCCTGCTTGGTGGAGGCTTATTTCCAAACATAGCAAAGGCCCCACTGTGACCATTGCTTACATTTTTCAAAATTGATTTTCTACCATGTAAACAGTTACTTCGACATTACCCATGGCATTTCCTCCTGGTAACAACGATATACTGTCTTTGAAACATTTCCTGGAATTTTCCAGGTTTTTTCTTTCTGTAGGTCTCATTGTCTCTGTACATTCTTTCCAGGAGATTGTGCATCGTGGGTCCACCATGCTTCCTGTCTCCCTGTGCAATCCAGGAACACTGGGAATCAGGAACCTGTGAAATAGCGTTGAATCTCAGAGAAGACTCGCCCGCATTAGTCTCCCCTCAGTAAGTCTTAACTCACTTGCAAGTGGGAAGCATTAAGGCCTGTACTAATCGGCTCTCATTGAATTGCTCCCCAAGGCAAACTTGTGAAGGAGGAGTTGGTCTTTAGAGCTTGTATAAACTCCTTTGCTCTCTTTCCTTCTCTTCTCTATTAGGGATATTTACTGCCTGCTTCTTCCCAAAGGCCTGGGGCATCAGCTGGAAGTGGATCCAGACCTCCTCTCATGGCTGTTTCGAGCCACGTAATCCACCCAAATTCCTCACCTGCCTCTGTCTCCATTCAGTTCCAGTTCTGTATATTTCTATGGAGACTAAACAGCAATATCTGTCAAGCGATTTACAGTGGATCCCACTAATCAATGGTTTCCCTTTCAGTGGTTTCTGTTACATGATTCAACTGTTATCCAAAAATCTTATATCCATATCATAGAGAAAGAAACTGTCACTGTCTTATAGAATGTTATTCTATTGTTATTAATTTATTGAGAGAGAGAGAGAGAGAGAGAGAGAGAGAGATTATATATATTATATATATATATATATAGAGAGAAAGAGAGAGAGGAAGAGGGAGGGATAGAACCACAATATGTAAAACAGTCCTATCTATAAGTTTTAAGCATCCCCGGGAATCTTACACCTCACCATAAGGGGGTTATTATATGTACACCAGTGGTAGAATCTATACATTTGGAAAGACAAGGCCTCAATTCACCTTCTAACTCTTCCAACGTTTATATCTCAGCGACAGATCTCATAGTGTATAAACCTTGTCTTCTCCCCTCTAAAACAAAATAAGATTGACAACGTATATTCTATGGTGTTTTAAGGCTCAAATTTGGTGAAGCATGATGATTTCTTTCTTAGGAGTAGTAAATTTTCTAGCTCTATGATACTATTTTAGGAAATGATACCAGGGAAAGAATTTAATCCTTCTTGCTGTCAGCATAAGGGTTGTGCCCGGCTTTATCACAGTGTGCTGGGCAGGGCTCTTCCTGGAGAGGACATGACCAGTTTTTGCACAATCAGAGCCTTGTACTGAGTTCCTCAGTTTGAAGCACAAGTTTTCTGTTTCTCACTCTTCCTCCTCCCACGTGCTTTATGTTCAGTCTACCTTCATTGTGAGAACTCTTCAAGAAAATCTACACTCCATCTGTGGATGGGAGAGTAAGCCTAGAGCATCAGTGCATGGACCAATACTGTGTTCACAGCCCATAGGGGAGAACATTGCCTACTCCACAATGGCAGCCTCATGAAATACGTTTATGGAAGTGGTACCATCCTGAATTTCACTTCTGGTTGAAGGTGGAGGATTACTGGATATTTCTTGGTGCCTTGTGATATCTAGGAAGGGCTGGCTGTCAAGGCGGGCCTCTCTGAGCACAGGTCTAAAGAGGAGGGGCCAAGGGAATCCTACATTCCTATATTTGTTTCTTCTAAGTGTTTGTGACTTGAGATTCTAGAGAGCAGAGAAAGGAGAAAATGGCATAGTTTGAGGCAAATCATAGAACACAGTACATGTTATGCATTATTTCATCATGAAATATCATACTAGGACTCCTAGGAATCTGGAAAGGGAGGAACCGAGGATCAATTTTAGTCCATGAGGTTCAGTCAGTAGAGAAGATTGCATAATCAAAGCTGTAAACTTCGGCAAAGGATCACAATGTCTCTGAACATTCTAGCCTCCTGTCATGTAGAATTGATTCCGAGTTTCAATTAAAATGGACTCTAGAAGCAAAATCCCTCTGGGTCAATTGACTTTGCATGACTCTGACTGGCTTAAGATTTGGTCACTCATCCTCACATATGTGTCTTGACTTGACTTGAGTATTAACAACAACAGAAAAAGTTCAAATCCTCCAAATCTCTGCCATAAAATTCCCTTCCATGAGCTGAGTTTTAAACTCATCGGTGTCATAAAAGCAGCATTTATATTTATCATAAAAAGAAAATTTACAGAAATAGAGGATATGGCATGTCAGAGGCATTCGTTGAATTGGTTGCAAGCCAGGCTATCGGTGTGTTTCCCTGGCCAAGGGTTGATGATCAGCATGAGATAATGGAAATGTGGTGGGCGAATTTCTCTCATTAGCTCCAAAGATGCTCCCAGCTCCTTAACGAGCTCCTTGAATGAGAGTGAATCCTAAGGACTCTGAGGAGTGCGTAAGCAGGGCGTCTGCCTGTTTTTCTGACATTGCTGTACCTCCAGAGCAGGAATTCACAGACTCATTTGAACATTCTTTCAGGGTTTTCATCCTAGCTCGTGGTTTCACATTATATTTTGGTGTATAGAAAGCACAGTGTGTGAGGAGGATAATATCATATCAAACAGAACCCTGGAGATAGCTGTAAAGTACACCAGTTAGCAACTCGGTGGAGAGCCTTGCATCGAACAACCTGAAGTGAGGTTGCTTTGTTCATTAAACCAACCCTACGTGAGCCATTATTGCTATTTGGCTCTGAATTATTAAAAATCAGGAGCAAGATTTAGCACACCTCTAACTCCAGGCTCTCCTGTTCTTCGAGATAAAAACAGTCTCTCTTTGTGCTAGTTAGAAAACATATGTGAGTGTACTAGCACTCAGCTTCCAGGGATAACCTTGTTAGTGTCTATATAACTGCGTGGGACCGCTCAGCATGGCATCCTTTTCCATTTCTCTTTATGAATAATTTTGTTAGACCTCATCCATTTTCTAGTGCTCTTTATTACAGCATGCTACTACATTTATTAGAGTTCCCATCAGAGAATTCTTCTTCTTGTTATCCTTAATAGTACCATGAACTGCCCTCTCTCGACTGTAAAGCTGGCACTGTTCAAAGTACATTTATTAGTTTATAGCCCTTCCATTTAAAATTCCTGCCAAGCACTTCCTAGGTGAAGAAAAAGTTTGCAATAGATATTCACTCTCATCACATTGCACATGCATGTATGTGTGTGTGTGCTCACATGCACACATGCATACACAGAAGTTTATGCACACTCCACCACCATTACCACTGTTACCATAATTATACCAACACATAACCACCATTATTGCTGTCATCACGATCAATATACCCCCAAACCACGACACGATTACCACCACCGTCACTACTATCAACATCACGACCACCACCACTGCTATCAACACATCACCACACTATTACCGCTCCCAACATCACCATCACCACCATTACCATCACCACACCACCATTACACCACACCAGCATAACCACTAAATCATCACTACCACCACTATCAGCATAACCATCACCACCATCACCATACCACACCACTACCACCATGAGCATAAACATCACCACCATCATCATACCATAACACCACCACCATTGCCACTGTCACACTTATTTCTAATAACATTGTAGGGCCAAGGGACTAGTGCTTATTACATACACTTCAGGAAACATGTAGACTGATAACACATGTGTTTAAGTGTTTTAGAGCCAGGTACTCCTGCAAACAGTAAGGAATAAGATCTTATGCAGATTATAGACCACACCTCAGACTTTTCAAACTCTGTGCTGGTTCAGCTATGCGGCCCTTAGGGTTTTACTGCACAGACCATTGTTACCTTCTGACTGCAGGTGGAGACAGGCTACGGATGAGATGTAAGAGCCTCATCTTTGATTTCTCATCCAAAACACTTTAAGGTTGGCCAGGTGAGACATTGACTACTTAGTATTAACCAATTGCTGCCTTCCAGTTTTGTGGAAGATACATTACTTTGGACATACATTGGAGATACATTGGAGATACATGGGAGATACATTGGAGATACATCGGAGATACATTGGAGATACATTGGAGGTACATTGGAGGTACATTGGAGATACATTGGAGGTACATTGGAGGTACTGAGAGAACAGGGGAGGGCAACTGTCCCTTCATTGACTGAACACCTATCTATGAAAAGACAGGAGACTCTGCCAAAGGACAGAACACCTTTCTTGTGTTCTGTTCTTAGTGGGGAGGGATGGAGGCACACAGAAGAAAGGAATGTAGCTATAGGAGAGGCCAACAGAGAAGAGGGCAGGAGACAGAGAGAAATGGGCCAGACTCCTCCTACCCCACCCAAAGCTTTTCAGTAATGGAATTTGCCAAATACCCATTCACATACAACCACAAGATCACTAAAAGCTTTCACCGCCTTGTTTTCAAGTGGGTTTGCCTCTCCTTCCTCCAAACAATAAAATGCGTTGTCACAGGAAGACGGAGGTGCAGACAAGCCAGTTCTATTGTAATTTGGGAGCTCACAAAACTCTTATTGTTCAGCTGGCTTCCAGAAGTCCTAATGGATAGCAAAAGAGAGAGTCACGGTCAATAATGGGACTAGGTCACCAGGGGGAAGTAACTGGGTTTCACTCATAATTAGGTTCTGTTTTGATTCCCAGAGTCCAAGTCCAGGAACTGCTGTGCATGTCATCAAGAGCTGTCCTTAGTTAGACAGCTGCATCCTCCATGCCCCCTGAGAGGAACTATCAGCAATGTTCTCCACTGAACCTTATCTTTGTGCCTTTCTCTCTTTGATAGTGGTATCTAGAATATGCATGCTGCTCCCAAGAAGGATTTGCTTCAAGTAGCCTTGGCTACTCTTGCTTCTGTTTCCAGATAACAACTTGGGGAATAACCTGGTGAGTGTGGGGAAGTTTACAATTCAGAAACAAAGAGGCAGAGGCACCAGGAGCCTGAAATTGAGCACATCTCCATTAATTGTTTGATACTCATGAAAAAGCTGTCAATAATGATGGGAACTTCTGTTTGTCTTTCTTCTTTACTCTGCGTTTTCCACAAAAGACAAACAGCATTCTGTCCCCCTTCCCTTTCCTCCATCCATCGGCTTTCTAATACGGAGTCTGGGCAATTGCACCTATAATATTAAATGCATGAACTGTTCTACATTAACAAACCCTAGGCAACATTTTAGATGCTTAGGTTAATAGAAGTAGATTACTACAGATACATATGCATATACACATACACATATACATGCATATATGTATACATTACATGCATACACTATACATATACACCATATACATATACATCATATACATATTCATCCTATACACATATACACATACATATACATGCTTAAAATATGAGTATTCTAAACATACTCAAAACAGTTCCTGTAAGTCTGAATCCAAATGCTGGAGTGAGTTCAAACACAGAGCTTTCGTAAGGTCTAAGAGGAGAAAGCACAATATCAGCATCCGAGGTGTGAAATCAAGAACTCGCACGGATAGCCCCACGTAAGAAAGAGCCATTTCTAACCAGCACTACATTGTCCCGATGAGAAGCCAAGTGGATAGGCCTAAGAAATGGAAGTTACAGCATTCAGAGAATTATTTTAAAAAAGGAAGACTGACCGGCTGAGGAGAGACTCTGACAGTTCAAATCCTTGCCTCATTAGCATGAGAACAGGAGTTCTGGTCTTGGGAAGTCACAGGAGTTCCGCTCACAGTAAATCTGCCCATCAGGATTGGAGGAAACGGGTCCTTAGAGCAAGCTGGCCTGTGAGACCAGCGCCATTAGCAAGCTCTGGCTTTGAGGAAGAAGCAAAATGGAGAATGAGAAAAGATGATGCCTAGCATCAGCATCAGGCCTGGGTAAGCATGAAGACACATGTATCACCACACATGTGTACCCAAACATGTACAGGGATGCTCAGATGCAAATTACATACACATAACAATGTGAAAAAGAAAAAAAACCCTGAAAATCCTTTATGTGATGAGAACAAAAGGTACCAAAGAAGGGATCACAGTTGTAGGGAAGACAGGGAGAGAAGTCTTAAGACAGGGAAAGATTCACACAAGGCTCCAGAAGCTGAGGCACCTTCTAGGACTCAAAGCCAGCAAGGCAACAGGGACTTGAGAGAGGCTAAGAAGCACACAATGCAGGTTGCTTGATTTTAAATGTAAACGATCTTGTGTAGGGCCTGTAGGTGGAGGTCAACAGAATGACAATTATGAGGTGGAAAACAGTCCATATTTTAACTTAAGGAGAACCATAAAATCAAGGGAGACTCAAGACCAGATTTATTGCCAGTCAATTATGATTGATCTGTACCTGTGGCAAATTTTCCCACAAATGCACAAAACTGCCACCAGATTATTGACACAAATGCACCTAAGAGGCATTCTGATTCTCTGCCTGGGTCCAGATAGACATTGGGCGTGATGTAAGTACCCCTTCCATATATCCCCTAACTCTTTCAGAGTTTTTTGCTTCTATTTGATGTCACTAACGTGAAACATCGCTTGTTCCTAGTGGTCTTAGGTAAAGCAGCCATTTTCATCCTCTTGGATAAGTTTGAGTACATTGTGTGTGGTTTCTGGATTTCTGCATTTCTTGGGCAGCTGCAGTTCTCCCTGAATAATTGCTTCAGATTCTCGTTATGCACTGTTGGACCAGCCTAGAGGAACTTAGGTCCTAGGGAAAGCCAAGAGCAAAGTGCATGTGGGCTACTCATCCTTTACTGAAACACATGGCTTCCCTCAGTTTCTTGAGCCAACTGAGAAGCAAGCTAAGAAATTTTATGATTAGATACAAATCTCAATTCCTATGGTAATTATATTTTTTTCTGCAACCACTCGATGATGTAGTTAATCATTACATTGAGTGAGTAGTGAAGGCGGTTTTTCAACATTCCTACATTTATGCTTTTTCTAAGCATTACCAACCTGCTTAGCCCCATCTACCACTAAAAGTAAATAAACAAGCAAAAAACAACAAAACAAACAAACAAACAAATAAAAAACCCCAGATCCACCAGGAATCTCCCCCACACTAGAATTTACTCATCTTTTGCTTATTGACCAAAAACCTTAAATTCCCTATGCTGTGGTCATAATATGCCACACACCATGCAAATGTTATTTATTTTTATATCTACGTCCTATATTTTCAAAAAATGTATGATAAATACTCATGTTTGTAAATGAAAGTCAAATTTGTCACCTCTAAGTCATATTCTTTGGGTATAATATCACGGTTATTTTTAGCTAACATATATGCATATACATATACATGAAACAAGTCCTGTACATTTTGGTTACATGGAATGTATCGATACTATTTTCCCTTAGCTCTGGACACCCTGGGAATTGCAATATGCGAAGGCAAATCGAGCACTGAAAGTAAATGAAGTTTGCAACTACAGTTTCCATTTTGTATGTACTCTATAAACCTTTAACTGAAATTCCAGTCAAGACAATGCTCTCTGATTGCTCAGAGCCATCAAGGATGAGCCGAACAGGGAGATTCATGAATGATAAGGATGACCAATATTCTTCCATAAAATGTCACAGCTTGAAGTATATAGCAATATTAGTCATATGAGCATGCACTTGATTAAGTAGAGGCATATTGACAAATATGGGATAAGTCAAGTTTTCTTCATGGATTTCTTGTTATGAAAGTCTTTTATGTTACCTGAATCAAATAAAATAGTCCAAACAGAAACAGGTTGTTTGCTTAATGATCTGTGAAACTAGGAACAATGATTGCACTTTTAATTTCTGGCACGAAGGCTCCCCGGCATTTAATAAAATCATCACATTGCTGAAATTTCTTCTCCTGCCTCTGTAGCCTGCTATGGCCCAGAGATTAAATTTCAATAATGCAATCAATAGTGTGATGAGGAGACAGTGGTTTTCCTTTCAGGGATGCATTTCTCAGACAAATATAGGGCGCTGCTGTCTTAGCCAGCAAAGAGAAAGCACTGTAACCACTCGTGATCCCTTCTCTTTCACCTCAGCCCAACTCAAAAATTCTTCTACCCTTTAATACCGTACCCCACATTTGTCAATAATTCATTCGCATCTGAAAAAAAATACCCTCAAATAGAAAACTTGATCACACTCCGTATACATACTTTATTCAGCAATCGTATTCGTATGAATATGGTGTGCATAGCCACAAAACACAAAGTCAGAGAAACAAAGTAATGATGAACTGAACATTATTTTAAAAAGATGATTAGCTAATATTTCAAGGCATATTTTTCATTTGGAATTTGTTATGATGACAGTGGGTGATAAATTCATCTTTCGAGTAATTTTTCTTGAGTTTTCAAACTTCTTGCAAAAAAGATATTGGAAGATCCAGACAGTTCTTCAGTGTTGTAACTCACGGTATAAACATTGACTCTGTGAGTGAAAGTGTCATCTGTGATTTTTTTTCCACTGTCACCTGAGTCTTGCTACTTTTATCACTAGATGATGCTTTTTTGAACAATATTATTTGTTAGGGAAAAACAAGCTATTTGTCAGTTTGAGAGCGTTAGCTTAGTTAAAACTTGGCAACTTAATCTCTAAACTGACCAATAACCACACATGGACTAAAGCATAACCCAATCGGCCAAAACTTGAACCCATGATTTAGAGGTGACTCCATTGACCATTTTGCTTTATTTGGCTATTCCGATGTCTCTAAGGACACTGATATATGCATTCTGATGCAGGTTGAGAACAATTTGAATTAATTCATTAAACCTTGGTAAAGACTCACCTCAGGACTGTTAATGTAAACGTGTAAAGGCTGTAGTAGGATCTCCAAACTCAGTGACTTATCTTGTACAATACCAACCCCATCTTTAAAATAAGAATCTTCTATCCTGACAAACCTGAGGTTGGGTCTCACATATCTTCTCTCCTAGTTTTATAGTATTTTGTGTGATTTCTAAAGATAGATCAAACATCTCTTTTGAGCAAAAAAAATCATCTATCTATCCATCTATCTATAAATAATTATATGTGAATATATGTATATAACATGTACAATCTATGAATAAATAAGTATGAATATATACATACATACAATTGACATGGACATATCTGTCTCTATCATCTATCTATTTATCTATCTATCTATCTATCTATCTATCTATCTATCTGTCTACTACTTATGAATGATGTGAGTTCACAGACATACACACATACAGTACCATGTGTTTATGATGAATGGTTCTCTCGCTCATCCTTTACTATAGAAAGCACACCTGATTTCATTTTCTTTATTTTCTACTTTCTTGTCAGTAAAGTCTCCTTGTTAAATCTCTCCATAGTGTCACCTTGACTATCCCTTAGATCGTGTTTTGCTTCTACACTCAGTGATAAAATCTACATGCTGATTTTTTTCTCCATCTTTCCTCCAGTGCCACCACCATCTAGAAAATCACATATCTACTGCTAGGTGATTTCTTTTAAGGTGAAATGATTCCCTTTCATCCACAATATTAAAGGTCTCAAAGACCTAGGTCTATTTGTGACCAGGTTATTGGCCTTTTCTCTCTTCATCTTAATGTTTTGACACTGTTATTTCATTTCATTTTCATATTAATTTTGTATTAATATTAATTGTTAAAATAAAATTCTATTTGCAATTATGTATATGCGAGAAGGAGGTGGGAGGTTTGCAGTTTGTACATATGAGAGGAGTAGTCATAGACGCAAGAAAAGAGAATCAGACACCATAGAGATGGAGGTATGGGTAGTTGTGAGCTAGTCAACAGAGACACTAGCAAGTGAACTTTAGTAGTGAGGGGGGATCACTACCCTTTAACCACAGAGCTAACTTACCTCCTATCTCAGTCTTTAAAACCCCAGCCTGTAGCCACCACAAGTTATATGAAAGCATTGAAGGCATTTTGGTGTTCCATCAGCCCATTCATTTTAGTGGCTTGTACAGAATGCCAGGTCTAACTCATGCTCACCTAGAGAACTCCTAAAGACCCGAAGACCCTGCTCGTCCACCCACAAAACTATGAAGGTCAGGGTAGAACTCCCTTTTCTTCAGATGTGTTTCTTTTACTTTATCTTAATTGATTTATTTACCTTCTTCCTACTTTATGGCTAGTACTGTCTTCTTAGCAGACTTTCCCTTTTTACAGTCATAGAATCCACCAGTTAATCCAATATGAAACACCAAGTCACTTTCTTAATAATGTGTATGAAGAACTGGTACACGTGGGGATTCAGCGATTGAATAAAATAGACACAAAACTTCTTTGACTTTATGCAGTAATATATTATCCATTAGAATGGCTGTTCTTCACATTGTAATCTAAAGAAGAACATACTTTAGTCTGAATTAAAATTAACTAAGCTGAGTTATACCAACTAATAAAACTCATATTGGTGTTACCAAGCTGATTTCTGCCTTCTAATAAGGATTCTGCTTGCAACCAGGTCAAGGAGAACTCTTAGTATAGTATTTGGGTTCAAAAGAGATGGTATCAAATTTTAAGAATTAAAACAATAAAACATTACTATAAAATCAAATATATTACCCTTTAAATGCCCTTTTCACCAACTTTCACCTTTCAAGATGAATTTTCTCTTCTAAATAGGGCCTGGGCTATATTAGAAACTACAGAGTTACTTATGAGTATGGCTAGATGGATACTAACTGACTAATCTGGTCGTGATCTATAAACTGTGTTTTCTTCACGGACTAGAAGTAGATGACAAGTTGGATAGTCTTCCTCCAATCCTGTTCTTACTCTCTGCATTTCCTGCCATGTTCATGTCCTCATCTCTATCCTCTGAAACCACAGGTTCACAGGCACTGCTGCTGGCTCTGATAATTTCAAGAGTCTTCCCAGAGACTGGAGAGCATGTACTACAAGTGCAAGCATGTACTACTCCAGCAAAGAATCCAAGCTCTATTCCAAGGACTCATACTAAGAAACCTACACGCCATCTGCAACTTGCGTCTCATACCTTCTTCTGGACTCTTGACTCCTGAAGCAGTAATCTCTCTCTCTCTCTCTCTCTCTCTCTCTCTCTCTCTCTCTCTCTCTCTCTCACACACACACACACACACACACACACACACGCACACATGCACATGCACACATGCATGTAGACACACACACAATTCTTATTTCTTTTACTCGTTCAGGTTGTATAGCAGAAAGATTGTTAATCATCCCCAAGTCTCAGTTTCCTTCCCAGTAAGATGCAAAACATAATGGAGCCCAACTTGTATAGAGAGTTCAATGAGAAAACAGCTTCCAAGAGTCCGCTAAGCATTCTCAGCTGTAATTTTTTATATCAAGATAAAACTTTCTAAGAATTTAGAAATTCTTAGAATGTGTGTGTGTGTGTGTGTGTGTGTGTGTGTGTGTGTGTGTATTACACATGTAAGTGTTAGCCAGAGCTCAATCCTGGGTGTTCTTCCTCAAGCCCCACCCACATTATTTTTCGAAGCAGGATCTCTCTCTGGTCTGGAATTCTACAATTAGGCTATGGACAAAGAGCAAGTCCTCAGGGATCTACCTGCTTCCATTCTCCCACTATTAAAGGTACACCCCAGCACACCAGGCCTTTCTGACTTGAGTTTTCAGTATCAGATTCAGGTCTTCATGTTTGCACAGTAGTCACTTTTTTGTTGGAGCCCATTTCTTCAGATCCCAGAAACAGAATTTGAACTCATGGATTTTGCTATTAAACACTATAGGTTTGACCTGTGTTTCAGGGAAACTCACTCAAGGCACTGTTACCTATAATGAAGTCTAAAGGCATCAAATGCTGCCTATAAACATAGCTAGATCCTACTAGCTACTGGGCCCTGCACAGGGTTTTATAAAGAGAGTGGGGAGCTGGAAAGAAAGGCTAAGCGAGAGCTAAACATAAGGGATTGTCGGGCTTCAGCCTTGCACACTTTCTGACAAGTGCCTGTCACAGGCAGGTAGAGTGAAGAGGAAATAGGACTGCCCTGATTATTACTGAAATTGTTTATGGGAAGCTGCATAAGTGAGCCTCGGCCTTCTTGTCAGCTTTCAGCTTGCACCAGCATGCTCAATGCTAAACTGTCCAGACGGAGTTCAGAAGCAGCCCAGTGGGCAAGATGGGTAGGTCACTGCTACTTGAGTTTGTTTAGTGTAAATCAGCCTTCTGGTTAGTTCTAGTTAGCACACACAGCAGTGATGAAACAGGCAGGTACACAGCTTTAAAGGAATATTCAATTTGGCTTTGGCGAGTTTGGAACAGCATTTGAAAATTGGAAATCAGGGCAGTCGATGATTGAGAACGATAGTAGGGAGATTAAATAAGAGGAGAAGGAGAAGCAAACTCTAGCTCTGTCTGTGTGTTTCTAAGACTTTTCAACTTAAAACTCTTAAACACATTCACACCTCAAAAATAAGGCATTTTTTGGTTTTGCTTTGTTTCTGATTTTTTTTTCTTAATGTGAAAGAAGCCTTGGAATCGGACTTATGCTTTAATCCAGGTCTACTTTCTTGCTAGCTCTGCAAGGTCAACATATCCGAATCCTCACGTGCTCCTCACCTAGATGGGAATAATAGCACCTATCTACCTAAATAACTTTCAAGACTGAAGAGTTATCATACATATCCTCAAGATGGATCTAAGACACGCGAGGTGCTCCATTATTCTTCCCTTCATGGCTAATTGCATTGTAAAATGAAGTCCCATTTTGTTAGCAAGAAAACACACACACACACACACACACACACACACACACACACACAAAACCACATTACTATTATCACTGTATCACTAGCTTTAGGGAAAATAACTGGTTTCATTTGCATCTGTAAAATAACCATACCATACTCTCACTAAACATTTGACGTGATCCTGAGGAAAGAGGATATCCATCAAGTCAAAAAACTCTCATGATATCTCATTCTAAGAAACAGACTGCTCAAGGGGCTATGGGAAAGTTTTCCTACCCACCCACTAATCTGATTTGTCTTCATGAGAAGTTGTTCAGAAGAAGTTTTATGCTCGCCTGGCATCAGACATAAGCATTTGGTGGGCCTGCTTGAGACTGGAGCTACTCGTGATTAAGGGCGTAATCTCAGCAATGGTGGCTGACTCGCCTTCTTATGTGCGTGCTCTAGCCCACCTGGGACTCAGAAACTCGTTCCACTTCTTACCTGTGAGTTACAAGCATGCCAGCTCAAACATCTCTGCGTCTGTCCCTAGACTGTGTCTAGCAAAACCGTGCATAGTCACATGAGGACTGTAATGAATACATTTCATGTTAACGTTGCATGCTTCTCAATGAAGTCTGATTAGTAGTGGGACCACACTGATGACAATTACAAGAATTTAGCCATCTCAAGGAAATATTTAAATAAGAAATACAAGGAAAGTTTTTTTTTATATACACTGGGTTCTCTTCTGTGTTCTCTTCTGTGTTCTCTGTGTCTTGACTCAATCTTCTAAGGCATATGATATACATATATATATAATATATATATATACATAAGGCATATGATATATATGTGTATATGTATATGTGTGTGTATATATCTGTTAATATTATTATTTCCACCAAAAAGAAGGATTTGGTGCCTGAGAAATTGAACTATTTGCCCAAGTAGAGTATCTATAAATATAAAATGTCCTCACGCTGCTGCCTAATCAACTCTGTCACTTACCACAATTCATCCTGAGACTTGGAACGGAATGTACCAAAGGGTGATGTCCTCCTTCTAATATCAATGTTTTCCTGGTGTGCTATGAAATCCTGTTCTACCTTTCACCCAAACCTTTAAAGATGAGTAAGCGACCTTCTTACAATATAGAGAGATATTATTACAAAATTTACTGCCAGGTTGAGACCTTGCATGCCACACTAAATTTTTATGACAGTTATAAACACTTAAAAAATATAAGTCTATCATGGGACTGCTTATAAATCCTAATAATAACTCTCTGGCCAGCCATGTCAGTCATAAAAGAGGCAAGTGGCTCAAGTCATGTACGTGAGAACAAAGGTTGGATGCTCTCTTTAGCTCTCTGCACTCTTCTCCCCCTTCTCTGCAAGATATTAAGAGAAGGGGGAGGGAAGGGGCGGAGGAAAAAGGAGGCTTCCCATAGGAGCCCCAGTAGATCTAATTTTCTGAACTCCACTTTTCTTTTAAGTAAAATGGTATTCAGTACATTGTGAAGTTCTTTGAAATTCCATTTTGCTAAATCCGCTCAGGATTTAGGAGGCCAATTTAATAAGTGATTGTAGAATTCCCGCCATCCAGTGCTGCCTCAGGAGTTATTCCCCTGTTGTGTGTTTCTTTTTAAGTATTGGAAGGCCTGGGGAAATACTAAACAGAATTACAAAAATGAATTATACAAGATGTGACTTTAAAGTAATGAGACCAATTCGGAGAGCCACACCTGAAAATCAATGATATCACCATCATCACGCTCGCACTCTGAGTCAGAAGAGCGCAGCTCACCATCAGTCGGACTGGCATGGGGGCTCAAGGGGGATTAGGAGACTACACATCAAACTGGAAACAGTGCTTACCCATGGGCTTACCAGAGACTTCGGCTCACCCTTTCATGTTCAAACTTTTGAGTGTAATATGTTCATGAGTGGTGGGTTTCTAAGAATCACCCAACACATTGTGATCTAAAGATTACTTAAACCAACTTAAAATAAAAGAAGAAAAGGATGAACCACTCAATTTCTTCAAGTATTTTCGAAGAATTAAATTATATGCTTTCAGGAGCCCCACTCCCCACCCACCCAGCTTCAAGTCTTAGCAAAGAGTACATTTTTGTATTAGTTTTATTTTATTTTGAGCCTGGGTCTCATTTACTCTCAGTGAGCCTTTGACTCAATGCATCTTAAAAGGTGGCTTTGAGTTTCTGACTCTCATGCCTCTATCTTCCAAGTGACGTGATAAGGTAACAGGCACTTGTCACTGTTCTAGGCAGGAGTGTGGACAAAGCCATCATTTCAAGAGGAGCAGAAAAGCATTTGCCGTGAGTGAGGTCCCACTGGTTTCTTTACGGCATCCTGTACTGGTTCTCACTAGACTTCATTTATTGATTTATCAAGTAAGTTTCTCTCATTTACCTACTGGGTCCATCATTTGATTCCATTCATGACCACGATTTATGAAGTTATGACCCATTAGATTGAATCCATTGGTTGGATGTCTGGGATATTCAAAATGAAAATTCACTTTCTCTTCTTACAGGAAAAAAAGAGAGAAAGCATTTATTCATAAACTCGAATCTGTAAATGTAAGCAGGTAATTACAGTCAGCGATGGCAGAGCTGTACCTCCAAGCAAATATGGTCTCTTCATAGGCATAATTCTTGGAAGATGCTGGATGTGTATCCTAGAAAGCTTAATAGCAAACTAACAGGTCTCTTGGTATAAAAAAAAATCAGAAACTGTATTTTAATTTTACCCATGGGAAAATATTGCTCAACATGAGATTAAGTTGCTTGTCTTTTCCTCTGCAAATTCTCAAAAACCAAAACATCAGAATATATGCCTCAGGGCAGAACTTATATTGACATTGATAATATGGGAGAAAAATAGAAATCTGATAGGGAAAAGGGAATGACAGGGTAAGGCAGTGTCTCGAGGTGTTTTACAGCTATGATCGCCAGGGTATCTCCTCACACAGGAGGACAGACAGCGAGCTCACAGGAACAGAGCAGGAAGAAAAGTAGCACTTTCTTGTTTGCTCATCCATGCAGATTCCAGGAGAGGTAGCCAGTGCTCAGAGATATCACTGTAGCATGAATGCAGTGCACAGAGATGTCCAGAGCACAGCAACATAAGCAATTATTGATGATACTATTTAAGCACCAACCATCATAAACACTGGCAAGAATGTAGTCGATCTCCTAATGAAGAATATGAAGTGGAGGACAAGTCCCCACGGAAGGATCTGGGATAAGACATCCCTGACTCTTTATCAAGTCGTGAAATTAACTGAGAATGCTTGGTACGGCTGCGCCCTGAAGCCAAGTGAAATTCATATGAGATCTTTCTGGGTTAACACGCCAAACCAGGGAATTAAGGTATAAATACTCCCTTCCATCCCTCCAGCTGCCTGCTCCCTTCTGAGCAGAAAGTTCTGCAGGAAACTGCACTTAGGGGCTGGCGTTTAAGCATTTGCAAGGGAAATATAAAGAACTCAACTATTTTTTTTTTAAGAAATAAAAGATATTTGTACATAGCTATCTTGGATTAAAATTTTAGGTCAAGGAATTTTAAGAAAAACGAGGAACAAAATTTTATAATTATTATGGGTCAGATGTATGAAAAAAAAAGTGTCCAGACAGTATTAAGCACATCTCCTGTGCCTAAGGACCTTTACTGTTGTGTTGTGTGTGGGCGCGTGCATGTGTGTGAGTGTGTGTGTGCGCGCCTGTGTGTGAGTATGTGAGTGTGTGTGTGTGCATGTGTGTGTGAATGCATGAGTGTGTGTGTGTGCATATGTGTGAGTGTGGGTGCGTGTATGTGTATGTGTGCATGTGTGTGTGTGTGTGCATGCGTGTGAGTGTGTGTGTGTACATGAATGCAAATTACTAGCATAAGCTAAAGAATGCTACTGGGCCTCCTTCTCTACCTTAACTCTTTGAGAAATCTCGCACTGGAATTGTAGCCAGCTTGGTAATCAGCAAGCTCTTATAAGCCTCCAGTCTCTGCTGCTCCCCAAGTACTGAGGTTACTCCAGTTAGTGGCTTTTTATGTAAGTGTTAGGTCCAACCTCAGCTCCTCATGCTTGTGCAGCAAGCACATTTACTCACTGAGCTGCTTTTCCAGCCCCCATGTGATATATATATATATATATATATATATATATATATATATATGTTTACGACCATTCAGCTAAATGTAAATTTCCTGACCAATACGTTGGAAGAAAGAGAAAGAATCCAGAATCAAGTGCTTAGAGTCTGGCCCATAGCTGCTTTCTGCTTCCCTTACTAACTCTCTCACTATGGAGTCATCTGCCGTCTCTGGGCCCTAATTTCTTCATCTGCAATGTAGAGGTAAGATTTATGTCACATAATCATCCAATGTAGCGACAATGCATTGGGAAACCAGAGTAAAGTAGTTCCTTAATAGTTGACAACTGTTTTCCATTTCTACTCTCGATAAGGTGAATTTCACGTTTTCCAAGGCTCTCCCTTCTCCGGGAGAGTAAATCATACAAGGCACTGACAAGAGGAGAATGCTCAGTGCATCTATGTAATTTTGAGTGAAACCCAGGAATTTTGTCGTGCACTGTATAAGGAAATTAGGTAATTTTAGGAAGCAGGTAATCTTGGCTCTGAGAGGGCTGAGAGAGAATATGGTTAGGTAACCTCCTTGACATTACATAGCTACAGCTGCCCAAAGACCACATAGCGAGGACCTCAGGAATACCGCTTTGTCATTATCGCTTCACCAGTTGAGTCCTTGTAGGTTTCCAAATTCATTTCTCTTGGATATCATGTCCAATGTGATATCTGTGACCATAAAATTACAGTTCTTACTTAGGTTGTCCTCTGGAAAGCTGCAAAGGGCTGCCACTGTGTCTCGTTGTCTCTGTGACTGTGTCCAGAGATCTCGGTGATGCAGACTTTAATGTTTTTCTGAGCATTCCATAGGTCTTCTCCAGAAGGGGAGTATTGATTTTTCTTTACTGTGGAAAACGTAAAGAACTTGCAGTGTCAACAGTTGAATAGACCTTCCCTTTCTTGTATTTCCTTCAAATCGCCTTGGGTGACAGTTGATCAAGTATTCTGTGCTACGTCAAAACTGTTTGTGAAAATGGCCCCAGGAAACTGTAAATTTCAAAACATCCAGGGTTGTTGTTCTCAGAGTATAATAGCTAATAAAGTCATAAGGGCACCAAGTGCTCATTTTTATCCGTGGGCCTCCCAACTAACACAAAGAAAACACCAAGACATGGACACAGCCTGTACTCAGTCTGTCACAGGGGACTTGGTCTTGTCAGATCAATGTAATAGTCACCTTTTTTTTAAAGAGGCTTAGCATATTTTAATAACATAATACAAATCTTAGAATCCGGAATAATTGCAAACCAAAACATGGTGCACCACTGTTTTGCTACAGGCAGAACGTTTAAGGACTTTTGATGGAATGAGTCATTGTCCTATGTGCCACAATAACAACTTCCATTAATTTCCATCACAAACAACCCACGAGTGATTAAGTCAAAAGCTGACATATCATCACCTCTCTTCCCCCTTTAGAACACAAAACTCATTCCTTTGTTAAGGGCGTCCAAAGAATCATACTCAATATGTGTTTTCAGAATGATCAAGTTTGCTCTCACTTAACTGGATCTAGGGTTTTTCCTTAGTGCTCACTCGTGGAACATTTTAGAGTATATTAAAATCGTGTAGAAATTTTACACCCTCTTACTCTACACCTGTAAACATCTTAATGTCAGTACTGATTACTACCTCACTTTCAATAACAGATAGAGAAAGACTAGATAGCGCTATGAGCCAAATACCTGTCTGTTGATGAACAGAGTGATGTCATTGAACAGCCTATGTTTACTTTAACAGAAGCAGAAAGAAGGGAAACATCTATCTTGCCCTCAGCTTTTGAAGGATGCTTATTTAACACACTGACTTCTATGGGGGAATTCCAACTCCTTATGAGCTGCTTAGTCAGAACTGCCCCATATTTTGATATAAGCGATTTAACCCTTTCATTCCCAGTACTGTATGGAGTCCTTCACCTGCTTTGACGAAAAGTCCAACTTTCCCTGACATACCATTCAAAGCCCTTGAAAATGAGGACCCTGTTTTCCACTAACTCAACCATGGAGTTCCAATTTCAATTCACTCACAGTTTTTAAAATCTATTGAAAAGTTATGTACTGCGAATATGTTTGAGGTGATGGTTGTAGAACGAGACTGGGCAGAGAGGACTGAGTTCTTCCAGGATACTGGAGCCTAATAGGTCCTTGGCTGTTCCATGTAAGAACAAATCTGAAAGCACAAGGACTTCAGACACAGTTGCTGACCTTGTCACTCCTCTTGACTCCAAGCTAGCAGAAAGGACAGGAGCACAACAGTTCCTGCCAAATAAACCAGATGCAAATTGCCTCCCCAAGGGGGAATGAATGGTGACAAATGCCAGCAACTGTCTGTCTTTCCTTCCATCTTATCTTCTGCCTCTTTTGATTTAGTGTTTGTAGTCGGCTCACTCCCCAGTGACATTCTGCATAGCCTTGGGTCCCTTCGTCATTCTGCACCCTTTCCTTTCTACTGAAATGTCTTCTTATCCTTTCCTTCTTTGTTATCACGACGTTGTTCCCACACAGCCTACAGACTGAGCACATTTTCCAAGCACCTTCACCAGTATCTCTTTTACTTTTATTCAGCATCTTGATTAGGTTTCTTACTTGTTTTTCTCTATGATTCTCTTCCTCACTCCTCTCATCCAAAGGACATGGCAATTGCTACTTTCTCTGGATCTCATCCTCAGGAATGTCCCTGTGCTTGTCTGAACATCTCCATGGTTCTCTTCCTTCCCTTGGTATGGTGAGTGTGGTGCTTTTAGAAGGGTGAGCTGGGAAGCAGGCACTTCACAAGAAGTTCAGGAAGTATGGCTTCCCCTTTAGGTGGGAGATTCAGAGTTACGGGTCAGCAATACGATATTCAGGCAGGTTGGGAATATAAAGTATGGGTGATCAAATTGTGGATGAGCCTAGCTCCTTCACTCCATCTGTTACTTCCTTCATGGGAGAGAGCAGCATTGACAGGAGGGTCAGGAGGACTCTCTAAGGCCATGTGCCTAGGGCGTGGTCCCAGAGCCCTGAGTGTAACGCCAAACTATTCAACCATGAACTGGAAGACAAGCCAAGGTCAGCTTTGTAGAACCATGGCAACTCTTGCTGTTAACACATGGTTAGTACTCCCTATAAACATGATTAGAGGTAAGTAGATGAGGCCACGAGCCTTAGCTTACTTTGAAAAGTAGATACTCATATAATTTGCCTGTCACTTTCCGTGGATGATGTAAAAGTTGAAAGTGTTTTGAAAAGAATTAAAGATTAAAAAGCTATTTCTAAGAGCTCCTCAAACACTTCGATGGCTTATTTTCATTGTCTTCTTGGAGTAAGAAGCAGCTAAATGAACAAAGCCAATTAGACACTATTATATATATATATATATATATATATATATATATATATATATATATATGTATATATATGTATATATGTATATATATGTATATCACACATGTGTATATGTGTATGTATATATATGTGTATGTATGTATATGTGTATATGTGTATATATATATGATGTATATGTATGTGTATGTATATGATGTATATGTATGTGTATATATGTATATGTATGTGTGTATATATATGCAGTTTATGTGTGTACATACTCAATATCGCAACAGCCAGATTATGAGTGATAACTGAAAGAGAATCTCTTACATTTCTCGTTCCTACATTTATACCTTTTTCCTTTTAAAATGTTAGGTTGCTTGTAAACATGAATCACTGACTGGGACAAAATATCAATCATCCTTACTCAGGTATATATGAGAGAGCACACCACCTTAATGTTGCAATTTGGGGCTAAATTACATTCGTAGTGTGATTATGGTTGCCGTAAGCTTGTTCATGGGAAAGATCACCACCTGTCATGTGTACTGACCTCAGAGAAGTGGAGAAAAGCCTAGGAATTGTAGTTCATGAGTTCTGTGATAAAGAGATGTGTTCACTCATTCTTCCCCTGTTGTAAGACAGTTATAGTGCAACCATGTCATAGAAATTGGAGGAGGTCTTGGAATAAAAGGCAGGATGTCTGCCCACCATGCACTTGTAGTCTGAAGTGGGAAAGCAGGCCTCACAACACCGTGGTGATAGCTATTAGCATAAGCCCATGAAATCCAAGGCAAGATGGGCTGCAATCTCTCAGACCAGTGGATCCCCCTCCTCCCAGCAACAACGTCCATGATAAAAAGAAAAACTGTTTTTATCCCGCTTTCCATTGGCTTGGTTTTTAGTTTAATCTTGCAATCCTTTTGTCTGCAGACTGATGGAGTTAGCCGCCATGTTACAAGATGACGATGGCTGTGTTTTATTCAGCCTCAAGGTCAGCAAGGTTGATCTAGCTCTAGAGGACATGGAGAGCGTTCATCCCACTGACCGTTAAATGGCTGCCTCTCAGACTCATTTCCTAAGTGTTTCTTGATGAATCGGACAACTGCATTTAGTTCCTAATTGTTTATCCAAGGTTCCGATGAAATGGCCCAAGAACTCTGAACACCGTGTGCCTTCCATGGGAGAGATGGAGCTCATAGACACCAAGTCACATTTATAGCCCCACCCTGAGCTCACATTAGTGTCAGTGAGTTGTAAACGTGATTTGAGAGAAAAATGATGTCTTGTGCTCTCTCATGGTTCCTAAAATAACAGGACTCTTGCTGGGGAACTAAATTGGAGAGTAAAAGCCAACAAAAGCTGAAGAATAATACTGTTGTAGGAATTTGCAGTTTTCAGAATCACATGTTTTCATGCTAAAAACTCATACTAAAGAATCCTAAACAAGAGGTTGATACGTGGCCTTTAAAAAATAATTGGTTGGTCCTGGGAAGGTACCTCACTTAGGAAAGCACTTGCTGAGCAAACATGAAGGCCTGAGGTTAGATTTTCACCACCACAGAAAAGGAGAAGGCCAGAAATGGCAGCACATGTGGGTAAGCCGAACATCAGAGAACCGATACCAGAGAGTGCTGGAGCTTCCCGGCCCAACAGTTTTATCTATCAGTGAAGTTTAGATTCAGTAAGGTATAAGATGCCATGATGGTGCCTTTAATCCCAGCCCTTGGGACACAAAGGAGGATCTCTGACACTAAAGATAGCCTGGGACACAAATGGACAAAGGGTAGTCTGGTCTTCAAAGTAAGTTCCAGGCTGTCTGAGTCTATAGTGAAACCATGTTTAAAACAAACAAAACCAAACTAAAACAAATTTTAAAAAAAACCCACCATGGAGAACAATTGAAGATATCTATGCTCTCTCACTCTCTCATTGCTCTCACTCTCATACACACACACATCTCTCTCTCTCTCTCTCTCTCTCTCTCTCTCTCTCTCTCTCTCTCTCTCTCTCTCCCTCTCTCACACACACACACACACACACACTCTCACACATACTCTACTCTCTCTCTCTCTCTCTCTCATACACTACATACATACATACACACCCACTCTCACATTGTCATACACACAAACACACTGGCTATGATATCCTAACACTTAACTGTGGAGACGTGGTGGGCAGCCTGTTGTCATGTTGTCATATTGAATACGAGGTATTTTTTGAGTTCTTTGATTCTGGCCTGAGTTTGTTTAACATGGTTCTGTACTAACTTTGCACCGCTGGAGGAGACCTCAGGCACCAGCTCTTCACAGGTCTTCAGAAGGAAGGAGCACTGCGCCTACTGGCCCTGCATTCTGTCTCACTCCAGAAGATTCCAGTCCCCAAGGGCTGTGCGAGACCACAGGGTCCAAGGTGAGTTTGTATTTCCTTTTCCTTCTTTATACCCCAAACAGGGTCAGCCTGGTTCCCACTCCATAAGCTGGTGGCATGGTATGGCCTGTGTTTTCTGACTACCTTGACTATGTGGCTGACAGTAATTCAACAACCAAGAACCCCAAACCTCTTCTAACCTCCTCAAGCTGCGTAGGATATGACTTGATATGCAAAGATACTGGGAGATTTTGACTAAAACAAGAAATTTAAAAAGTTTTTCCCATGTGAACAGAAGGGGAGAAGGAAAAAACATGTTGATAACAAAGAAAATGTGAGGGCAAAATAAAAATGAAAACGCTATAGTGTGGCGTGCTGAGGACCCTTTAACACTGTCCTCTGACCTCCTGTGTGTGTCCTGAGTCCTGTACCCTTACAGATCTCTTATGCCTCTAGCCCTGGCACCGAATTTCTGTGGCACGGCCAGGAGAACATCGGTTTTAAACTGCGGTTGCTACTGTGACAAGCTGTGTGATTAAAAGCCGGTTGGTTTCAGCCTGAGTTTGTAAGGTCATTTTACATAGAGTAAGGTAAATCCTACAGACACAATAATAATGCCGTATGAGAGAGGAGGGGAGGAGTATGCATAGATGTTCCCTCAGACCCAACTTAGGGATGCGTCACTGCCACGCAGAGGTCTGCGCAAGGGTGTCACCTCCAAAACGTCCACATCAAGAGTGTTAGAAGCAAGAACTAACACATTACTTTCGTGTTACCAAGGACATTTGTACACATTGGGAAATAGACAAGACTCATTCGTGTGGTGCTTCCTAAGGCATATAGGTGCTTGTTGTACATGGCTCTGATAAGTTTGTAAGAAGAAAGGACAGGTTTATGAGTAGTCATCAAGCCAGAACCTGGGCAGGGACGAATAAGGAGCGTTATCTCATATTATTGTCTGTTTGCTTGGGTTTTGTTTTGTTTTGTTTTGTTTTGTTTTGTTTTTTTTGCTCACTAATGAATGCATCAAATTTTCATCCAAAATGCTGATCGGTTAGAAATGTACCTGACTTAACTTCAGAGTATCATGATATGAGTTGTATGAAAGGGGAGGTTTCTCAAGATGTCTCCGGGTGGGTCCTTTTACTCAAAGAATTAACACAATTGGCTCTCCATTGAGGCTCTTACATATATTTCATATCTACAGCAAAAATATAGTAGCGTCATGATAGAGTTTCAGAAATGTGATTCTGTTGAGAGAAATGGACATCCAAGGAAAAGGCACCCACACGCCACTGCACACATGTAAACACCGCACACACTAATAACATCTCATAATATCTCACTAACATCCTGTAACATTCTCACAGGAGCTACTTGCTAAAGACAGGGACCATGAGCTAGCAGAAGGATAAATCGCCAGTCTCGGCTCGCTAACCATTTGGCAGGTTCGTATTCACAACCCTGATAGCAATAAGTAAACCTTCTGTTTCTCTTTCGGGAATTTTATGAGTTGCTCTCATGTCCTTGCCTTCCCCTCTTCCTCCTCCCACAATGCAGTGCAGTCAGAAAAATGCTATAAAGTTTCAGAGAAGAGGTTCGCTCACAGCAACTACAAATGAAGTGCGCGTTCATAAATAACCACACTTGACTTTGTGTTTAATGTCCAAGATGATTGGAACAGATTGTATCATGAACTACTTTCCCTTTGCCTAATTAAATAGCAGTCCCCACTTACCACAAAGCGTATTCTTATTAAAACAAGCAACTACAGTCGTTCGGCTGGATAAATGGCTCCCGAGTAAGTGCCACAAAGCCCATTACATTCCTGCTTTAGGAATGGAGCAGGTCCAAAGAGACAATCAAAGGATTTCAGTGGGATTATTTTAGATTAGAAAAACTGAGGGAGACATGCGGTACTGACAAGATCGTAAAGGCAGAAAGGATGAATTAGTGGTTCCATCCCAACAAAGTGCTCGAGTGGTATCACAGAACATCCAAAAGCAAAAACAAATTCCTACTGTACTAACCTTCGCCAACATGGAAATCTGTTTATGCAGAAATAAAAATGTCACGGACAACTGTTATCTCCTGTGCAAATCAGAACGACTGTTTTGAATAATAATAAAAATATCCTTCCGAACCAACTATGGAAATATGCCATGGGGGAAGAAAATGCCTTCATTTCAATAAATTGCCTTTTACATTTAATAGAAAAGGTTATGCTATGATTTATCATATTAATGAGACATTATTGCATAACCATATTTTTATGGCGATACATTGCCTGCTAAATGGTGCCCCCTTTATTTTCCTCGGCAGGAGGAAAAGATTTCAGGGAACAGATTCTATGGGACTTCTCCTTGCTGCCAGTAGTTAAATCTTTCAAAAGCTGTCAGCAGCCTCAGAAATCAAGTTCAAAATACCATAGCTAACATGAGTAGAGGCATAGGCAAGTCTATTTTTAAATTGTAATACAAAACCGCCGGAGAAAAAACTAAACACAAATGATTACTTAAAGCGAGATCATCTTATCGGACTTGTCAATGAAAAGGACGAAGTCGATGAAGTGAAATTCAACTTACAATTCCTATAAATATGACCAGGCGGTTGGGGAGCTAAGAGATATTTTTTTCCAGGCTAATTCATCCTTAAAACCATTATGTATTAGAACCTTTACATATTAATCCCACACATTCCTGTCTATGACAGCCACAGGGAGTACAGGAGACAAACCCCAGAAGGCAGTCAACAGGCTGAATTCTCTTCCCCATCTCAGTCAGGGGAGTCCCATTTTTAAGAGGAATTGATGCTTAAGCACTGGCCATCTGCCCTAGACACTTCCACAGGACAGGAGCCAGGCTTTTGTTCCTGCCAATGGCGTGGTTTGCTGACTTACAACCTCGATACATCATGCTACCTGTGCAGGTCAAGAGTCATGGGTAATACAGCGTCAGCAGCATTACCTGAACCTCTCAGACTACTCTTACCATATGACAGGGAGCTAGTTACCTGACAGGAGCGGAGATGGGCCACTTGGTGTATGTTCCTGGGTAATCGACTGCTTCTGTCATATTTTTGGTGACGAGGGCCGGAAGAAACAAAGGCATGTGCTGTCATTCCTTAGCGTACTGACTGCCTTCGCTGTCAGTTCATGGGTGTGCTCACCTTTGGCTGTTGCTGATGGATGTAACAGCCCATCATTCATTCCCATTTTTTTTCTGAGCATGTAGTAGGTGACAGCCCTGCACTTGGGACTGGAGGCAGAAATGAACAAGACAGGCAAGGCGCTTACTCTCAAGGAACTTTAAGTCTGCTGGAGACAGCATGGAATAAAGACTCCGTTTGGCTCATTATCAGGATACACAGATTCTGTACAAATGAAGTTTGAGGGAGACTGCCGCAGCTCTTTCCCTTTAAGAACTATACAGATAACATACACAAACAGGTATGTTGTGAAGACATGAAAATACAGTACCATAGGAGTCCTTTTCCCTGTAACCAGTGCCTTTCCGACAGGTAACTACATCTTATACTTAAAAATAACATGAGGAATTGTGTGCACCGTTGGCTTGTTCTTCCCTATGACAAGAAGCTATGCCTTCAGTGCAACTGTAAATGGTACCCAAGAGCATGCACAGATATACCATGTTAACTTTTGTGTAGGTGTGTGTGTGTGTGTGTGTGTGTGTGTGTGTATGTTGTATCTGTGTGTTAATTACAAGACCAGAAACTGTCATTGGATATCTTCCTCTTGCTCTCCACCTTAATAGATGAGACTGTCTTGATCACTGAATGTAGGTCTCAGTTATTGGCTTGGCAAACTAGCCAGTAAGCTCAGGGAGTCTCTGCCCCTCCCAGCACTGGAGTGACACACTTGACCGTCACAGCCAACTTCTCCTTGTGTCCTGGGCTGGAATTAGCTGTGTCATACTTGAATGGCAAGCCCTTTACCCACTGAGCCATCTCTAAGACCCTCATATTTATTAAATTTCTATCCATGTCATAATTTGTATCATCTGTCTCTTTGGTGGGTTTATTACGTTGGCCAGTGTAGCAAATCAGCACAAAGCAGACAGCTTAACAGTTCTGCAGGCTAAATGTCTGCAATGAGCATCAGTTGGCTGAAGTCAAAGACATACCAGAGACATGTTCTCGTTAAGGCTCTTGGGAAACATCCATTTCTCGCCTCCTCTGATTTCTGGTAGACACCTGTAGCATTCGACTGTTGCCTGTATTACTATAATCTGTAAGGAGAGCATATGGAAATTGGTCTGTGTTCTGTCTTTACATTGATTGCTCCTCTGTGCGTCGAACCCCTTCCTTTCCTTTGATCCCTAGGCATCAGCTCTAGGAGTTTTAAGCCTTGTTCTACTGTCCTACTTTCAGTTCCTTGTCTGCTTCATGTTTGCTGATAAACAGGCAGTCTCCTGCCTTACTGCTCTGGCTACATGCTATCGGGTCTCCTCCCCCTCATTATGGAGTCTGCCTCTGGATTCCTAGGTCAAAAGAAACTCTTTTCTCCACAATTTGCTTTAGGACATGGTGTTTAGCCACAGCAACAGTAAAATACCTAAGACAAGATACTATTGCATTTAGGCTCTACCCGGCTAATCCAAAATGATCTCTTCTCCTAATTCCACTAATTTCAGTTGTATCTGCAAATGGAATCTTAATAACTCTACTAGGGAGCAGAGGGTAAACCCTGCTGACCATGGGAAACCCAGACCAATGTGCATTTAAAGCACTTTAGCAAAGATGGAAATACAGCCATGATGCTTGGACATTTGTACCTGTGTCCTTTCATATGTGGGTAGATGAAATTCCCAAGGTGGGGAGTAAAGGGGGCAGTTCTGAGTCAAAGAATTCTTTCAAAAGAAAATATGTGGTCAAACAAGGCCAAAATGCCCTCCATATCTCACAATACGTGTGATAGAGTGTGCCCCTAAATTCCTTTCCAGAACTCTTTCATATACATCAAGATTATATACTTTACCTGTTTTCTTGCATCTTTAGAGGTTAAAACTGGTAGCTCATTGATCTGAACTGTCTTTATTAATAATTGATCGAAAATATCCTATTTGTATACTTCCTACATTCTATTTCTGTTTTCTCGAGCTTTTCTCTGAATCAACAGGTATTTATTATTTTATTTTGATTTGTTACAAATCTTCCTGCATTATTGGTTTTTGCAGACTTCCTAAAATTTTAATTGAAGTACGATCTGTCCATATCTTTTTTATGAGGTTTTAATGTGAAACCTGCTTTTGAAAGCCTTGCCTAATTTAGAAAAAGAACATACCCTCTGAAATTTACTCCAAAATTTCACAACTTATTTATTTATTTATTTATTTATTTATTTATTTATTTATTTATTGGTGTCAGGAATATTAATTCTGAGGAGTAAAGTAAGATTTAGGTTTTTAAATTGCCTTTCAATGGAATGTCAAAGTATCAGTGATATTTTTTGAAATAATTCATTTATTTTTCTCACTCTAAGTTGAAATTCCACACCCAGACTTGGTTTGAGTCCATGTGACAGATGTGTTTGTGCTGTTTCTGTGAGTTCTTTGAGGGAAAACTTTCTTTCTCTGTTACTTTACCCCAGAGACACACAGTAGGCATCAGTTGAGATGCTTAATAAAATGCTGACTTCCAGTTCCATGTGAACTTCAGATGTATAACAGATAATGTTTATTTGGACTGTGCTCCAAGCATTACTCGGGCCACACTTCAACTACAGCATTGTGTGTTTCCTTATTTATAAATTTCCAAGTCTCATAGATTGCACTTGCTAAATCAACTGCCCTATCAAAGCCCTCTTGGGTAAACCCACGAAAATACTGTCTTAATTTTACAAATCCATTTATATGTTTTGCAAGTTACACCAGGCAGGAAGAATTTTTTTCATTGTGCTTTTATGACTGCTTTTGACTCTTTATAAGAATTTTTTCCTTCCCACTTAAATACCAGAAACCAATTTTCATCGACTTTCTACTGAGACCTAATTGATTTTATCAGTGACGCTGGGTTTACGTAGTATATTTCTTTTACTCATAACTTCTAGTTGTGCTGAAAGGAGCTATTTAGAAGACAAAACCAAATCATGAACCGTCTGAGTAATCCCATGCTTACTGGTTAAAGACTAAAGCTGTTGTCACCTGATCGACAAGGAAGATGGGGACAGAGGCTGTTGCCACCTGGAGTTTCAACTTCTGTAAAACAACAAGGGAAAACATAAGACATAAGGTTGAATAAAAAATTATTTTCCAATATATTCCTGCCTATAATATATAAAAGAATTAATGAATCATTTTGAACTAATGTGAATTGGTTTGGGGACTTTTACTATTCAATATATATATATATATATATATATATATATAGTAAAAGTATGTTTTCTATATATTTATATAAAAGCCATTAATTACAGTAGATGGATCATCTATTTCCTTTTTGAAATGGGAATATATGATAGCTAGAAATAAAATTTAAGAAGCTTGAAGAATGTGTAAGAAAGTGTTTTCTCAGTTTTCACATGAAATATAATATCAATCTGTTATTTTATTAAAATTATACCATATTTATTATCATCTTTATTAGAAATTACAAAAGTACATAATATGTTAATATATTATTAATATATTATGTATCATCATAGATATGGAGAGAGATTATAAGCAGAATAGATGGATAGATGTGGAGAGAACATTAAGGAGTTAAAGAAGTTTAAAAAGAGATTGTGGTGGTAAGTATCAAGTTGATTAAATGAGGAAGATCTAGACGCCCAGGAAAGTTCAATTGTGAATGTCTGTGGAGAGGTTTCCAGTTTCCAGCTGAGGTTAGTAAAGGGGTCTGCATGACTACATGGGGAAGACCACTCCTTGGTGTCTGTTGGCACCATCTTCTAGATATGGACCTAGCAAAAACCCATAGTCAGTGAACAGTCTTCCTCTTAGATTTCTTTCTCATCCAAGATTTGGGATACATTTTCCTTCTGTCTTGGACTGTGGAATACCATGGCTTTCTATGTGAGTTCTCAGATTTTTCAACTTTAATGTGTGGGTGTGCCATCCCTCAATCTTTTGAGGATTTATCTATAGCCAGCATGTCAGTATATCCAGACTGCAAACAACGCACTGTAATGGCAGGAGCCAATCCTAGTAAATGCCATCTAAATATGTATCTTTATACTAGAGAACTGCAACTGATAAGGGTGCAGAATAACTGAGCAAATTGAATTTCTCTTTCTTCCTTTCTCTGTCACAGGGTCCATAGTGCATTGGCTTGTTTTTAACCAGACGATCAAACCTCAAACAGGTCAATATAAAAAATACACAACCTCTTTAGCATTGTAGAGCAAAAATTTATGTGGAAAAATGCAAGAAACGGGTGTAATGGATTTTCTGTTTAATGTCACATCCTACATTAATTAAAAATGGCAGAAGGACCAGTTGTGCCTAGGAATCAAAATAAAGACATGAAGCCCTCTAGCTAAAGGCCTTTGTTTTGGGGGTAACTAGAGTATTCTTAGGTCTCCTTATCTGTGATACTCGGTGCATACTGATCCAAGATCCACGGGCAGTTTTTCTAACTTTATCTCTGCTGCTATGATAAAAACCCTTTGACAAAAAGCAATGTAGGAGAGGATGGATTTATTTGGGTTATATTCCCCGGCCACAGTTCATCATTTAAGGAAGTAAGGGCATGAATTAGACAGAGAAACCGGGGCGGAATGCTGCTTGCTACCTCTCTTGCTCATAGCTTATTTAGCTTTCTTATAAAGACAATGGCTATCGTCCTGGGGTATGGTACTGCCCTCAGTGAGCTTGGCCTTCCTCTATCAATTAAACTACATGTTCACAGGCCAAGCTGACCTAGGAAGTAATTTCCTCCTAAGATGATTCTTACCTCTGTCAACTCTGTCAAGTTAAAGCTAAGATACCAGTTCTTCCCCTTAAGTAATGAGGTCATTGGGGAAGAAGCATCTATCCCATCTACTTTTATTGATTAATATTGAGTCACTCATAGGAATGATCTAAGAATAAGCTATAAGGTAGCTAAATAACTAAACAACAAAGGGGAAAAGTTGATCTTGATAGAAACAGCAGTAATGCAATGAAAAGAAAACTTAAACACCTCTAGCCACTGTCCTCAGTGCCTTTTCTACAATGTACCTGCAGAGGGAAATAGATCAGATAGGTCATCATTTATAGTGGACCCAACAGCATAAGGACTATGCAGCTACTGGAAAGGATGAAGTGTGTCCACATGAAATGACTTGTGTGGATTTTAAGACTTGATTTATTTGAAGAAAGTTGGTTGTAGATTCCATCTCTGGTGTAATCCAGTAGTTGAAAACACAAAAGAAAGTTTGTAATACATAATCTAACTATGTCATAAGAAATAAGGAAGAACAGAAATATGGGATATGTTTTGTTGCTTTTAAATATTTTGGAGTTAGGATAGTTGAATTTTTGTAGTGGAAAAAAAAGATTATAAGAGCAAGAAGTCAACTCATGGGTAAAGTGCTTCCTGACCAAGTATGAAGACTGGAGTTCAAACTCTTAGCACCCACTTGAAACGATAGATATGGTGGCTTGTGTCCATGATCCCAGTACTGCAAAGGCTAAGCAGGAGGATGCTCATACCCATTAGCCCAGAAACCTAGCCAAATTGGTGAGATCAAGGTTCAGGGAGAGTCTCTGAATCAAAACACAAGGTAAAGACTAGAAAAGATATCCAATATTGACCTCTGTCCTGCACTCACATGTGCATAAACATACATAAAAGCAGGCTACTACATTAGAGCAAGTAATTTGCCTCTTATTGGTAAAACTTGGGCAGGTGTTTAACACACCGGGTATCACAGAGAATCTTAACAGTGGTGTTAATTAGAACATGTAAATTAGGATGAACTCAGCCCATCAAAGATTCCCCATTCCTCTTCTTTCCTCCAAAGCCCTTCAGATCACACTTGTAAGCATCATTGCAGGAAATGATGGAGACTGACAGCATGGGAGACACCACAACTTAATTCTTGCCTTTATTCCCAGACACCTTCATACCTACCTGATAAAGATAAATTAGTGGGCGTTCAAAGATGCGCAGGCAATTGATCATTGGTCTGAAGGAGCTGACGTAGTGGGGGCAGATTGGAACAATTTCATATGTATCTGATAAAGTAAATGACAATTTGGTTGGGTGGGAGAGAAAAAAAATGTAGTTAGGATTCCAAGAGCACTTGAAAATGACAGGTTTCAAACCCAGCCAGTCTGTATTATTCATGGAGAGTCAACAAATGATCAGCACACTCTGGTGACAAACCACTTGCTATACTCACCTGGAAGAGGATCTATTTATTTCTAGATCCTTCTGCAACATGCCATTTTGAGAAGAGATATCCTTTGATATCTGAAAGGATATTTGTCTTAGATAGTCTCATTATTCTTGAAGTGAGGGGTCCTGGAGACCAGTAAATAGTTGTAAATGGGGAAAACAGGGTTGTCTTAGTTCTTAACATAATGGCACGGATGATATATGACTCAACCTCTCACAGTGCCAGCGAACCTATGTCCACCCCTTCCTTGCCTCTCAGCCATGATTGTTCAGAATATTCTTAATTTGTAGTGGAATGCTTCTTCCCTTACACATTATTTCGTTTCAGTCTCTACCTGCTAGCTCACAATTTCATAACTGGTACTAATTTGTTCCTTTGGTTCAAAAACGTAGTGTGCAGAATGATGTTTAGAGTCAGAGAACCTAGTATGCTCAGTGAATGAGAAGAAAAAAACACATGAGTTTATCGTTGAGGATAATATTGAAATGAGAAATGTGCTTTAGTCCAGAAGACATAAAAATGTTCCCAAAATTCTGAGGTAAAGTTGGAAGACATGCCAAGGGCAGTGGGGTGGGTGCAGGGGTAGTGGTAACCTCGCTTTAGCTTGATGGACACAGAAGCACTGACAGAATTATTACTATTTGCTACCTTTGTAATCTGCTTTTCATCTCTTTCACGTTATGCAAAAGACAGGCTAGGACCAGGTAGTGTAATAGCCCAGCCCCCAACACCATATAGCAGAAGCCCTTAGTGAAGTGATTTAAGACAAGAACACGGGCTCGCTTGGTTCAAATCCTAACACTACCACTTACAGGTGGCCTATTTGACTTGCCCAAATCAATCCCCATTTGCCAGGACCTAGATTTTATTAGTAAGCAAAATGAAAATTAACATGAACACCTAACTCAGAGAATTTCTTTACTTAGTTTTCAAATGTTATTCCCTTCCCAGTTTCCTGTCCATAAGCCCCCATTCCCTCCCCTCCCCTCCGCCATATGAGTATTCCCCCATACATCCTCCTTACTGCCCTCCATATTCCCCTGCACTGGGGGGTCCAACCTTGGCAGGACCATGGGCTTCCCCTTCCCCTGGTGCCCCAACAAGGCTATTCTCTGCTACATATGCAGTTGGAGCCCTGGGTCAGTCCATGTATAGTCTTTCGGTAGTGGTTTAGTCCCTGGAAGCTCTGGTTGGTTGGCATTGTTTTTATGGGGTTGCAAGCTCCTTCAACTCTTTCAATCCTTCCTCTAATTTTCCCTAAGGGGGTCCTGTTGTCAGTTCGGTGGTTTGCTGCTAGGATTGACCTCTGTATTGGACATGCTCTGGATGACTTCTTCCCTTTCAACCTGTCATGAGGATTTCTGAATCCTTTCTCACTGACAATTATCTCCCATAAACTCAGTTCTTATTTATTAGTCTGTTTCAACCTCTCTGCACAGCTATCCATGCTACCTGGGCCTCCTCCCCAACAGGAACACCATTACATGTGCACCTCCCCACAGGAACACCTTTTTTTTTTAACCCAATTGCCCATAGCAGCATTTTCACAGTGCATTCATTCTTACATTTATAGGTAAGTTTGCATACTTCCTGCGTGGAGGGGGAAGAAAAGCGATGCATTTTTTTCCTCAGAGTGTGTGGAGTCTCTTGTTCTATGCTACCACTTGCTTCCTTGGCCACCATCTCTCTCTTGTTTTTATTTGTCATCTATACTGGAGTTGAAGGCAGCCTCACACTTCTCAGGTTTTGTCATGGTGGCAGAAATGCAAAGAGTGGCTGCTCCTATCACAAGCACTGTCAGGGTAGAGAGAGCTCAGGATGCTCAGTTTGGCCTTCGAAGGTGCCACCCACATCCAGGGTCCCATTTTGATTAACCTAACACACATTGTATAAGAACGAGACGGGTTGTTATCTTAAAGGCATTAAACCTTCTAATCAATGAATTTGTGATGTCATACCATGTATTTGTCTTCTTTTTATTATGTATTTGTTTTGTTAAATTTATTCAGGCTTATGTTTCTTCTCTTAGACACTATTGCCAATGAGTACCTGTCTACTTTATACTTTAGATAGGTCATTGCTAATCTATGTAAACAAACATTGATATTATTTTCATATATTTTACTTGTTTCTGGCAACTTAACTGAGCTTTGTTATTTTGAATTGTGGTTCTGTGGTTCCTTGGGAATGTCTGCATACGAGGCTAATGTATATGAATACAGATTATTATACAAGACTCCTAAAATGTGTGCCTTCTGTTTCTTTTCATTGCTTCATTTATTTCTGGTGTGGGCTTTTAATATGATGTTGAACAAAACTGAAGAAAGTAGACCTACTTGGCTTGTTACTATTTATTTTAGGAAAAGACATTTTTAAATTTTTGAGGGTATATTGTGTGTGTGTGTGTGTGAGAGAGAGAGAGAGAGAGAGAGAGATCCTATGCATATATGTGATTACATAATAATTATATGCTTATAATAGTATATATAATATAAGTAATATTAGCAATTGACATATACTAATGGTTACTTCTCTCATTGATGTAGTAAAAACTTGACATGGGTAACTTAAAGAAGAACCAGTTTATTTTTACTCTTTTGGCTCTCTTTGGCTTAGGTCCTCACTGCATGAAGCATATATATCCAAGAGGATGTCCACCCCCACTCACCACACCAAATCTCCCACTCCCTGGGACCTTCAGTCTCTTGAGAGTTAGTGCATCTTCTTTGACTGAACCCAGACCTGCAGTTCTCTGCTATATAGGTATTGGGGGCTGCATATGAGCTGGTGTATACTGCCTGGTTGGTGGCTCAGTGTCTGAGAGATCCAGGTTAGTTAAGACTGCTGGTTCTCCTCAGCTTCTTCTGGCTTTTCCCTAATTCAACCACAGGGGTCAGCAGCTTCTGTCCATTGGTTGGTTGTAAATACCTTTATCTGACTTTTTCAGTTGCTTGTTGGGCCTTTCAGAGGGCAGTCACGCTAGGTCCCCTGTTTGTAAGCATACCATAGCATCAATAGTAGTGTCAGGCCTTGGGACCGCTCCCTGAGCTGGATCAATCTGGGCCTGTCACTGGACCTCATTTTCCTCAGGATCTTCTCCATTTTTGCTCCTGCTGTTCTTTCAGACAGGAACAACCCTGGGTTAGAGTTTTTGACTGTGGGATGGCAACCCTATTCCTCCCTTGATGCCCTGTTTTCCTGCTGGAGGTGGCTCTACAAGTTCCCTCTCCCCACAGAAGGGCATTTCATCTAAGGTCCCTCCCTTTGAGTTCTGAGTGTCTCTCACCTCCCAGGTCTCTGGTACACTCTAGAGGGTCCCCCCACCCACTGCGGTTGTCTGTTTCGATTCTTTCTGCTGGCCCTCAGGGCTTCAGTCCTGTTTCCCCCAACCTAATACCTCTGATCATGTTCCCCTCTTCTTCTCCCTGTCCCCTATCCCACCCAGGTCCTTCCCTCCCTCCATGATTGCTTTCTTCTTCCTCTCAAGTGGGATTGAGACATCCTCACTTGGGCTCTTCAGCTCGTTAGTCTTCTTGAGTTCTGTGGATTACAGCCTGGGAATTCTGTACTTTTTTGGCCTATATCCAGTTACTAATAGCTGAGTAGTATTCCATTGTGTAAATGAACCACATTTTCTGTATCCACTCTTCTTAGATATTAGACAAGCATGGTTCTTGGTGTTGAGAGCTTATGAGAGATGCTTTGCATATCTTCACACAAAGCTGAATTCTCCATCCAGAAATAAAAACAGATATTTCCTTCAAAACCAGCTTTCAGTGACCCATCTACGCCAACCACGGTGCCTCCCCTAAAGATGTGATAAAGCCTCTCAGACACCACCACCATCTGGAAATTGTATCAAATAGACAGACGTTTAGGAAAAGAATTACATTTCATCCAAAATCTCCTCTCTCAGACACTTTTACATGTTGATAAAGTTCCATTTGGTTTCTAACTTGGAGAGTACCCTCTTCTTAAGTTATACTGCATTGAGTGGTTATTACATGTTGAAACATTACAGATTTCTGGGATAAAATTTGCTTGGTCATGGAAGTTACAGAGTGTTAGAACCATGGCTGGCAGAGATAGCTCACTGGAAGCTGGCCTTAAGGAAGTTATCTATTTTTGTCACACTACTTAGCTCTTTGCTTCCCACCAGGATATGAGAATTATCGGTCCCAAGTTCTCAGAGCCAAGAGCCACGCTCCCTTTTGAAACATTGTTTGTTGTTATTATTTTGTTGAAGATTTTTTTATAATATTCATAAGCAATGCTGGTCTGTAGCTTATTTTTTTCTTTATCTCTAGCTTTTGTATTAAGACAACACTTCCGGAACAAAAAGTTTGGAACATTTTCCTCTCACTGAAATTTAAGTTCTCCAATTCTGTCTTCTTTCCATTCAGATCTGGTTTTGAGCAGTAGGGAATTTTCATTTCAATAATTATTCTTTTAATTCCCTAGTTTTTCCTGGTTAATTTCACAGTTTGTATCACCTTTTTGATACTTCTTGTTGAGACATAAGTTTTGAATCTATGTTTGTCCTCTCTTCCCTTTTATTGCTTTTGACATAGTCTGTAATTCATTCTGACAATTTTTTGACCATTTTTGATTTGCCCAGATATAACTCTGTCATTCTTTTCTGTTTTTACCATATCTATCTATCTATCTATCTATCTATCTATCTATCTATCTATCTATCTAACATCTATCTATCATCTATCATCTATGTAGCTGTGTGTGTGCACATGTGTGCATGCGTGCATGCTTGTACACATGCCATTGCACATGCACAGTCAGAAGACAACTCAGTCTTCCTCTCCATCATGTGGTTCTAGGGATCAAACTGAGATCATCAGACTTGGCAGCAAGTACTCTTACCCCCTGAGCTATCTCCCCAGCCCTGAATCATTGCCAACGCAACCTCAATTTGATTCTGGCTACATTTTTTTCATTAAGAAATATGTATGAATGTGGACAGTGGCCATGTAGACAAGGAGATGACATCAGATCCTTTTAAAATGGAGTTACAAGTGGTTGTAAGCTGTTGTGTCGGTGCTCAAAATCAAATGCTGACCCTTCCAAAGAGCCATCTATGCTCAGACCATCTCTTTAGAGCCTACTGCTTTCTCTTTTTTTGTATCAGGAATTGAACATAGGACCTTGAACATGTTAGTCAAGTACTCTTGTACTAGGCTACATTCTCCAGTACATATTTCTGTCCTTTTTTCCTGTTGTAAATAAAAAAACTTATCACCCTCATGTCATATCTTTCATATACAAATATCTGGTAGGCACTTAATAATGTGTCTTAACTTTAAGCTTGTTGGCTTTTTCAGGAACCTAAAAACTAGAGATAAAATCAGAATAATAGGATTGCCTGGGTGTTCTGCTTATGACATACAAAGTGTTTTGTGAGGCCTAGTGAAGAATCTGGGAAAGGGGTTCCAGTAGTGACTTGAGGCTTGCTGGAAAAGTTCTGCAGCTGAGCTTCCAGTATACTGTCCACGCAAAAGTGATATCATGAACAGTCTATCCACAAAGGGGTCCAGAGATTCTCATGTACCCCAAGCCCCCTGTAGTCTCTCCAAAAATTATATGCTTTAAACATGTTTACTCTATCAAACAACCACTTGGAGATTTAGCAGGAATATATTGAGTGAACATACCATGACCGGAAGCATCTCAAACCCTGCGCTAACCAGTGGGATTTCCCAATCATTTATTTCTTGTGTCTTTTTCCAACATTCTTCTGTGTTGCCCACGTTCTGTTCTCCATGACAATCCACTTCTCTTTCCACCATTCAAATGTGAGATATCATTTGGCCAACATAGTTCTCAAAAGTTCCACCTGCCATTTCTACTGTTTCTTTCTCACACGACTAGACTAGCATGCTTGTTAAAGTGTTAATGTCTCTGTATAAACATGTGCCTGTCTGAGAGCTAGCACTCTATTCTGCACTCCATTCTGCAATTCAACCTTGGAACTTGGCTTCGCTCACTGTGGGCTGATTACTTGGCTCTATGTTCGCTCTCAAGATGGATTCAGTAGTATGTCATTTTCACACGGAATTTAATAAACAATTGTAAAAAAAAATCAAACATTAAAATGACACTTTACTACCCAAGCCGTTGGAAGAGAGAGAGGGAAGGAGGCTAACCTGGGATGAAAGCCCACAGCCCCACATGGCTGGGTCTCTGCCATATCTCAGCCTTTAAGAACGGAGTTTTTATTCACTGCCCCGCTTATCTGTGTGTTCACAGGTGTGTGAAAGACTGTCATCTGCAGAAGAAAACACCCCACGGCACCATGACAATAAAAAAGTGGTAACTCTCATCTATCTTTTCCTGAGGGAAAGAGGACTTGCGAGTACACAGAAATAGGATGGGGATGGTGGCGGGAAGGCCATGAGCAATGTCTAAATTGTTTGTAATTTGGGTCAGTCAAAGGGGACGGCCCACGTAGAGCCAGGAGGCATTGACCTTGTGGTCCAGCAAGCAGCTCCACCCACAGATGTGGCCAGATGGTCCAGGGCAAAGCTCTGGTTGGCTCAGCTGTAGTTGTGACCTAAATTAAGGAAGCAGAAAGACATTAAAAGAGCAAGATAAGAACCTAATCGCATCTTTCTGGAAAGAGGGAAAGATATTGTTAATAGAATGGATTGGGGGAGAGGGCAAAAGTACAAAGAAACACACCGAAGAGTAGACAAGTTCCCGTTAAATACAAAGCTGAGAAAAGCCAGTGCTGTAGGAAAAAAAAATTGGTCAACGAGTCGACAAGTTCATTTATTCTATTGCTATATTGTCTTTTCCTTGCTGGTGCAAAGGTCAATCTATTAAACAGAATGAGGTCTGGCTTTTATTGAAAGTGTGAGAAGATTTTTCGTTTAGAAAGGGCATAATTCTTTAGCAACCTAAACTATTCTAAACCATTTTTTTTATACTAAAACATTTTTAACTGTACATGGAAACCCGGGGTATCCTTTGGGCACTAATGAATCATCGCTGCTTACAGAAAGAGGCAAAGTTAAGATGGAGAGGTGGATACAAAAGAACGGAAAAACTTGTCAGGGTGAGGAGATGGCCCAGTTGGTAAAGTGCTTACTGTGTTGCTGGACAAGCATGAAGATCTGAGGCTGAGTCCTAGAACTTATTGCAATTTCATTTGGGTGTGACGGCGTGCGCTTGTGACCTCAGACCTGAGGGGATGGAAAAAGGGGAAGACCATGGGCCCACCAGCCTAGCTGAATCAGAGTTCCAGGCCAGTGAGAGACCCCAGCGAACTGAGTGCGGTGGGATGACATCTAGAATTGGCTGCTGCCCCCTATAGGCACATGCACGCTAACATCCCTGTGAGAGCGTGAACACGCGCGAGAGAGCGCGCGCGCGCGCACACACACACACACACACACACACACACACACACACACACACACACTTCTCAGTGTCTGCACGTAAGTTGTAAGTTACTATTAGCCTGGTTTCACCCTGAGCGGCCACAGGAAGAGAGTGACTGCAGTGGGTGAGGGGCGGGGAGTTGAATTATATTATTTCGATTAGTGGGACAGAGGCCAACCGGAACAGACAAGCAGGAACTGGGTCTGCTCTGAAAGCAGGACACTGCACAGACACTTAGGCTCCTGGGGAAGGGACTACTTTTCCAACAGGATGCCACAGCCCTGGCATCTACTTTCAAAGATTCCATCTCCTCAGAAATCCGGGGGAAACCTGCATTCCCAGACACAGAAAATAAACTCTAACACATTGGAGGGCATCGATTTCCTTCTACCTCGAATACTTATGCCCTCAGCCAGGCTTCCTGAGTATGAAAGGTAGGTACCTTGTAGAAACAGTGGGGTGTAATGATTTTTCCCTGCAGTAGAGTGAGCTTTGTACTGTGCCGAAGAGCATTCCAAATAGAATACTCTATCCACCGGCAGAGAGGACACAGTTTTACTTTTTTTTTTTTGAACTGAGTTTCTCCCTCTCCACAGTTTTACCTTCCCAAATAAGAGAATTTATAGACGTAGGATCGCAGAGTAATTACAGGGTTTAATATCAGAATAGAGAGCAGCATTTTTTTTTTCCTTGAACATGTTTGGTGTTTATTTAAGGGAAACAATATTAAGGCAGTTACATTTTCCTTTCCAGTGGGGAGGACAGGGGGTTGAATACTCGTATTTATGGAGCTTGAAGGTCTGGCGGGACTGGGAACGGCTGAACTTTGTTTATCCAGAGTCCCGTTTCAATGCAAAGGTGCCAAGGCAAACTTCTGCACCATACCATGCCAAAAATGTCCGCCCTGTCTTTGAGGAGCAGCCTTCCAGAGCGGGTAGAGGCAGCAAGAGCCACAGCTGTTGGGAACTGAGCTGCGGAGAGAGCCCAAACACGCCACTGTCCCAAGCACAGCAGTTTAAAAATTCGCGTTTTTTATCAGATTTGTCTCCTATTTTGCCTCATATTTTTTATCTCAGCGGGAGCTCGAGATCACCAGCTAAGCTGACTGACTGTGTCCTATTCCCGCATCCGCCTTTGATGTTCATGTCTTTAGGAACGCTCTGTCCCTTTCACTTAAACTCTTGCTGGGGTCTCTTTATGCACCCATTATGACTACAGTTGCAGCATCTGTCCCCGCCTGAGAAGGAAGCTTTAGCTCATCAGGATCACCTGCATGTCTACGAACTGTGGGTGCAGTCAGAAATGGTCGCTGTCAGCACTTTCTTTCTCTTCTTGAGACATTACATCTCTGCAGCCCTTGGGGTGTTGCATTCTAACAGCTGGAAATTCCTGAGTTCTCAATACAATTTGCTTCTTCCTCTTCATATTGCTCAGCACCGGGGCCAACTTTTTAAGGCAGTTTTTAATGAACCCATAACCAGTGTGTTAAATATGGTAGCTGAGTTTTTCCATAAAGCGAAGTTAATATAACGTGATTGTTTTCTTAGGCACCCTGTGGGGAGTAGAGAAGGTAGGAGGTAGGGAAAGGGAGGGTATATAATTGATGTAATAGGCGGATTGCCAAAATCCCCCACCTTTCAGGACCGCCCCCACCCAACAGTGGGCTGATGGCCTTTGTCTTTGCTCAGCTCTCTAAAAGCAGGAGCTCATCTACCGAGGGGAGCCAAGGCCTTCACGTTCACGTATAAGACCTAGAGGAACGCTGTCTCGCACAGAAAGGCTAACTTTTCACATTGGTCAAAAGTCTCTGTGAGTAACAAACATGAACCAACTTCAAAACCGAGCCCCACGCTTCCTGCTTTAATCCCCAGTATTCTTCTCACAGCAAACGTGTTTGTAGGTTACAAAAAGCTCTATGTACAGCAAAGATAATGCCGTACGATTAAAAGTACCGTATCACCCGTATTTACTTCTCTCTTTTCAACTTGTATCTACAGCGTACTGGTACCGTGGCGAGTATGCAGCGAGCCTTCAAGCTGGATCATTCCACTGGGATCTCACTATAGACTCCTGAGAGAGAGAGGGGGGAAGCAGAAGTCAGCAGCCAGAGCAATCAATTTGGGCTCAAGGCTTTGCCAGTGTAGGGTAGGAAGATAGTATTGAAAGTTAGCAGACAAGCAAACAAAACAGAAAAACATAAACCCCCTAAGCGAGAATTCACTTACAATGCATTAATTAAAAAATCTGAGGCTCTGGACCTGAGACCAGAATCCTACTTTCAGCCACTTCCTAGGTAGAAAATGTTGGGCATTTATCAAAACCCTTCCTGCGGTTTGATGTTTTTTTTTCCTGTAAAATTGGGGTAGTGATCGTCTTTATTCTTTTTACTAGAATGGAGTGAATTAGTTTTTGTCTGTAAAGAGTTTAGCGTCTGGCACATGAAAAGGCGCATTTAGGTATCTGTTAAGTAGAATACTCTTGGGATGTTGGTCATTGAATAGAAGTTGTCATTCTCTCATCAGATTCAAAACTACCACAGCCACAGAGAACATACAAATGAACAAAAGGATGAAGCCATTAACTCTAAGTATTCTAATGCCATGGTAAATAGTCAAATAAAAAGGTATTGGGGAATTAACAGTCAGAGTCTTTTCAATGATGCTTACAGAAACTGGATAGGGGCTCGACTGCTCTTGCAGACGACCCAAGTTCAGTTCCCAGACCCAGACTCACAATTGCCTACGACTTCAGCTCCAACAAATATGATTCCTTCTTCCCGACTCTCAGGGCTCATGTCTCAGGGACACAGGCACCTAAAACATATAGAATAGGATATATATATATATATATGTATATATATACATATATATATATATTTCAAATTTTTAAAACCTTTTAGAAGAAAGAAAGGAATTGAATAAATTTGAGTCAAACTGCCGAAAACTTCAAAGTCACCATTTGCAACCCTCCTGATGAGAATTTGTACAATCTAACTCTTTTCTAAAATGGGTTTTACAGTTCCTCCTAGAATAGCATGTTTTACTTTTTTAAAAAAGAGAGAGATGAGGCTATATCTACAAGCTGCTCCCCATAACCTCTAACACACACAGCATCACAATAATTTGAATAATCTCTATTTCACTTAGGCAACCATAAACCAACTTTTCATGAGAAATGCCAGCATTTTGGCTAAGTAACAAGAAGAAGAAGATTTAAAAATCTATTAAAACTCTGGAAATTTTAAGAATTCTAACAGTAAAGATCAAGTTTAAAAACTAGCCAAGCTTTAAATTTTCCTTTGGTTTTTTGTTTGTTTGTTTGTTTTTGCTATCGTCAGACTATGACATTGAAGAAAACCAAAATGTCTTAATTTTACTTTACACCCCTGTCTCCCCCCAAAAATCAAGGAAAGCAGTCAACCTCATAAAAAAATAACAATTATCGTTTTTTTAAACAATTTAATTTTAATTAAATTGTATAATTAAGCTGTTTAATAATTAATTAAGCATTTAATAATGCTCTTTATAGTTTTTATTTACAGATGAAAAATATATGCATACAACTGAGGATTACTGGATAGAAGATCACAGCTTACTACAAAGAAGCTAAAACGATAAATTTCCAAACGATTTCATGTGGAATTTTATTATTCTTATCTCACTTCGGTGCTTTTCGAGCTATATAAAAGCTCTATTTCTTGCCCACATTAATTTGTCACCATCTTCCTTCAAACCACTCACACAGACAGAACGTGGTCACACAGTCTTAGTGAGAAAATGGCTTAGAAGCCATCCTCATGAGTAAACTGAGACAGAGAGGGATGGAGAAATTATCTCCGGGCCACAGCAGTGCCCAGAGGCAGGCTTAGAATGTAGGAGTTAGAGTTCCTCTCATTTTCACTCAGAACAGTAGAACAATCTGTGAATGTTGCAGGGGAACGAATGACCACCATCATCGTGTTCAGGTTTTGTTTGTGAGGTTTACATAGGTAAGATTGTGTTTTCCTTTCAGATGCCACATCTTCACCTGTCACCAGTGAATGACAAGTGTCAAACCTCTCTCTCTCTCTCTCACACACACACACACACACACACACACACACACACACACACACACACACACACCTCTCTTTCTCCCTCCCTCCCCCCCAATGTATGAGCATGCATATATATCTGTGTCATCTATGTTTATATGTGTGTGCACTACTTTTGTCAAGCAGGCAAGTATGTGGTCACAACTTAAAGAAATGTAATATGTTTTTGTAAGTAAGGCTAGTGTTCACCATCCGATATTTTTTTGAAGATGTTCCTAACAGTTCATATCAGAAACTACATGTACAATGTTACGATGTCGAAAGGTGGGACACTTAAGAGATAATAATGTCACTAGAGCTTTGCTCTTGAGAATGAACCAATGCTATCGCTGTGTCACTGGATTAACTTATCACATGAGTAGATTCCAGACCTAGAAGGATAAGTTTAAGTTTCTCTCTATCTCCCTGCCTTCCTTGTCTTCCCCTTTTTGCTGTCCCTCTACCTTCCCCTTTTCTGTCATGGGGTCACTCAAAGAATTCCTTGCCAGATTTGGCCCTGGTATTTGGAGTTCTGGACCTCTTGAACCATGAACTAAATAAACTTCTGTTCATTGTAAATCATCCAATTGCTGATACTCTGTAGAACTGACAAAATGAATTAAGACAGGAGTCCAACCTGGATCTTCTGTTTAAATAGAAAACAATAAATTTGACGTAAACTTGGAACACTTGTGGGTAAACAGACACCTACTTTGTTTAGCACTGGAGAACTTAACCTTGTGTAATTCTGGAATGCAAACCTCTGCCTACCTCCATTTTGCCCAGCTGTAGGCTGTAGGTACCTTTATTCACCAATCAGGGATAAGTTGCGGGCAAAGTGACTTGGTGTCACTTGCTCTGCACTCAGATTCTCTCATCCTTGGGGACCAGTACTTAGCATTACACTACATAGCAAAAGACCAAACCTTAACATCTTATTTTTACAGGGTAAAAGTGTTAGGTTAGTAACTAGAACGAGCTAAAAGAAGTTTAGTCCTTAGAATACCTGATGACATCAATTCTAGTGTTTCCTTCTACAGTTATAGAGGCTGACACACAACGTGATTATTGAATTTGTTCAGTAAGCATCAAAAAAAGGTTTGGACACTGAAGGTTCAAAGTCAGTGTTTTTTGAACAGCACACTTGAAACTTCTCTAATTAACCACTGCATTCTTTGAGAGGAAAGCTCCTGTTTTTTGTATTTTAGAGACTGGTGGTAAAATCTAATTATCATTTTAAAAAATATTTTCTTTAAAAATGTATTATACTTGCTTGTATATGTGTGCCTATATGTGTGGATGTGTGTGCATGTATGTGTGTGTGTGTGTGTGAATGTGTGTGTGTGCATGTGTGTGTGTTTATAAATGTAACTGACATGACATTCTGTGAATGTCAGGGAACCACTCGTAGGAGTTGCTCCTCTCTTTGTATTATGTGGGCTCTGGGGATCAAACTTAGATCACAAGGCTTGTTGCCGACACGTTTATATGCTGAACTGTTATGTTGGTCTTAATTACAATTCCTTATGGGTTCCCCCAATTCATCTTTAGTCCAATCACAAATTCAGAGAACAAGCTAATTCTCTGATGAATTACTTTAATACATCATACAGCTTAATCTATTTAGATCAAGTGTCATTGAATTAAATACACACACACACACATACATGTGAACTTATTTACGAACATATACTATATATGCCCTATACACTACATAGGCACTGCTTCCAATGGATGTAGAGAACTGTCAGCAACACATAGACTGTATTCAAGGTGCTTGAATGTAGAGGGCAATTAGTCATCTATGTTTTTAAAAATGAGCAGCACATTGTGAAAACAAACCAAAAATGAGTCTAATCATATTAAATATAAAAATTTAATGTAAATTACTCATGAAAAATGCATAATTATTTTAGTAAGAAACCAGATAACACACTGTAATTGCCATAATGGTTATTCTTCTTACACGGCAAAATTATACCTTTCGATTGTTCTTCTCATTTCCTTAGACCCTAGGATCTATGAGGTTCGTCACTCTCAGCAGTTTTTTATAACGCATAATTAGACCCCGTTGTTTGCCTGCTTACGTTGGCACGCATGGTAGTATCCAGTGCCATGAACTCAATAAACGTGTGTCAAGGTTTCCTGCACAGGTGGTGTTTGATGTGACACAGGACACTGCACTCAGACATGCTGCTCCGTGACTTCGTCCCCCACCACTATCCTTCTAGAGCCCACGGTGTAGATTTCCTAATGTCATGGAGTTGCATCTGTCCAGACTGCAAAAGCTATACACCAAGAGGTCTGGATCACTAACACCTCAGGCCAAGGAACTCAAGGTGATGGGACACACACCCGTGCTCGCACAGCCTCGTCCTGCGTGGATGAAAACTGAAATCTTGAACCAGCCACGCGATGAGAAAAATCTAGCAGAGGTGAGGTGAGAATGGGCCGTCTTCTTGCAGGACGTGAAAGTCATCTGTGCATTGGAGGAGCAGAGCGAAGTTCAAAGGTATGAAGAGGAGAAGGAGGAGAACTGAGGGAGATGATGGCGATCATAGGGCCCATGAGGAAGCCTGGCCTGGAGGAGATTGAGAATGGCAGTGGTTGCAATGGTGTGCGGTTTCCATCAGGATGGACTCTGACTCACTGGTCTCCCAAGGAAGAAACTAAAACTCATTCTCCTTCTCTACCACAGCACACGCACTTTGCTAGCCCAACAGAAACCTTGCAGTGAGATCAGGTGGTTTCATGGGTGGGAAATAAAAATCCAGTATAATTACCGGATGGGATTGCTTTTTCCCACCAGTATATACTTAGCCTGCTTCCCTAGGCTGTCCACGAAATACTTTAAAGAAAGAATTAGAATAATGCTTTCCTTAGAAACGGCTCCTTATAGTTTCGCTCTCTGTATATGACTTCCCTTGCAGTGTCCACAGTTCTGAAGAATTCATGCAAAAGGAAGTGAGTTAGGACCAAGAAGCCACTGACATAGGAAGAACCTGAAATGGCATGTTGGGTGTAGTGAAGCCAGCATTGCCACTCTGCATGATCATCCCACACCAAATCATAATCAGACCCAAGATTACAAGGAGGAGTAGACTCAGGACTTCTTCAGCCCTTTGGATTCCTTAGTTTTCTCACTATTAAAGAACAGGAGATTACAGTCAAAGCCTTCTAAAATCATTTTAAGGATTACTATCATAAATGCCTATAGGTTTTTACATATTTCATTTCTAACCCAGAAAAAAGTTTGCTCCGACAATTTCTGCCATGCAATAAGTATGTTCTCACTGAAGGTGGGAAGCCCAAGCTTCACATTATAAGCCTCTTCGTCTCAAAACTATTCAAGATAATTTCATCCTCAACATCTATGGAGCCCACCACAAGATAGAACATAAATGGGAGCCTCAGATCTAAAATTTACATCGCGTGCGGATGCCAGTCCTAATCTTGTCTCCTTCAAGTCTGAGCAGTATTGACTATACAAAGGGAAAATCATTTATACACATCCTGGAGGGTCTCTTTTGAATGCAGTTTGGTGGGACACATTGGGTACCAAAAGCACATCTTTATACCAGTCTCATCTCTGCTCGAAAACACAAGTGAACACCTGCCAAGCTCTCAGAGAGCCCGAAAATTTCAGATTTGCCTTCCTCCCACAACAGAATAAGGCAGCTTCCTGAACGAAAGGTGTGCCAGTGTGTGTGTGTGTGTCTGTCTGTCTGTCTGTCTGTCTGTCTGTCTGTCTGTTCATCTTTGTAGAACATCTTGAAAAGATCCTTCGTATCTCCTGCCTGGGTGGCACTGTTTGATGTGGATATCTAAAAGCCGTCTCATTCTTGGTGATTAGAGTTCATAGAAAGTTGACCAAGGATGATATGTCTCTGTGTCTTTAACCCCAGTATTGAGACTCAGAAAGTGACCCTCACGAAGGAAGGTCATTAAAGCTCACTGGTGAGCTAGCCTAGCTGAAAAAAAAAAAAAAAACAGTGTAAACCAGGCTCAGTATCTCAGGTCAAGGGCATAAGGCAGAAAACTAAAAAGAATGAGACCCAAAGTTCTTCCAGGGCCTCTGCGAGCCCGTGGACTTGCACAATGGTACATGCACATGTATATACAAGCATGTACACACACACACACACACACACACACACACACACACACACACACAGAGGAGTTTTACAAGAAATAACAAACAAAAACAAATTCTTCCCATGGGTTCATTTATACAGTTAAATAAAGTCCAAAAGGAAAGAAAGAAAGAGCCTTTGGAACGTGACAGATCTGACTCCAGACCCTCTAGCTGGCACATCTGCTGCCATGTGACCAAGAGCCCCTTGAGTCTTCGGTGGTTTATTGTCTAATCACTATCATCAGAAGAAAAACAACTCTGGTCTGGGGAAGAGACGAGAGGAGAATGACAAGGAGACTGAGCCGAGCTTGACTCAGAATAGCAAGTCCAAAATACACTGTCTGCACCACTGCGATGGCTAAAACACTAGAACTAAGTTAATCTCCACTCCTAGCCAATACTATACTGGTAAAGTTCATCTTTGGTCTGGACTCTGACATTCGAGAATCACATCCAGTTCTCAACTACAGAGGTAGCTAGGAAATAAGACCAGGGTGCTTTGGAAAGTGCACCCTAGCAGTGGCAGAATGATTCGATTCTAGGTCCAGAGCATGTCAAAGTTGGAGGGAAGATTTGTTCGAAAGCTGAACATGACATCGCAATGTGGCTCATGCAAACCCACAATGCTTCCAACCCACGCGTGCTCAGCATTGGTAATTAACAAAGGAATTTCACTGGTGGTCTTCAGAGAAGCCCTTCTAGAAGCCACAAAGTTGAAGTGAAAGGATTATTCTTTCCTGACTGCTAACCGGCATTTAAGGGTGTGACATCTAATGTGATAATGGCATAAATTTCTCTGTTACTTATCACTCGCAGGTTATTTTTAAACATAAACATTATATTTATAAGAAGGAAAGCAGATCAGGAATGACAATTGTCATTTTTATGGAAGCCAGATCTCTCTGAGATAATTGTATGTGTACATTCAAGGCAGAGATTTATAGCTGAAGCACACTTTGTAGATTCCAGTGACAGATACAGGCCTTGAAATACATCTCCAACACAGGAGATCAAACAGATTTTTTTTTTTTTTAGTTAAAGCTCGTGATATCGCAGTAAGAAAATGAGCTGACAGCTTACTGAGTTGATCTTGCCTCTCTCATCTCCCTTACAATAGATTTTTCACAGTTCCTACTCCCGTTCATTGTCTCTTATCTTGGACACACTCCCATATTGCGCCTGGAATTTGTAGTCACCTGAGCCAGGCCCCTGAGCTTTTCCCTGTTGGTGGGCAGCCCCCGTGCTGGAGGCTGGCCTGCTTGTAAGAGTAATAACAGCTGCTAACAGGGAGGATTAATCTAAAGCAAGCCTGGAGGTTCTCTAACCCCTAGAAAAACTTGCCTGACCCCTGGGGCTACACCCTTGTCTGTAAGTGCTAAACCTTACAACAACCTGGGGAAACATAACAACTGCAATTCGGGGAACCTCAGAAGTCATCAGGTGTGGAGTGTCAAATTGCTGTGAGCAGTAGACATTAACACAGGGAAGAGCTGAACCAACACCTCACTGACTCCTCTAATTAAGATATGCAAAGGGCTTTAAGAGTGAGCAGAACAGTGGATACAAAAGGATATAAATGGGCTGAGGGTGTCAGAGAGAGAAAGAAGTAAGGGGGGCCTGCCGCGCCTAGAGAACGCCCTAGTGAGAAATGAAAATCCAATGTCAGAAATCTCTCCCATTCCTCTACGCGCCTCCAAACCCTCGCAGGTGCCTCCCTTACACTAAGGTAAGCTTCACATTGTTTTAGAAAAAGTGGGTTTTAGAAGCAGCCTGTGTATGACATGGCGGTGTGGTTTGGAATTAGAACTGTTAAGACCGAAGAGCAGAGTTGTGCTGTGGCCACAGAGCCTCACATCCAAACCTTAAGCCTCCTGAAACGAAGCTGGGTGGTCTTGGCTAAGCCATTTAATTTATCAGCCTTGATTTCCTCATCTGTCAAAAAGTAGTTTATTACGGCGACTACTCTATAATGGGTGCACTGTAAGTGGTGGTTATTACTAAAGAATATGACCTTCAGTTAGAAAAATACTGTGCTATAAATATCAGGCAAAAATGCTAGGTGAGGGAGCCAATAGCCGGAGTGGTAATACATCCCAGTTTGCTCGGGACAATTCCAGTTTATACCTGTTGGCATAATTATTAGCTCAGTGATAGATGGTACAGCTGTTCTAGTAATAGTCCAAATAGCCACTTGTCAGCCTAGGCAGCAAAGAGCAGATGCAGGCATCAGGCTGTGGGATCCCACTGAGGAGAGCTGAGTGGTATTAATGATCAGGTCTCCCCCAAATCAATCATTCATTAGGAGGTCAGAAAATGAGTAAATGCCCAGGTATCATACATGCAATGGTTAATTGTGAATGTTTTACCTGATTGTGCTCAAAGTCTGTCCAATGCATTTGTTTGTCATGTTTGCATGTGTACTTATACCCATGAGGTGTTTGCACGGAGGATTAGCTCAGGGGAGTGCTGCCCACCCAGAATATGGGTGCCATTTCACCCACAGGCCAGGGCTCTCAGGCTGAATACAAAACAAAATAAAAGGAGTTAAGGAGCTGCAACACCCATCTGCCTTTCCGCCTTCAGACACAGTGCAATGAGTAGCTATCGATTCTCCATGACACATCTTGTCTGCCAAAATGCATGTCTCCCCTCAAACCACGAGCCAAGGTAAGTCCTCCTTCCCTCGAGTTATTTTGTCAATCTATTGGCCACAACATCAACAGTAACTAATACATCTCTAGAATAATTCTATCTCATCAAATACCTGCATTACCTGCTAAAGTAACAAATTCGCCCTAAGGGGGGAAAATCCGCCTTTAAAATTTTCTTGTCTACTGTTCAAGAAAGACTCACCAATTTGTGTAAAGATAAAATTGAGAATTTTATTTCACCTCCTAGTTGTTACACTGGGAGCTGTAATGAGGGTTTATGGGAGAACCCCTAACTAAGACACAGAAGGAAGGTGGATAGGCTTGAAGCTTGGCTTTGCAATCTGGGTAAGTATTTGCCAGGCAGATGTGGCAAGGCCATAACTATTTCTAGCATGGAATACATAAGGCCAAGAAACCTTACTTACCCAGCTGGTTCTAAGATCTGGATCTAAGAACAGAGTAGTTTTGAGGAATGCAGGGTGAGCCTGGTTACTGGAGAGGAGGATATTGCATGGCTCAGAACAATCTTCAGCCTCCTGAGGATGATTATAGAAAGTGAAATGACTGAAACCAGAAGAGGACTTCAGCACAGGGTTAAAACTGAAGTTTTAATGTAATTCCTGAAAAGGAATCTGGGGGTTAGGGGGTACTTGAGGGAATACAGTGTACTGAACAATGGTAGTTCAAGTTCAATTTCTCAACCATTAGAAGAAGAATTTGTTCTGTTGCTTCTCTTCGTTCATTCACCACATCCTTTTCATTTTGCTTCATTCTCCCTCTCAGAGAGCTCATCTTCTCGGGTGGCAAAGCCCTTCCTTTTGCAGCCCTGAAGTGTGGTATCTACCATTATTAACATGAGCAGAATTCTCTCAAGGTTGCTCTCAGAAAACTGGGAGACTTTGGGAACCGTGGTGTGGATGGGGAAGTGGACAGAATTAATAACTCACTAAGTGTGCTGCTGTGTTTCTCCTCAGCACTATCCATCTTGGGTACTAGACAAGGTGATTAACAGAATCTCAGACATCGAGAGATAATAAATCTTGCATGAATTATATGTCTAAATAAAGATATTTATCAAAAGTAGGGTGTGGTAAGAAAAATGCTTATCCCGCCATCTAACCCTTCAATCTACTCTGGGTCCAAGACTATTATGGGTGTCATGAGGAATTCAAAGTTTAATGAGCTAAGGCTTCGGCCTTCAAAGATTAAAAGGAACTCAGATAAACCCAGGAATAGATGGTAGAAGGTAATACATAAGAAGATTCTGGGAGAAACTAGTAATGTTAGAAACCCATTAAAACACGCTCGTTCTCTGTTCCAAGTACTTAGAAATACAAAGTAAAATAATATTTTTATATAGGAATGTGTTTTTGTATCTGAAGTTGAATGCAAAAAAAAAGGTTTAGGAAATCTTAATACTAATTGAACATCAAATCATCTGTGAAAGAATATTTAGGGTTGTGGTTTTAAAATATACATGCTGACAGTAGCTCAGACCACAGCCAGTAAATGAAAGGGAGCAAAACAAGGACCCTCATGTCTCATTTTTGGAGCTGAGAAAAGGCTGATCCCCAAAGAGGAACTCAGACAACTCTACCTTCCACTTTGGTTCACACCTAAAGTTAGCTGCCCACTTGGGCCCTTGAATAGAAATAGTCTATAACAGATGGAAATCCACATTTGGGAATTAGGCTGGATTTGAGTCACATGGTCTGGAAATATACATAGCAGACACATTAATTAGAACATGGTTGGATGGATTATGCAGTAATGGCCAAAGTAGCCCATTCACACTGGACCACCATTACCTAGGTTGTTCCTTTGAGGAGACACTCATAAGATAGAAGGAATTCTACTATTAATGGGAGAATATATGTCAGTGGGGAATTTCAGCTCCCATGGAGTTTGAGGTATGAAACAATGTGTACCAACAAAGCTATAAAACAGAAATAAATGATGTAGACATGAAAAGAACCCAAATAAATAGAAATAATGTAGTCAGCTTAAAATATTCGAAGAGACAGGTTAAAGGATGGAGTTGAAGAAAGAATTAACTAAGTGGATAATGGAGAGTAAGAAGTCCTTTCCCCACCAAAACTAGGAAAGGGGAACAAATGCACAAAGGACAGAAGCCGTGTTTTAAGAAAACATTTGAAGAATGCATTTAAGAATCTCCAAAAATACATAATAGCTAGAATTTTTATTTTCAATTAATTACAGATTCATAGACATTGACAAAAGTACATACGCCATAGTGTTCAATAATACATTCCTGTGTGAATAAGGTAGAGAGAGACTCTGACAGGAGGAGATAGTAAGACAGCTTTCATCGTCCATGTTAGGATTATTTCCAAGGAGAGAAGTAATTACCTAAAAGCTCAGAGAAATACATAACTAAACACATGTAAAATATTCATATGACAAATACTATAATTTTTTTCAGAAAGTAATCAACCTGTCTATGACTCATTTGCATATTATTCAGCCACTGAGCAGAAGGAAAACAAGAAACAGACATTTCATCCATTCAAAAATCATAGCAAATATTTCCAGTTATCATTTGCAGAAGCACATGTAAGTTGCACTTTGCTGTTTAATGAAAATGCAGAGGACAGTAACAGAAAATTAATGTTAATAGATGCTTCTGGAGAGAAACAAGTATTTAATAGTTAATTTATGTAATAGACTTATGAGTATACATTTTTTATAAATTACATTATATGTAAAGTATTATTTCTGAAGAATATTAACAGTAAGCACTAAGGAGATAGTTCACTCAGTACAATGTGTTCGCACAAGCAAGAGGATCTGAGCTCAATCCCTAGAACCAATAGCACAATGGAGCATATTTGTAAGCCAGGGGAGTCAGAGACAGGCAGGTACCCGGGGCCAACAAGCTCAGGCAAGTTAGAGAGCTTGTCTGAGAAAAAAGTTACCTGCTTACTGGGGAATGGTATCTGAGGTTTTCCTGTGTCTGTTTTTACACACACATGCACACACAGGAGCATACACATGCCAACATAAAGAAAATAATATTGATAGCCAATAAGAAAGGTGCTTCTAATATTATGACATGAGTATTCGTTATTTTTCAAGTCTTAAAGTTCTCCCGAAGGTTAGAGAGGGTTTTAAACCAGAGGAAGGGAAGAGAGGCTTGACACGGAAGGTCTAGGACACAGGGAAGGAGGCTTTCTAGAAAGAAATCTGAAGGACTATGACAAATTATTACACCTGAAGGTTTCCTCGGGGCCTTAAGTGAGAAGCTGATGTGGATGAGACAGCTAGCACTTATTCGATAAAAGGATTTCGATGCTCACCCAACCTCAATCCAACGAGTATAGTCTGCTTTATGTATCAGGCGCTCATATAAATTGTAGATGATTCATTTCTTCTATTAAGAATGTATGGAGATCAACTGAAGGTGGATAGAGCTGCTGGAGGAGACCCAGCTACATCACTCTCTCAGCCTTTTTCCTGGACTGTTCTTTCCTGCCTCCCTCCTAACTTCAGGAAGTTAGCCAATTTTAAGGTTGTGATGGTTAAACTTTATTGTCAATTTGACTGTCTTTATTCTCACCTAGGGGACCCACTTTGGGGAGTCACCACCCTCCCCGATTATGATTGGAATCATCCCTTAGGCTGGGATCCTGGACTGAATACAAAGGATGGGAGACACCAACAGTGATCTTCCTCTGCTTCCGACTGTGGTCACAGTGACATGAGCTGCTTCATTCTCTCCCACTCAGCATGACTTCCTGTCATGCTACATTGCTGTCCCATGAGTGAAAACGGTCATTCTTCTCTTAAGTTACCTTCTGTCAAATATCCTCTGAGTAACCAGAATAGTAACTATCATGACGTGTTGGGCCCACATGACCCAATGAAGCAAAATCCACCCCATTCAGTCTGTCATAGTCTATGAAGGATTGCCAAATGGCTGGACTACTTATTTGCTCTATCATTTCGTTGGATACAGAAAACCACAGATACAATTTGAAGAACTTCTTTGGAAATGGCAGCATTAGCTGGTTGCCAGTTCATTGGTATCTTTAAATTGACATGACATATTATCTGTTAATACAGAGTCTAACACAATGTCTTTGAAACCAGAACAAAGATGGCGGCTACACGAGGGTTTTCTTTTTAAGTAGTATTTGTCAGCATTTGGCTCTTGTATTTTTCAATTTATAAAATATCTTCCACAAATTTCCCTTTTGTTCTTTACCGCATAGGTAAATTTAGATGTGGACATCATCTTTGTTTTCTCTTCAAGTCAAGTCAATCTTTTGAGTACAGTTTGCATGTTGGGGTTTTTCTGGCCCTTAGAATTAACCTACGTTTTATTTCATATGAACTGTACAAAGAGATTAAACAGGTTTAGCCCAGAATACTCTTTGAAAATGAGCTCACTGCTATGTGGTCCAAGCTCCTTTTGTGATGATTTTAATCTTAGGAATTATTTGGCTGTAATGGAACCAGCATACTGAATCTGAAGGCTGCGTTGATGTCAATTCATTGTTCACATTAAAAGTGTTTGAGTTTGAGGGAAAAATAGAACATATGCATCATATGAAGTCTTGCAAAATTAAAGAAATCTCTTATAGCACATGGAGGATGCTGAGCTCTACTTTGTTTAAGAAGAGCAAGGGGGATGCAATACAACTTTCGTCTCCAGCACTTTTCATGCTAATAGTTGCCCCGGAAGTTTTACAGATCCACATAATGGGAGGCAAAGGCAGAAAGCCTGTGTAAATTACTACAAAAACCTGAGTTATAAAGACTTGATGTAATGAATAAATTATTCTTGAATCATGAATCAAATAAGAAGGGGAGAGATGAGAAGTAGAGAAGAGGGAGGAAAGTGCTCAGAATCCACTGTGTGGTGGATTGAAAGGCTCAGTAACAAATGTGTGTCTCCACGGGGCAACTGAAGACCAGAGACTGCGCGAGCCTTGAACTCCTCCCGTAAAGTCTCCGGGAGCCAGAGTGAAATATTGGCAAAAACAAGGACCAGCCAGGAAAATAAATAATGGCTGAATGCCTGAGACCTAAAAGAAAGAAGGTTAAACGTAATGAAAGTCAGACATCAGATCCAAGGAGAAAGGTGCGGAATCCTGTTCTTTCTTTTTTCTGCTTTGATTGGTTTTGATAGGAACATGTGTTTATGGGAGGGCTCTAATCTATGCGTGAAGGTATTTGTTTTCTTTTAAAGCCTAGAGTTAGAGAGGAACAGAAACGGCAGAGCATTGTGCTTGGAAATTAGCTTAAGCCTGTGTGAATTTTATGGGATGTTAAATGTTGGCATCCAAATGATATTTTTAAATTGCCGTATACTCTGTATATGCTTTGAATCCCGAAGATACATGATTTTGATCTCTAGAGCCCAGAGATGAGGCTAGTGAGCCAAGGACATTTCCAGAACATTTGCAAGATCTTCATCTGAAAACTGTTAGAAGGCTTGGATATCTGAACCAAAGGGACTTTGTGCAGGCGAACAGATCCAGGCTTGGTGGTGGCTACGATACTGAGGAGGAGATTGAGAGGAATAAAGTACCAACAAGAGCTGGTTGGATGGTGATTTTAAACACACACACACACACACACACACACTATATATATATATATATATATATATATATATATATATATATATATATACTGCACAGGGGCAAGGGCATATACATCTAACATTAATTACAATTTTAAACTCCTAATGTTTGACGTGGAAGAAACAAGACTGAGCTCACGTGTATTTGTATCCATGTGTTCACGAAGGCAGAAGTAGGTCAGTGAAGACCACAAGGCATCCAGAAGATCCACGGTGCAGAAATACCATAGTGAGTCATGCAACAAGACCAAGGAGACAAGGAACGCAGCCCTCTGTATTCTTTTGATAATTTCCAAAGTTCTTTTTCCCATTTCCTCCTTCATTCAGTCAGTAAACATTATTGAACGCGGGTTATAGACACATGAGACACTCTGCATGCAAAGTGCACACAGAGAGATAAACAAACCCTGGCACTAACCTTGTGTGTCTCCAAATCCATAGTGTTATTTTCAGACGGGGGAAAAATGCACAGTAAAAAGAGAAATACTTTGGGAGTTCTAAATTCAGAGATGAGAACTAAAGTGTGTTAGAAAGCATCCAATGCAGCTTCCTGTCAACCCATTACAGAAACCATGCTCAAGTGGACCTGCTATTGCTTTTAAGGTATGAAAGAGGGAGAGTTTCACAGAAACAAACCAGCCTACAGAAGCACAGCCCATCCCTTCTTGCCTTGCAGGCCAAATGAAGAGGGCTTTTGCAAGCCAGCATTGTAGAGCTGGCTTGAGTTCCCAGCACTGAGCAGAGCATATCTAGTTCAGGACAGACTCTCCCTTCCCCACTCCAGAATTGAAATGTCCTTGAAACCTTCCCTGGTGGGTCTGGGAATGTAATGGGTAGGATGAAACCATTTGGACCTGGTGGCCAGGGGCATTTACTAGAGATTCAGTCGGTCAGACATGCAGCGTGAATCTGCTCTGTCTGGTAGTACCACGGTCCACAGTCAAGGTTGGCAGGGAAGCAAACATGGACAGTGAGTAGGACTGAAGGACAGAGCAAGGAGGTTCACCGCTGGGGTCTACAGTGAAATACGGTATTTGTTCTAGATCTTTCTATCGGTTGCTTTTTTACACAGCTGTTAGTTAAACAAGAACTTTTCTATATCGTTATCAAGGTCCCTTATACTTTCCACAGTCGGTAGCTTATTCTCTCTTTCAGCCAGGATTATATTCAACAACTTCATAATTGACTAGAAAAAAGGCTATAGGAATGAAAATAGAGCACACACAAGATCACAAGAATAGCTGACAGGCTGAATGGAAACTAGGAAAATAAAGTTGGAGGGATAGAAGGGCGACTTACATTAAATTCATATTTAATTCAGTTAGCCTAAAGGTATCACACATCTGTACAGAGAAAGAAGTGAAGCAAACACAAACTAATAATTTGGAATGTCTTCATAGATAGGAAAGTTATCAGAAAATAGTGTACCTTAACCTCTATATGTAGTTTTCTTTCCATGTCAATTTGAGTTAGTTTACAAATGCCACCAATAAATTGACTTTGGGGACAGTTCTATATTTTGACTATCTTCTCCTTTGGGGACAGTTCTATATTTTGATTATCTTCTCTTCATGTGACTGATTTTTTTTAATTATTATTATTTGAATTATGTGCTGGGAAGGGGGAATATACACAAGAGGAATGCAGATATCCAGTGGTCAGAGGTGTCAAATCCCCCAAAGCTAGAGTTACAGGCAGTCCTGATCTACACCGAAGCAGTGTCTCCAATTCCTAATCTTTGATTTTTAATACACCCTTTGTAGCAGTAAGTTTTCAGTACTCACAACATAGACAATAAGTAGAGAGGAAAGGAAAAAAGGGAAGAGGAAAGAGGAAGTAAGGAAACGGAAATGGAGAGAAGATGGAAAGAGCATTTGCTCAATCTTCTAGGTTTGGGGCGTGATTCTTCTCTTACTCCATCATCTAAATCCTCTCTCACCTTTAGAGGCCTCAATGGCTCCCTGCTCATCTGACAGTTATATCAGTTGTATTACCTTTCTTCATTCCAGACTTTGATCTGTATGGATCTGAGTAGGAACTTTTTACAAAGAGGTTCAACTACAGACCACCCCATCAAGAACCAAACATTTGGCTATAAAACAGAATAACGGAAACTCCAGATTACAAGGAGTGTGTTGTTTTTCAAAATGCCCTGTAACCCCCTCAGCCAAATCATGCCTAGCTACTAACCCACTATTTTCAACTATGATAGCGAGTTCGCCCAAACAATAATGAGTGTTCTAGGAACGATGACCCTCTTGCCGGTTAAACTCATACTTGATGTCAGATTGTAAGATTGTCTGAGAGTTGCTCATGCTTTTACTAGAGGCCACAAAATCAAGTTAAAATTGTCAAAGGATGAGAGAGAGGGGCAAACAAAAGTATTCAACCTGGTTTTCTCTAAAAGTAGACAATATTTCTGATGTCTAGCAGCCTATTTAATTATTCCACTCAACTTCATTCTTGGAGAGATCTTGTCAATAAAGTCAAATCAGCGTCATGGTGTGTAGCAGGGTTTTTGAGGGTCTTTTTTTTTTTGAGAGCTTCATTAAAAGCAGACAGTTTCTCTAACCTTTTAGCGGAGCCTGTTATCTGATGACGTGAATTAAAGTCTCTCAAATGACTAATAATCATATCAGGGCTGCCATGTCAGCTTGTAGATTTGAATAAGAGGGTCTGAAAACATTTGCATGCCTCAACGTGCCCGTGCTAAGAAGCTAATGTGATAGCACTGTCATAAAGCACTGGGAAGACATGACTTAATGTAATCTGTCATGTCATATGCTAATCTTCAACCATTACTTGAGTGCTATAAGTAAGTAGAAAGCATTTGGGAGAAATCCTTTCCAATTTCTCTGAGTACCACTTCTGCTGCTGGTCAGCTCAAATGGGTTTTGTGCATTTAATGCGGAGCTCAAGTCAAGTTGGTTTAGGTCACACTTAATTAACCAGCACACTGATGGGCCCAGTCACTATAGCACTATGAAAAGTGGTTATTTCAAGGGGGCCTAACAAGTAAATATTTTATATCCAAAAGGAATAAAAGAAAAGGACACTTTCCCGGGGCCTTGAGTTCAGAGACAACACAGTGAATGTCTTGCCTCTTTCTTGACTTGAGGGGAGGTTACTATGAACAAGAATCAAATAGTTAAAGACTCTCAGATGCCCAGAATTCTTCTGTATAACATGGAGATGGTCAGGCTACCCCTCCTTTAAGCCCACAGAAACAGAAAAGAAGTAACCAAAGAGAGCCACTTACTTAGCTTACCCCTTAATAAGGTGATAATACCTCTTAAAAACAGCCATTAGGAAAGGGGAATTGGGTCTCAGAGTAAAGTATATGTTGGGAGATAACAACTAAGACTATAGCACTGACAAATTTTATTCTAACTTTTTTTGTTGTTTGCTTAAGAAAGTGTGCAAGGGATTGTGGTTCAAAATATAAAGTTTATTTTTATCGGCCACATTGAGTCAAGTCAAAAAGATGTTTAAGAACTTGAAGATCTGCCTCCTGGAATAGAATTTTTGAGGATGCTGAGCAGATGGCATGAGATTAGCCTCATCGAAACCGCCTGAATTTCCCAGCATTCTTATGGGGCCTGCTATTGGTAACTCAAGGGAACATTCCTGCATGTGGGAAATGGCTTTTTATAGGGTTTAATTAGAAAGAACTGCTAATTCCTACCTACAGCATTAAGAAATGTTTCTGTGAAATATTTTCACTTCAAAAATGTATGTCAATTTCACAAAGAAAATTAATGCGACTCATAATTGGTAGAGACAGGGTCTTTATCTTTTCCTGCCTGCTAAATGCCTTGTTGAGGTTTTCATCTTTATATAAACCCTTCATCTTTACCCTTCTTGCCCTGCTTACATTTCTCACAGAATATCATGAAAGTTTTTTATGAATTGGTAGTCATTGTGAATGGATGCTACATCTGCATAGACCTCATAAAATTGTAGTTGATAATTTATAGAGATGTGTGGATTTAAAGATATTGGGTAGAATTGATTCTTGATGCTAGTCAAATATGGCCCCTTAGTTAGGGTTTTACTCCTGGCATGATCTAATAATAGGAAGACCCTTCTTTAGAACTTTTAAACTCTTAGCCATTCAGCTACGGAAAATGGTCAGAACACTTTGCTTGACAAGCGAGGGTTTGGACTTTTAGCATAAGTGTCCAAAGCCCAATCATCATCCGGACCATCCTTTTTGTAAAATTTATCCAATTCAGTCCTGGCATCTTGCATTTGTATATTCTTAGCTTTGGGGGCATTCCTTATCATCAAGGAAACAAAATTATCCCTTCCTAGTCTTTGAGGTCAATGGTTTCACTTTTCAGCTCTAATTTATCATACTAGAAATCTGTATGACTAGGCCCCATCATCTAATACATCCTAACAATATTTAGTTAGAATGAGACTTGTTATTCATACTCGCTTACTTCTCTAAGACTAGCCAAATAATATGTTATGTTTGTTTTACTTCTAATTGAGCTAATTTCCTGGTGGTCTCTCAAACATCTGACTCCATAAGCCTAGATTACTCTCTATCCTAAGTCTAGTTTTTCTTTACCTTTGCAAAGCTCACCAGTGTCTTTGATCATGAACTCATGGCCACTCTTCCCCCATCAACTCTTAACCTTAACTCTTCTTTCATTCTCTCACTCATGACATTCCAACTGCAGTTTTCCCTCATTTCATTCCTCCCAGTTCCTTCCCATACCTCTTCCCCTCTCCTCAGATCCACTCCTCCTCTTCTGCTTCCCTTAAAAAAAGAAAGCAAAAAGAGCAGGCCTCCCACACATATCATCAACATGGTTAGCAAGCCACATTAAGCCTAGGCTCAAATCTTGCTAGATGACACAACCCAGTAGAAAGTAAAGGGTCTTAAGCACAGGCAAAAGAGTCAGAGACACGTCCTACTCCCACTGTTGGGAGTCCCTCAAGAACACCAAGCCACACAACTATAATGTATATGTAGAGGTCCTAGCACAGACCCATATATGGCCCGTATTTGTTCCTTCAGTCCGCATGAGACACTGTGAGAGATTAATTGATTTTCTGGGCTATGTTCTCATGATGTCCCCTTTGACTCCTACAATCCTTCCTTTCCCTCTTCTATGGGGTTCCTCCTGGTTCCTCCTTGTGTTTTGTCATGGGTCTCTACATCTGCTCCCATCAGTTGTTGGGTGACATCCCTCTGATGATGAGTGGGCTAGGCACCAATCTATGACAATAGCAGAATAGCATTAGCAATCACTTCATTGACTTCTTTTTCTTGGCAGTCATGTTTGGTTCTCTCTTGGGCTGTCCCGCTTCTATTTCCTGAAATCTAGATACTGCTAGGCATGGGCTCCCTTTCATGCCATGGACCTCATTTTGGACTTGTCCTTTGTTGGCCACTCCTATAAGTTCTGTGTCACCATTATTACCCCAGCATATGTTGCAGGCAAGGCAGATTATAGGTTGAAACTTTTATGGCTGGGTTAATGTTCTAGTCCCACCTCTAGTATCTCCTGTTACTAGGAGACCTCACTAGGAATCAAGTGAGTTCCCACTGCACTATTAACCTTGGCTTTTAAAATGACAACAACAAAACTATCATTTCCTTTTCCTTCCGTAAGGTAAACTAGGTCATAACTTTCGCATAAACAATGTTACTCTTCATGTGAGGCATTTTATCATTCAATTAATATGTCCCCCATTTGTTTAGGACATAGTCCCTGAATAATCTAGGTGATTATTAGTATTATCATGGATCCTTGACTAATCCTTCTCATTTATTTATTCATTGAACACAAGACTGAATTCCTCTATGGTGTGAAACATTCTGCTAGCTGGTAGTGCTGGTAATCAAATCAGGAAATGGTTCCAACTCACATATTAATTTAGTGTGGTCTCACAAAACACTACAAATTATGTGGATTCTACACATGCCCTTTTATTCAATTTTTTAATGTGTCCTTTTAGGATCCTATTCAGAAACAACTTCTAGACTAGATCTCCCATTTTATATATCAAAATACTCTTGCTCCTTCCGCCTGTTGCCTTCTAAGGCAGCCTGGAAGTTTTCTCAGAGGGTTCTCAGTTCACTTTCATAAAATAGATTGGCCTTAATGGGTCTGTGGTAGAAACAACACTAGGTACATCAATGTGGAGAATTACAGTGAACTTTGGTCCATGTCCCTCACATCAAATGAATTTTAATTTTTTGTAGAAAATGATACTTTGTACATTGGATATCAGACTAATTCAAGGACAACCTAAAAGAAGATGAGAAAATGAGTGCAATCAGTTTATGTCCTTAGATATGGTAGAGATGGTATATACACATGGGAACTGTAGGCTGTAGGAGAAATGAGGATTGGTTAGAATCTTCCAAACATTTCTCATAGATAGAATATTACTGAATGCTACATAAAGCAACCCAGAAGTTTCTTCAAGTTTGTCATTCACTGACTTCTGTCATAGAATATTAAGAGATCATGAATATCTGCTAACATATGAAGGGAACTAGAGAGATATATAGGAAGATGATGGTCTGTTGACACTGGGGAAAAGAAAAAGAGAGAGAAATTAGGGGCCCTCACAACTGTGAGATGAGATCACTCCTAGTACAGCATTTACAGGGATGTCTTCAAAAATCAAAACCCTAGCCATCAAAAACCCAGGACACTGGAGGCAAATGGCTGACAAGTCTGAGGTGAATCTGTTGCCTCATCAAGTAGGATTTTTTAAATCAGGTCAGTATCGCGCTCCCTTAACGTATGCAGTGTTAAAAATCTATTTCTAGAAATTACTATCGTTCTCATAGTCTCCCTTATTAAGAGCCATGATTTATAGCTAGGTGTGGTGGTGCAGGCTTCTCACTAATACCTGCTATTCATTCTTAGTGAGGGATCTGGGTTCTGCAGAAGGCTCCCCAGTAAAGGAGGTGCATGCATTCACTGTGAATCAAGCCTTGCTTTTAGAGGCCACAGGCCTACTCAGTTTCCTGCTGGGTTTCTGTCCAAGAACCTAATTGTTAATGGCTCCCAGCTGTGCCACAAAGGACATTCCTTTAACTCCTTCCTTCCCAGCTGCCAAATAGTACCCTTGGGCTGTCAAATCCTAGGATTGGAAATGACTAGAGGTAAGGAGTTTGTTGGAAGGTAGGAAAAATCTGAGAAAGAAATGGAGATTTTAACAGTTAGAAATGTAAGAGGTGCACGCCACCTTCCCGAGTCAAGGTGACAGGTGAGTGTTCACCTTGAATCCTAGAATATCAAAGATTCTCGTTGCTCTCTTACTTCCTTAAGAGGTGTCTATTACTCTTTATTTATGCATCACTTGCCTGTTTTAGTCCTGTTTCATCTCAACTGGAGAATCTTCTGATCTCCTTCCATTCATACCCAGCTTTGGTGAGCTCCATGATCTTCCACAGAGGCCCCCAGTGACTCCCACTGCGCCCCCCCCCCCCGCTGTCAGACTTAGCCATGCTTGTGTGCGGGCATCTGAACAACCTGGGAACTCATACGATTCTTTCTTTTTTTTTTTTAATTTCTTCACTGCGTGTTGTTATCTTGTGTTGCAAAATGAATGTCTGCGGTAGCTCAGTCTGCATGGGTTTCTTTCCTGACTCTGTGTTTTTCTTTCTTTCTGGTCGTAAGAAACTTCTTTCTTTTATGGGAACTGCCAGCCAGAGATGAAGACTTTCCATTACCTTTATGTCCTGTTCTTAAAACTCCCTCAGGAACTTGTTTTCTTCTCCTATACCAATCTTTCAAGATCTTCTGGGGCCCTGACTCTTTCTACTACTACTTTTTCAAGTCTACATTTATATCAGTCACTAAGTCCCTAGGCGCCCTCCCATACCTTCCATGCACTAGCAACACACAAACCTGTTTCCCAGTACCCAAGTCCACCTCATGTTCCTTTTTCTCTCTCAGCCCATGGCTGGAATTTACAGGGAAATTAGTGTGCAGAAAGTTCTATGTGCCTCAGTGATGACCAACTAGCAGTTTATTAAACCATCCCCTAGGACAAAAGTCTTCTGTTTGCTTAATTCTTCTTTGCTCTTCCTTGGTGATGGGTTTCTAAGAGGATCCTTTCAAGAATGAGAGAAGAATAGAAGTAATATGATTCTGTATTATTTCTCCAAGTCTTGTGTGCAAGGTATTCTTTATGAGGTTTTATTCTTATTTTATTTTTTGTCTTTTAATTATCAGGCGCGTGTATTGTTTTTAGCAACATCACCTACAGCTAGTAGCTATTGTTTATAGTGAGTACTGGAGTCTAGCACCTCTTTATGGATTTTCCCATTTTCCATCACATAATCCTGTAGGGTTGGCACTTTCCGTGCTCCACAGTTGGCTGAGAAGAAGTGAGCCATGGGAGAGGAGGTTTCTTGTCCATGTTTAGGATGGACTGAAGACAGCCTGACTCCTCAGACCAGGCCTTCAAGTAACTGTCATCAATAAGATGGTCACGATTCCTATCGCTTTGGAGCTTAAGTTCTACTGGAAGGAACTCATCAGCAGTGACACAAAGTTGAGAGGGAGATATATTTGAAAGATTATGTGGAGAGTCAGAGGTGGGAAATTTGGGAGCTTATAATTTACTTTATACGTCAATGAAACTCTCAAGTATAAAGAAAAATTTAAAGACCCAAAGTAGTTATTCAAATAAATATTTATTGTCTATGATAGTGGCTCTAAAGACCAAGAAGGAGCTCCCTCAATGATAGAGAATATGAATCCTGATCTGTTCCAATGGACAGGACATCTTTTTTTTAGGTGGTAGCCTTTACACTCAGTCAAATTGGGCAGCAGTATGTGCCAGGGGGACTGCATGGGGAAAGAGCATCAGACAGGAGAAATAGATGGCGCAGGCTCCAAGGCCAAGGGAAAAATGCAATGGAAACCAGCGTTGGCTAAATGTCTGTGATGGAAGAAAGGAGAGTAGGGTGAAGTGAGGCTGGGGGATGGCAAGGAATGCTATTCTGTTGGCACTCAACTCATATGCAAAAGCAAAGGTTTTAATACCTGCTAAATGTAATGAGAAGAATTTAAGACACAGATTTATTCTTCAAATTAGAGCTTTGGGAATAAACTAGAAGGGGTTGGAAGCAAATGGGTTGCACCCATTAGAAGAATACCTCAACCGATGTTCATTTTATAGATGAAGAAAATATAAAACCAGTGAGTTGCCCCTGCTCACAGTTTGTGTCAAAGCCAAGATTTGAATCCAGTTCTCTCTGAGAGTTGAGGCCACATAACTTTCAAAAACATTGACCTCTACTTGTGATAATGACTTGTGTGTCACCACTTAGAGAATGGACCGTGGGGTGGGGGTGGGGCTGGGAGACATTCTAAAGGGCACGAACCTGGTAACTAGCGCTCGGCATATGCTCTGTGGTACAGCCTCCTTTACGTTCCACGCTGCTACCTTTGCTGGGAACCAACAATATGTTCCAAAATGATCCCTCTTAATGTTAAAAATGGAAACCCACAAGTCTTAAATAACATTAGGGTCATAAGTACAATGTATGGAAATACCTGTCCAGTGTATTTCACAGGGTTGTTATGAACTTGAGATAATGTGCATTGAAACACTTCATACATTGTCAAGTGCCCTACAGAAGTAAGGCATTGCTGGTGTTTGTTATATAGGAAATCAGAGTGTCATAGCAACTTGTCCAGTAGGAGTGGGCCTCAGTCCTGAATGTTCCTATGAGTTGCCAAAAAGAGCTCGAAGAATATAACATGTCTGTATATTTCCAAGATTCTTGTGAGGCAGGATGAGAGCCAAAGAGAAGCAATTGGATCCCTGTTTCCACCATGCTCTGTACACAGTTATGCCTATTTGCAGTTCAATTGGATAATCTTCACGATAATTACTTGTTCTACAGGAACCTGTGTGCCTCAGAGCGCTGCCCGATATGTCATTATTGGAACTCCTGGTTTACGAGGCAACGGCATCTTTCTTCACACCTGAAGCTGAGAATTTATCTTTGCAATTTAAATTCTCAAGGAGAATGAAACATGGGTACACAGACCAAATCAATAGTCATCTTTCTTCCATTAAAGAACTTTTAGGGTCTTTTATAGGATCCCATTTCTTGTTAGTAGCCAATTCCTAAAGATACTTTTGGTCTGACTCCGTGTTACTCAAACTACAAATCATGACTCATTGGTGGGGTATGAAATCAATTTAATGGTTATAAGCAGTATTTAAAACATGAACTAGAAGACAGGGAAACAATCTGAATGTAGCATAGGTAATTGCTTTAGGAAGCTGTCTTCAGCTGTAAATGCATGTCCCTGTGTCCTGGATTACAGTAGAAAACATGTTCACCACCACCACCACCACCACCACCACCACCATCATCATCATCACTATCATCATCATCATCATCATCATCATCATCATCATCATCACTATTTAATATCAGTCATACTAGAAAGATGTCTGTATCTAATTGGTATTTTACATTCAAGAACAATACTGATGTCTCTCCACCTTTATAAGATGGTTATATTTAAACTAGTGTCTGTCTTCAAGATGGGCAGTACCCATCGTGCCTGATGCAGTCACTGACTGCTTTAATTTAATTATTCCCTGAAAACTTCTAAAAGCAGAACCACATGGAAAAGGTATGAGTTAGGTTGCAGCAAAAGCTGCTTGCAGAAGGAACTTTGAGAGAATGGCGTCTTACAAGGGCTGAAGAATTTTCAGAGACTAACAACGAATAGGACTTCTTCAGACGTACAGATGAGATATCCAGGCTCCTCGTTATCTCAATTGTTTCATTAGTTTTCCAAATACCTGAGCGATCTATCTGATTTGCCAGGCCTTGCTCTTGGTTCTCTACACATGTTTATGCTTGTGGCCCATGAGGCAGCTGTGTGCTATGGCTAACTCCACTCTGAAGAAGAAATTGTGCCAATAAGAAGACATTGTGGATGCCCTTCAATGTTCTGTAGCATTGAAGAGGATTCATAGTACTCACTAATAAGAGTGTCTTGCCATGAAGTAAGAGTGTGTGTGTGTGTGTGTGTGTGTGTGTGTGTGTGTGTGTGTGCCATGTCCTACATGTTTGCATTCATGGGCAGAAGTGGTAGAAAAGGCAGCTCATATGAAACTTGCCAACACAATCCTAAAAGGGACAATTTGTAGTAAAATGCCAAATGTAATGACTTCCAGTCATGACTTTCAGTCTGCTGCTTCATGGCCCTGGTTAAGAAATAGATCAATAGTCATGAGATGTTGGGCAAGTTACCACTTTCTCCTCTCCTCTCCTCTCCTCTCCTCTCCCCTCCTCCTCTCTTCCTGTTCCTCTCTCCCCCTCTGTTATCAAGCTAAGTAAGATTTCTAAAGAAACTCTCTGTCTAAGGCCAGCTTTTGCATCCTGAGGGCTGGTATTAGAAGGAAAGAGAGATCTGGAGAGAGGCTATACATGATTAGCAAGTTTGAATGAAGCTTTGTTATAACTGGGGGGGGGGTAAATAGAAAAGCCTTCTGAGGTGAGTGCAAAGGGCTTCCAAGACTGGCCAGAATGATTGAACAGTTTGCCTATTTAAAAAAGAGTACTCAAAACACAAAGGGAACCTAGGCCTAAAAGGAAAGGAGAGGTAAGTAGCAATCCCTAAAATTAGCTTCACAGTGCAAATAACATCTATCTTTTGCATGTAAAATCATTTCTTAGTGACCTTGGAGAATCATAAGTTTGCTGCCGAGGCATCCTTGTCAGATACATTTTAAGGGAGAGAAAAAAGCTTCCTTGACCTTTTGTGAGACAGGACTGAAACTTTGCCTCAGGTAGGAATTATTTGACCTGACTGGAACATAAAAGATTACAAAATACCCAGAACCACAAAATCTCATTAGTCATTAACATTGTTTCCATGTGTTTTTACATGGCTGATAGGAGAATGATCCTGTTTAGATGTAAGTGTGAGGTGAGTAGAGCTGAGAGTGCTGGGAACTGGTCCCAGTAATAACTCTATTACCTGAAGGAAGTTTGATGGCCTGATTGGTATTTCAGAGCTCGTGGGTGATCCTTGAGAGAAGCCATTTTCCTGACTCCTTCTTTACTTCTTTGCCTTCTTTATTCAATTTTACTCTATTTGGATTTCTACTTTAAATTTCTTATCACCCACAATAAGGTGAAAGTCCTTGGAAGGCAGAGACTGGGAAACTGGCTTTGTGGAACACACACAACCTGGAATGTTATGTTCCCTCTGTTCCTTCCATAAATGTTTATTGAGTGACTGAGAGGCAAGTTCTAGACACTGAGACTTTGTGTACCCCTGCAGCTACCACGGTCACTGCGTTTTTCTTCTTTTTATGTTGCTTTTAAGAGCCTTCTAATCACTTGTTTGTATTATATCTTAGCCTTTTGGGATATTTGTTGGAGACCACCTCCCCAATCTCCAAAGTTTTGTCCCAAGTTGGCAGTGACCATGATGGAAAATTTAAACACACAGAGAAGATGCCTCTTCTCATTCCCTGGTGAATGCTAAAATGGAGGAAAAAAAGCTATCCTGCGTTGGAGTCTCAATTCCAGGCTATGGATCTCAGAGGCAGCTAGTCTGGTTTTTTTTTTTTTTTTTTTTTTTTTTTTTTTTTTTAGAGGAATCACAGCTTTCCTGAAACTGAGTCAATCCTCCTCAAAGTTGAAACCATGTACACAAGCTGCCATACCCACCGTACCCACGGACACTGGTGAAGGCATGGTGGTCTCCTGACCTCTTCTGCTCCTGTAGTAAAGAATGAAGACACCAGAGGGTCAATAGTGTGGGATTTTAACCGGATCTCCCGATTATGGAAAGATTCATACACAGCGATGGGAAACCAGAGTGTCTGTTTGTGTGTAACACAACCCAGAGGAAAGAGGACATCAGCCTAGGCAATGCCAACTACTTTGCTACTTAGAGGTAACAAGGGACATTAGGAAAGGATGTCGGGGATGGGTGCTCAGTTCTCCATTTAATACTTTTTTACACAGAGTGTTCTACGGTGAAATGCTCTCCTTGGCTTCTATATCACAGGAATGTTGTTTTTTGGGTAACTCTGTCCTAAAATTACCAGAGTATTAGCAAGGAAGGATGATGGGAAGGAAGAACGTTGGGTGAGGGGAAAGAATGGCTCAGAAACGGATTCTAGAAATTCCTTCTTAGGCTCACCCAGTATCCACATGTAGGTTAAGGAGCTTTATATGTGCGTGAACTGCATTCCTTCTCACACAGCATGGAGCAGCTCACAACCCTGCCACTGTCTCCTGTTGACTTTTGTTCGTGAAGCACTGTCCACACCCCAGCATGGGAGTTAGTGTCAGACCTGTGATTTCCTCATCCAGAGCCAGTGTGAGCTGTGAACAAAACCCTCTGTGCCCTCACTTACCTTGAAGTCCTGCCATCCAGCCTTACCACACAACCTTGTGGTTCTTTACCCCTCACACCTGTTCCTCCTTTGCCATGTGCTTCCCACAGGTTTAGTTCACTGGATCTTTTGTTCGTTCAACAATTGTTTTTATTGAGTGTCTATTTTGTAAACATCATTGTGCTGGGTGGTGATGGTGCAAAACTCACAAAATACATTCCTTGCTCTCAAGTTGCCCCTGGGAAAGCAGACACCTTAAGCAAATACTTCACACATTATCCTAGTCTGTTCTATGCCAAGTTGCTATGGGAACACACAAAAGAGGCACTTAACCCAGTCTGGGGTAGAGATGGGCAGGGCAGGATTCAGGAAGAAGTGGTGCTTGGGCAGTAGGAGATGATAAAGCATTGAACTGGGAATTTGTGGGAGGAAGGGAAGGAGGAAGGGAGCGAGAGGAGGTTTCTGGAAGCTTTTGCAAAGGCTTAGGATGGAGGAAAACCAGTGCCAGACTGGGGAATTGCAGGTTGCTCAGTACTGATTTAATGTGAGACAGGAAAAATAGACCGAGACCAGTGATGGAGGAGCATCTCGAGTGGTGTCAAGGATCTCGGCTTTCTCCTGAGGGCCATGGGGAATGCTGAAGGGTATAAGTGGGAGGGGCAGCTTTCATTTGCATTTTATAAAGGTCTTTCCAATCCCAGCCCGAGGAAAAGATTGGAACAGAAGAGAGACTAGCTATGCGGACCCTTTAGTGACCCAGAGAAGGCTGGGTCATGAGAAAGGTGTGGTGTGTGGCAGTAATGAAAGCTAGAGATGTCCCCTGGGTTCTGACGATGGCATGCCGCCAACCACCTAGCCAGCCAAGTGGTGTAACATGCAATTATCAGTTAAAATTTGATTGTTCATTTCCTCTTGTTATTTTATTCTATTTATTCTATTTATCTTTTATATGAGAAAATATCATTAACAGCTGTTGGCAGTGGCCTCTTTTCCTTTTCCTTTCTTTCTTTTTTTTTCTTTTTTTGTAAAATTGGAAAGCAATAATAGCACATACAGATGAAGCAAACTCACAAAAAAAGTTTAAGAACACTAATATTATTTTTTCAAAGGGAAGAAAAACCCTACACCATATGCAGAAACTTTCCAATTAGGTTAATGTACCTTAAACTGTATTAGTAATTAAGTGCTTTGGGTATTAAAATGCCTAATCTAGCTTCAGGCTATTTTTGATAAATCCTTTGACATTTTGCCAACTGAGTGGGAGAGACAGAGCTGAGGAGCCCTCGCCAAGGGATTAGGGAGTTTTGACTCTCATACCCGGCGTGGGCAGCTTACTGTATGACCTTGGTAGTCTTGCCTTCAGCTCCAAAACTTAAGTTGTCCTATCTGTTAAATGGCAAAAAACAACAAGGCAGCAATCATGATTATGTAACTGTTTCACCTTACACAATTCTGGAAACTCAGTTATTTGTTTTTTGAGGGATTTTTGGGCACTGAGTAGGGTGGGTCCAGTTTGTTTTTTCTGCAGTCTATCCTACTTAGAGTCATACTAACCTCCCAATAAGCCTATGGTCCTGGTGATTATATGTTATTGTAGGTGTAATTTGTGAGTGTGTGTATATTCTGTGTACGTCACAGAAGGAACTACTTGCCTCCTGACCCACCTCTTCATCCCCATCCCCTCCCCCAACCCTCACCAGGAAGCATGAGCGACAGTGACCTGCTAATGTTCCAGATTTGAGTTTTCCACTCTGCTTTCCTTGTGGCTTGATATCTGGGTTTAGGCTACATCATTTCTACATAGGGCAGGACGAGAGCAGGGAAAGTTGGTGCCAGCTGTAGTTTCCCCATTTGTTAAGAAGGAAAGCATAACTTCAGAGGCAGGGGCTTAACTGTAGTGGACAGTGATGGCATCCCATGCACAGAACAAGGGAAGCATCATAGAGTTCTTCCTGCCTCCGCAGTAGAACACAGCAGGGGGCAGAGGCTGAGAGGGTCACCATGGCAGGGTGCTGAACAAGGTTGAACTATTTTTGAGAATGGGATTTTCCAAGATGAATCTAGAACCACAACTGGGTTGTCTTTCACTTGGGGATTTGCTTGTTCAGTGGAAGCATTTTGTTTATTTGGTTTTGATGCTGAAAATTGAATGTAGGGCCTAATGCAGGTTACCCGAATGCTCCACCATGGCCATGTCCCATCCATGGCCTTTTGGTTTTTTAAGACATACTCTTTCATTTCTTTGGTTTACATTTATGAAAATCTGACAGAAATAAGGAAATTTCCTTCTCTATTTACTTGGAGGATTTGACTCTGAACAAAAATTCACACTTAACGGGACAAGAAAGAATGTCGTACTTGAAAAAAGTAGAAGGCGCGCTAGTCATTGATGAAGCCTAGCTGTCTCTGACCTTTTTGACTTATTTACTATCAGACAGTATAAAGAGACAATAAGTCCAGGAAACCAGAATCAAACTGTATGCTGTCCCTGGAAGGGTACTGGCCCAGCGTACTGGGGCTCAGGACTCAGAGCTGGTCAGTTGTGCAAGCGCTCACAGTTTTCCTGTCCAATGTTCTCATGAAGAACTATAGAAATATCTTGCCTTTTCCTGTAACAAGATAGCAGAGAATGGTTATTATGATATCGCCATCAAATTTCAATCAGGTCTCAGTTTCCCCTTACAGAGGATTAATGAACAAATTCAGTCCTTCTATGTATCTCTTTAAGCCCATTATGATAGTAGGGGAAATTGCCACTGGTACTTTTAAAAACCTGAAAGCATGTAGAATTGTATTCTTAGAAAAACAGAATGGCTCTAGGTCTGACCTATCTCTTCCTTCTGACAAATTTGTACCGGGCTTGCTAAGGGAGGCTCTCTAACTCTCATTCCTTGTGCATATTCTTTTATACAAGCTTTTATAGTCACTAAGATCCAGAGAGAGAGAGAGAGAGAGAGAGAGAGAGAGAGAGAGAGAGACAGAGACAGAGACAGAGACAGAGACAGAGAGACAGAGAGACAGAGAGACATGAGACAAAGAGAGACAGAGAGAGACAGAGAGAAAATCCTTTTTTTTTTTCCCGGAGCTGAGGACCGAACCCTGGGCCTTGGTTTGCTAGGCAAGCGCTCTACCACTGAGGTAAATCCTCAACCCCAGAAAATCCTTTTTTAAATTCATCTTCCTTAGGAAGACTGTCCCTTCCTCTTTTCTCCAACGACTTGTTTTTCTGGAGAGACACTGGTTATGTTTACAAATATCTCAGTCTGGTTCAGGACCTTAGCTAGAAGTACACCAGGGAACACATGGACTGCAGACGGAGCTGGGAGAGGAGAACCAGACTCCTGAACTGGTCTAAGTGAACTAACAACTCAATTTCAGGGACCCAGGAGAATTACCAGGCAGGCTCGGACTACAGAGCAGAGCCTTGACTGTGTATTTTTGCATGCATTTGTGCCACTACCAATCTGTCTGTTTGTAATGCTATAGCCCAGCTCCTTTGCTGGATTGAGTGGATCCAGGAGAAGAAAAGCAAGTTCACCCACAATTAGGACACATCCATGAACAGCACAGGGAGAGAAATTAAGGTCAATGCATACCAAGTCTATTTTCCTATTATATTGCTACCCCTTGCTCCAGTGACTCAAGCCATGTAGCTCTTAGTTTGAAAAACCACCAGAGAAACCTTGGTATCTTATGAAGCTTCCACATTATGTTTTTCCCAGAGAATTATCAGTAATAGCAACACATTAAAGCCCTTGGGCGCCATGGTTTACCAAACATGTCTAAAGAGAAAAGTATTGGTTCAATCGCCCCTTGATTCCTCCCAGAGAAGACATCAAAATAATGTCAGAACAAGAATTCTAAAGACACTCATACTGTGAGTAGAAAGGGGTGAGAAATATTCTCTGGGCTTCCACCTTTTCTACATACTGCTAAGGAGGGAGGTTGGATGGGGGTCCCACAGAGACTAGAGGGGAGACTGGCATTTGCTACAGAGTGAGTTATAGTGAGAGACCTTAAGGAGGCTATAATAACATGGCTTGATTTCTTTGGAGAGCTTTTCCTCTAAGGGGTTCAACGACGGCAGTTTCAAAAATCTTCTCAGGTTTGAAAAAGCAGGCACTCTGACTTTGTGTTTCAGGGCAGAGTGAATTCAATCAATTCTTCTCTTTCCAGCAGTTTTAAACTTTCTTTCAAACTCCTAGGCCATGGTAACAGTATCATGGTGATAACCTAATCCTCACTCAACCAATGCTCTGTAACACACTTACCACTTAAATCATAGGAACCTTCCTTGATCTGATATATACCCATTTGACACAGGGGAAACTGAGGACTGATACAAAAAGAATCTTATTCTTGTCCTTGCTCAGAGTTAAACCAGGGAACTCTGTTTATATTTGACACATCCTCTTATAGTGGCTTGGTCCTTTTGAGTCCTTTGAGAAGTATCATCCAAGAGCTGATTTACTATATGCTATGGGTCTGAAGCGAACTTGTCTCTATGAACCGTTACATTCTTTGGCATCCCTGTCAGTTCATCTGTGGCCCCTACAAGAGCCCGATGAATTCTGATTCCTTTTGGACACAGCCTGCTCAGATGGTCCAGATTTGGGTTAGTGTAATAAGCATTAGCCATAAGAGAATTAGCCATAATTCTCTCTTTCAGAAGAGAATGTGAAAATGTTCTGTGGGGGACAGGTCACACAGGGTGCTTTCCATGGTAGCTGTGGCTCCCCCTGCTGCCAGGCTAATGGTGAGAGAGGACAGCTCCAGTAATCAGCATCTCTCGTAGCTGGTTAGCTCCAGCAGACAGAGCTCTAGACCCATGAATCCAGACAAAAAGAATGAACAATTCATGCAGGCCTACAGTGCTTGTTTGGTGGTGAGAATGGTGTAAGATAGAGTTTACAATGATGCCACCAAACTCTTGGTTAAAATCAAACAGACCTGCGGCCACAGGATGCGTGTTCATACAGAAGTGGTGCCCAGAGAGGTCGGTGTTCTTTCCGTTCTTTGTCTGTTTCAGGAGACATCGCTCTCGGTGTCTTCAAACATCATTCCTACCAGCTTAACCCAGGGAAATTTGCATAACCCTTGCCTTATGCTTCAGCTCTGAAAGTGGGGATTTATGTATGAAAAATACAGAGACCTATGACAATGCCAGGCACTGCCAGAGAAGTCTTGTTCTTTTGAGTCCCACCAATACCATTTTTGTTAAAAAGCCTCTGTCCCCCATCACTAAAAGAATTTTTAAAGCTACTGATTCTTGTGACCTGCTTCTGGGGTCACAAGAATAATTATTATTATAGGCTATGGTTTCAGAGTTATCACCAACACTCGAGTGTAAACCCATTGTTCAAGGTCTTTTCACCATTCATGGGAATCCAGTGTCTCCAGAGAAGGAAAAGAACTGGATGGAAGAAGGCACCTGCTGCAGTGCTGGAGAAGCTTGGGGTCACAGGGAAATGCCTCACTCTTGGTGGGTTGTCCTGAGATCACAGCAACCGAGTCAGCCAGCGCATTTAAGACTCTTGGGTTTTACCCAGACCTACTAGCTCTTGGTTTTTATTTGAACAAGATCTCAGTGTGATCTGAACAGATTCCATTTGGGAATCTCTCTCCTTCTCTCTCTCCTTCCCTTCCTCCTCTTCTTCCTCCATTTCCTCCTTCTTCTTGCTATGACTTCTTGGATTCAGTATATAATAAACATTTTCTTGGATATATATGACAAGGTGGGGGTAGGAGGAAGGCCCCAGGCCTTTATTTCAATAATCCTTTCAGATTGAGATCTCCCAAAACTACATTTTTTTTTCAGTTGTGAGCTTTAGTTAGAATTTCTAATGCCTGTCTCAACTCACAAGCACCCTCTTCATGAGTGCTGACAGACTACAGTGGGCCTCTTATACAGTCTCCAAAAGTGTTCCTTATAGGGCTGGTGCAAAAGCCCTGTCAGGACAGGCTCTGGTCTGCTGTTGAGACAGGATCAACCTCTGACAGAGTATCTTTGGTCCGTCACAGCTGTGGGAGCAAATTTAGGGGATGATTGTTATTTACTAAGGGCTCAGGAGAAAAACCAATCTTCCATCAGAACCCAGTCATTAAGGTTAGCAATGACCCCTAGGAAGAATGGAACACTGGCACTGTGACGAGGTTTCCCCCAAAACACAATGCAAATGGGGTCAGCTAAAATGTGGGAGACAGGACTGACTGGCTTTGCAAGAAAAGGAAGGAGCAGAGTGAGTGTTTTAGGGAAAGGAATGGATCTCTATGGGAACTGCACTTCTTTCTGTCTCCCTTACTCTCCTACTTCAAAACATACAGTGAAGCATGAGTCTTAAAAGATTCATATTGAGACAGAAACATTACACAATCCCCTTTGCTCTCTCCCCATTTTTTCAGACTTATTTTCTTCCTAGAGGCACAGAGTCCTCTTTATGATGCTTTTATGTGTATAAATTGTTTAGGAGAAGCCACTGAAACCTAATCTCTAAACGTGCAAGGCCCCTGGATTGGTGGGGAGGGGCGGGGTGAGGGAGAGACACAAATTGCAAAGAGCAGAATAATCAGATACAGAGGGACTTTGATCTTCTGGAGACCTAAGCTAATAGATGTTAAGTGCAGTTCAGTGGAAGTAATAACCCATGAAGAAAACAAAATCTGCAAAATGATAAAATGCTGCAGTCTACTGATCAAGGAAGACATCGGAAAATTACCATGAAAGCATCCTTAGCCTGGCAGATCCAAGGTGAAGAAAGGGCTCCTTCTGCCAACCGGCAGCCAGACACTCCAGGCAGACCTAGCCGGCTCCCTTCCTCCAGCCAGATTATCACTCTGTGTAACCTGAATGCTTTTCACTGCAGAGGCAGGCACTGGCACCAGCGGAGGCCTGGGCTTCGTCATGTCTTCTCCTGACACCACAGTGAATCACCATGTCCTCTGCTGAGGCATTTCAGAGGATGTTGTTTCTCAGAGTCCGTCAGATTTTCTCCAGGACTGATTCCTTTTGACAGCAAGACAACATATTAGAGACAAATATTAGGTATCTTTCAAGACATTGAAATCTCACCAAGCCAACTATTCAGGAAGACACTGGGAATTTATGAACACTTAAACACAATTGAAAAATAAGAGGTAACTCCTTCATGCCAGTTTGCTTAAGTATCTGTTTATTGAATAATGAGTATGTTATGCATCTTGGGCTGAATTAAATCTGCAGAGGTAATGAATTCCTTAGTATTAAAAGAAAAATGTAAAGATCGAAACCGCTAGATAATTTTATTATTAGGAGAATTAAACAAACAAACAAATAAACACAACCCCCAAATGTGAGTTTTAAAAACCAGGAAACTAGAAGAAGAGTAGCATCCGGTTTCAAAGCTTAGCCTCTTTATACTCCATGTAACGGCTAATTAAACATATGGCATATATTATCGGAACCACAAATTAATTTGTTTGGCTAGAGCGGGTACAAACAAATGAAAACAAAGGGAAACTGGCCATTTTAACTCAAGCAGGATGTGGACAGCTTTGCCGGCCACTGGCATTTGGTTCCTGTTTGAGCAGCTCTCACTGGGACATTTACATCATGCCCAGAGGAGTCTCCTCTTTGAGTGGGAAAGTGAAACTGGCAAACTTGATGTAATAGCACAGATGAGTGTAGTGATGGCCTTTATGACAGAAAGGAAAAGGAACTGAAATGGGGGGCAAGTGCGGAAGGGATAAGAGGGAAGAGGATAGGAGGTGGGAGGAGATAGGACAGGGAGGGGAAGATAGAATGGGAGGAGAAGGTAAGCAAGGAACCAAGGCATTGACTGATCCCAAGGCATTGAAACCCTCCGGACAACACAGTGAAGGGCGTCTATATCTATTTTTACTATGATGTTGACTCTTCGTCTCCATGTTTATAGAAAGACTAGTGCTTTACCCATAAGGGAAACTGAGAGACTACATGATATTAAGAAGAGTCACTGGAAAATCAAAACTTGGAGCCTTCAATCGATTGTTGGAGATTTTATGTAACATGTGCTTATTTTTCAAACAAACGGAGTCCTTGTCTGAAAGTCCTGTGGGTACAGGCCTGGTGCCCAGAGTAAAGTAACCAAGCGAGTGGTTAAGATGAGGAGGCCCCACTCTGGGTTAGCAGTCCATCACTCGGTGTGCCCTGCTGCCTGTACATCACACGCAACCCTTCTTATCTGTTAAGTGCATAGAACAATTTAGACCAAGCATGCTGAGTGGATTAACTAATGATCGTGAACCACTTTGGAAATAGAAAATTCCCCATGTGCATGCAGAATTAATAATGATTAGATAACAGACTGTCCTAAATTTTACTTTTGATTCAAATAACCCTTTTCTCGATGGTGAAAGTTATGCTATTAAACAAAAGACTTTATTTCAACTAGAGGTTTTCACGGTATTTTCATTTGAGTTGAATTTCTGTTCTTCAGATCCATATTTCTGCCAATTTCTATCTCTTGTGCTTTCTCTGGCACAACCAAAAGAACAAAGTTAATAACAGAGAAAGGACAAGCTTTAAGAGCGCTGCATTTATCGTCGGCTGTAATTCTGCTATTAAATGGTCTTGGCATTTGCGAAATTCTTCTCAATCTTACATTTTTTTTCCTCAGAGGGGGGAGAAAAGCCACTGAAAACATTGGAGTTTAATCCAAAAATAACCCTTCTCCACATTCTATGTTCTAAGATTTTTCTCTTGGCACTCAGAGTGTGACCTTATGTCTCCATGGGGCAATCTGCAAGATAAACTCCCTGCCTTTGTATCTTCTTAACCATTTTAGAAAGAACACATATGCATGCCCTTGTCCACACACACATACACACACATAAACACGTGTGTAAGTGTGTGTGTGTGCGTGTGTGCGTGCTCACGTACTTATGAAACACAGAGGATCTGTACAGAATTATTTTTCCCTTTGATTTCTGCCTGTGGAACAGATTGAAGATTTTACTCCACTGTGATCTTCAGAACTTCCAGTCAGTTGATTCGCCTGCCAAGCACAGTGACCAGTGCGGCCGCTCCTGATGGTGGGGAGCATATGGTACCGCTGGGAATAGTTTTGCTCTCACTGCTGTGAAATCCCACGCCTTCCTACAGAATGTGTTTGGAGGAGCAAATGGTAAGTGTTTCTCTTTGCTGTAGCTCCCCTTCCCTGCCTGCGGAACCCAGTCAGTCAGTTCCACAGCAGAAGGAAAGGAACCCTACAGACTCCTAGGCAATGGCTAATGCTCAGCTTGGGAGTTAATGGTGCACGTTAACTAGTTCTTCTGTCCACGGACTCATCCTGAATTTCCAAGTTCAATAATCCTGAACCAACCAGCCCTCACTCAGGTTTGCTTTATTCTCCTTCCTCTGTCTCTTTCTCTCTCTAAAAAGGAAAATCTCAAAGCAGGGCAGGGTGTCTAGATTAAGCTGGTCACTTGTCCCTGGGTTTATATCTGCACTGCCCTGGAGTGCTTCTGTGTATCCCTGTACAAAGCATTCTCTTCTGAATTTGGTGAAAGAGAAAGACACTTTAGACTTTGGCTGTAGTAACTTTTCTTATTTATACCAGCTCTTCTTTACGGGCCTTTGAAGCTATGGCCCTTACGACGTGCATCCTGATGTCCTTACAGTTGCTCTCTTGCCCCCTTTAGCCTCTGCCGGTCGCCCCTCTCCCGTTCTGCCAACACAGATATGGTCTGGGTTGGCTGTTGAGATGGAGCCCTTTGCAAGTTTGGCTGTGAGTCCCTGTGAGCCATATTTAGGGCTCCGCGAGCAGAGAGGTATGAGAGCAGACGCTCCTCTTGTGGTGAAGAGGGCTGTGCAAACGTCGGCCCTCCGCATGCATCGGTGAGAGGATGAGGATTTGCCTGATGGGAGGCTTCAAGTGCAGAGGCACTTGTACACCTACTTATCTTCAGTCTCGATGATGCTGTTTATGAGCGAGTGATTTAAATGGGAGAAGAAGCTCACAGAGAAGGAGAAATCACAGGTTGGAGTGATTATGTTGAGCAGGAGAGGCCTGAACACAAGTCCAGTGGGAAAGAAGGAAGGGGATCAAATTAAGAATGATTAATGGCAGATCCCCAGTGGCTTCGCTGCATCTGAAAGAGAGAACAGCTGAGAAAGAAGCACTTGATATAGAAAAAGAGCATGTGTGCAAAGGAAAATGTATCCCTCTGCAGATGTCAGCAACTTCTGAGGAAGGGGAGGAGGCGCTGTGGAAAGGAGGAGATGTACAACTTGTGCTCAAGGCACCCTCCCTGTCACTGCACCTTCCCTGGCCTTTCAGAGAACCCCTTTCAGATGCATTTTGATAGGGCCTTTCTAATGAACGACCATTGCCTCAGGATGGGATGCGACTCCAGAGCAACAGGTACCAGCCTGTGGGAAAACTAAGTGAAGGGGCTGCACTAACTCTGTTTTTGTTACATAATAAAATCATGTGACCAAAAGCAACTTAGAGGAGAGCAGTGATCCTTTGGCTTCCAGACAGAGATGGATAGAATCCGTCTCACTGGTCCTGGCCTGCTAACAGGCAGGGGGAGCATGGCCTCGTGAGCTCAAGCTGGCTTTCCACAATTTTATCTGTACCCTGGAAGCAAATAAGGAGAACAGGAATCCAGGTCCAGTTACAAAACCTAAAAACTAGCTCTCAATGACACACTTCCTCTAGCAAGGCTCTAACTCCTAAAGGTGCCACAACCTTCTCAAAGAGTGCCACCAACTAGGGACCAAGTGTTCAAATGCATATGCCTGTGGGGGACATTTCTCACTCAAGCCACCGTAAGGGCCAAGGTACCCAAGGTACCTCTTCTTGTAAACATGCCCATGAAAGTCTTGTAAAGTGTGTGTGTGTGTGTGTGTGTGTGTGTGTGTGTGTGTGTGTGTGTGTGATTATATTTGCCTGAGAATAAGAAAACATAAGAAAATATTTCTAGTTGCAAAAGTCCCAGAGTCAAATTGGGGTGAGGGTGGGCACGTGTGTAAGTGCAATGTGGGTAGGCACAGGAGTGCTGGTGTATGTGCGTGTGTGTGCTGGTGTGTGTGTGTGGAGGCAAGAGATAGATATCATATCTTCCTAGATTATTTTCTACCTCGTATATTGAGGCATAGTCTCCCACTTGAACCCAGAGTTTGAGAACTTGGCCACTCTAGCTACTCAGCTTGCCCTGGGGAACTCCTGTTTCTGTCTGGCAGTCTTGGGGATTCGAGGAAGCCTGTCATACTTTCGTGACATTTCAGTAGCTTCTCAGGCCCTGACTCCAGTCTTCATGCTTTCACCCAGCTGAGCTGCTCCACCAACCCCATGGTCAGTTGTGTATGAGCCTCTTCCACATCCTCCTGGCAGCAGCACTTTCTGTCCTGCTCATTAAGTGGAAGATAATATTCTGAGTGTTTCATGTATGCCATGCTATCAGTTACCTCTTTTACACATGAGAAAACCGAGGAACAAAGACATAATCCGCCCATAGTCAAGGAGTTCCTAGAAAAAAGAGTTTAGATGCTAAATAGTGTCTGTCTTCTGTCATCAAACCGCTAGCCTTGGAAGAATAACAATTACATTGCGTTTTTAACTGTATCCCTGATGCTTTGGCGTAGAGAGAACTCAAGCATGCTAGTCAAACAGTTGAATACAGACACTAAAGCTTTATTATCAATATGATGCCAGGTCCTGAGTAAATAATTGTTCTCCAAAATCAAGGGAAAAGCCCGACAATGATAACTAAGAGATTGATTCAATCCACATTCACTCGGTTCATATTCATGGCACGTCATCTCTGTCCAGGACCAAGTGTGCAGCGTTGTTCTTTTCCCATTGCGAGGGAAATTCCTGTTGTGTGACTTGTGTTGGTCACCTCTTGTGCCCACTCAAGTTGGACTCTAACTTTTCTTGACAAGCTTGTGCCTCCTCCCAATGAGCCTGGCACCATCTAGAAACCAGTTCTGTTGCCATGCAAGTAGCTTAAGGTTATGTTTTTCTCCTTTCCCATCAGTCTTGGGCTTGCGGGACCTACTGGGGATAATGACTCCATTCTGGGGAGAGTGTGGTGATTGTGCCTGGGGTGGGGTGCAAATTGCAGGCATTTTATTGTTCCCTCCCCTTTCACTCTGAAAACTTTCCAGAAGGAGAGATCTGTTTGAATAGTTTTCACAATCCTTCTTAAGGTCAGCTCTAATATGGTTGGGACCTGGCAACGGTATGATCTCAGCATCATTACGCAGCTGCCAACCCATACTAGATGCCACCTTCCCCTCAGGAGTGCATCTCCGGCTGCCTGCACAGATGCCCTGCAGCCCCTGGGTCAACCCAGTCTCCCAATTTCTGACATTGGTCAATGCCAAATAGAAAATCTGTCCGATGGATGGATGGAAATAAAAGGCTACAGGAGTGGGAATCTTGTTTTTTGGTAAATTTCAAGGTTGGGCATCCATCGAGTTCCACTGTAAATACGCATATGACATTCCATTTCTCACCAGTTTAGTAATCTGCTTGGTGCTTTGGCAACAGAGACTCAGACTCACATAGTGTCTAGCACAAGCCAGCTATTCAATGAATATATGCCCAGCGACTAAAACGTGAAGCACAACGGAGAAATGAAGACTCAAGGAACCCTTGTCCTTGTGTCTCTAATTTTATAATTAGCACGGTGAGAACACTGGAAAAATCACCCTTCTTTGAATCAATCTCATTTGTAAAATGAGATTAAATAGAGCGAGTATTTATTTTTTCTCTTTGTGAGTTTTACAAAGAAAAGTTTCAAAACTTAATTCCACAGTAGAAATAAAATACACTAAACCCAGAATCAAAGGACCAGAGGTAGCTTTTGCCTCTGACTGCCCTTGACTGGCTATGAAAGTTCAGAGAAGGATGTAACTCAGTCAGCATATAGGCTTGAAGAGGAAGATAAAGAACACCTGGGGCATAACAACACTAGCCATGGCCAGTTTAAGCTGGCAGAATCACAGTTAAGCATCTAAAAGCTAAATAAATCATTGCTTCAAGCGTCCAGACTTTTGTGTATGTTGTTACACAGCAGTTCTACACCAATGTCTAGCTGATACACTATGTGGTTACAACAGAAAGCAGGAGGGATAGTTTGTTTTGAAATTGAAGTCTGTAAGCTACATTTTCAAATATATTTTCTCTTCTACATTTGATGAAATTTAATATATTTTGGTAAAACTTTAGAAGGTGAAAGAGTCGAAATTGGCTCAAATCATGTTTTTGGTTCAAAATGGCGGTTTTAATGGTGTCAGAAGTATTTTCGGGGATACGTGATAAACATTTGAGACTCTATCATCAGCTCTGAGCATTCCAACTTTTGTTTTAGATTTGGGGAGTTTTATTAGAGAGGGACTTACTATGTGGAAGCCCAAATTTGATTGCACAGTAGGTCTCTGCATTTCCTAACAATATAGTCCACTTGTAAAAAACGCCAGCATTTTAGTAATAGCTTTATTCGGATTAGTGAAGTTATGAAACTGCGTGTCAAAGGTAGACACTGATGGTTAAAAGAGCACCTGTTCACAAAGGCTGCTGGGTCGGTGAGGGAGTCCGGAAGAATCCAGTCACCCGTGGTTTATCCTAAGCACTTAAGTACATACGTGAGTACACCAGGCTTTAGGACAGAAGCTTTATTCTTCCAAGCATTAGGACTGAAACTAGTTGGTAGGCTTCAGCGTAGCAGGTAAGGGACATGCAGGCTGCTTGGTTAGCAGGAGACTAGCAAAAGTTCTCATCATGTAATACTCATCAGGAATGTAGTTTCATCTGGAAGAATGTGTCACCTCCAGTAACTGTCGGACACTACCCCCTGTGTCTCCCTCTTCCCATTGGTCAAAAGCCCCTCAAAGACAGGACACTTGCCTTCGCATACTTCTTTTGGATCCTGAAAGCCCACCAAGATAACTTCATGCAATGACTCTTCCATATCATGAAATGAATGGGCAATAGTGTCATCCTGACCCATAACTGAGGGCGCAGAGAATCCGCAGGGTGAACTAATTTTTGAGAATCACCCATCTTGGACAAAGCTGAGAGTTAAACAAGGACTCAGGTGTGGCGAGTCTACAGTCTACCTTACCTCAGACTTGAGTTGGGCTTTTGAGGCATTAAAGCAAATGCTCGTGTAAATCATGTAGCCTGTGGCAGACTCCAAGTAAATGCTCCTTGCCTTCTTCATAGCTCCTTCTGATTCCACGAAATCTCACTCCTGGAGGGTCATCTTCCTCTCCTGAATGTTGTCTTCTTAGAAGATGCTGGTGCACTATTGACCAACAGAGACTAGAGAAGAAAGCAAACATTCCAATGAATAAAGGCTAACTTATGATATTAAAATTAATCAGGTTATTGACCAGATTATTATTCATTACTATGTATGAATAGGAGCAGTTTAAATATCTCTGAAATCCAGTAGCGACAGTGCATTTTTTTATTTGAAAGAGATCATATGGTATTTTTAATATACATGTATGTCTGCAGAATTATCAACACACCGTTCTGAATACTGAAAAAGACATTCAAAACCACTGGAAATAAATATTCGTGGTATCTTTCTTCAGGAGAGCAGGCTAATGCTTACTAGCTTACTGAAATTTCAAATTTCAGAAAATGAACAAGGGCCGCCTGTAGTTATTGAAAATTTCACAATGGCCTCTAGGTTTCCATCTCTGTTTCTGCAGCTGTTGCAGGAGGGAGACCACGGTCACTAATTAGCTTCAGCCTTATCAATGGCTCTCCACAGTTATCGCAGTATCTAAAGTCCTAGATTATAATTATTTCATATCAGCCTTGCCCGATACTTGAGCATAAACTCACTACATGTGTAATCTGCTCTAGCATATCCCTAGCACTTGCCGAGTGCAGTCTGTTGTGCGTTTATAAATCTTTGCTAAATGAATAATATTCTCACTATGGAATTAAGAATCATTCCATGATCTCTAAGGCACTAGCGTAAGGGAGAAAATGCGTATATTTATGTCTGTGTGTAGTAACTGAGTCAGAGCTTCCAAATACTGTGTGACATGTTTTCAGGTCTTATTTCAATTTTGCACATGTACAAATTAAAAAATAAAATTTAAAATGTAGTGAGCTGTTTTTCCTCCCACATTGCCTTTTCTGAGTAACGATGAATAGTTCTCAATATGTGTGTTGGCCTAACACAAAGTCTGTAAATTTTCTGAATACAAGGGAAAATGTATGGAGATCACATCAGAACTAATTAAGTTTGCTTTCTTAAAATTAGGATGCAAAATATTTAGTTTCATGAGAAGAACAACTGATACAATTAGCGCTCATTCCTTGCCCACTCTTTTACTAAACAAATCAGTTAAGAAAATGCAGGGAAACACACTCAAGTTCGGAGCCTCCCCGTCAGGGTTCCAAGTTTCATATGTTAAACAAAGACAGACCAACCTTAAACCTTTTGATAAATATGAGGCTTGTGGTAACTGCAGCATTCACTTCGGATTCCATTTCTCCAAGTTCCTGTCAGCCAGATGTCACTTGCAATGCAAACACTAGAAAAATATGAAATAATAATTTCATACATCATCTATGTGTGCATGAGCCGGTCAAACATTCAATACAAATTCAAACTGCTACTACATACAGCAAATATCATCCAAATAATATTTAAAATGATTGAAAGGCTTTTGATTTGGAAGTGTATTCTCTTAAGCTAAGTGGTCCCCAAGACCATCTAGAAAATTCAATTGTTCCATTTTTAAAATGTTTTCTGCCCAAAATTATATCAAACCCTAATGTCTCAATAGAAATACATGAGATTGGATTGCTGACTGGGCGCCTGATGTCAAAGGAAAAATCTAATTTCACGATGGCATTTCCTCATACTGTCTCACCAAAATACAAAATTGATAAAATTTTAATGGATAATTTTCAGAAGCAGAATGTTAAGGTTGGAAGATCTCAAAGGAAACCGGCATTGTGGTGCAGGCGCAGCAGAGGAGAGAGTGGACTATAAATTCACTGTATATGGTGCTATATAAAGAACACTCTAAAAGGGCCCTCTTATCAAAAACAGAACTTCAACTCGTGAAATGGCCCGGCGATCAAAATCTAAGCCTTGTGTGTGTGTCCCTTCTGCTTCTCTTTTCTAGTCCTTTCCTTTCCGTATGTAGTAGAAACAGGAATCAGACAGCTGCTTGCTTCAACTATTAGATATACATTAGTCCTGTGTCTATTTCTATTTTTGACATTGGCTACAAAAGTGGGCCTTTGGACACCTGGCTTCGATTAAGAGATAAGACCACAGTATCTGATTCTGCCCGCTTTTCTGCATTAAGGTTCTAAGCAAGCTCTGTTTTAACTTTCTGCAGAGTGGGGAGGTGCTCTGCCTGTTGAGGGGAAGGAAGAACCCCTTCCCTTTGTTTTAGGGAGGGAAAACAGAGTGCTACAAAGAGCACAGTTTCTGAGCAGGTAGTCCTTCCTCAGTAGCCTTCTGTCTGTCTGTCTCCTGTGTCTCTATGCCTCACCACTCCCAAGAGAGTCAGCGGTCCTAAATATGCCATTTCCTTGTAAGATCAGGAGCTCATATAGACTCTGCTGTCCTGCTTGGTGCAAAGTAGAATGGTGACATTATACTGTGTTTTTGTTACTTTAGTTTGTCTTAATAGTTTAATATCTGTAATCTTAGATTCTGCCTTTGTTTTTTCTAACGAATCCTTATAACACAACACTGCAGTCTTGAGTAGCTAAGAGAGGGAAGCCAACCTCATTACAGGATATGTTGGCCAAGGTCATTGTGGTCATTAGTGTGGCAAGTTGTGTGATGGTTTAAACCACTGCAGACATCCAAAGGTCATGGGGTAACCTAGAGCCATGGACTGTCAGGTCAGGAGACGGCATGAATGAAGGTACTGGGGACACCAGAGGGGCAGATGTGGTCTGCAGGAAGTGATCCCCCTTAGAGACTCAGAGGGTAGTTTCTGCTTTCTGGATCTCATCAAAATCAGCTCTACCCCATCTCCCTAACTCCTTCTCCTTCCTTACATAAACTTGGAAATGCACTCTTTCCTGTCTTTGGTCTTCATAAAGAACTTTGTATCTGGTGCCTGTTTAATAACTACTTTGTATTAAAACTGAAATTAACTTTTGCTCTTGAGGCAGCTTACTTAGCCAAGTAAAAGTTTAAATACCAGCTCTCTGCAAATGCTGAGATGAGAGGACTCTGTGGTCTAAGACTTTAGATGCGTATATATAAGGTTCTTAACCAGAGCCTGGGGAAATGGCTCAGTCAGTAAAGTGATTGTTATGCAAGCACGGTATGCTAAGTGTGGATTCCCAGCATTCATGTAGAAAGCCAGGCATAGCAACACTTCCCTGTAATCCCAGCACTGGAGAGGTGCAGACAGACAGATCCCTGGGGCTCTCTGGTCAGCCAACTTAGCCAAACCTCTGAACTCCAGGTTCATTGTCTCAAAAACACAGAGTGAACTGAGGATGATTCCAGGTGTCAACCTCTTCTCCACTCAAGTACACAAGTGCCCACTCCCACAGGAAGACACGCACACACACACACACACACACACACACACGAACACATGTACACACATATGTACACATGCACACACATACATACACATACATGCACACACACACATACACACATGCACACACACATACACATACATGCACACACATACACATACACACATGGACACACACATACACACATGCACACACACGCACATACACACAGGCACAAACACACACACATTAAAATAGAGTTAGTCTGCTATTCATGCTGTCATGAGTTATCATCAAGAGCAAATTTCTTAATGTTCAGTCTTTTTATCCTCAATGATAAATTGAGATTAATAACTCCTCTTCATGGTTATAAGTAAATTCCCAGAATAAAATAAAGGAAGCCTAGTTAAATATAAATTTCTGAAATATTGTTTGGAACAAACATACTATTTGTCTGAAATACACATTTACTTGGTTAATATATTTTTTTCTTTGCAAAATGAAGCAACCCTGAACCTAGTAAGGATAATTCCTTCATTGTTATCATACCCCGTTCTCTCTGCTGGAGTTGTCATGGGTGAAGTGCTTGGCCTGAGGCTGTATCTCAAAAGAAGTTAGGACCTCTGGCTAAAAATGAGGGGCTAGCCTCAGCTGCTGGCGACACTCGTCTCTAGGCTTCACTTCCTTCCTATTTCCTGATCTGTGCAGCAGGCAACAGAAGGTGTGGGTGGCCTTGTTAAAAGGACTAAACAGAAGAGACAGAGCTACTTCAGCAGTCTGCCCTCGATTTAAAGCAACTTAGTCTTTGACAGTCTGAACCTGCTGTGAGGCAGATGTACTAAGGCGTGATCACTCTCATTACTTTACAAAGTAAGCTCTCTACAAAGGTCCAAAATAACTGGAGGAAGGGATGTGGCTTATGAAAGTATAGAGCAAGATAACCTGCTCAGAGAAGTCTGTCTCCTGGAGTGAGTGACATCTTTGCTTCCACAACCACCCCCACCCTGCACGTCACCTCTTTTGGACACTTTTATCTAGCAAGAAAGGCTTTCTATTGCAACTCTTGCCAAATGCCCTCTTGTTTGTGGCAATGCATGGATTTGAGTGTCCACAAAAGATATCATCAAGGGTCTTAAGGACATGTTGTTCGTGTTCTTCTGTGAGAAGCCAGAGATAGTGCATAGGATATGATTCAATGGAAAGTCTTTGTAAGAGAGAGCCGCTCTTTGAGTGTGGGCTATCTGAGGATCAGCACATTTGGAGTCTGGCTGACCGTGTTTCCAGAATTACAGCTGGCTTTGCTGGACCGGAAGCAGCTGACAGCACCCAGCTCCTCTCAGGCAGAAACTGTCTCCTGTCCTAGTTCTGGGAAGAAAAAACCCCATGTATAGAAAATAGTTAGGGCCTTGAGACCCAAAATATGTCTAGATCATATGTAGGGCAATTTCAAGGGGTCTACATGCTCGGTTGATAGCAGAAAGCAGGTCCTGTCCACTGTGTAGACTCCCAAGCTCATGTAAACAACTGGCCAGCACTTGGCACTGGCTGTGGCTCCTGGGTGGTCCTGCTAGGAAATTCCCATTGAATCACAAGGCAGTTCCATGGCTGGTGGTCACACCTATAGGACCAGCATCTGTGAGAGTAAGTAAAGTTATGTAGGCTTTCTATGTTTTGGTCTGAGGTGGAAAACCAAATTAAATCAAATTTCCCAGAGAAATTTGTTTTCCAAAATTAAAAACAAAAAACCAGAACAGTGACCAAAGAAAACAAGAAGAAACCATAAAAGCAAAGAACGGGTTGATTGTACTGGCAGGCTGATCTGGATGTGCATCTCATTAGGGCTGGTTTCTTATTCTCTTGGCTATATGGAAGCACAGCCTCTTAAATGCATGCTAATGCACTGAGATTACTTCATACTAAAGTGTGACGCCATTGAGTGCCCAATGTCTTTTCTTAGGCAGGTGATTAGTGGATTAGTGGATTAGAATTCAACCGTTCAGCTTTTGACAAATTACTTGACCTCTCTGTTCCTGTGTTTTGCCATCTGTAAAAAAATGGCACTTGGAATTCTCTCAATGAGAAGATATATGATGTATTTACATACATAAATATTATACATATACATAAATATTATATGTGTGTGTTTAGAATGTCAAGTTTAGAATAGTACCAGGCATAAACTAAGCCCTAAGCAAATATATAGTTTAAGTTACATACAAGAATAACTGTGCTGTCTCTCTGTGTGGTACCTAAGATGCCTCCTGTACCTTAACAGAGGAGGGATAAAATAAGAGTGATCATGGCCATATGATTTCATAGAAAGGGGTCTAAGGAGAAAGCTCAATCTGTGAAGTACTTGCCAATCCTGTGCTCCAGAACTCACATTTAAAAAGTCAAATATAGTGGCCTAGGCATGGAATCCCCACCAATGGTGAGATCAGAGGTAGAGACACATATGTTTTCTGGGGACTTCTGGTCAGAGTCTAGCCTAACTGATGCCTTCCCTGTCTCAAAAGAGAATGTGGGAGCACCCAGGGAACAACACATGATGTTGACCTCTGGCCTCTAGATGCATACATAGAGGCACATGCCAACACACACACACACACACACACAAACACACACACACAAACACACATACACACACACACACACACACAGAGGGAGAGAGAGACAGAGACAGAGACATATACAGAGACAAAGACACAGACAGAGGAGATAGATAGATAGACAGACAGACAGACAGACAGACACGCAACCAGGAAATGTTGGTGTGTATGATTAAGGACGTAAAAGATGGTTTCTATAATGAGATGAAGTAGACAACAACAGTGTTATTCAGGTCCAAAAGAACAACTGTGGAGACAGCCAAGAGACAGAAGCAGAAGGTATCAGGCAAAAAGCTGTCATGGAGCTCACAATCCGAGCACTGAAGTTTTGGTGTGTGGGGTCAGACAGCTATGTGAAGCTACATACAACAGTTTGAGAAAAAATTAACTTATGCATTTTACCCCAAAGTCAGTTGCAGGTGAATATTTAAGAGTTGAATACACAGAAAATTAAAGAGCGCAGTGTAACCAGGAGAAAATTGAGAATTTATCAAGCATTTGGGGCAAGTTTACTTTTCTAAGCCTATACTCGGTAGAAGGATATTAATATATAATGGCATTGAACAAATATGTTTGAGTATTCACATTTTCATTTTGATGCCTTTGAGCCAAATCAGGAAATTGATTTCAAGTCACATAGATATTACTTCCAGTAGAGACTCTTTGTTTCTCTGGGTCCTTCAAGACACTTAGTGCTGCATAATTTGTGAAGCCCATTGTGAAGAGAAAATTTGGAAGTTCTTGTTCAAAAGGCAAGAAAAGGTATTATTAAATGCACTCATTCCCTCCCTCTGTGGCATCTCTAGTATAAGGCCGTGATGTTTGTAACTTTTTATTTAATGTCATTGTTAATAAGTAAAGGGAAACTAGCAGTTTTAATCATTGGCATAAATTCTCCTACCTTTATATTGTATCCTATAATGCTAGCTCTAAATGTTTCTACTAGAGCATTTTCATTGTATATGACACTTATGAAGCTGCAATTGTAAGGCCAACATGCATACGTATTTCATTACCAAGGCAGTGATACAAACTGAACTGTCCTTACTTAACAGCACTTCCTATTAACGCTCTGCTTTAAGATCTCTCATAAATAGGGACTCAAAGGAAAAGGAGCTTTGAGAGGTTCTACCATTTCTTCTATATTTACCTACCATGGCCAGTATGAGTGACTGTATAACACACAGTATACAGTACGAGTAGATGTGACAGACTTCCGTGACTATTTCTACATGTTGAAATTCCATGCCTTCCTTCTGTGATCCGCATAGAACCCATTTTTTAGAATAATTGTTATTTATTCTCTCTCTTTGTGTGGGTGCGGGTGTGTGTGAGTGTGTGTGTGTTTGTGTGGGTATGGGTTTGTGTTTGTATGTGTGAGTGAGTGTGTGAGTGTGTGAGTGTGTTTGTGTATTTGTATGTGAATGTGTGTTTGTGTGTGTGGGGGAGTGGGTGCGTGTGCACGCACGCATGTGTACATATGTGTAGGTTTCTGAGGAGTCCAGAAGAAAATATCAGATCCTCAGAAGTTGGAGTTAAGGACAGTTGTGAGTCTGGCATGAACCTGGAAACTGGGCGTGGGCTCTCTGTAAGAGCACAAAGTGCTCTTAACTGTGGAACTATCTCTCCAGCCACAAAAAGCCATTCATGCTAGAGTAGAAATAACCACCTCAGAATGATCCCAGTGCCCCATTCCTCAGACACTTTCCTCCTCAGATGACTCAGTCCTACATGCTGCACCTTAGCCTTGAACTTCCTCAGAATTTCCCTTTACTCCCACACATATAGTTTCCTATAGAATCATGTACACCAGGCATCAAGCACATTCCATGTAAGGTGATACACTAGCAAAAATGGACATTTGGACTATTCTGCCCTATATAAGTCTCTGTGCATGCGCAAAGGTTTTCACCCTTTAGGACTCACTTCTAAATCACCAACTCAATGATTACATTACTTAGAACTTCAATACTGCAACATCAAGGACTGTAACTGGTAAGCAGTGTCCTGTGACTACACAGGCCTCTGATATAGGAATTCACCAAAACCCTTGGCCAAGTTCTATTGTGGCTGTCTTGGTTGTAAAGCAGTGAACCCCCTTTACAACACCATCAGCACTTGTGATTAAGTCGTGTTATAAGGTTCACCCCAAGCCAGGAAGACTGTACTTTAAAACATTTTACAGCATATTTTCATCTTCAGTGAATTAGCCACCACCTTGCATACACAGTAAGTAGCTTTTGTGGGTACCAGTCTTTGAGATAACAATAACCTCATGTACCACCAGGCTCAGGTTCATGTTCTGATTTATGGAATCCCTTAACCCAGCAATGTTTGTTAGTCCACTCCTAGTTGACAAACTCTTTATTATCAAGTAAGAAAGGAACGAGGTGCTCTGACTAGTAATTCTGATTTTCTTAAGGGGAATTTCACATCTTAAAGTATTGTTTTTCTAATATGAATAAGACTTCTGGTTCTTTCCAAGCTCTCTGTAAACTAATTCAAACCAAATCTCAGTCCAAAGAAGTAAAAGATTCCTTTAGCACCTCTTCGTATATCTGCCATGAAGATGCTTTCCAGTATCTAGAGCCATGGTTTCTGGACATTGAATAGTTCGGGTGTACACGATGTAATTCTTACATATTCGAACACTTAACTCTCATTAGCAAAGCAGAGAGAGAGATTACTGTGATTTAGGAACATACAACCCAGGCCAACACACCCTAAGAACAGCCAAGATTCAGAAATGAGATGAAATGTTTGTCATGATGCTGAATCTATTTCTCTTTGCCCCAAACCTAGACATTATAGCATAATTTAATAACCAGGTACGATGTTATGGGGAAAGATCTGGCAATATATCCTGGTTATGAATCCAGTGGATTTGCAAGTTGTATCTCTGGATACAGAATCTATGAAACCACAAGGAAAATACTTGAAAGGTCTTCCTAGATCAAGTAGGCGAGTATCCTCTTGGGAACTGAACCCTAGAATATTATGCATGCTCGAGACTGTAACAGACTACACATAGAAGGGCAAATCACAGGGAGTTTGGGCCAAATATTTGTAGGTTCAGCTGAATTTAAAGACATGGAGTCTAGCCACTTGCTTACAGGATGAAGGACAAGACACAGTGGTCATTGTCCTTTGGAGGAGGCAGGGCCCCTCAAGGAAGGAAGAGAAATCAGGGAGTGCAAGTCATGCCTTTACTCCCCAGTGAGTGAGAGGGGAGCTGATCTTGGGTCAGTCTGGAGAAAAGTTGAAATCTACTCAGTGGATCAAATGGTAAGGGAAGATGTAGAAAAGGAAACAGGAGCAAACAAGAAGAGGAGACAAAGCCAGCTGCCATTTCCCCCAAAGCCCTTGGATTGCACAAGCCCCTATATGTGCTGGTGAGGTTATTTGAGGCCAATTGAAGACTGAAGAAATTAGAAAGAATATAAGCTGTGATTTAATTGGGCCTGGTGAAATTTTTCTCTTTGGCTCTGCCTGATAAAAAGGCCATGATTTACCGTGTGAGGAGAAGCTCGAAAGACAAACACTTAATTCAACTAGGTGGACGTCTTTCCTGAGGGTAGTCATTTTAGGATGGAGTCGAAGGCGAGGAAGGAAGGAAGGGAAATGAAGGAGAGAAAGATTGATACCTCACCCATCTATTTCCCATCTAAACCAGCTCAAGCGGCTCAGAGGGCAGCCCCTGTGGTACGGTTGCCAAGCATACCATGGAGCTGTTGACTCCCTGTGATCCGCAGAGAGCAGACCAGCTGCGAAGGGCAAGCAGACAAAGGCAAGAAAGATCTCCTCGGCAGAGCTTCTCCAAGGGGCTATGGTTTCCGTGTTCATCAAGAAGCCTCGAAATCCTAGAAATTTGGAGGTAGTCAGAATTGATTTAATCCTTTTTTTTACCATAAATCTCATTTCTGAAAATGATTAACAGAGGCAGAGACATCAATGGCAAAGTCTGGATCAGGGGAAATGCTGTCAGCGTATCATCTAGATAGATTAGAAAATGAACGCTCGGGTTTCTCTGAAGGAAGACTAATGACATTAAGTCAAGATGAAATAGAAAAGAGCATTGCACAGGCTCAAAAATCATAAACCATGTGCTCCCCCTGACAGAAGACCCCCAGCAACTTTCTGAACTGGAAAGCGACCAGAAGCTGGTAGGAGACTATTTTCTTAGGCCCCAGTCTCGGTCCCTGGCTTGTATATGGGGTTTGTCCTACAATATGGGAAGACTTTGCCAAGGTTCTGACATCTGCAGGATCCTTCTGCCTGAAGATTGTGGTGCAAGCAATTACACACCCAAGAAAACCCTAGAAAACAAGGGTTGGCTCACTGAAACAATAAATAAACATCGGAGATCCTTCCACGCTGTGCAGTCAGTCATCTGATTGTCCATGTGTCACAACTCCAGCTCCCTGCAGAGAATTAAGACAGAGCTGTGGTCCTGAAATCAGTGGTGGCTAAAACCAACGTCCTTTGTTTAAATTCAGATCAAATGGTGAGGCAAGTATATAAATTCCTGACAAATGAAGCTAAAGCAGGCCTTCTGCTCTGTTTAGAAGTACGATCATGCTGTACATCTGCTTCGCATGTGGCCCATCACTTGATTACTTAAGCCGTGTCTCCATTTGAAACACACATGTGCGCAGGCGCAGGCACATGGGCATGCTCCCTTCCGTAGGAGAGAGGGGGCTCAGGCAGAAGCACAATGTTTTAAAAATTAACCAGTGGAATGAATAATCTCCAACCTAAGTATCAGTTTGGTACCCTGGGCCTGTGATATGGTTTAATAGAATCCATTCTGTTCTGATATAGCCTGCTCGCTTCAAGGACATAGAATGACCCAGGTGGAAACTCCTTCTGTTACCCTAGGACCAGGCATGGTAGGTCCACACCTGAAATCCTACCACTCAGGAAACTGAGGCTGGAAGATTGCTGCCAGGAACATAGAGGAAGGACCTTTAGAAATCTAAAACAAAAAAACTAACTGCAAGTCTTTCCTACACCAGGAACTTTGACCCTTAAGATTAGGGCACTAGCTTGTGCCTATCCTCGGAATGGTCTCCAAATTCCCGGACTGCATAGAACTGATTTTTTTGAAAATGAGAAACAGGCCTAGAAGACTGTAATTCAAGGTAAATCTTCATCCTGTTTCAGAGTTGGGGTGGTTATATGAAAATTAATTCTGTAACCCTCCCTCCATCCCTTATTATGGCTACGCTATAAGGAGGCAAAAATAGACTGTTCTTCATCTCAAATTCTCAGAATTGCAGTATTTAATAGCTAGATGGATAGTTATGTGGGCAGGTAGATACTTACTGTTCAATTCTACCATTTCTGACTTAAATTTTGAGGTCATTGTCTGCCTTCTGACACCTCTTACTACATCAACACCCCATTATATCATTACCGACTCATGAAGTAACTGCACTTTTACAGTTTGCAGGATAATGACTCTTTTGTATTTCAGTTTTTATCATAATATAAATCTTGAATTGTAATTTGCATATCTTTTGTTTAGAAAAAGAGAGCCCCTATTTAAGACGTTGTCATTTTAATACATAGGTTTTAAAGTGGCTTTTTTTTTTAAAGAAAGAAATGCACAAAAATATTCCAATTTATTCCTCAACTGAATCTGATTCCACCTCTGCTGCTGCATCAATAAATTAGCAAGTGTCCTGAACAATACATTTCTAACAATGATGGCTCAAATGCTCAGGCCTCTATGCCAGTAGTCTGTCTGCTGTTAGAAGTTCAGTTGTAAATCCATAAAGACAATTTGGACAAGACTGTCAGAATGATATATGCATACATACACATGCGATCCATATGTGTGTATAAGTGTATGGTATTATTAAATTTATTTATTTCATATGAAAAATACACAGCCTACTCATCAGCTCCTTGACATCTCTCCTGTTTTTTTTTCCTTTGGTTCTTTTCTTTGCTACAACTGTCTTGAGGGAAATTGGTCACCATGGCAGACCTACAGGTATCTTGAGAGAGCTTATAAGAGTCAGCGCTTCTGGTCTACCTCCACATAGCAGAAGGAAACAGTTAGAGGGGGAGAGGCATAGATAGCATTTGCCATGTATTCTACCTAACACAAAGGTATTTACCAAACAACTGCTGAGGAGGGACTGAATGAAAGAACAGAAGAGACCTAGGGCCTTCCCTCAACTGCTCCCAGGGGTCAGAATGACATCCCTCCAATTTCCTGTGTCCACTGTAAAGAAGAAAGTTTTATTTTCCTTTAAACATCTTGATCTTCAGATGTGGATAATCAAGGAGAGACAAGCTACAAGTTTATTTACTACAAGTTGGTGGGTACAGTGAGAACTTGCCTCCAGATCCCTAACACCCAGGTAAAGCTGGCCATGATGGCAAATACTTGTAACTCTGGTCTGAGGTTGGACAGGCAAATGCAGGAGGGTCTCTCTAGGCTTGATGGCCAGTCAGTCTAATGGAATGCATGAGTTCTAGGGCCAGTGAGAGACCCTGTGTCAAAAGTCAAGGTGGAGAGCACAGAGGAAGTTACCAGAAACTGACAACCTCTAGCTTACACAGAAGCAAGCACAGTTGAGTCATATATACATAAACGGGCAGAAAAGAAAAAAGCAAAAACAAAATAAACCTGAAGAAATCTCCATAGTCCATTAGCTAGTATTTCAATTTCAGCTGTTACTGAACTTATTTAAGTCTCAACTTCCTAGTTTATCAAATGGCGGTAGTAATATCTGCTCCATGATACTTTTGTTAGGATTGCATGTGTCAGTGCAAGCGGAATACTTGTTGAGTTGACGCTATTTCGCAACCCACGATCACCTCCCGTCCTGACACCCCACCTCTACCCACATAATTTCAAATTAATTTTCCTTTTTGTTTATGGAAAAACTGTAACATTCACCTTTGGCTTCAAGGATTGCCAGAAGAACTAAAATAACCGGAGCAGAAAGGCAGGCTAACTTGTGAAGGTAAGGACCTCCCTCTCAGGCCTTCGGCCTCCACTTGACCTTCCCCTTGGACCAGGAAGTGCTCCCTGGACACATCAAGAAGTCCACATTTGGCCAACCTGGCTGACAGTGACACTGTGGGAGCTTTGCAACCCCCCATAAACACAGGCAATTAAGCCCCTAAAAGCCCTTAGGCTTATTGCCCAGTAAACTCGCAATGAATAGCAACCTTAATAAATGTTATAAATCTCACCTCAGAGCCAACAGGAAATTCAAACTTTTGCATGTGTGGGAGCCAAAGAGCTGCTGAAACAAAAGGGAGGTTTGGGGACAAGGAGGACATTGTGCTCTGTCCTCCATCCCCTGGCAGCTCCAAAGAGCCCCGGGCCTGGGAAAGGCCCTTAATTGTATTTTGCGAGGCAGTTCTCTGGCCACCCTTCCCTGCCTTCCTTTACCTGACTTAACTCTTTCCCATCCCCATGGTCCAAGAGGCCATTCATGCACAAACATCTCCCACAGATTGTAAGAAATGACGGAAAGATTTGATGGGGGGTAAATTATAGAGCGCAAGTGGCTTCTTCAGGTCAATGTTTAAGTCAGAAGCAATTTTGGAAACTTAATTAAATCCTAAAACTGAAACATAAACTCAGCACTATTAAAGGGGGGTGGGGAAGAAATATCAAAGAAGAGAAATCAGTGGCTATTTTGATCCACACCCTCACAAAAGGGTGTTAGTTTTAATAAGCAGTCACAATTTAGGGTTGTTACGAACCATAAGGCACCCTCCTGGCCGTGTTTCCAATTTCCTCCCTTGCCTTTACTGCTATTGTATTAAGGTCTGTGCAGAGGCAAAATGTTTATTAAAAAAAGGTGAGGAGAGCAATATTCCAGATTAGATTATTGCACCTGTCCTAACTGCCCACCAGCCAATCAGAGCTGTGCACAGAAGGTTAAGACTGTCGTCAGTCAGTGCTCCTACCTCCTGGCTGAGGCGGGGGAGGCGTAGCCCGTGCTTTCAAAGCCGAATGCAGATTAGCTGATTTTAATTGCTGACTTCTGAATATGGAATACATTTTCCAGTCACAGGGAAAGGTGAATAAATGCACCCGGAGCCTCCTCCATGATGGAGATAATTACACTGGGGTTGAAAAACATCTTGGGGAGCAAAGAGCAAAGAGAGGATGGAGGCATTCAGACAGATCTTCCGAGATGTCCTTTGTGTCCGATGTGCCTTCAAAAGCAAACGGAGACTGTTCTCCTTGATGGTCCCCTTCCTGTGCAGAACCCCTCTTCAGATGAAATGGAGGGAAAGGTTCAGCGTGCTGGAAATAACCTAGAACGCAGTCCTCACACAGCAGAATCCCATTAAAACAGCACATGCCTTTGATTCTCTTGAGAGTTTCTTGAAGACAATAGGCTTTCTTAAAGGGAATCCTCGGGGACTTCCAAACCCTTTAATTGTTCTGAATTTCTCTAATTGTAGGAGTTGCTGAAAAGTACTTTATATATTGAGCGAATTGTCTGTATTCCCCAGTGTTCATGCCCCTCCTTAAGCCCTTCCTTTCTTGTTGTCAGGTATACAATGCTGCTATTTCAAGCCAATGTCATGAAAGGGGCTTTATTGAAAACTTTATTACAGTTTAGGACAATCCGCTGGACACCGGTATCGCCCGATCTGTGTAATAACGAGGTGGTCTTTGGAAGCATGTTTAGAAATCGCTCATGTAAATGCTCGACTTCTCTCCTCCCACATTCAGCCTTCTGCTGGTATACATTCTGTAGTCCAGCAAACACCCACTGAAACCGATTCATGCCTCACACCCCACGGGCTGAGCCCCATTTGCAACTTTCCATTTTCTGTGGCCTCAAAACATTAAAAGGCACAGGTGAAATGAACATTAGCAGTACATTATCTGAACATAGCCCAAATTTCCTTATTTTTACATATATTTGGAGTCTTTTTTTTTCTGAGATAGTCCTTTTGAAAAATAAGACATTTTACCAGTTGGTTTTGTATCCCATACAGACGGCCAATCTCCTTGATCGTGGTGATACTTCGCTGGTTCTCTGGTCACTGTGATCGTGGTATCTCCATTCTGCACATACTCACGTCTTTCTAACTCGTTAAGGAGTTGAGCTGATTTCAGTCTTGGTTTTATTAGCTTTGGCATCTATCAGTGCTACTAGTTTCCTATCAGCTCCATGTGCTTCAAAACTCCACACGCCCTGTAAGGTCTGAGGAAAACCAGGGACCTATCATGTAACAACAGGCCCTTGTGGGCTCCAGTGAGCTAAACCTGATATATCTCAGTGTTTACTCTAAGTACATAAAGTCCTCTTCGTTTGAGATGCCTGTTTGCTTCATGTGTGTCCTCGGAACTACCAATCAGCACAAACAAGAAGAAAGGGCTTTTGCTGTGGGGGCAAAAAGCAGACTATCCGATCCTGTTCTCTGACCATGCTTTATTGGGTCCTGGCAATGGTTTCCAGTTCCTCTGGACTCTGTCTCCTCTCCATAGGACATTTTCAAACCCGCAGCTTTGCAGAGTTTGTCTTTGGGCTGGCGTTCCTCTCTGGGCATTCTGCTACATGTTCACCCTGACAGGCTGTCACTCTAAACATCTCAAGCCTGTCCTCACCGTGAGATAATCAAGAAGGCCGTGCCGGTAGCTTTTAAGTTCAAACATTAAGAAATATATTAAATTCTCAACGCACATGTTTCTTCCCCCATCTTCCCATGCACCCCCATCAGAAAAGCCTGGAATCGGCTCTGTAATTGTTTCCCAAGGGGGGAAGAGTGTGGCCCGTGAAGGTGATCTTTAGCATCTGTCAGTATGAAGCAATGTCCTCTATGTTTACAGAGTCAAATTGCTTGAAATGTTCAGCTATGAAAGCAGCCACGAAGTAGGGGACGAGCTCATTAGGGAAGAAATAAACCTAAGGGCAGTTCCTTTCCCAGTTGCTCTTCTTATAAGACATGTCCTAGTATGTGTTCTAGAATTCTAAACCCTTCTGACCTGTGATCCAACTCGCTTTAAACTCCGCCGTACAACTTCAGAAGTCCGTGTTCCTAAAGACTGCCTTTTGATTTCGTATTGTCTGCAACACAGTAAGAGCCTCAGCACATTAATTGTTAATGACTGGTGGGGTCAAAAATTTAGATTTAGAAGGAAAGTTAGTCACAAGTTACGTACTCCTATCTTTCAACTTTGTCCAACTTTATTTCCTTTCTAGTTGTTATATAATTGTTGGTATTTACTCATTAGATATTAGGATTGTGTTTATTAAAGAGAAGATATACATGAAATGATTTGATTTTTAGTGGTTTCATTCACTTTTCTAGTTAATCAAGCCTGGGTACATGCTGGTTAAACCAAGACAACCAAGAGACGGGATGGTTGTTGATAGCAACCATCTGTGCCTCTGACATTGGACCAGCCTGATAAAGAAGGAAATAGATCAACCTTCAAATCGAAACCCACACTACAGAGGCAGAGCCCACAAAGCACTGGTTCCTGCTTTGGGTCTTGCTGTGGTTTCTGCTGCCATCTGAGCTGGGTCCTTCTTGCTGGGTCCAAATAGTGAGTCTTTGTTCAGACATAGCTTACAAGACTTTCTAGAGTGGGCAACTCGAAGCTTTAGGATTGCTTGAATGGCACAGACCCTATGTTCTCCCGTCCTGAGGCCGAACCACGACACCCTGGTTGTGTTGTGGCAAAGGTCTGAGGCACTTTGAAGATGATGGATGGGAGGGCACTGTAAGTAAAGTGCAATGAGAGATGGGTACGAAAAGGCATAACAGAGTCTCTTATTTTGTCACTGACTAAAATGAGTTATGAGGAAAGGAACTGTTATGTTTTCATGTCCGATGAGATCTTATGAAAAGACCTGGCACAAAATTAAATGTATGCTATTAAGCAAAAGACGTCATCCCGGAAAGTTATGGTGTTAGCCCAGCGAGACAGTCATGAAATTATAAAACTATAGAGCCCACAGAAAAATCCCAGATCCCCAGGGGCAACCCAATTTCGGGGCGAGTGGGCAGAACACAGAATACTTTTGAGGATGGGGAAACTCTTCTGTGATTCAATTGTGCGTGGTGGTACCTGTGATTTATACATTTGTTTAAAACCATGGCAGGTCCTGAAGTGGCCACTTCCTGTAGTCAGGCAGGACTTCCGGTGGAGGAATAAGGACAACAACCCACCCATAAAACCTTTGACCTAAAATGCATCCTGCTTACACGATATATAGGGACAAAGATAGAGGACAGATGGAGGGAATGGCCAACCAATGACTGGCCCAAATTGAGACTATCCCATGGGTGAGAAGCAATCTCTGACATTATTAACGGTGCTCTGTTATGCTTGCAGACAGGATCCTAGCGTTAACAGCCTTCTGAGAGGCTCCACCCAACAGCCAATAGAAACAGATCTTGCAAATGAGTTGGGGAAAGGATTGAGAGCCCCAAAGAGGACAGGACTCCTCCAGAAGACCAGCAGGGTTAACTAACCTGGACCCTTGGAGGTTCCAGAGACTGAGCCACCAACCTAAGGTTGGACATGGGCTGGACCTTAACACACACATGCAGCAGAAGTGTAACTTGGGCTTCAGGTAGGTCCCCCAACAACTGGTGATAAGTCTGATGCCTGCCTGTGGATCCTGTTCCCCTAACTGGTCTATCATGTCTGGCCTCAGTGGAATAGGGGGGACTTTCCCTTTTCAGAGTAGAAGAGGAGTGAGGAAAGGGAAGAAGAATCTGTGTGAGGGAGTACTGGAAGGGGGGCTGCTATTTGAATGTGAAGTGAATGAATAAATTAATAAAAATAATGAAAATAAACTAGAAATGACATAAAAATCCCATAGAATTTGCATTGCCAAAAGTCAACCTTGGCTAAACTGTGGACTTGGGGTGATGGCTATGTGTTGGTGGAAATTCATCAATCTTACAAATGTGACTTTCCAAGTGTCACGCGGGCCACGAGTGAGGCTTCACACATGCAGGGAGATACATGAAAAATCTTGTTAGCTTTTTATTAATTTTGTTTTCATGTAAAGCCTTTCTAAAACAATAATGTGTTTAATTTCTTTTAAAGAAAGAAAAAGATCTTAACCATTAGCTAAAGGAATTTTGCCAGGCTGGTGTATCTCTCAGTGGTAAAGTGTTTGTTTAGCTTTCCCAAGCACTTGGGGGCAATCTCCAGAAAATAAGAAAGGAAGAAAAGAAGGGAAGAAGGAAGGAGAGATGTAGAGAGAGAGAAAGAGAAAGGCAAGAAGGAGGGGAAAGAGAGAAAGGGGAGAAAGGAGGGAGGGAAGGAGGGAGGGAACAGAAAATCCAGGAAATTTAGTTTTAAGTATATTAAGTGACTTAAGTAAAATCGAACACTTTACTGAGGGAACAAGGGTTACATTATGTCAGTGATTTGGGAATTAAGAAGACAATGGAGCCAGTGCAAGCCTATGACAGTATTCTTGGGGGCTTGGACTGGAGGATCATGCATTTGAGACCACCTTGGTCTGTGTAGTGAGACCCTGCCTAAAATTAATAAAAAATAAAGGTAAAGAACGAAAAGAAAAATGAAGGCATACCCTATGTGCAGCACCAGCTTGATAGCTCTTGTGTCTTTCGAATTAGAGCATCCTGAGACTTCAGATACACCAGAAGTAAACCACATCCGGCTGGCTATTAAATGACTAGGAGGCCAGGTGTCTCTCTCTCTCTCTCTCTCTCTCTCTCTCTCTCTCTCTCTCTCTCTCTCTCTCTCTCTGTTTCTCTCTCTCTCTGTCTCTCTCTCTCTCTCTGTGTTTCTCTCTCTCTGTGTTTCTCTCTCTCTCTGTGTTCTCTCTCTCTCTCTCTCTCTCTCTCTCTCTCTCTCTCTCTCTCTCTCTCTCTCTCTCTCTTTCTCTCTCTCTCTCTCCTACATGTAAAGATTTATCCCGAAAACACAACTGTGGGTCTTGGCTTTTGTTGTTGGCCCCAACTTCAGGAGAGAAGGAATTGTTTCTATTTTCTCCTTTTCTGCCTGGGACTCAGTACCAGACGTAGGACATAACAAATAGATACTGAATGAGCTAATGGACACATAAAGAAGGCAAGGATGAATTCTGAGAAGGAAAGTTCTTCATAGCAGCAATACCCATTGATTTATATACACACCGTGTTCCAGTGAGGGTATAGGAGGGGCTTGCTTCATCCTATCCGCAGGATTCTCTTCTACCTTCTGATGTCACAGCTTGGTGTAAGCATTCTCTTACCTCATTAACCATCTCAACTAACGCTGGCAACCAGACAGGAGCTTCCTAAAAGTCACACATTCTCCATGTGTTGGTGAGGACAAATGGCGCCCGCCTCCTGCATCTATTTTGTAAGTTGAGATCTCTGTGTGTGCCCCTACTGTTGCTTTATTACCTGGAGTCATCTGTCTAAAGCAAGACTATAGCCACTACCAGCCAGGAACAAAAAGCGACACCTCTGAAAGGGCCGAGGCCCCGCGGTGCTGTGACAAGTGATTAAAAAGCAGAACAGGGCCATGCCTCAAGAACTCTTGCTCTCAGCTGCTCCCCTTGACCCCTGGGAGACCTGGGTTGCCATCAATTCTGTACCAAGTGAAGCTGTGTTTTTCAATTGAGAGGCAGTCAGGGGGACAGAGACAAACACCTTGGTATGTCAACCTTGAAGTCCCACCTGGAGGGCGCAAGCCTTTCACAGTTTAATAGTGGACAGAATGTCATGGTGAGGGCCTGGGTCAGGTGGTGAGCGAAGCAGCCACAGATCCCGAAACAACAGATGTCGTGGTGACAGCTGTAATATCTAAGACTTATTTTTCTCTTTCAACAGCAGAAGCAAATAACAGACAACCGCTCTCCCTATAGCGCAAACAGCACTGCCTTTTCTTTATTAGTGTGTGGACTTGGGCTGCACATTGTTAACGACTCACATCACGTGGGTTACACTGGAAGGGCCCAAATGTGCCAATCAGAAAGAGGGCCCACGCTGCTCCAAGGAGACCTTTAACAGTTAATTAAAACAAATAACTACTTTGGTGCTCTGATCTCCAAATTCTCCCAGAAAGAAAAGTATCTGGCACCAGTAGAAGGGGAAGCCCTTGGTCCTGCCAAGGTTTGACCCCCAGTGCAGGGGAATATGGGGGGGCAGTAAGGGGGATGTATAGGGGGAATAACCATATGGGGGAGAGGGAGGGGAGGGAATGGGGGCTTATGGATTGGACACTGGGAAGGGGAATAACATTTGAATTATAAGTAAAGAAATATATCTAATAACAAATTAAAAAAATAATATTTGAGGTTATATTTACATCACTTTTCCTGCTTTTACCATACTCCAAACTCTTCCTGTCCCCCTCATCCCTCGCTCTCTTTTAAATTCACTACCTCTTTTTTCTCTTTAATTGTTGTTGTTGCGTGTGTATGTGTGTGTTACAGAATACACAAATACAGTCTACTCGGTCTGTATAACGCTACCAGTGGATGTTGTCAGAGCTAATCATTTAACACTGACAACCAATTGGTATGGCTTTTAAGAGCTTGCCAGCAGGTGAACAATTACAATGGAGCAATAGCTTAAAGTCCAGACTATCACGATTATGAATATGCCATACAAGTTTTAAGTGGCCCAGTATATGGGATAGTATTTGAGGCTATAAATTTCATTGATTCACGAGACTCCGTGTTCATAATACTCTTTACAGTATTAAACAATGAACTGATAAAACTGTCCAACCTAACATGGGGCATAGTAGACGATAAATACTAAATAAATGAACCCCGAATGCCCCCGGGCCGATTCTGGGGCCTCAGTCAATCGTATCAAGCTTTTAATGGTTTACTAACTTGCCCTCACACACACTTTTCCTAACCCTAAATACCTTTCTGCCTTTCTCTATTTACACCTTGCTAATTAATCCTGTCCTACATAATATGATACACTGGGGTTTTTTTATTTGTTTGTACTTAAACTATATGAGGAGCAATAAAAGTAAATTAAATACCACAAGTTAAAAGAATTCGTAAGGAAAAACCCCAACAAAATGCCAGCATCCTTTACACTAGACTTGCACATGCCTTCGTCATCAGAATGACCGCTTGGTGGTTCTTAGCTTTGGGTGAAACTGGGTGAGCATCTCCTGATGAGCCTACCTGTGTTCCTAGCCGAGGCAGCATCTTCTTGGAGGTGTTACCCACCGTATCCTACACAGAGACCAACGGATCTTGCCATCACTGTCCCTATCACAGCATTCTCTAGATCTTCAGCATGGTCCTAAATGTCTGGAATATCCCTCAGGGCATTTTCCATCAGTCTTAAACAAACTTGGTTAGGGCTATGGAATTATGGCCAGGGTTCAAATAGATGGTGGTTTTCCTGATGGTAGAAAGGAACAAATTGGTCAGGACATGTCCTCTTGCTCATGACCATCATTGACTTGAAAGCCAGCCACAGCTTTTACACATGGAGACTGGGTTCAACTGAGATCTTTTTCACTAAATAATGTAAAGAGCAATTGAGGGAGGTCTCCAGACATCAGCCTCAGCCTTCATAAACTCATGTTCCACACACACACACACACACACACACACACACACACACACACACACACACACACACTAAAACATTATCTGAATTGGAAATCTAATACTGGCTGTCCCTAGAGGTATTATATACAAGTAGAAAGCACAACATGTTTTCTTGGAAAATTCAGAAATGAGCACAAGAAGAAAACCAGCAACATAAAATTTGTAGGTCATGAACACAGCCCAAATGATGATGTAGGCCCCAACCGTGGGGTTGCAAGGAGGGCATGCACAATTGCAGAGGGATGGCTGAGACAGAATCCGATGACAGGGGAGAAGCCTAAGGCTGTTGAAACTAGAATTCTAAAGAAATGAAACCATGAAACGCCAAGAATAAAGGAGAGGGAGAGCAGAAAGAGAATGGAGAAGGAAGAGGAAGAAAAAAAGAAGATTGAGGAAGAGAGAGTCGATTCTTTTTCAAGCCAAAGTAAAAATAATCCCTAAAAGAAGAGTTTTACATTCGTAACTAGCAGATTAGAAACTAAGCCCAGTAAGGAATGTAATGAAAACAAGTTTGATTGCATGTGACTGTCAGAGTTGAAACTTTCGAACGATATCGTTGGGGGGAAAAAAAATCCCTGAACTTCTGGGAGCCTCTTGACAAGAGCCTACCTGTGGGTGGCCTGAGCTAATCATATGAGCGATTAGGACTGACTGTGGCAGGTCACAGCCTAGGTGAGCCCTAGAAATATAACCAAACATGAAGTGTTAAGAACAGAGAAGCGAAGACAAGGCAAGGAATCTCAGCGGAATGAAACCCAATTTTAAGCCTCCAGAGCATAGCAGAGCCCGCTATTCATTAAGGGAGGTCCCACCAGCTATTTTCTCGGGAAGCTTGTGCTCACATTAATGAATGAAAGAGAGAATTTTAATGTGCACCTCTGAGAGAAGGAAGACCCCCCAAAAGTTCATTCCCCAGATCCCTCTGGGTTTTCCCCCCTTCCCCCTCTCCAAGTGCATAATAATGAGGTCTGATGGTTTGAGGAGGCAGAACCTCTGAACCACAGAGTTTCTGTTACCTGTGACCCTTGCTTTCTCCCACGCTTCTGTCTGTCTGTGGGCTCCAAGGAACGAGGCCTGTGGCAAGGATGTTCAGGAGAGCCCAGATCCACCATCATAGCCTGGGAGCAAGCTTCCACATACCTCCCAGCATTGGCAGCAGGCTCTCAGGGTGTCCGTCTGAACCCTTAACCATTCTCCTTCCCTCCAAAGCAAAGAATAAACCGTCAGACTTAAAAGAATGGCTTAAAGGCAGCAAGCCAGAAGCCAGGATGTCCAAGTTATTTGCCCCCAAATACCCCTGAACTTGTAGAAATTCCTCCCTATTTGTTTATGTCGTAAGTGCACTAAATGAGCTAATTATAGTGATCACAACTCACAATTAAAAACAAACACAGTTAGAAATTTCAAAGACTTTCAATATCTTTTCTTTAATCATTCACCCAGGCTCAAAATATGCATTTTTCAGATTAAAGCATTAAAGTTGCTAATTATATTCTCAGAACTAACAATTATTTCCTTACCCTTTTACTACCTTCTTTTGGCAACAAAAAAATGTCAGCACTGATTTAATTTTTTGTTATTATAGGATTAAAAGAAGTTTCTAAAACTGCAATTAAATTCGCCCTGTAGCTAGGCTGACTTCCCTATCGCATCTGAAACCTCTTCCCTAAAACAATAAGCATTAAAGAAAAAAAAATAAAATAAAAAAATTCCCGACTTTTGCCACGCGATCCTTCTGTGGCTATCGCCAATAACGACTGAGCTGTTTTAATGAAACTCTCTGCATGTCACGTCCTCATGAAAGGTAGAACATATTAGATTAATAAAGAAAATGAAAGTTAAATTGACTGTCGGAGCACGAAGCCCTGCCTGTGTCATGCATGGGTTCCTCACCTTTGGGATGCTAGTTCAACTTCAGCCGGAGGCCCTAAGTGAAAAGTTCAGAAGGCTTGAGCGTGTCCCCACTTAACACATCACAAAATCAATTATTTTATAGTGGCACACTTGGTAACCTCTGCTCAGACAGAATCAAGTTTCGTTCCCACCGGGGATTCACCAATTATCTATTCAGTGAATTATTTTCGGATAGAGGAGAAACACCTGCCGTCAGCAGAGGGAGTATCTGCCTAGGACCTATGGTATCACTCGGAGCCTGACAAGTTTCTGCATTTGTCACGTGCAGGATGGGTACTTCGAGACTGTGGATGGATTTATCACATTGCCGCGATGCTTGATGGGACCCTCGAGCATGATTCAGTGCCCAAAGTCAGAGCTAAAGCACTGTAGCAAAGAGATCCAAAATGAAGCCAGGGGAAAAAAAATCAGGGAAGGGGGTAATCAAGTGTGCAGATGCCGCGACTCATCTGTCTTGCCTGATTTCCAATAAGTCAGCACAAATAAAATTTGTGATAATTCAGCACAATTTCCTTTTACTGGCTATTGACCTGGGCCAGATTCAAAGCAGGAACCAAAGAAGGGCACCACGGATGTTGATTCCATGATTGGGGCAAAGGTCAGACTTGAGACAAGGGTGGTTTATGAGGGCTGCTACCCTTCATTGTCTACCAGAACTCTGACTCTCTCAAGGTCTCTCTCTTCTCCTCAGAAGCCAGACAAGTCTCAAGACACCCACAGTGCATATTTTTCTGTTGAGGGAAATTAATAATGTCTGAAACTCAAACGAAAGAACGAATGTAAGTCAAGGTATCTTACATTTCATATTTTCAGGGATTTAGCGCACGAACACCAGATCTCATGATGACTTTCCCCCACCCCAAAGCAAACACCTCCTACTGTATGGAGAGCATAATTGTGATACAGGCTTCTGAGACTATCTACAGAGAAGTGTCGCGATCTGCCTTCTTGCCTGTTATGTTCTTCCCAAGAATCATTGTCCGTCAAAGATGCCAAGTTAGGAATGATGGAGAAAGATGTTATAAGATTATGAGGGAGGTTTATAGAAGTGGTTAGATCTACATTCACATTCTACATCATCCTGATCATTAGGTGCATTATATGGGACATTGATTAAACTCTTTAAGCCTTCACTGTACCCCAAAGATGATGTACCATTTGAGCTGGTGAGATGGCTCAGCAGTAAGGACACTTGTCACCAAATCTGATGACCTCAGTTTAAGTCTTACAATTCACATGGTGGGAAGAGAGAAGTGTTTCCACTGCCCATCGTCTGTGCACATTTACATGAATAAATGGGGCTGGGGAGTCATAACAGTTTGAGAACTATCAATAGGATTCATGACATAACTTTGAGTACAATACTTTTCACATGAGAAGTTCTCTGAAATTTGCATTGTTTTCAAGGCAGTGGTAATAGCTATGATTATTATTATTCTGTTATTCATACAGAAGAGTCTGGCATGTAAATATGGAAGATGACTAAGACTGACCCACACAAGTTTGGGTTGAAAGAAGCCAATAGCGAATGAGCCTGAAACCGAAAAGGCAAAGAGGTGATGGTCTTGGAACAGACATCAATATTGCTGCAAAGAATACTAAGTCAGTGCAGTTATCTCTGCTGGGAGAGGGGAGAAGAATGATCTAACACAACAGCTGACTCGACAAGCTGGTGCTTTGTTCCTAATAAGAACCTCATGAGAGACACAGACACACAACCTATCAGATTCTCCTCTGCATCTCGACTCTGCTCCTGGCTCTGCTTCCGGGTAGGTGCCTAGAACTCATTTCTGTCTGTGAGAGCTTAACCTTCCCGAAAATACTCATACCACTGTCACACATCCCCTTAGGTCTCAGCTGTGAGAAGGCTTTACTGAGACCCAACCTCACATGCGTTGCTCAACTACTCTCTCTTACTCAAGCCTCTATATTCTTCAGGTGGCTAATACGGTCAGAAAAGTCTACTCATCTTCAGCCAAGTCTCTTTTGGTTAGCTCATCATATTGTAAAGGTGTAACCTACACAGAGGCATGTGAATCTCCTTTCTCAAGTATAATAATTCTAGATCTTCCTAGGAGAAACACATTTCTATTTCTCTGTTGGTTCTACTCAGGACACAGTATTACACATTCAATGCATACCGCCAGAAGGGTTTGACATGAGACACAGGACGCATACCTTAAATGTGGACTCTCTTCTCAATCTCTGATTCCAAGACCCAGCATTCTGCTCTCTGTCCCTCCACTCTGCCATGGCTGTTACTTCCTCAGCCCTGCTCAGCACCATAAACAAAGACCTGTGTTCATGGGGCCAACTTTTCTGACTATTTGAACGACTAGAAGAGACAAGTTAGTGGGGACATACAGGAAAAACACAGAACGCATTTAAGCTTTTTATTCCTTGGCATGAAGTTCAGGTGCAGTGTAAGGTTGAGAAGAACTTTAGGTAAATATCAGCCTTCCATGTCCTCTTTTATGCTGGGCACCACAATGCTTGCCTCTTCCCTTAACTCAAAACCTAATAGAACAGATAGCAGAATTGTAATGATTTGACAGAAATTCATTCATTATACAAATAATTATTCAACAGCAATTTATTAATTCATTCCTTCTGCAAATATTTGTACCAGCAGGTACTGTCCTAAGGAGAGAGAGAGAGAGAGAGAGAGAGAGAGAGAGAGACAGACAGACAGACAGACAGACAGAGACAGAGATAGAGATAGAGATAGAGGGAGAGAAACTAAAATAGAAGCACAGATCCTTGATTCTAACCAGGGTGCATTTTTTTATCCACAATGTATTTTGCAAAATCCAAAGAAAACTTTGGTTGTTACAGCTGGTTAATGGGCGTGGCTGGATTCAGGAAGTAAAGGCTTTCATTAAGCATGGCCTAACAGAAGCAGGTTGGGAAGCCCATGAGACATAGGGGTTTCCGTACTTCTTCACTGACAACAGTCCTGTTTCTTTTGTCTACCTAAACTCCAGCACTTTGAAAGCTTTGGGGATACTGCATGAGAGAAAGTAAGAAGAAACTCAAAATTAATTTCATTTGACTTTGTTTGCACATGAATATGTTACATAGAAATTTGAAGGACTCTGGAGGAATCTGTCAGGATAGCATGTTCACAATAATACAGAGATAAAACTGTCCCCACTTGAGGGTTCCAGGGAAGTCATGTTGGAATCTGTTTTGTGTGTTAAAGACTATATCCTTTCTCTCAGTACCCTATTAGACTGCCCCTCACAACTCAGTGGACACTCACACAACACATGGTAATTCAGCCTCAAGTACTGTAGTTCAGAGGTGAGCATCTTGAACTGTTAGTCATCACAAGCTGCATTTGATATGTGAGGGTGATAGAAGAAGGCAGGGAGGAGTGGGGGGACTCATTTTGCTCAGAAGTAGAATCTAATCTGAGAGGAAAGTGGTTTTTAACTACACACGGAATGTGGATGAGATTTTGAAAGATGGATATATAGTTACAGGAAGTAGAGAATAAGTTTCTAGCAAAGGGAAGAAAAAGTGGAGTTTTTTAAAATGTGCTTTGGTCTAGGGGGAGTTCCATCAGTAAATAAAATGGAATCAGTTGAGGAGCAAGATGGACAAGCAGGCAGAAGAAGAAACAGAATTTTCCAGGAATCAGATGCAGGCTGAAGAAATTAGCTTTCCCTTGTCAGAGACTATTCGTTTGAACCATCAGACTGGTGAAAGCCAAAATAACTAATACTCTTACAGGCCAAACTAACTTTATATCTGAAAACAAATGATGGGCATCTTTTCATCAGATAGCTGTGTGTGACAGGCGAGGATGCTGAAGTTTAGGGAAGGTTTGCGAGTTGGCCATTCAGATAGAACCTGTTGTGAAAGATGAGGGATTACTCTCTTCCCTCAGCTTTTGTTACTCGACATTCATTGCTGTGATGAAATCTTGAGCCAATCAATTTACAGAAGGAAAACGTACTGTGGCACATTGGGTTAGCCCATGTTCAGCTGACTCCATTGGTCTTAGATCTGTATAAACAAGGATGGGTAGCTGAGAAAACTGTTTACCCATAGCAGCCGGAAGACATGCACAAAGAAAGTGAGCCAAGGACAAGATACAATCTTTTAGGACATGTTACCAGTGGCCCACTTCTTCCAACTACGCCTCACCTCCCACTTTTTAATTTTTCCCCATGATAGCATCAAGATCCGAAACTCTCCATGGACTAATGCACCGAAGAGGTTAGGCACTCACAACCCACTTCCTTCTCAATAGTGCATGGGCTGGGTATGAAGCCTACAAAACATGACTTCCAGGGACATTCATTCCTAAGCCAGGGAAGGTGCTATCGTCTACGTGTTGGATACCTTGTTATCTCATTTGGCCATAATCAGGAGAAGGCCAGTTGGCAATGCCTGGGAAGCCTACTTCAGCCATCCTTCACTGCTCTGTTGATGGTCTGTGGTAGTTGGTGTAGAGAGAGTAACAGCATTGTCTAGTCAGCAATAAGCTGTTCAGAATCACCGAAGGATGCTCATCCAAATCAGCATAGCTCTTTAGATATTCTAATACATGCCCTGAGGTTTTCCAAGATGTCCAGCCAGAGGTGTTTGTGATTCACCACTTTGGCCAATGGCCATCAAGCAAAAACAGAGTTGAGAGAAGTCACATGTGTTTTAATAGACACAATAGATTCTGACATGACTTCCTTGGAATCCTTGAGCTGGGGGTGGTTTATCTCTGTGTTATTGTGCACATGCACTCTTGACATAGGTCCTTTCAGGGTCTTCCAAAATTCTGTGTCATGTGTCTATGTGTACATGAACTTAAATTAAATTGATTTTGAGTTCCTTCTCACTACCTTCCCTGATGTAATACCTCAAACCTTTCAAAGAACTGTGGAGTTCAAGTAGACGAAAAGAAATAGGGACGTTCTTGATAGTGAAGAGGTTAAGAACCCTATCTCTTGTGGACTTCCCATGACTGCTTTTATTAGTCCACACTTAATTAGCAGACTTCTATGTACGAAATGAAACTATGAACAAAGCCCACTATCTAACATGTCTGAGCCTTATAGGAATGCTGAGATGAGAAAATTGGGTAACATATCCACCCCCCCCGACAAAAGGTTGACAACTGTTGAAACTTCATGTGTTGCCTGCATTTTCTTTTCTTTTTCTTTTCTTTTTCTTTTTCTTTTTTCTTTTTCTTTTTCTTTTTCTTTGTATTTGCTTAAATAACTCTATGAAACAAAACGAAACACCCTCAAACTAGGAAAGTCTCTGAAAACGCAGCCCAGCAGGAAAGGGGTGCAGGACATGTGATTGGGGTATAGTCTTTTCTGTGCAAACTTAATGTACCAGTTGTTTTATTTAGGGAGAGAAGGGAGGGGTTGCATTAGAGAGAAAGTCCACAGCATAATTAGGAAACAATCAACACGTTTTTCTTGCTGTCCTAATTTTTTCTTCACTTTAAAATGCTCCATTGAGTTTAATTAAACTTGCCCTAGGCTTATACGCCTAGCAAACTGGGGAACATTTTTTTTGAATCTTGCTTTCCTGTCAGAAAGGTTTTCTTCAGCTGGCCCAGTACTGCTGTACTTCAAGGTTTCAGGGGATGTTAAAACAACTGCAACCAAATTAATGTAGATTATCTTCATTTTTTTCCTATTGATTTGAGCAGAAGGGATGGGGAAGCTGAACACGGCTGGATTTGGAAAGCAGAGTAAAGTTGGCTTTGTGCTGTTATAAAGGGAAAGGATAAAGCAGGCAAACTTTTGATGAATAATTACTGTCATTTCACCAATGGGTCCCTGTTAAGGATACCATTTCTTCTCTTCATCATGATGTTAGCATCTTCTGTGGCTTTGGGGAAATACTTTCCTTTTCTGCAGTTCCAAGGGGATTCTCAACTGTCTGACCCTGCCTTCCAGCACTAACACTTCCTTCTGCGCTAGGACAGGCTTCTGACTATTTGAACCGGAAGCAAATGTCTTCTCTACCAACCACCCCTACATTCCTCTCCTAAGTAATAGGATCTGGGCAGAGAGCCATACAAACAGAAAGTGCTTCATATAAATCATTAACACGTCAAGACCATGTGAAGCTCGTCTGAGATGTCTTACCGTGTCCCAGATTCCAGGATACTTGATGTTTTGGTGTGTGTGTATGTGTGTGTGTGTGTGTGTGTGTGTGTGTGTGTGTGTGTGTGTGTGTGTGTGTGTGTGTGTGTTGGAGGGAAGGGGCAGTGTTCTTCAGCATTTAACTTTGTCATTTAGTTCTTGGTCACACTAACATAACCACAGCCATGAAGCCTGACTGACTAACACAGGAGAAGGTAACATCTTGCTCATGTCAACTGTTGCCTGGAGATTTCCTGACACTCCTTACTCTCGGATGAAAATGTAATTTCTCTTTGGGAACTTGTCCCACTGGCAGCAAATAGAAAAGTACTACGAGGCAACCACATGGGGACCCCCTAAATCCTCTTCTTGGGAGCAGCACGTTTCCCCTCACCTTCCTTGGCTCAGACAAGGTTGTCATAGTTGTTGCAAGCAAACTTCTGCTTCCAATAGGCCCTCCAGGGAGAAGACACAGAGAGGGCCAGCAAACATTTCACAGTAACACAAATGGAACTTCATTTCTGCCAAGTATTACCTGTGCAACAATGGAGAAATAAATGCCTGCAGCTCCTTGAGTTTCAATCTCTACCTTGAAAGAACTAAAGTCCTATACCTATCCTTTCTTTGTTTAGGCACGTAGAAGATTGTACACTCATCCAGATGGGTCCATGAAGCAAGCATCAGACAAAAGCATTACTTCCAGGATTTGCCACTTGAGATTCTCCAGAATTTCTTTTCTGGAGATGCATCATATGAGAGACAGCAAGTTTCAGTGGGCGGAGTCAATGTCAGCTTGGGCACCTGAATAACTATCACCCAGAGTAAAGTCCCTAGTATTGATCCAACTTGGACATCACAATGAAAGAAAAATCAGGCAATGGATTGGTATTATAATATAAAGACTATTACAACATTGTCAGAGATGAGCCGTTATATTTCTGATATTAAACGCCATCCTGTTTGAAATACCCAGAGTAGCTTTTAACTTCTTCACTAGTAAAGCTAATATAGGTTCCCAACCCAAGCAGGAGATGAGTAGGAGGGACCTCTTGTGATAAGTGACACCTGTCCTGTCTGAAGAAGAGCTCAGAATAAATGAGCTGGGAAAAGAAAGATCTGTTCAGACAGAGTGTATAGTGTCAGGGAAATCTCTGGAGAAAAAGTATTACAGCTATCTGCACTCCACTCTGTGGGCTCAGATTATAAAAATTATATATATTTGTGGAGATAAATATGACATTTTCTTTCCTGCGATGGTGATAGCAGAGGGAAGTTTTGTAAGGTGAATTAAGTTACGATGCATATGTTGCATAGGAAAATTCTGCTAGATATTAAAGGGGAAAGGGAGGAGGTGAGAACATGGATTTTATAAATATCTTCATGTGCCACATGAAAGATGAGTTTGAAGGTGAGACGGTGGATGAAGCGAAGACTGGGAAGTCATGGAGAAGGTTGTTGTGGGAAAAGGGTTGCCATAGTCAGTTTTAACTGGCTGTGGCTAGAGTTCCCAGAGAAGAAGGCCTCAGTGGAGGAACTGTAGAGATTGGCTTGGCTTGTGGGCATCTCGGGGGCATTGTTGAGCTTTTTTTTAATTTTATTTATTTATTTTATGGATGATGAGTACACTCTAGCTGTCTTCAGACACACCAGAAGACACAGGCATCAGATCTCATTACAGATGGTTGTGAGCCACCATGTGGTTGCTGGAAATTGAACTCAGGACCTCTGGAAGAGCAGTCAGTGCTCTTAACTGCTGAGCCATCTCCCCAGCCCGCGTTGTTGAGTTTTAATTGATGCAGGAGGGCCCATCCCACTGTAGGTAGAAACCTCCTTAGACAGGTGATCTTGGACTACATCTGAAAGGTGCTAGCAGAAGACTAAATTAACCTCCAGAGACTGGGGTTTCTTAAAATGTAAAAAACAAGAACCCTGGAAACTTTCTAATCATCAGATCCCATGGTGAGAAATAGAGAAAGTTGTCACAGAACTAGGTAATATGAGTTCTGAATATTTTCGTGAGTGCTGAATAGAAACTTATAATAGTTTATGAATTTAATGGGACCATTTCACTGTTTCTAGTGACCACAATCCAAGGAGAAGTGCACTGTAAAAGGCAGTGGTAGTTATGACCCCAAAACTAGGGGATTTTACTGGGAATATTTGACGGGATACATGAAAATTGAGAGGAAAGAGCCTATTCAAAATTGAATTCAGAAGTATCCCAGCCTGGAAAATAAATAAAACAAAAAAATATCCTAGTGAAACAGAAAGTGAATTTTTAAGACTCACCTAAGTTTCAGCTATCAAAGGAGATGGAGATTAATTTTATGCATAGATTCAATATGTTATGAGCCTGGAGAGCTGACTCGGAGGTTAAGCAAGTTAAGAGCACTTTCTGCTCTTGGAAAGGATTTGTATTCCGTTCCCAGTACCCACATAGTGACTCATAACTGACTATAACCCCACTTTCAGAGAGTCTGAAACTGTCTTCTGGTCTCTATGGCCTTTGGACCTTCATATGGTACATACATGTAAACACTCAAAAATTCGAACAAAGTAAGTCTCTTCAAAGCACAAGTAGGGAGCTGTGTGCTTAGGAGACGTTCTGGGAAGATGTTTGTACATGTGATTCCTTAAGTGTCTCCATGGTGACTGCATGACCCATAGGCCCTTCCTGTTTGCTCTGTAAATTCCCCTCAGTCACGTGGCAAGCTCACTCTGACCTCATTACTCTCATCTCTAAAGCCTCATCTAATATCTCTACCTATGTTTAAATCTTTCACAGCTCAGTTTGAGTCATAGCTCTGTTATGAAACGGCCCGTGATTATAACCAGCTTTCTGGACTACTCTATTCAACGCACCACTGTGCACTTTTGGAATGTGTCAATGTGGGGTGCATCATTATAAGCTGTCTATGAATCACCGTGTTGACTTTGCTCCTCTAAATAGCTTGCAAACTCTTTGAAAGCGTGATCTGTCTGGTGGCTATTATGTTGGCTTCAATTTATTGCCCCATCCTCATGCTTTGAAGGAAGGGACTCTTGCCAACTGTAGCTAGACGTTTCTGTTGGAAATTGAGGTTGCCAGTTAAAATATTCACCCCATCTCTCCTCACAAAGAATTAACTGGGTAGCCATACCTCAGGATGACTAACCAGCATCCAGACCGACAATTACCCCAATGGAGAATGGGCAGGAAGGGAAGATTTCCTGTTTGCTTCATGCTTTTAGGATGGAACTTCTTAGTTGATAGTGTACTCTCTGGTTGGTGAACTCTATGTATTAATTTGATTAGGTCACAGAGCACACAGACATATGATCCAACATTGCTTGTGTTCTGTGTGTGTGGATGTGCTTGCAAGTATGAACCCATGTATGTATCAGCGCATGCACGTAAAAACCAGGAGACAGTACCAAACCAGTTGTTCTACAGAAGTAGTTGACCTTGTTTTTTTTGTTTGTTTGTTTGTTTTGTTTTTTTGAGACAAGGTCTTCTGAGCTAAATAACTTGCAGATTTTTTAGGCTGGAACTTACTAATGAACCTAGGCCAGGTGGCTGAAGAAATGGCTCAGAGGTTAAGAATACTGGCTACTCTCTTCCAGAGGTTCTGAATTCAATTCCCAGCATCCATATGCTGGCTCACAATCATCTATAATAGAATCAGATACCATCTTCTGACATGCAGGGGTACACACAGATAGAGCACTTATATATGCTAAATAAATAACTGTTTCATAAGAAGAGCCTAGACCAGTTAGCCAGAATACTCAGGGACTTGTCTGGCTTTTATCTACCAGTGTTCAGATTGCAAGGAAGCACCATTATACCCAGGTTTTAAAATTTGGTGTTCTGGGTACGTACCTGAGCCATTTCCCTAACAATTTCCCTAACAATCTAGTCATGTTTAAAGAACATGTTTAAAGGATGTTCTTGTGAGAGTCTTTGCTGTTGGAATATCACTTCAGTTGGTAGGTTGAGTAAAACAGTTTGTTCCCCAAAATTTGAGTGGTTATCCTAAACGTAGTCAACATTCTAATGAGAACAGAAAGACTGATTCTCCCTTGGGTAATTCTTCTGTTTGGCTACCTTTGAGCTCAAATGTTGGCTGTGTTTGTTGCCCTTAGTAGGACTGAGCTACTGCCTCCTCCTTGGTCTTGATTCTACCAGCTACCCTACTAGACCTGCATCATTTCCACTGGGTTTAGCCTCCTCTGGTCTCAGCTATCTGATGCTCTCAGGATGTCACAGGATTTAAACATCTCCATAGTCCTACAATCATATGACCCTTTCAAAACAAGGAAATGGAGACTGAATGAAACTGACACCTAAAGAGGCAGAAAGAAAGAGAAACATGACTTTAACATGTTGCACTTTAAGACTTTATTTCACTGTTGATGTCTGTGTTTGCAGTATTTTTTCCTTCATTCTGTGACCTAACCCAGAGTCCTTCAATCAATTCACTTCTACCTAACTTGAGTTGTGCTTCTGTGCCTTGTAATCCAAGGAATCTTACTATGCAAGCCTGATTTACATAACTAGACCTCTCACACGAAACACTGCAGAGAACAGAGCTGATTTAATGAAACTCATTGATTGATTGATTGATTGATTGCTATTATTGGACTTACACTACTGTTTGGCTCAGACTGTATTCCTGGTCATCTTGAGATTAAATTCTCAGTCTTGTATTGAAGAAAATTTATCCAGACTTTCCCTAGGAGAGGTTCTAATTTTGAGAAAACAGCCTAGATTTCACAAAAATAAAACAGATTAGACAAACCAGAAACTTTTGGCTGAAATTATAAAAATGCTATTAGCCAAAGGCAAAATTGTTCCATGACTATTTGATCCTGAGTCTTGATAGTGTACATGGTAACGTGCTGGGTGTAGCAACTTCTGAAATCTTGATAGCTAAATTAATTTAAATTGACTGAATATGTAGATCTTAACATTTGAATACAGAAAACACGGGGTGAATATGATGTGGGGAGGTGTCTGTTTGGGATGTGAAGTCTGGATAATCAGATAATGGGGAATCAGTTTAGCTCTGTTATTGAACTGTCTTCGCTAATAGTATCTAAAGGGGTAAACATCATGTTAAGGAAATCTTCAAAGCATTGGTAAGAACATTAATAAATTAAACAAAGAACTTCAAGAGATATGAGAGATATGCTGACATAATAAAAGTTAGAATATTAGAGAGAAAAATATTCTTCAGATCACTTAGATCCCAAATGCTTAATTAGAAAGAAAAGGAAAGTGAGTTAGGTAAGATAAAGTTGTCAGATCTTAAAAGGATGCTAAGGCTCGAGTTAATTACACTGGAAGGCAAGCAGATATGACAGCCCAGAAAGTAAGTAGGGTAGAATGGTACATGTTCAGTCACGCCAATTTAAAGATAGAAAATGCATACACAAATGTTATCTATGACCTTGAGAATCAACAGTTCTTCTAACGGCTGCCCCCACTTGCTCCTGATAGAGTGACCACTACAAGCTTGATATGTAACTTTTAGGCAAACATGTGATGTATATAGTATGGGGAGGTGCCTGGTTAGAATATGAAGACCTGATAAGCAGATAAAGAGGTATTGGTTTAACGCTGTTATTGAGCCGTCTTTCCTAATAGTATCTAAAGAGACAAACAGCGTGCTAGGGCTTTATGGACAAGGACAAGATGAATACATTAAAATACAATTGACTACTTTGCAGCAGTATAAACCCAATCCTTTAGTGGACATTAAAAGGAAGTTTGCTCCTTTCTCACAGAGTCCTCTAGGTGTTAGTTGGTGAGGCAGCTGTGGTCTGATTATCCTCCAAAGTCTGTTATCACTAAAGAGATGACAATTACTTGATCATACTGAATGCAAGGTAGCCTGAGAAACACTGTCAAGCCCTGTGTTCAAAGGAGGGGAAAGAAGAGTCGAATGGCAAGCTTACATTCTCTACAGCCAGCACTAAAGAGTCAAGGTTCCGGATGGAACCATGGGATCCTTTCTTGGTGGTTTAAGGAATGACCAGCCCCAGAAGTGCATTCACTGACTGCATTTGTTAACTCTTCAGGGGGTTCTTCCTTAGACTCCCCAGATCCTCAGCACCTCAGGTCTTAATGGTCCCATGAGCAGAATAAAACTGTGTATTTTCAAAATGTCTTTATATCATACTTTTAGCAAATGGAGAAGTCAACTTGAGATCTGTCTGATTTTATAGGTGATCTCATTCTCTAGTCTACAGGACAGAGGGTAGATGAGCCCCGGAACACTTCATCTGTCCTATCTTGTTTAATGTAAGCCATATCTAAGCTTATCACTAATGTTGTTCTTAGTCACTCAATTTCTAGCCAACATCAATGAGAGCTTGATCTTTGGAGCCTTACTTCTGTCAATCCTTGAAGTCACTTCCTAGGGAGGGCATATCTATTTTCCAACATCTGCATATTTGGCCAAAGGAAAAAAAACACAAAACAAAATAACATGACAACAAACAACCAAACAAACCGTGCATCAGCTCCTTATTCTGAAACCCAGAGCTTCTTTGCCATCAAAATCATTGAGGTAGAGTCACCCAATTGCCCAGGTGGGGGGTGGATATTGATTATGATCAATATTTTTAAAAAGGACACATTAAATAAACCCTCTGTTTTCAAACTACAACTTAATTGTGGGAAACAAAACACTTGAATCTACCCATTTACATAAATAACACACACACACACACACATACACACACACACACAAGCAGAATGTAGTGGCATGGATTCCAGAGAAGGCCTGAATAATACACCTTAAAAATGCAATTAGACACATTTGATATGAAAGGATTGAGAGAGATGTCAGAGAAGAAAGAGAGAAAGCAAACAAGATAGAGTTCATCCAGGTTGGCAGAGGGTCCCAGCCAGGGAATCTGGAAACAGACTTGGTTTTGTACAAGATGAGCTGGTCTATAATACTTGTTGGAATAAAGGATGAGACAAGCAGAACTGCTTCATAAATTGGAGTTCTGGAGGCTTTGGTTCTGTCCCTTTCCCTCGTCATGTGGCTGTCTTGAACTGGATTTTCTCTGAAGCACTTTAATTCTTGATCTGATTGCCTTCACCTATCCACTTTATGAATGTGTAAATGTCACAGTGCGAAGCTGGGCTGAGAAGCCTTCTGCCTCCAGAGACTGCACACATTGGTTGAGTAGTAGCTGCCAATGTTGCTCTTGTCATAGCTATTTTCCTATGAACACATCTACAGTTAACTTTGTTTAGCAAGACTTAAACCTAGACACTTCCTGGAAAGCATGGGGCAGCACAGGAAGGATGGAATAAAATCCCTGGACTCCAAAACCCTTCTCGTTGTCGTCATTATTACTGCTGTGTTGTCTCACTGACAACAACAAGAGCTTCACATATTCGGTTCAGGGGTTCACTACTTTGACCAAGTTGTCAACGCTGGCCTTTATATCACAGGTGAGCATTGAACAATTCTCCTCTTACCTGTCAAGTAGCTGGAGTTACAGACCAACCACACCAGGCCCAGCCAAAATTCTTTTTTAATGAAGTGATGAGTTGCTTTCTATCCTTCAAATAATATGGATACATTTTGAAGAAAAATATACCAGCCCCTTAGGAAAATTTTCTGTCCCCCAAAATGAGCCTAAAGCCTCCCATTCCCTGAAAAAAAAATATGGCTTCATGGGGTAAATGAGTCGAAGGGAGGAGATGTGTATAAATCATAAGACACCCCAGTTGGGTCAGGTATGTATTGGAGCCTTTTGAAGCACAGCTCTTGCTGTCCGACTTAACGTTGGTGCCAGAGATTTGAACCAAAGCCTGGATGAAAACTGACTGCTCATACCATCCTTCAATCTTGCAGACATTTATCATGAGGTAAATATTTATTTTTCTGCACCGTGAGTGAAGGCACACCTCTATGCATGAAGACCAGAGCGGTGGGCCTAACGAGATGAATAGTATTCAACCTACAGTTCTGTAAAGCAGAATGCCTCAAGGTAACAGGAAGAAAATGACAAGGACACATCTGAGTGACCTGCGAGGCATGATCCCGGAGGATGATGAAAAATCGGAGTAGCCTTGACTAGAATGAAGTGGCAGGCAAGCCTGGTTGATATGAGCACAGTGTCAGATCATGAAGGGCTAAAGATACAGTCAGAGGGGCTAAGCAGAGGTAGAGTGAGCCATGAAGAAGGCCCATGTGACTGGTAAACAGTAACTTAAAGGGTGCACCGGGAGTGGGAGAAGTGGGGAGCAGGAAAATGTGGCTCCATTTGATCCTGAGTAACATTGGAAATGTTGCCATGGTTCGAACAGAGGAGTGCATTCGTCTAATTTGTTTGTGTACATGTGTGTTTGTGGAGGTCAGGGGATGACAAACGTGTCTTTCCAAATCCCTCTCCCTCTTGTTTTTTTGAGACAGAGTTTCTCCCTGTGGTGGTTTAATTATGCTTGGCCAAGGGAGTGACCCTATTAGGAAGTGTGGCAATGTTGGAGTAGATGTGGCCTTGTTGGAGGATGTGTGTCACTGCGGGGGTGGGCTTTGAAGCTCCTATGTTAAAGCTCCACCCAGTACCAAAAAGACCCCCCAAGCTGCCTGTGGGAGACAGTCTTTTCCTGGCTGCCTTCAGATAAAGATGTAGAACTCTCAGCTCCTTCTTCAGCACCAAGTCTGCCTGGATGCTGCCATGCTTCCTGCCATGATGATAATGGACTGAACCTTTGAAACTGTAAGTCATTCCAACGAGATGTTGTCCTTTATAAGAGTTGTCTTGGTCATGGTCCCTTCATAGTAATAAACTCCTAAATAAGACACTCACTGAAACTGGAGCTTGGTGATTTGAGGAGACTGGCTAGCCAGCAAAGCGATCTTTTTCTGTGTGTCGTCAGCGCCGGTTTTATAGGTGTGCACTCCTATATCTAGCTTTTTACATGGATGTTGGAGATCCAAACTCGCACCCTTGTGCTTGTATGCCAAGCAAGCATTTTACAGACTGAGTCATCTCGCCAGCCCTTAAACTGACTTTTTAAAAATTTTTTAATTATTTATTCTTTTTTTTCTTTCTTTATCCCCTCACAATCCACCCTCCGATTGTTCCAAATGTCATACCTCCCCACTTACTGAGTCCCAAGAGGGTGTCTCCACCCCAGCCCCACCACTCCTCCCTACTCCCTGGGGCCTTAAGTGTCTTGAGGGTTAGGTGCATCTTCTCTGACTGAACCTAGACCCGGCAGTCCTCTGCTTTATATGTGTTGTGAGCCTCATGTCGGCTAGTGTATGCTGCCTGACTGGTGATCCAGTGTCTGAGAGATCTCAGGGGTTCAGATTAGTTGGGACTGCTGGTCTTTCTATAGTGTTACCCTCCTCCTCAGCTTCTTCCAGCTTTCCCTAACTCAGCCGCAGGGGTCAGCAGCTTCTGTCCATTGGTTGGATGGACATTGGTCTCGGCATCTGACTCTTTCAGCTGCTTGTTGGACCTTTCGGACCCCTGCTAGACCCCTGTTTGTGAACACACCATAGCATCGGTATTAGTGTCAGGCCTTGGAGCCTCCCCCTGAGCTAGATCCCAATTTGAACCTGCTACTGGATCTCCTCTCTCTGTCTTTTCTGCATTTTTGTCCCTTCAGTTCTTTCTGACAGGAACAATTCTGGATCAGAGTTTTTGACTGTTGGATATCAATTCTATCTCTCTACTTGATGCCCTGTCTTTCTACTGGTGGTGAACTCTACAAGTTCCTCCTCTCCGTACTGTCAAGCATTTCATCTAAGGTCCATTCCTTTGAGTCCTGAGAATCTCTCACCTCCCAGGTCTCTGGTACATTCTAGAGGGTTCCCCCCACCTCCTACCTCCTGAGGTTGCTTGTTTCCAATCTTTCTGCAGGCCTTCATGGGCTTCAGTCCTGTTCCTTTCCCCAGTACCTTCCCCTCTCCCCAACCCCCATGTCTCCTTTCCCACCCAGCCCCAGCCCCCCATACCCCAGTGATTGCTTTCTTCTCTCTCTCAAGTGGGATGGGGGCATCCTCACTTGGGCCCTTTGACTTGTTAACCTTCTTGAGTTCTGTGGATTGTATCCTGGGTAGTCTGTACATTTTTTGGCTAATATCCATTTATTCATGAGTACATACCATGCATGTCCTTTGGGGTCTGAGTTACCTCACTCAAGATATTTTCTAGTTCTATCCATTTGACTGCAAATCTCATGATGTCCTCTAAAAGCTGCATTTATTAGTAAGTATTAATGAATGTTCGTGTACGTCTGTGAATGTGATATGTGAGCGTATGATGCATGTACACCTATATAAGGGTGTACATTTGTGTAGGAGTGTGCGCATTTGTGCAGTCAGAGGGCAGAGCAGGATGTTGGGTGTCCTGCTCTATCTCCCTACAACTCATTCTCTTGAGACAAGGTCTCTTGCTAAACCCGAGCTAGGCTGTTTGCCAGCCAGCCTCAAAGATTCTCCAGTCTGCACCTCTCACAGTGCTGGAGTTAGGCACACTAGAAACAAAGTATGTTTTCTTATGTGGCTACTGGGAGCTAAACACAAATTCTTCTGTGTACACATTAGGCACTCCCTCAACCACCAGACCATCTTTCCTGTATCTCTACTCCCACCATTGGGAACTACCACTTAATTTCTAAAAGATACTTAGGTCCAGGTATCTTGATACACCTGTAGAATCCTGGCAGTTGGGAGGCAGAGAGGACATGAAGACTATCCGGGTGAAGGTAAGCTTGAGAAACACAACTGATGGTGCTAATTCAGAGTAGATGGCCATGGAGGACAGAAAGAAGATAGGAAACCACTCAGATACTCTGGTAACAATCCCAAATGGAGGAGGTGGTGGCCCAGGTCCCTGTCCTGTGGTGGGAGGTAAGTCAAAGTGATAAAAGAGGCTATGGTCCTATTTGGGCACAGTGAATAGAACTGTGTTGGTCAATGTTGTACATCATGAGAAAATGAAATTCGAATCAAGGATGATTGCTGGTTTGGGAACCTAAGTGAAGGAAGAGTGGATTTAGAATTCAATAATATAGGAAAAGAAGGCAGGAGGGGAGTGTTTAAGGTAGAATTAAACTGTCTGTGTGAAAGTGAGGTACTAATTACTCACATAACTGGGAAATGGATCCCGGGATGTAGGGACCTGGAGTGCAAGGGATGAGTTCAGCGGTATGAGTTCAGGGAGTAAGGAATGGGAGTGAGTGGTGAGGTTTTATTCCACTTGGAGGTTGGGAGTGTCACTGTGACTACAAATCAGTGGACAGCAGGTTTGTAGGAAAACCAACAGATAAGAAAACCCTGGAGGTGATTTTAGGAAACTGCTTCTGGAGGAGAAGGATTGAGAACCAGCTGAATGGCCACTGTCTTTCAGAAACCAAAAAAGGAAGAAAGGAGACATCGTAGACTTGGCATCCCAAGACTCAGTTACAGCAGCGTGACCGTGAGTCACGTCTCTCTGGGGTTCCTGGTCTGTCCCCAAGCAGCTCCTCTGTTTTGCTCTTAGGATGTCAACTTCTCACACATAATTACTTCCAAAGAGTAATACTAAGTAAGTATCTTAAGAGAAGACATGACTGGATGTGTTCACGTACATGAGACACTCTTCTTACACAATCAGCCTTATTATATACCCATTGCTGCTGTCTTCCTTACCAGATCTTTTCTGGTAGCATCTACAGGAGCCCCCGAACCAACATCTGTACATTCACACCGGTTCTCATTTTGGCAGCCACCCAAGAGCTACTTATTTCTCTTCTGTCTCCGCACAGGAGAAAACTGAGATGGGAGTGAAAAGCGCTCCCTGGCAAATGGCAGAGTGGGGACCCCAGGGTGCTTAAAGCCAGAGCCCATGATTTTAATCACCTCTCCACTTTTGATTTAGTAACTTTCTTGTGCCTGGTGCACTCTCGGTAAAACAAATTTTATTTTACTTAAAGCACCCCTCCCCAAGGACACGTATTAATATTCTAAGAAAAAATGTTGTAAATCTTCCACAAATCCTTATGCTATCTCTCAGAAAAATTTCTCATCTAATGCACCATTTTAAAACTCCTTTAGATATGAGTGTAATTGTGCACTTCCAACCCCATCCTTGATGCAAGAATTCTCTTATTGTTTCTTAAGGAATGGGGGGTGGGTTGGGTTTTGGTAGGCTATAATATAGATGTAATACTTATGGTTTTCATTATGATAAGGTATGCATTTCCTTACTGCTTATATCACTTCTCTGGTAAAGCTTTCATGACTTGTATCTATAAACTTAGTTAAAAGCCAAATTATATTTCTATATCTGGAAGGGAGCGATGTCTCTCTACCCATTACCTTTACTGCCTTAGAATCTCTAAAACTGTTAGGCTCTGCCATTTCTATCCCTGTTAAATCACGTTATTTATAAATTGTTGATATAACTTAAGTTCTATTTGTACGATATTGATCATTTTTTCTGCTATATAACATGCGTGGTACAAAGACTTTTAACCAGAGTGTTTAATATCATAGATTTTAGAACTGGTTGTCCAATTTTGATGGTAGAAAAATGGAAAAAAAAAGATTTGTACTTCTAGAAAAAAACAATGTAACTGGGCTCAACTCCATTTGCCTCTTTACGAGATATCCATTTCACTTTTCAGCTTAATGGAAACCAGAATAATATTTTAGTAGTCATGTAAATTGTACCTGACCATTATTTTTGGTTAATACATGTTTTTGTTCTAGTTGTATGGTTTCTATCCCGTCATAAAGCTTACATTTATATTCCAATGGTTTTTTTAGAGACTACCCCTCAAAAACATTCGGTAACATACTCATAACTTAATGGGCATTCAGACTCCACCAAGCCTCTCAGCATTCCCAGTGACTCAGCCGGTAGAATTCAGGTCTTCCCTCTTAGAATTGCCTTTGTAACACACTGAATCATTCTGGAAGTTAAGATAGCAGATTTCCACTCTAAGCATAATGCATTAAAACTGATGGACAAATATAAAATACAAACCCACAGCACCTCTATAAATGTATACAATGCAACTTATTATTAAAAGTAAGACTTCGGGTAGATTTAAGTGTTCATTGATCCATGAGTACAGTATAGAGTGTCATCTCTCATCCTCCCTTTTACCTCAGAAACTAATTTTAATTTTGTCCTCATCAAAACAACCAACTGTATCTCTAGTTGTAATCACCTCTTTGCGTTTTCTAGCTACTGATGGCGTCACCTTTCAGGCACCTACCAAAACACCCCCTCCATCTGCAAAGGCTACCATGGTGCCCAAGTTGGAGCAGTTTGGAGACTGGCGAGCATTTTACATCCCTGCTATCATAGTGGTGATTGCACTTGAGCATCCTGATTTGCTTGTCTCCCATCAGCATCCTATTTTGGGTAATGAGGACAGAGACTCATCTTACGCACTTCATAACTCTGTGCGAGAAATGGAATGTGTCACTACAACAGCTAGGTAAATAAAACATTTGTATGCAATCGATCTAATCTGGTTTAAGATTCAGGCTTTCCTGAACGGAAAGGCACTAGACTCAGATTCAGCCTGAGCTGTTAACTAGTTTAATTTACTGTCCCTAGTAAATTCCTTATTCTATCAGCTCCTCCACTGTGAAAAGGAGAGAGGAGATGAAAATAGACATTTATTCAAAAAATATAATGATCTTTATATTAACATATGTAGCACTATATTTGATATTTAAATGCCATCAGTATATTAGTATTAATAATTATAAATATAATAAAATATGCTCACAGATCAAGATGAGGATTACTTTTGTAATAGTGGTTATGTATTTCACTGGTAACTTCAAAAATAACCAATGGAAATGTTCATTGAGTAAAAAAGTAATAACATATAGAAATTTTAGCCATTAATTTGTTAATAAGCAAAAGTTAAGGTAAGGACTGGCATTGGCCAACCCCTGAACAAATACAGATAACCTTCATATACCTAAACTGAAAAGCTATTAATGACAGCCTTAAGACAAAATTACTTCCAAATAGAGGAGCTTACAAAAACACATCCTATCTAGGGAGACAAAGAAAGGAAACATCGAGGTAGACAAAATAAATAAATAAATAAATAAATAAATAAATAAATAAATAAATAAATAAATAAATAAATGAAAGAAAGAAATAAAAAAAAAGAAAAGAAAAGAAAAGAAAAAAAAACCCAAGAACTCAGAAAGTATAGAAAATACAAAGCCAAAGATACTCATCACAAAGCTGTGTGTGTGTGTTTGTGTATGTATGTGTGTGTGTGCATGTGTGTGTGTGTGTATGTGCATGTGTGTGTGTGTGTGTGTGCGTGTGTGTGTGATAGTGCTTATCAACATGGCCAGATGTAGAATCACCTACAAAACAAACCTCTGGGTGCACCTGTGAGAGCTAATGTGGACTCGATGAGGCTCTGGGGTAAACTGAGGTAAGAAGACCCATCATCTGACAAGCTGAACTCCTGGGCATGAGATAAAGGAGAAAATGGGACATTGGCATTCATCACCTTGATCCCTGATGGTGGATGCCATCTTACCAATGACCTCACGTTCCAGTCACTGTGATTTCCCTCCCATAATGGGCCATACCCTCGAACTGTGATTCAAGATAAACTCTTCCCCTCGGAATTGCTATTGTCAGGGATTTAATGCAACAAGTGATTAAGACAATATGTGAAGACTATGCAGCCTACTAAAATTACACCTCTGAGAATGGTAGTTTTAGAAGTTAATTCCATTTTATACGTAACAATATGAGTCTATACATATCAAAGTGGAAGTCATTAACAATCAAAAATCGTCTTTTAATTTTGAGTTTTTGACAATAGAAGCTATTACTTCTTTTATTAGACAGAAAGTTGATCGAGTTAATACATGTTCAACTCTCAGTACAGAAGCTGTCACAGAGTAAGTGCAAATTAAGGGCTGGTTTATAGTCCTGGTCATTGTGCTGGCTGTGCCAATATCTTCTGCGTGTGTGCTACATCAGAATCAAGACATTAGCAGTAGCTTCACAATGTGAAGTTCCCCAGGCTTTACTGCATGGCTGGTCCTATGTGGGCAGCTTCCAGGGTGAAGTCCCGGGCGGTGATGTCAGTTCCACATGGCATGGCTCCTTCATCATCATCATCCCCCTCATTTAGAGAGTAATGCATGGCATATAGTTAGATCCTTCCTTTCATTATTTTCACTAAAGAAGCCATAATGACATTTAAATTGCTCTGCAGTTTATAAAGTGGCTCCAGTTCTATATTCTGAGATAATAGATAAATTAGGCAAATTGTCATTTGCGTTTTCTCCCCTTCCCACTGTGCAAATTCAACCATAGCATTGATTTAATTCAGTCATTGACTTGTATGTCAGTCCCTTACCAGCTGCTGTGCACATGTATAAAGGTGAGTGAAAGTATGTGTGGGGTTCCTGACCTTTGAAAGCTTATTTTCTATAGAAGACAAGAACTAATGCATTATCCAAACTGAAGGCAGTAAGCTGGATTTGACTGAGCTCACGGTCTCAGAGGGTTAGATTTCATGAGCCAAAAGCAAAGGCTTGACATCAGGAATAACTAAGAGGTTACATCTTGACTCAAACCTTCAAGTTCAAAGCCTGACCCCAGAGACATACATTCTCCAGCATGGCCACACCTCTTGACCCTTCCAACCAATATCAAATGGAGACCAAGTATTAAAACCTATGAACCTCTGGGGGCGCTGTTCTCATTCAAGCCACCACCTTCTACTCCCCAGCCCAATAGGATCATGGTCATAGCATAATGCAGAACATATTAACTTGAACTTTAAATGTCCCCATAGTCTTTTACTGTTGAAACACCATTTTAAAGGAAAATCTTTTCTGAGATTTCAAGAAATCTCTTAATTAGAACTACTGCAAAATCAAAGTAATCTACTACTTCATCCATACAATGACACACAATTACCACGCCAAAAGGGAGGAGTGTGGGCAGGGTGAGGAAATAAATCCTGGACCAAAACAAGCCTGAACCCAGCAGGGTAAACTCCAAATCCTCTATCTTCATATCTGATGTAGAAGGGCTTCTAGCTAGATCTACCCTTCCAACTTCACTGCCTGCAAGATTCATCTCTCTGTGCTCAAACACCCACACTTGGATTTGACATTGAAGAAAAAGTCTCTTTTATATATACTATTATTTGTCTCTCTTATATATAGTATCACTATTTGAGTGTTCACATTAGAAATGGTACTTGCCCATGCTTCCAAAATAGATCAAAGGTTGTGTGTGTGTGTGTGTGTGTGTGTGTGTGTGTGTGTGCGTGTGCATGCATATGTGCATTCAACCACACTCACACACATGCACACAGATATGTTATGGGTGATACAAAAATGAACATAAATTAATATTTTTAAACAAAAATCATAACTCAAATGTCTTAATAACTCAAATGATAAGAAGTTAATTAAGCATATAAATTGAAGGAAAGATTTATTTTGGAGACTGAGATACACATAAATAAACTCATCTTTCTCAATAAATCTCAATTACTATATATATACATATATATATATGTATATATATATATATATTACTCTTAATAGTATATGCCCAACTTGACTAAGAGCTGCTCTCTTAAATTAATCAAGCCTAAGTTTAAATCTTCTCTAGAATTTTGTCTACATCTGATATTTGTGACAAGTCTGCCTGAAAGCTTCTTCGACTTTGCAAGGAAACATGGATTCTAAAGTGTCAGCTCTTAGAATAAGTCTTCTTTCACATATGCAGAAAACAAAATGATATTTTTCTGTAGTCTTCTGAACTTACAGATTTCTTTCTTTCTTCCTTTCTTCCTTTCTTCCTTCCTTTCTTTCTTCCTTCCTTTCTTCCTTCCTTCCTTTCTTCCTTTCTTTCTCTCTTTCTCTCACTCTTTCTTTGTCTCTTTCTTTCTCTGTCTCTCTCTCTGTCTCTCTGTCTCCCTCCCTCTTTCTTTCCATAGCATAGGATCAGAAAAGCAGTAAAAGAAACAAAACCAGCCCATCCCTGCTTAGGTTTCAGAAACTCTTTGTGATTGCTTCTAAAGTGCTCAAGAAGTACTTGCCTGTTGGTTGCTGAAGAGAGAGCAGACAACAGAATGCTGTAGTCAGTAAAGCACATTCTGATTCCCTAAAAGGAAGCTCTTAGCATGTATAACAACACACCACAGAACACTGTTTCCTTAAGCAAAACACTAACAACCCTGCTTAACCTGACACATGGTTGCTCTCTTGCCAAATTCTTTCACGCTATTACAAAATTCTTAAACGAATGCAGCAAGGACTTTCCAAGCACAGTAAAATCTGGTGGTAACCATGACCAAGTGGCTTGCCCAGACTCCTTTTCCAAATGGCCAGAAATTTGATTGTTTTGCATCTTCTTTATTCAAAAGCAAGTCTGAACCATCTTTCATTCAAATTACTCACAAGAGGGGATCTTGGGAGGCAATTTTCAACCCTGTGATTTTAGAATCTATTAAACCTCTTGTTCTTATAATTATCTTCACATTTTCTCCATTACTTAATATAGATGGCAGAATAAAGAAGCTGCAATTTTGATTACAAGATTGTTTTAATCTCGTTACTTCTTCATAGCCACATTTTCTCTTTAATTTCTAATTTGAAACATATTAAAATAATAAAAAAATTTTCAATGATTTTAATATTAATTATTTGACAGGTCTAAGATCCCAATCTTTCAAACATCTTAGTTATGTCAATGAAGCACCTACAATTTTAAGCACTGTGAAAAAATAATTTTAATTTATCAAATAAATGAAGAACATTATATTTAATTTGATATCTCGTCAGTTATCAAACTGAGTTTGAAGAGGAGAAATAGCATACTATCGGAATCCTAAAGTAAAGCTTCGAGTTCTTTGCTATAGAGATTAGCCTGGCATCTTTCATTTTATAGTCTTGGTACACAGTGTGAGACAGGTGTGTGCCTTTGTCAGACATGACACTGATCCTGGAACTGTCCCACAGTCTTAGACATAAAGGCTAACAATATGCTGGCCTCAAGGAGATCACACATCATAAACTGTAGTATGGCTAACATAGTGAGGCAAAGAAAGGTGTGTGTGTGTGTGTGTGTGTGTGTGTGTGTGTGTGTGTGTGTGAGAGAGAGAGAGAGAGAGAGGAGAGAGAGAGAGAGAGAGAGAGAGAGAGAGAGAGAGGAGCCATTCTAAAAACCAATGGCCCTTCCTGGTTTTGTTAGAGTTGAATGGGATTTCAAAGAAGTTATAGGTGTACATTTTGATGACTGCAGTATGTAGTTATTTATGAAATCTTTGCAGATTATTTCCTTTGCACACATATCTGCACAAGTTCTCTTCTTTGACTGTTTACAAGACATTTGTGAAGTGCTAGCACAAGGGGAAAGGTGTAGGCCAAAGAAGGTTCTATTTTCTTCTTCCAGCTTCTGTGAAATACCTTCTTCCACTTCCACAGCATAAGATCTGTAGCTGTATTTTATACATATAACTTGTGCTACAAAATGAAGTCAGTGTATGCAGTGTCTGTATGTATGTGCATATACATGTATACATCTGTATCATAATGTAGATACAGTGTATGTTTTTAAATACACACATATAATTTTAAGTACATCTGTATCTAGTAATTGTCGTAGAGAAATATATACAAGTAGAAGATTCAAATCTTGAAGAAAAAGAACAAAAGGATCTCTAAGCTATCCTTCTGTCCACCTTGCATCAGCGACTTCGCACTCAGCAGAAAGCCCGAGGTCAAGTTTAAGTAGAGTATATACTATTTTCTTTACCTATAGGAAGGGAACTTGCTAGAGCTGTGGCATTTCACAGCTGGAACTTCTCCGTGAAGTTACGGGTCTTGATTTTTCTGTTCTTTTCCCCATAAATTCTGTATCATAATACAATATCGTTAAAGCTAATCTAGGGATCCACACTAGCCTTGATCTTACTCTCAGACCTTGAAATCTTATTTAAACAATTTCATTTACCATGAGAACTCCATTTCTGTTTTCAAGGAAGACTAGTGTAAGAATTCCTCAGAGTCACCTCATAGAAACCCTCTTCGGAACCATAGAACAGTGGGAAGAGAGTGACAGCAGTTTCCTCTCCAAGTTGTCTGTGAGAGTCCCATATTAAAAAGCAGATATGATTAATGAATGGAACACCATAGTATCTGGCTATTCAGGTTACATACACTTTTTTTCTAGGATTTCCTTTCCACTGAACCACTCAAAGACAGACATGACTCTGTAGGTAGACACATTCTTATTCACACACAGGCTTTTCTCCTTGGATCGTGATGTGTCTGAGAAAGATTATATCTATATCTATATCTATGTCTATATCTATATCTATATCTATATCTATATCTATATCTATATCTATATCTATATCTATATCTAATCTATATCTATATCTATGTCTACGTCTACGTCTATCACTCTCTATCATCTATCTATCATCTATCTATGTCTATATCTATCTATCTCTAGATAGATGTAGAGATAGATAAATGGAGAGAGAAAGAGAGAGAGAGAGAGAGAGAGAGAGAGAGAGAGAGAGAGAGAGAGAGAGAGAGTTAGTTTAGAGGTGGTCACTAATAAGGAACTTACTGTCACCAAGGTACAGCCACTGGCCAGCTATGGTGCACCCAGAAGAAAGTTTGTTTTAATTTAGTCCCAATTTATGGTGTGTTGGTCTTCTTCCTGATAGGGGTGAATTTAACACTGGCATTTATAAAAAAAACTCTCTATTGGATTTGCTGTGAAGAAAGGAAATAGAGAAACAATCCTGCCCATGAAATTAAGAAAAAAAGAAGACTGGAGACAGGTGTAAAAGCAGGAGAGAAGAATATTTTCACCAGCTCTATGGATGAAATTAGACGGAAAGGGAAAGACACTTTCTAGCATTGCTAAACACTAAAGCATTTGAAAACAGAGACTAACAGTTCTTTTTGAAGTGGACCACAGCACACTGTGACCTACCCACATTCATCGATGATTCAGCTACCTTCATAAATCTCTTATTCATACATAACCATCAGTATGTGATATTTTAAGAGGTCATACCAATATTCAGTAGTGTGATATGATATGAGAAACAAACAGCTGTCCCAGTAATTAGATGGAGAGTACTGAGTGACAATGTGACAGAAGCAGTGACTTGTGGGAAAGAAGTGTAAAGAAAGATGCTGAGAATCCCATTTCTAGTAAAACAGAGACAAGTGGCACTGGGGAAACTAGACCCTTAGATTGGACAATTTGACCCAGATATACTTTTCCTCATGATCCCAATATTTAATTATAACCTGTACTTAGACTTCAGTAGAAAAATAATGAAGAGAAAGAGGAGTCATCAGGAGAGAAAAGAGGGAGGCAAAAGAGCTATATTCCTATTCCCAATATCGATTTAATCTCTGAGATTTGGGGATATTACTTAAAATCAAATCCTTAATGCATTATCCAACATTGCTTTCAAGCATGCCCTGTGAGAATGGTTTCATATGACTCCAAAATGTCTCTTGAACTTTGTCTCCCACTAAGTCCATGTGCTGTAATCTCATGGTTGACCAATATCCTCATTTGCTTTATATTGCTATGATAAGACATTCTGATCAAAAGCTGCTTGAGAAGGGAAGGGCTTATTTCATCTTCAGCCTATAACTAATCATGAAAGAAGGCCAAGGCAGGAAGTCAAGGTAGGAACCGGGGGCTAAAAACTGAAGCAAAGACCATGGAGGAAGGTTGCTTACTCAGCTTGCTTTCTTACACTGCCCAGGGTCACTTTCAGAAAGTGATACTTTCTCCATTGGGATGGGCCCTTGCACATCAATGGTTAATCAAGAAAATGCCCTATAGACTTGCCTACAGATGAGTCCGAAGGGGGAGTTTTCATAGTTGATGTTTCTTCTAATACAGCACTGGCTTGGATCACGTTGACAAAACAAAACAAAACAAAACAAACAAGAGCAACAACAGAAACCAAACAGGAACATCTGTGATCCCACATTGTGTTGCTATTTCTCCCAAAGTGGAATATTTCCTTCATGAAGAAGAGAAAACAAAAGAAAAGAAGAGGAGAGTAGAGAAGAGAAAAGGAAAGAAGAGGAAAGAAAAGAAAAGGAAAGAAAAGAGGAAATTTCAAGAAGCCAATGAAGCCAGTACAAGGTGTAAGGCTAAGGAAGCTCTCAAAACTTACAAAGATTCACAAATCTCTTCCTCCAAGTTACAAAATAGTATAATAATAATAATAATAATAATAATAATAATAACAACAACAACAACAACAACAACAACAACAGTGGAGAGAAGTCTATCAGGTGAACATGACTGAATGATGTACAAGGAGTTCCAAGAATCCAAGGATCCATAATTTGCTTTGGTGCTACTTTGGGGTCATCCATATGCCTATAAGTAATATCTTACCTGTACGCCTGTAAATAACCCCAGTAAATTCATTGGTTCAGCCAACTACACTTAAGATTGTTTCTATGGTCTTTCTTTGATAGTCTATCTGAGGTGCCTAGTTGTTTGTTTCCATTCTCTTAGGAAAAGTCACTCAGTGTACCAGAAAGAGCTAATATGGGGCAGACTTGAACTGGGCAGACTCTACCTCCTAAGGAAGCAGTAAGGAAAAAAAAGTGCCAAGTGACCACAGTACCAAAGACAACAGTGGTCATCTCAGCATCCCTTGCCCATTTCTTGATAAGTAGGTGCAAATATTCTATTTACCCATCTCAGAGGATTGCATTACCTCTCAGGTAACACACAAGTAAATCAAAGAGTGGGTTTTCTCTGCATTAATTTAGTTATTCTTTGCTGTTTACTGAATCGAATAACCGAGAACATGACTTCTTTAGTGTCTTAGCACTGTCTTCATTAGTATCCTGGAGACTTATGCTTACGACCTGAATAAGAGGATTGGGGTCAGAACCAAATTAATACAAAGAAGAGATACATTGGTCAGAATTTCACAAACTAATGCTGGTCTTATTTGTCACTGAGAATTGTCACTAATTCAGCTACTAGAATGTAAATCTCATGTTATTGGCTCTAAAGACAGACAAAGCAAAGGCACAAACTAGTTCCTTCTCCCTGGCTGCATTGTCTTTTCTGTCACATGTTTACCAGCTAGACTAGGTGCACACAGAATCTCAGCCCAGAGAGCTTGGTCTCAGAGCTCTTGCACCTCATTTATCCAACTTCTTGGAAACTTCAAACATCAGTTTGATCTTCTCTAAAGGGTTTTCCTGTCTTTCTATCTAAAGCAACCCCCTAAATACTTCAAGGTACACAGTTACTTTCTATCTAGCGTGTATCATAATTAAAAATTCATTTAATCTCCTTATCACCAATTTATATATCATGTCCCTCATCTATCTATCTATCTATCTATCTATCTATCTATCTATCTATCTATCTATCTATCTATCTATCTATCCATCCATCCATACATCCTATATTAATCTACCACCTACCTAGATTTTATTGATCTAGTTATTTATCTAACTTAACAATTGCTCTTCTCTAGCTAGATAAAACATTCCCACTAGAGCGTCTTTTCTGTCAGTTCTCCACAGCATGCACAACAATGTGTCTACCATACAGTTACTGGTCATGCATGAATACATACATTTAAAGATATTTGAGGAGGGGCAGGTTCAAGTTATCACTGTTTCTGATTTCTTTGCAGTAGCAAAGAATTTCTATCCAATCCTCAAAACTGAAGAGCGACACCTTCAATTAGATAATTTTGTTCATTGTTTAGTGACATTCTTCTGGGAATGTAGAAAGATTATGCATAATTTTTAAACATTGTAAACTACCTGAGGGCTAAATTAAGTTAGCCCTTCCACAAATTAATATGTTTTTTAGGAACGTAATGATGTATGATTCACCAAATATCTCAGACCCTTTTTCTTTGTTAAATAAAATCTAAAGGAAATGGCTAATTAGTCAATTTGAATGATTTCCAAATAACATCAGCAGTCTGTGTTTGTCTACACTATCAAGGTGAATAATTCATTAGCATTTATGAGAAGTGCCTGAAGAACAGTAGCCGTGGGAGTAAAACAACCTGGAATGGTTTTTAAATGACCTTCCGAGCAGCTTAGATTAGCACGGGCATTATTCTCCCTGTACAAATCAAGTTAAAATTTTCCATGTGTCAGGTCTCAGAAGAAGGCTATGAAGAAGGGCTGCCGCACAGTGGAAGTGACCTTCTGCAGTGCTAGCAATTAGATCCTGCTTTCTTACTGTGTGTCTTACTCTCTCTCTCTCTCTCTTCTCTCTCTCTCTCTCTCTCTCTCTCTCTGTGTGTGTGTGTGTGTGTGTGTACACATGCGTGTGCCTGCCTGTCTATGTCTAAGGAAACAGTGACAGAAAGCAGAAGGCAAGGTGACAAGAGAGTAAAAGTAACATGAAATGGGGGACAGGAAAGAAATAAAACAGCAGTGAGAGAGAAAGATAAAAAAGAAAAGAAGACAAGGATACATTATGGGAAAGGGGGGAATGGGGAGAGGAAACAGAAAACAGATGTCAGAAGGCAAAAGGAAGAAAGGACAGAGAGAGAGATGAGAGAGGGAGGGTGGGAGGGAGGGAGAGAGGGAGGGAGGGAGGGGAACACTGGTGACAGAAGTGGCAGACTCCAAGGCAGCTTTCCCTTGAGTTGGCACACCGAGTTGCCAGGCACCCAGGAGTTCTCCCAGATGTGCAGGGTCACCTGATTTATAACTGATTAAAAGTGTAAATTGCAGCACAAAAAGGTAAAAGAAAGTAATTGTCACTTTGCTTCTCTCCCGTGAGGTCACACTCCGGCTGGAGCCGAGCCTGCTGGTAGGCACACCCCTCTTGTTTAATAAAATTGTATTAACTTTATCCCTGCCCTTGATTTGCGGCTTTCTCACGTTGTGAGGAATAAATAATAAATGATTGTAAAGTACTCGTACATATGAAATGCCACATAAATGCTCAATACTCATCAGCCCAGTCCAGGAAGCCAGGGGGGTTGAATAGAAATCATGGCACACGACCCTTCTTGTTTATGTGGCTAAAATCATCCTGCGTGCTCTGTCTCCTTCCAGTCCTGCAGCAGATTTAATTTTCCCTCATTGAGGAACCCACTTCTCTGCAAACTAAACAACCTTCCTTCCCCCTTTCCATTGGCACTGTGGCTATGATGGCGGAACTTCTGCAAAGATGTTCATCCTCTCATCTTCATCCCCTCACCTCAGCTACTTTCCTGAAGTCCTCCACTGGAGAAATATCTACCATCTAGTCTGGGGTTTCATTCAGTTTATGTTCAGGTGGAAGGCCCGATGGCTGAGTGGGCCTTTCCTCTATGGTCTGCGTTTCTGGAACCATCCATGCAGCAGTTGTGATTGAAGAGTTGTGCTGAATTCAGTCGTACAATCGAACTCAAGACCCTATGCATTGGTATGTCCCCAAGTCAAGCAGATTATTCCTGCTCACTGCATAAAATCTCACAACCATGGGGATCTCTACAAAGGTACAGAAAGTAAGAGGGAGGAAGTCGGATGTTCCTTCACGGTCTGATCCACTTTGCTTTCTTTTCCCTTAAAAGTCTGTGTACGTTCAATTTAATTTAGTTCGAACTCTCCAGACTTGTTCTGTGAGATAGGTAAGAAAAGGATTAGTCCAAGAAAAATAGCTCACCAAAGCCTCTGCTTGCTCTGCAATGCCAACTCGGTCTACCAGAGTCTGCGCTTGGAGAGGGCGGGCTGGCAAGTATCAAGCCCGTGCTGCTGTAACTGCTCACGTGAACTTGGAAAGTGTAATCTCAAAAGATATTGTTAGATGTTTCATTCGTATATTTACTGGCATCTGCTTTTATAGGAAAATAGTTAAAAAGGAATAAGCCAAACAAATGATAAATCTGCTATTTTATCAGTTGCGGCGGCCGTGTGTATCAGAAAGTGGATCATTTCAGATTATTGCTCAGTGTTTATATCATGTGCATGTGACCCCTAAGCCACCAGTGCTACATTCCTTATGAATGTGGGGTTATTTCACTTTCTGTACTCATATCTATTGGTTTCCAAGTTTTCATTTGTTAAGAACATACCAAATATATAATTTCTCACAACATGGTTTTATCATATTTTAACAATGACTCCGTATTTATAGTACATATTAATTACTTCAAATATTGCCATATACATTATTTGCCAGTGTCAGTGTCCTCAAGGTGGAGTTACTTTACCTAAGGCATTTGTTGCACTGCCAAATGGGGCTGCACGGGGTTTGGACTGGTTTACATTCTGATCTCTGTGTGCAAGACCTACTCTTCTTATGCCCCACACACCTCTTAGTCAAATGAATTCTCTCAAGAACAATGCACTGGGGTCGCACTGGTTTAGCACTTTCTTCTCCTTTCCCATCCCTTCCCTCATGGCGCAAGAATTAGTGAGCCTTGGGTTTCCCAACAGGTGGAGAAGGCTGAAGGGTGGATAATTACTTTTGGTGCAACCATCAACAACCACGTAGCCTTCTTCCTGCTCCACTTCCTCTAACTCAATTAGCCTGTTCTTACCAGGGGGGAGCTTTCAAAGCATCAGATGAGGTGCTACCTCATGATTAATAATTCATGACAAGAAATGAGGATTGGGAAAGGTAATAATGTTCTCCAAGCTGTTTTCCCCTACCACTCTGCCGTTCTTGTTTGCATAAAATGCTCTGTTTCAATCGATAAAGTAAGCCTGCACAGTTACTCTGCCCCATAAACCAAAAGCAGGGATTTGCAAGCGTTTGGAAGTCCTGAGTTCCTTGAAGGATCTTGCAGAAGGCCACAGTCTCTCTCTTAAGTGGAAGACCTGAGCTAGCAGTGGAGCGCACCAACCAAAGCACAAAGTAGGACAGAAAAGCTGGTGACTGTGTGTGCACTCAGTATTCTGTACCCAAGTTTCCAGTGAAGTAAAGAAATCTCTCCCGTGGCAGTTTAATTACTTAGGCCTTTTGTGAGGGGATATGTGAAGAGGGCTAACATAAGAACAGTGTGATTTGGAAAATCACATATTTCATAATAACATAAATTATAGGACAAATCAATTACAGGTGTTGAGGCACAGTTGATGGTGGAGTCTATTTTGCAAGGCTGCCATCACGGATGCATATATTTTTTTTTCCCTGCCAAATACTATCAGCCATGAAATGTCTCAGACACCGGTCACACCCACTGCTGCATGCTCTGCTGCTCCACATTCTTTTAAGTTCTTCCTCGATTGTCATGTCTCCACAGGCCATAACAAGGGACAACAGTCAGCAGCAATTCAATTTCAGCCTCCATCTGCTGGCAATAAGAACATAAGGGGGAAATTAATGTGCACTCACACACTTGTCATTATACTTCCCAAATTTGTTTTTATAGTAGGGCTTTCCTCCAAGGAAATTTTATACATATATACATATATATACATATACATATATATATACATATATATGATATTCATACCTTCTCACATTTCTGATGAATAGCTCACCTGTTATATGATTAAAACCATCTTTGTTTTTGAAGATGTGGAGATACCAAAACAATACCCAGTCAAGGCTACCAAGCATTTTCCTGGTGCACTGGTGCAATGTTACTATCAGGAATCCTGTCTAGGAGCCATGGTGGTATTTTTTTAAAAGGTTGATAGCGAATATCCAAGCCGGAAAGCAAGCTGTATTAACAGATCACTACTTTACATGAATACACAATGAAATGTTTGCTTTTTTACCCAGAACAGCCTCTTTTCATGTTTTTCCGTGCAGTTAATTCTCTTCTCCTAAGCACAAGACCAGCCCCCTGACCAGCCTTACGGTCTTGAGAAAGCTGGCTACTCTTCTGCACTTCTTCCTCTGTGAAATGGAAGGAATGATAGATGGTAAGTCACGGGTTTGCTGTGAGAATTAAGCAAAGAGTTCTTGGAAGGTTCCATCACATACAGAGGGGTCATAGAATCTAGATTCCTTAGCTGTCATAGGGGTTTACTAAGTGTTATCAAAATGAGATTAGTATCTCCATTACTTAAGGTAGATTCACTTTAGAAACAAAGTTCTAGATTCACTCTTTTCCCCCCCTTTCTTTCTGTGTGTGTGGGGGTGGGGTGGGGGGGGAAGTTGTACATTTATAGGTGTGCCGTAGGCATGAGTGGAGACCAGAGGTGAGCAAACTTCCTTAGGTCCTTTCCTCATATATCATTCCCTTATTTTTTGAGACAGTCTCTCAATAGCCCGGAAGTCACTGACAATAGTACACTGACTAGGAAGCAAACTCCTGAGATCTGCCAGTCTCCTGTTCTCCAGCTTTCTGGTTGCATGAGTATGTCATTGTGCCCAGTCCTGGCAATCAAGCTTAGGTCCCCATGCTTACACTTTCCATACTGAGTTTTCTCTCCATCTCTGTTTATGTTTTTGGAATAATCATTTTACCCCAGTGAGTAAGGGCTAAGGAATCATTAACTCACCAGTGATGGCAACGAGGCTTATTTACCCAGGGTCTATTGAGCTTTTCTGTCAGCAGGTTTACTATTCTGTCCCCTAATCCTTCAAGGAAACTCAAGTCAGGCACCTTTTCTTAACTCTCCTCCATAAAACCAGTGTTTGAAACTGGAAACTAGAAATCTGTCCGTCTATTATTTTCTGTCCATTCTCTAATCAATGCTCTTTCTATAAAGAGATATTAGATTTAAGGTTGACTTTGATTCGCAGAAACAGGATACTTACTTAGGCTTGAAGTAATTATACAAAGAAGCACATATCTTCATGTGCACACAGTGATAACAACAGTTTATTTCTGATGGCTTGCATTGTGATCTCTGGAGAAGATTTAATGACAGATTTCTGACGAGCAGTTCCATAAAAAGCAATTATGAGCCAATTATCCATAGGACAATTTTGAAAAGCCTACTTGTGTTCCTTCCTAATCAAAATGCAGAGAACTTTTCTGATGAGTAGAAATGTGTATATTATGCAGTTCAAATAATGTGTATATAGCATGCTGTCCTATCAAAGGGACACGCTGCATCAAGTACCACAGGTTGATCTTTGCTCTCTTACTCGGGCTGATGGCCGTGATGCCAGGTGATTTAAAAGAGAAGTTCGGAAAGATCTGTTTTCAGTACAACAATGTACCTTGGTGTCAATGGGTATAATGACATGCACAGACAGCAGAGTCACAAGAGCACCTGAAGAGTGTCACAGGATGCTTACAAATGAAGCCCAATTTGGAAAAGTCCAGATCCTCCATTAGTCTCTTATTTAACAAGTGTATGTAAAAACGTCTTTATTCCAAGAAGCTAAGGTTGCTACAGAGAAAGAAATTATATTTTTGTAATCATTCAACTCCCATACTTGCTGTGAATTCAGAACTTTGCTGGGAATCAGAGTGTATAAAAACTAAATAACAACCAAGAGTATGAAACTGAAATTGTCCACATAGACTGCTAGCTTGAAGCATACAGAAGCTATATACATTCAACCAACCAGGATGGCTTCCGGCTTTTTGAAGAAGAGAGTTCAGTATGAATGGCAGAAAGAAAGGTTAGAAACTAATCAGGGGCAAACACCCAGAGCACTGACAACACAGGAAATGGAGGCAAGAGATTGCTTGAGTTCACTACTTTAGGATAGCCTGGGCTACACTGTGATATTCCCATATCAGGAAAAAAGTAGACTCTCTTAAGATAATAATTAGCTTTCTAATGGGAAGGAAGCTCACATACTAAATGAATATAATTTAGGAGAGTTGACGAGCTAAAGTATTTACAAAGCAGAGGAGAGTAAGGTTTAAGGAAATACAAAGGATATTGTTAAATATCTTAAGGAATAATAAGTACTAATAATGAGACTTTCCTCTGCACATGAACTAGGGAGAGGAAGAACACAGCAGAGTGGATAGGGAGAGCCACTTCCCCAAAGGCACCCACAGGGACAAAACAGAGGCTGTCAGCATTCTGATCTCACTTTTGCATCCACCCCCAACTTACAAGTATAGTCAAGGACACTGATGCTATCTCCAGGTTTGAGAAGGCATAAAAGGCCAACATCCTCGGAGCCGCTGCCAGCTCAGCTTACAGCTCTACTTTCAAAAGGGAACTTTAAGGAAGGAAAATGGGCACAGAGAGACTGGGCTTCCAGCAAGCTGGATTCCATCCTCAAATTTGTCTTTCTGATTTCTACTCTGCCTTGTGAAGGCCAAACATCTGAGAATTACCGTGTTTATTTCCTTCATTAATTTAGAATGCAGATTGTCTCCATGGCTCCGATGTTTGAAAGTTTCAATTTGTATTCCTTATAAATCATATAAGCTTTAAATATACACCAGCAATTACAGTTATTATCAGAATTTATTATCAAGAAGGGTGATCAGCCCTGAAGTATTATTTTGTCATCTCAGTCACTACTGAAAGTAAAATTGGACAGAAATTTCCCCAGTTGGAACTTCTTAGGAAGATGTTCTATTGAGATGGACTGGGAAAAATAGAACCTTTATTTACATTTACTTAGCAGCACATTTGTTTTAAGTTTCTATTTTCAAATGTTTTATGACATATTTCAAATATCTATACTACAAGGATTGAACATATTTACAAATTAAATAAATATTCAATTTATTGGAAGGCAGGATTGGTGAAATAAGGGTTGCCAAAACTCTATCTTTTCCTAAAATTAACAAGAACACTGCTAAACAGTAGTCAAAACGATCCTTTCAGATGCTCTGGAAATCAACCAAATGCTTGCACCATCCATGCGAGTTTATTTAAGGAATTTGGTTGACTGTCAGTGGTGTCACTCAGCTTTGTGACATTTAGGCTGGCTCTAATCCTGCTCCATCCTTCCCACTGCTAGAGTAGCACTGGACACCAAGACGTTTCTAACAGGTTAAGTATACAACACGGTGGTGTAGACTGTGCTGGGAAGTACATCTTTCCCCCAAACCCTGTTCCTGTGGAACTATTATCAGGTCTGCCTTGGAGTCACTTGGAAAGATTCCATCCTCAGGACCCTTATGTGACCACTTAGACCTCAATGGGAAGAGAGTTGTATGTTTGAATATCAGAGTACTCCACCCCAGAAAAGAATAAAAGGAAATCGATAAACATCTTACCTCTCTGAGGTATCCAGGTCACTTGGAATAATCACAATCCCCGGAAATTAAAAAGAAAATAAAAATACTACGTTCTCCATAGGTGAGTTTGTACAGTTCTTACATGTGCTGGGAAGCCCAGGAAGTCTCCTGAGTCTCCTGAGTGGGCAAAGCTGTGCAAATGCCAAAGCAGGGTAGGGGTGGGGCATCTTGAGCCCTATTTATTCCTCCATTATGTCTATCCTTATCCAAGTCAGGTCAGACCTGAGATTCTGTGGAAGCAAGGAGCCACGATTAACATCAGTTGTAAGCTAATGAAAATGGTAATTTTTCACAAGTATTCAAAGATAATTCAATGAGGGAAAAATCTTGTCAAGAAATTGTACTGGGACAGCTGGATACTTTCATAGGGGGAAAAAAACCCTCCAAATTTCTAATCTTATACCAAATTTCCAAATCAAATCAAAATGAGTTGTTACCTAAAATGAAACATTTGAACTTTAAACTCCTTAGAAGAAAGCAGACTGAGCCTTTAGTGTCTTTGAACCAGGTGATGCTATTAAACAAGTCGCTGAAAGTGAATATGTAAAAGATAAATTGGACTCCATCAAAGTGTTCTAAAATTACTTTGTTTCTATAAAGCATATGAACAGTATAGTGCAGGGACAGCCCACAGCGTGTCGGGGAGTGTTGAAGGAACTGCTGTGGTAAGAATGTGTATCTGGGTTACACAGTTCGCCCTTGCAATTTAATAATCAGGTGAAAATGACCACGATTCAAAAATTCTTTAGCTTTAGGGACTTCGTAGAAATGTCTTTAAAGAAGATACACAAATGACCACAGAGCACATAAATATTCTCATCCTGAGTTTTTAAAGAAAATACAAATTAAAAGCAAAAGAAGAGATTCTTTCTTACACACTGAGTGGCAGAATTTATAGTTAAGAAAAGTATTGAAAAAAAACATGGACAATGGAACTCTCGTACATTGCTGGTGAGGATGTAAAACAGGGAACCATTCTTTAGAGTTTAGCAAAGCTTCAAAAGTTAAACACAGAGCTTATATATGGCCCCACCTCTCCATCCCAAGCTATGTAATAAGTGACATGAAAACATGTATCCAAATCATACAGCTTTTATTGATATAGTTCCCATCAGCAAAAAACTCACATACAAAACAATCAAAAGTCCCAACAGCAACAACAAGAACCAGATCAATCCACAGGCTCATTTATGAGCTAAAAAAGAGAACTTAAACTATGGTACAGCTGTAGAAGGGAGTACTACTGAGCAATGAAAAAGGGATTAAGTATGGATTCACAGACAACACAGATGTACTTTGAAGACATTGTACCAAATGGCAGAAGCCTGTCACAGAAAAGCATAGCCTGCTATTTCTTCTTCATAAAATATTCGAGAGAGGTGACCCCATATAACCAAGAACCAGTTAGAGATCTCCAGAAACTAGATCAATGATTGCTAACCGACAGAGCTGTCTTTGCGGCTGACAAAAATATAATGTTGGTAATTATCACAGAAAACCTAATATAGAGTTGATGGCCATACTGAGTCATACCCTCTTAAAGAGCAAACTTTACGATCTGTAATTACATCTCAATAAAAATCATAGAAAGTTATTGAAGTTTGCTGCATCATATATATTAGAATGTAAGATAAAAATAACCAGAAATGGGTTAGGGGTCCTGAGAGGAAAATTAGTTCTGTCAGGCTGGCAGTCCAAAATACATCAACTTTAATGTTAGTTAAAAGCAAAAACAAAACAAAAAGGCAACTACAAAAGAAGTTGGCAATAGTAGACAGAGTTTTGAAGAATACAAGGTAAAAAGAAAAGAGACAAACATAAGAGTAAATGAACCAAAGTGTTCACAGAATTTCAGTAAACAATAAACTTGGCAATGTGACATCCACAGGTTCAATTTCAAATTGCGTAAATCTTAGCCTGAGAACATATTGAAGCTGAAATTGATAAACAATACTTGGTCATGAAGAGGTGGGTAGAGCTCAGGGAGTCTGTGAATCTGAGCTGCTGGGGAGAGAAGGGAGAGAGGAGGGAGTAGCGTGACAGAAGGGAACTCCATCTACCGTAAACTCAGTTCAGATACTGACCAATGCTGAGGTGATAGACCTGAGACAGATCAGAAGGGCACAGATGGGACTAAACATGAAACTAACAACAACAGCAACAAAACCTTAACTGCCATTTGGATCTGAACAGGAAACAGTACTACAGAAACATGGCTGATGGCTCACCACTCTAATCCTAGCACTCTGCAGCCAAGAGGATATGACATCTTCACACTCACAGGGAGTTTGAAACCAGCCTGGGCTAAAAGACCCTGTCAAACAAACAACAACGAAATCAGTATTCTGCTGGCCTAAGCAATAATTTCAAAAGATCTATTTGAACATTTACTGAAGCCTCAGAATAAACAGTGGGGACTGGAACAGAACAGATTTCAAAGACATAATAACAAGTTTTGCAAAATGGGTAAAAGAAATAAAGTTGAAGATGTAAAAACCTCTAAGATCAGCAAAGAGAAAGAAATGAAGAGACGGGGGCTTCGGCAGACAGAAGTGCATAGAAGCAAAGGAAAAGAAGTATGTGGAAGTGACCAAAAACAATTCAATATTGCTTGGAAATGATAAGAAAAGTCATTTTCTTATGAGAAGCCAGGGACCAGAAAATAGTGACCAAGTATGATAAGGGTGTTAAAAGAAAAAAAAAATCAAACAGAAACCATGTCAACCAACTATTTTGTAACCAAGCGTTAGTAAAACTACAGTCTTGGGTGAAAAGTATACAAGAAAGTCAGTAACCAGCAGACTTAAAGGAAAAGAATTGTGAAGGAAGCTCAGAGGCTGAGAAGAAATGCAGGTGGCTGAAAAGTCCATCTTCCAAAAAGGGAAGTGCACTGAATGCTGGAAATGTGTGTTAAAGATAAGCAACTCTTGTTTTCCCTCTGAACGCCTGCAAAATCCTTGAGACGACTCAAAGCACAATCATAGCAATGTCTCTGTGGTTTCGGTTGTATATAGAAGCAAAGCAGGGAGATCAAGATGGGGCCAGAAAGGAGTGTGTGCACATACACAGACACACAGACACATAGACACACGCACACATGCACACACATGCACATACAGGCACACACACATACATACACACACACACACACACACACCTTGTCAGACACATGCATATAACACACTCACTCATATACACACACAGACACATACACACTCACACACTCTCTCTCTCTCTCTCACACACACACACACACGCACGCACACGCACACACACTCACACACACAGATGCTCACACACACAAAGTATAAATACCTTAGCACTGCAAGCTGTGTGAATTCCATGTGAAATGAATCAATATATCCTAGTTTCACTTTGAAAAAAATGGGCATATATATTTATGTCTGATATAAATATATGTATATATAAATATATACATATTTTCTATATAACAATTACTAAAAATCTACAAAAGGAGGAATGTAAAATGGAAATCGATAAAACAATAGTGTGACCTAACAGACTTGAAAACAGATACAGCATGAAAGTCCTGGACACGTGGACCAGCGGGGTTGCGGTATTCTCAAATAACCCTAAGACAGCAAACGTGAGGATCATCTTATGCCTGATAAGTAAACCGAGCAACAGTCAAATGCTTTCCCCAAGAGAACACTCCAAGACGTGATGGTTTCAATTATGCTCAATCAAACACGTAGGAAGAAACTTTGCTATATAAACAGAAGCAGAGGAGTTACCCACTTGGTCAGGAGGAAGGCCGGTACAACCCTACCAGTTAGCAGAGATCCTCAAGGTTGATTTCCCTCACAAACAGATAAGCAAAAACCACTTATCGATATATTACAGGCTTGGATTTTAGATCTATTCAGAATAGTTAAAGGTTGAAAATAAGCAGGTATATACAAAATACCTGGTGACAGAATATAGTCAATGTGGTATGATCATAAAATACTGTCTAGCAATCAGACAGCAAGTTCCGGAGACATACAACACAAAGGAATATTAAAATACACTGCACACAAGATATCTAACAGACAGGGCAAGTGTGGCAGATTCTCATAGCTCGAGTTTTAAAACAGACAAAGAAAACACAATGAATATCCCAGGAGCAACATCAGCCCTTGGATCACAACTTAGGAATTAACTGGTAAGTCCACAGAATTTTGTCACGGTCTGATTTTCAGTAAGAGTTAGAAGTGCACAGAGAAAGTAAAGGAAATCAGGACATATCTTTGTCCTTAAGATCCAGGAATTGCCTTCTACATTAATTTTGCAGCAAAACAATGCCAAAAATATTGACCTCTCTCAATGTCACATGTACTGCAGTGTGCAGAAAGGCTTTGACATGTGAGCCTTTTCAATCAGTGGAATGAAAGGGTTAATATTCGTATGACCAGATTAGCAACTGCAGGTAATTTTTGTATAGATGTGCAATGAAATGTTGATTTTAAAATACACAATAGAGTTCACCATGCAATTATTCAACTTCACCCTATTTGTTATGCTTCATGATAAAGGTGATGGGAAATTAGGGAGACTTTCAAAAGTTTACACTCAGGGAAATTTCTTCTTTGGGTTTTGGAAAACAGATAATTAACAGTCCTACACAAGAATGCATTTATCTGAAAGAGGTGCACTGTGTGAATCCACTATGGAGAGACTCCTATTATAACTGTGGAGGGAACTGTGCCAGCACCCTCTAATGGGTCAGGACTAAAGAACCCAGTTCATTGCCATAATACTCTCGCTCCCCTCCCCTTAAATCTCCCATCAAACAGACCATTTGAGCAATTGACTCTGGTTGTTCTTGCTTTTATGCCATTATCACAAATTTCCTCTGGGCAAATGCTCATTTTTTTTAAAGGCAAATGCACTAGAAAAAACAAAGTCCTGTCAAAAGTTTCTGTGTTCCCATGTTCTGTGAGCTGATGAGTTCCCAGTTAATTTGATGAGCTGTTAAGAGATCTTCTTATTCTCCAAATTAACTCCACACAAGAAAGAAAGTCAGAGAAACAAAAAAAAAAATACCCAACTCAAGGATGTGAAGGAAGATATGAATAAATATGATGCTCCCAAAACCAACAACTCTGCTCGAAAGTCTGCCCATTAGACTTCCAAAGCTCTGGGGCTCTAGGGTGTGTGGGCATGCTCTGCACACGGAATCTAATCCTGCTTGTCCTCAAACTCAGAGACCGAAGAGGAATGTTCCTATCCAAATATAAGAAAATGGAAAAGATAACACATAAGACAAAAAAAAGAGAAAGAAACCCTGAAATATGGAAAATTGGACTCTACAAATGGCCAGATCTGGATGGTATAGAAAATTACTGCAAAAACGTATTCTTTGTTTTGTCTGGGGCCGTGGCTGCATTGGTAAAACGCTGCGAGGGTGTGAGGGCCTGAGTTTGGATCTCAAGCATTTATTTAGAGAAGGAAAGGCAGGCCTGATAGCACACCCCTGTGATCTCAGCACTGGAGGAAGATCCCTGGAGCTCCTGCTAGCCACCTCCGACTCAGGTCAGTTAGCTGTGTGCTCACTGGGAGACCCTCTCTCAAACTGAATGAATGAGGTTGACCTCTGACCTCCACACAAATGTGTAAGCCTGTGCACAGGCCTCAGCTGATACACACGCAGTGTTTGTGTTGTATCCTCAATGTAAGTAGATATTAAGTAGTAAGTAGATATTCTCATCTTTGTGCTCTCTAGCATCTGCCACAAAGTAAATGTATTATTCCAAATAATTAAAGCATAAACACAGAAATATCACTGCAGGTTAGGGTTGAAAACTTTACTACTGATGCAAAAATAAGGAAAATGACCAAGTCAGTAAATACGACTGATTCCATACATCTGAGGGACTACAAAGTTAATGGTAGCCTCGAGAGAGGATGACTTTCTATTTACTGCTGTAGTGACTATTAAGTTACCTACGTTAAAAACCACAAAGCCCACTCACGCTTAACAAAGCAGCCCTAACGACCATCTGAACCGATTAAGGGGAGGCAGCATCAGTGCGGAAGGGGAGACTGGAGCGATGGCTCAGCAGTTCAGAGCCCTGGCTAAGGACCTGGCTTCCATTCCCAACACTCACCTCACAGTTGTTTAGTCTTTGGAACTTCACTCCCAGGGCATCCAACTCCATCTTCTGGATTCGGTGGGCACTTTCTGCACATAGAAACACACGCAGGCACGTATTCATGCACTTAAAATAAAGACAAATGAAATATTTTAAAGCAAAAGGAAGCCTTGTTTGGGAAAAAGGTTTCAGTGGGGAAGGAACGGAAGGGAGGAGAGTAACAAAAGGGAGGTGAAGATGACCAAAACTCAGTTTTTATTGGAACCGGTCAAAAAGACAAAAACTTACATTAGAGTTGAACATGTTTCTAAGCTAAAGAATCAAAATTTAACATTAGAGGAAAATTCTAGATAGAGATGCCATTGGTACTTAGAAGGCTGCAGCATGAAGCTTTTGAGTTCTAGGCCAGTTTGGGCTACATGGAGCATAATGGGGCCTTGAGTCAAAGAGGAGGAGAGAATAGAACAGCAAAGCAAGCAGTAAGTGGTCTCATGAACAAACGCATGCGTGTTTGCTTTGGTGTTTCGAACTTCAGAATCGCTAACACAAGACGGGAGAGACAAGACAGAAAAACAAAGCTGAGAATGACCGCATCTCCTTTTTCTTCTCTCTTTCAAAATTTCTTTGGCTTCTTTTATCTTTTTTCATTAATCATTTACATTTCAAATGATATTCCCCTTCCCAGTTACCTCCAGAAATCCCGCATCTCTTTCCCCCTCCCCCTGCTTCTATGAGGGCGCTCCTCCACCCACCCTCCAACTCGCCCACTCCCACCCCACAGCTCTAGAATCCCCTTATGCTGGGGCATTTACCTCCACAGGACCAAGGGTCTTCCCTCCCCTTGATGCCAGATAAGGCCAACCTCTGCTACATATGCAGCTGAAGCCATGGATCCCTCCATGTGTAACTCTTTGGTTGGTGGTTTAGTCCCTGGGAGCTCTGGGTGGTCCAGTTAGTTGATGTTGTTCTTCCTATGGGGTTGCAATCCCCTTCAGCTCCTTCCATCCTTCCCTTAGCAATCCTATTGGGGTCCCCATGCTCAGTCTGGTGTTTGGCTGTAAGTATCTGCATCTGTATTAGTCCGGGGCTGGTAGAACTTGTCAGGTAACAGCCATTTGAGGCTCCTGTCAGCAAGCACTTCTAGACATCAGCGATAGTGTCAAGATTTGGTGTCTGCAGACTGGACAGATGCCCAGGTGGGACGGCCTCTGGCATTTTCCAAACAGAGTTTGCATCTTTCCTGCTTTCAGGGTGAAAACCTAAGAAAAGCTCCACCAGGCCCCACTTCCTCCATCGGACCCCAAATTCAGAATTCAGAGTTCTCACCATTTTCTCATATAGCACCTCTACCTCCCCACTCCCCTCCTCTCCTCTCCTCCCCTTCCTTCTCCCTCCCCCCTCTCTCTCTGCACAATATTAATAAAAAAATATGATGCTTTCTTAGATATCGGTGGTGACTTTACCTGGTACCTAATGTAAGTTCCCTTCTAGTACAAGACCTAAAACAAATGTCTGCATCCCTGTAATTGACCTTAGAGGTGATTACAGAAAGCAAGAAAGACAAATGGAAAAGGGACACAAAAGAGAGAAGACAATAGAAGGGTGTGTTGTACAGGTCTCCATGGAGGGAGACCTGTCTCAGTCCCACTGAGAATGTTCTGAGGAATGCAGAATACCACTCTCAGAATAACCAGAGAGTGAGTTAGGTTATCTCTGTGATCACGAGTCCATTAGCTTCTTTCTCTACTCATGAGAAGATGTCCTGGAGGGCATCAACTCCTGTTCCCCTGCAGATTCCCCATGTCAAGAGCTCCTCCCCATATTCTATGAAAGAAGCTAGGTAGAAAGTGAGTGACATTTGCACACTAGTTCTGCACTGCAGCAAGACACTATCCGTGAAATCCTCCGGGATTCGACAAGGCTGATGCTTAAACCAGAGGGAAGGCTAAGAGTATCCTGCTCAGAACAAGGAGGTCTTTGTTTCTTGGATGGAACACTTGCACGTCTGTAAGCTAGACAGCCATGGCAAACTCCTTCCATTCTTCTTCCTGATGCATTTGGCCAAATTCCTTTTGTTAGTATTGAGAGATGCTTCTATAATGGGGATTAAAAGTTTACATAAGTTTCTTTAAAAGTTGTTACTGAAGATACAAAACACAAACATATTCGGTATATGAATGCATTATTGACTGTTACATACATTTATAATAGGCATTTGTCATGCATTTGTAATTTTGCATGTGCATTATATATAATAGGCATGTGAACCATATCTTGCTTGTATCTTGCACTCTACAGTCAGCTTTACGAAACTAAGACATTTTAGCCGGGGACAGATTGGTCCTCCGCTGCAATACCAACTCCAGCATGCAGCGTCAAGTTCAGACTCATTGTAGCTGTCCACACGGTCTATAAGCTTTGGATTTGCTGACATCACTCTTTATATCTGTTCCTCTATTCCTTTCCTTTCCTTTCCTTCCCCTTTCCTTTCCTTTCCTCTCCTCCTTTCCTTTCCTTTCCTTTCCTTTCCTTCCTTTCCTTTCCCTTCCTTTCCTTCCCTTCCTTCCCTTCCCTTCCCTCCCTCTCCTCTCCTCTCCCTCTCCTCTCTCTCCTCTCCTCTCCTCCTCTCCTCTCCTCTCCTCTCCTCTCCTCTCCTCTCCTCTCCCTCTCCTTCTCTTTCCTTTCCTTTTCTTTCCCTTCCCCTCTGTCTGTTCCTGTCCAACTCTTCCCATCTCCTCAGCTTCATGGGCTGAAACTTGATCCTTAAGATGAAAGCATCAGGAGGTATCACTTTGAAGGAATGATTAGGTAATGAGAACTGTGTTGTCTTGGAGCTCAGGCCCTTATGAAAGGGATTCCAGAGAGCTGACGTGCCCCTCCCACCATATGAGGGCTTAGGGAAGAGACACAATCTTCATATCAGAAAAATGAGCGCTCACTAGACAATGGTTCAACCTGCTGGAGCCTTGATTTGGATGTCCTCTCAAGCCTTAAAGTCACTTAGTTCTTGGCAAATCATCCTAGCTATCCAAGCAGGTAAGGCTTCACCCCAGGGCTTTCGATGCACACTCTCAACTCTCCACACAAAATTCTGCTGAAAATGCCTTTGGGTTTTTATTTCCCCAAGTTGATCTTTATTTTTAATATATAAATGTTTGGTCAAAAAAAGTACTCTTGGTTTCTTTTTACCTCAGAACTTTGTAGAGAATTCCAGAATATTTTTGTCGTTATTTTCTCTTATGAGAGAAAAATCCAGAAAGTAGCATGCCTTTTATTATATGATATTTCAGGTTTTTTATTTATTTGTGTGCGGTGGGGGAGGCTTGCACGTGCACCCCTGCACCCCCTTTCTTTCATCTTCTCTTCTCCCAGGTGTTAGTTTTTCACTTCTGAGGCTCACAGCATCGCCTGTCTGCATATGCACACGGGCAAGAGCCTTCATAAATCTTGTACACTTAAAATTCTGTTTTGGCATCTGTTTATCCCAGAGCCTGAACCAACATGGTAGGGGATGCAATTTTGATAGATTACTCCAGTTTCTGATTAGAAGAATTCAGCAGAAAGCACATCTGAAGAAAAGAGACTCATCACCGGCTTTCAGGAAAATGTGCTTTCTGGGGTCACAGGCACTTGTTCGTGTATCTATGTGGATGTGCACGTGATCATATGTGCATACATGTAAAGACCGCTGGTCAACATTAAAAGTCTTGACAAATTACTCTCCCCCTTCTTTTGTGAGGCAGAGTCTCTCTCACTGAGCTGGAGGTCGTTGATCCTGCTGAGATGCGCGGCCAAAGGTCTCCTAGAATCTGCCAGCCTGTATGGCCCGGGGTGCTAAGGTCAAACTCCAAACACGCTCCTTATCCCTACAAACGTGTATGGTGCTAAGGAGACGAACTCAGACCCTCATGTCTGTGAGGCATGACATTCTGAGCTGTTTCACTAGCTCTGAAATGTGCTTTGACTAGCTTCTTACCGACTTTAAAATTTGTTATGAAGGCTCTCATGTTCATAGCTTAAGTAAACTTATTTTTAAAGGTAGAGGTATATAAAATAAACCACCATACACTCAAGGAAAAAAATTCAGGGTTTTTAAACAGAGCCTTCTTCCTTGTTAAGAGGAAAGGACAAGAAAATATTAAACTCTTAAAAATTAAAGAGCTAATGTACAAGATGGGGACCTGACTTTATAAGGCAAAATTGGGATAAAATACATGAGATATGTAAGACAAAGTCTAGTTTACTATATGGTATTTTAAATATCACAGTGAAATAAACTAACATCTAAACATACTATTAATATATAAACAACTACTTTCTGTACATATATGTACATTTATATGATACATACATATCAACATCACTCTTGCACTAGTCAGCAAAAGCACTAAGTGAGGCTCAATCCTCATACTTTTAGGAGTGACTAAATGCGGAGGTGGTAGAATCTGAGGGAACTTTACTAACTGAAGGATGCACTCTTCTATCCTCAGCTGATGAAAGTTTCTTCCTCCCAAGCTCCCTCTCAGACACATGTGATGTCCACCAAAAGGCACGCTCTATGGTTGTGCTTGGTTACTATGTCTCAGCGAAAGCATAAATTTCCTATCTCAGCGGAGAACATATGGAGCCCAAAGAAAGGAAGAAAATATATTGGTTGAAAAACAACTAATTAAAGCTGGTGACTGGACCAGAAATATCTTCTACCTTTCCACTAAATCACATAGAATTAGCCTCTGATAGAAAGTGGAAAATCTAAAAATCCTTCCTTTACTCTAGGAGTAATTTCTCCGTTCTTGGCTTACATGTGATGGCCCAGATGAAAGGGTAACAGAACATACAGGCTTAAGCTAGCTACATTTTATGGGTCTGTGGCTTCTGTTAAATTTCCCCAAACTGCATGAAACTGACATAGGAATCCACCTTTGGTCCTCAGAAAGAAAAAACAGAGCAAGTCATCAATGGAGTCACTTAGTAAAGGCACAGTGTGGACTTGCCCGCAGAACCCTGCGTAGCTAATCTCTGGCACCGTCATCTCCTTTCCCAGCTACCTAATCTAGAAAACTTACGTCTATTTAGGTCTTTTCACTATAATTGATCTAACTCTACTTCATCAATTCCTCTTCAATGTCTTCCTAAACCCCATCTGCATTCCAACCCCACAGTCCCAACGCAGGGGTGGCCACTCTCTCCCTAGATTATTAAGATAGATTCCTTTCAGAATGCCTTGTCCCTTCACGGTCACCTCGCCAGTCAACCACTGACATAAAAGATTAAATCACTTAATTCTCTTAGCTCTTGATTCTGAGAACTATGATGGCTTCCCATTGACTCCCAGAGAAAGAAATGCTCACGGAGCTGACCAGTGAAATGAGGCTTTGACTCGAGCATTTTCCCAATCCATTTCAACTCTGATTTCGGCTTCCTCTTCAACGTGTGACCATGTGAAGTGCAATTCCAGGGCAACTTTGTAGCTAAACAAACAGGTAAGTCTGGCCATGTGTTAATGTTTTTAATTATGGAATTCACAGTCATATATGTGCCTGTCATTGTTTTCTCTCTCTTTCTGTGCTCCTGTTTGACACAGCTATGCAGTGTGGTAATGGTACAGTGTATAAACATATTAATATGCTATTTATATCTATTAACATGTATACTATTTTATGTTTCAGTGTCAGATGAATCTGAAAGTCCAATACCTCTGAAGGAAATCAATCGTTTCTAATAAAATAGGTACCTCACGTTAACGTTCCTTTTTCACTTCAGAGAATATGAAGAAACTTCAGAACAGCAACAATAACAATAAAAAGCACCATAGAGGGACGATCACCGTTCACGGTACAGGTGTTTGTACGTGGTCCTCTTTCTGAATGTCAGACAGTTTAAAAATTAAGACGTTATGGCTCTGTTTGTGTTGATGTAATTCCACAGTACTTAGCCTTGTAACTTCATCACATTCTATGTTTAAAAAAACAACTCTTTTAGGAGCTGGAGAGATGGCTCAGCTCAGCTCACATACTGGTTTTGAGGTGACTGAGTGGCAGCGGCTTACCTCCACCTTGACCTCCAGCTTTGGGCGATCCAGGGCCCTCTTCTGGCTTTTGAGCTACCTTCCCCTTGGTGCACATAACCCCCCACACAGACGCAAGTATAACTATTAATAAAATAAGTTTTAAAAATGTGTTAATTAATCAATTAGGTGTGGGTATGTGTGTGTGTGTGCATACTTAAGTGTTCACATGGTGGTCAGAGAATAATTTGCAGGAATTGGTTCTCTCTGTCTACACCATGGACTCCAAGGATCAAATAGAGGTGGGTAGGCTGGGCAGCAAGCACTTCTACCTGCTACACCATTGCATCGGCCCCACTAAATGCTTTTCCAAAGGCACTTTAGGAGATACACAATTCAGTTAGCCACTCTCTAATTGTTCAATCTTTAAATATCAACAAATCCTTAACTACGCCCTAGTTATTGGTAGGATCCTACCAATCTGGGCTGTGAGAAAAGAATAGTTTTTGTTTCCTGTGTACTTTGCCATGATGTTTTCGTGATAGTGTACTGGCCCTATGGGAAGATGTTTATCTCACCCATGTCCTCCCAGGACCATGCACCATCTGTACAGACAAGTACTTGGCCTTTTAGAACAAGATTTGTTTTTTTATGAGTTGAGTACTTTTTCATACAGGTATTGCTTCCATGTTCTATTGTGAATTGTCTAGTCGTGGCCCCCCCTTTTTCCATAGGAGAATGAAATAACACATATTTTTACCAGCAGGTTTCAACACACATGGGAAAAAGCTGTATTCATGGACTCTGCCTTTGAACCTGGATTCCAAAGACCTCAGGCAGACGTTAGTGGTGAATAAAGCGGAGTCGCTTTTGCTTAATGGCACAGGTGGGAGAAAAATTTGTAGAATATATTTTTTCTTGAAAATAAAATATCTGTGGCTCACCATGAGGGTGCAGGAACAAATCTCCAAATTGGCTCAGAAGCGCTTTCATAGCCAGAGCCACTGGATGCATGGTATAAATATCTGTCTTTTGTATCACAACAGCCCTCTAGAAGGGAGGAAATAACTGCGCTTTCAAGACTAAATTTAGGAATTGATAATTCACAGGGCAGAGGAGTTAGAAACTTCAGAGACATCCTTGGCATGTCCCCTGCCTGATTGCTAATAGGTTCCTGGTCATTTTTCTTGACTTCCAATGCAATAGATCTTTCTGGATCCATCCTCTTGGCACTGTGTTAGGCAGAGTTATGACGCCTCACCAAGATCTCTGCAGGAGCCTCCCAGGGTCTAACATTACTCCCAATTAGTAGCTTCTCCTTGAAGTAAAGAAGAATTATACTTTCTAAATATAATAGCTTGCCCCCAAAAAGAAAGGGGGAAAATAGGGAAGATATGGATGACAGAAAACGCAAAGGTATTAGTCACAGTCCCTGAGAGTAAAACTAAAACATTGCTTTATTTTCTCTCAACCTTTCCACTTAAATTAACATGGAATCATCCTGCTTCTGTGTGTGCAGAATCCGTGCTGTTTGCAGGGTAGTGTTTTTTACAAATGTCTTCGTGTGTGATCTTATAGAACTGTATGAAAGCCAGTTTGCCATGTTGTGGCCATGTAAATCACTTTGTTGTTACATTTTGTTACTACATGCAGTGCCACAGAAAACATCATCATAATAAAGTTTTTCAAACATTTTTTTCCTTCATTACTTAACATTAGTTTTTTGTGTGCTCCCAGAGCAACCATGAAGAAATCTGCTGTCCATCCCAGTCTCTTCCTGATGACAAGGGAATGGCTTTTCTGTGAGGTGGGGAGTGGAATGTACTTTTTGTCTGAATTATTTACTCCCCGGGTAAGGTTTTCTTTGCCTTTCTTGTTTGACTTTCTATAATTATTCATGTTGCATCTTCCACTTTTTAAAACAGATGGGACAATTCTCTCCATTGTTTCTAAATAGTTTTTCATAATATTTTTTTTCCTTTTCTCATGGGACTTTAGATAATAACAGTTCTGTTTTCCATATCACTTTGCGTTCCTGAGTACCACTTAACCATCTTCTGCCTTCAGGGGGAGTTTCTCAGTCTGATCTTTTAATTCATTAACTGTTGCTTGGGCTGTGTCTGTAGAACTCTACCTTATTATCATTAGTCCTTGCCACTCTTTCCTCGTTACATGCATTTTACCCACACCTGATTTAGACAAACGTGTTCACAGAGGTATTTGCTGCCCACTGTAGTGTGTGTGTGTGTGTGTGTGCATGTGCATGTGTGTGCATGTGCGTATGTGTGTGTGTGCATGTGCATATGTGTGTGTGTGTGTATGTGTGTGTATGAATGCAACAAATGGCCAGTGTGTATCCTTGTCTGAGTAGCCACGTGGATGCTTGTATTGTTATGTTAATTTGTGTCCCCCCAAACTGCATGAGTACATCTCCACATGTAGCTTCTGGGGAGCCTACCCCCAGTTGGTCTGATTGGTAAATAAAGGTGCCCAGAGCCAATGGCAGGGCAAGGCAGACAGAGGCAAGACTTAGGATTTCCAGGTTAGGGACAGAAAGGAAGGAAAAGGAGAAGGTGATAGGTGATCCACCATACAAGGAAAGAAGCGGGAGAGGAGACACCAAGTTTGAGGAGATACAAGACAGAGAACATAGCTGCCATGTAGGAGCCAGGAGAGCTGCCCGAGAGGACTGCCTGACTGGGTCCAGGACAACCAAGATGGAAGATAGGATTTAGTAAGTAATAACTTGAGATTATTATTGGTGGGAGGTGGATTAAACAAGTGGAGATTAGGAAGTGGTCCAGCCATTGAGGCACATCAAAATAAAAAGGTTGTGTGCGTCTTTTATTTGGGAATGCAGAACACTGGGGCGGGTAACAAAGAACATACTGTCGGGATTTAGTCTAATAATTTAATTCTACATATCCATCATTATGTGCTGTTGTCTATGTAGTGGAAGAACTGAAGTACCAAAGTCTTACCTCAGCTATAATAGTTAATTCTAAGAAAGGAAGTATGAGCCTAGACCAGAGCTGCAAATTCATATGCAGTCGTTGTCATGCGTCTGATTTCACTGCAACATCATGAAGAAAGTCATTTCAGAAAGTCTTCTCTTAGCAGTAAAACTGACAGAAGAGTCCAGCATCATAGTCCATCAGTCATGGAAGTCACATGTAAATGCACATGAGTGGGTGAAGACATCTGCAGTGTGGGAATTTCTACCCCTAAAATCTTTATTCCTTGAGGAATTTTACTCTCTCACGTTGATCTGACATCTCAGGTCTAGAGACACAAAGTCTGTGCCAACAACTAAATGATAGGCATTTATGCTTCCTACACAGTAGTAGGAAAGATAAAAAGACAAATTAAAATGTTCACCCCAGGTTCATGTATTCAGAAGCATAGCCAATCACCCTTTACTTCTGTTGATATCTCTTTCTCTTCTTTGTATCTATCCAGTCATGGCCTCAGACCCCAGTGTCAGATTTCCTGCGTGCTCCCATACTACTGTACCACCATATTGTGATACTTTTTGTTCCTGGAATCTATTTCCCAGAGTTTTTGTTTTTTTCTTTTGGGCAGAATGTCCAGTAGTCCTTGTTTTCCATCTTGATAGAATCTGAAAGCTGAAAATGCAATCTTGATTCACACCCATGCCGGATTCTCTGGGATAAATCCTTAGATAGAGTAAGGCTGTGGAGCAACATACCTATGTCACTAGGGCTTGCCAAATGGCCAGAATTTACATTGAGATACTATATATTGAAATACAGATATTGATCAGTCTTTTATACCTAATCTTGTTTGTCCATTTTGATGTCCTCATCAGGAGACTGTTGTAAAATCAAGTGTGTCATTACCCAACCATACTGGAAATTTCTCAAAGAACCCACTTCTCTCCTATTTCTGCTTTGCTGCTTAGGGTAGTGTTGCTTTGTTCTTCCTGGGTTTCCTTTTACCATCTTATGTATTATAGAAGTTTCTCCTAACCCCTCATTCAGTCTCCCTCATATTTTGTGATTAGAGACTTTATCTCTGTCATCTTTTCTTGCCAGGACCTTGAGACTGCACATCCATGTTGGCAGAACCAGCAAATAAATTTGCAAATGCTCAATGGAGCCAAGACAAAGTCTTTAAAAACACCTTTAAACGCTTCAACCTTCAGCAGCGCTTGGATTACCATCTCTATGTTGTAGAAGAGAGAGCGAATATCTAGAGAGGAACATGCAGCTTTCCCAGGGCAATGCTAGGATGTGAATGCCTCTGAGGTTCCAGGATTGAGATTTGATTACTAGGACCTTAAGATCTGTGCACAGACAAACTTGAGACTATTAGTAAGTAAAGAAGATTGGGGGCTGGGGATTTAGCTCAGGGGTAGAGCGCTTGCCTAGGAAGCGCAAGGCCCTGGGTTCAGTCCCCAGCTCCGAAAAAAAGAACCAAAAAAAAAAAAAAAAGAAGATTGACATTATTCTTTGGAAGCTGCTATTTCCACTATTTGAGAAACACTACTTTCAATACTCAGCTATTGCAGACTAAGTCTGAAACTAAAAGGATTAGATTAAACTCCTTGCAAGAAATAACCTAGGCGCCTCTTTTTCTAATGATCATGTGGAGAGGCCACTAAAAGAACTGGCTTGGAAATATTCATTCTCCCACGTGTGATGTGACCGTGTGCCCATTGACCAGTCCCACCTTCCTCTAGCCTTTAGCTTGTACAGTTGTTTCTGTTATTTCCTGGTAAGGGACAGGATAGAGAACTGGTGCTGAAGGAAAAATAATTGTAATAAAATGTCACTTTGAGGTAATGAGTTAAGTCCTAAATATGTGTTCTTTAATCTCTGCTGCTGCCCTAGTAATTTTCAGTATCTAAGCAAGTATGATGATCACCAAAAAGCATCCATAGTTGTATCCTGAAAGCAAATGTTGAGTTACCTGATTCTCATGTGCTGGTAGAGACTTAGAAGATGCCAGACAGAATTTCCAGGTCAAGTTTACAATGGTCTCTGTTGTGTCCTCCATGGTGGTCAAGCTGACCAAGGAGAAGGAATAGATGACCTGTGCCACCTGATCTGTTCAGCCACTCTTCTGTTCTTACAGGCATGGAGACACGGTCCAAGGTAAATGTCACTGTTATGTATTCCCCTAAAGCTGAGTAAAAACAAAGGCAGAGTTTATTGACTTTTTAAAATTAATTTCTTTCTGCCAGACTTCATTTAGACCCATTGCTTACTTACTTTGAGACCACCTGGGCAAGCAGAAATTTCCATAGCTGATTCAGAAAATGGAAAACAAAACAATGAAGGTTTTGAAAGGGAACATGTTGATAGATCCAATGACTAAGGGGAGAAACCTGGCTACGAAGATGTCTTGAAGATACAGGGATAATGACCATACTCGGCTGTCACTCTCCTGCCTGAAGCTAGAAATTCTTGGTTTGGAAGATTCTGGGTCTGGTCAACAAATTTCCATCCCCACTTATGCACTCTAACTGTTTACTTCATTAAAGCCATGACATTCAGGCCAGGTTGGTAAAATACATGTCAGGATTACTAAACACAAATGGCAAAAATCTCATCATCTTGAAGTTTTTTGTCACAAAAGGCAATATAATGCCCCCAAAAGTAGTCTTCAAAGGCTACCCAAGGTTGCAGCCATTATAATTTTATGCAAGCATTTACCCACGGGGTTTTCACTTAGAAATAACAAAGTTTTGAGATCCAGCGTGTTCTGTATCCTGAGTGTGACTCTATTTGAAAGGCAAATGTGAAGGACTACTCCCAGAAGAATACAGTTGCACTAGCAGAGTTTCGTCTGCTTTCTCCCGGAGACAAAAAATTAACCTTTGAAGCCCTCCTCCCTTGCTGCTATGGACAGGAGCACCCCCTATTAGACACGGTGAAACCAGCTTGCAATGGGTCCAAATTGTGGGTGCGATGGGAGAAGAGAAGGTGTGATTTATGTATGCTCAGGAAGGAATGACCCTGTGGATCTTACAAACCTTCTGACTGCTTGATCCTGACCCTGGGAGCAGAGATAAACCAAATCACATGCGACCTGATGTTCAGAAACTGGTGCTTATGCTATGCATACTGTAGGAGTGCATATTTTACTTTATTCAAGCTATAGAATTTTACTGAACTGGAGCCTTTTTCTTTGTCTCTGAACACACACATACACACACATATGCGTGCCCATGTGTACACACACACACACACACACACAGAGAGAGAGAGAGAGAGAGAGAGAGAGAGAGAGAGAGAGAGAGTGTTTCTAGTAACTTAGAAACAAAATGCAAACTTCCAACTCATGTCACAATATGCTAAAGATGGCCTAGGTCTGGTTGCTAGGCAGATATCCCTGTTGCCTGTGCAAACGTATGTTAAGCCACAATTGTTTTGTGCAAGGGAACAGATAAATGACATGGATTGAAATTATGGTAAATTTAAATTGATGGCCTAATTAGTATTATCTCTTTTTGTATTCGTTGTAAGAAAAATTATCCAGGAGGAACTCATCTTGCATTAATGTTGATATAAAGTGTAATTCTCCGGGATTTTCATTGTAATTTGGCATTAATTAATGCATCATTATTTTAAAGTGTTAATTAAATTGTTACAGAAAGGGACATCTGCAGTGGCTCAGAAAGGAAATCACATGAACAATTAGTTTTGTGGCGGTTGGTCTGGGGTGCAGCATCTGAGATCACATACAGAGCTGCAGCAGAAAGGCCAAGGGAAGAGTCCTTGGAAGGGAAGAGCCCTTCCCAGTGTGGCACAGTAAGGTTTTGACACACTGTGGCCACTTCTCCTTGTTCTTTATGTCTATGGGAATCATGAGCAGTCTTCAGTGCATGGAGACTCGCTCTGTACTTCAGACCAGATGCATATTAGTAATACGGCTCTTGATATGATTTTTTTTTCTGGGCACTTGGCAGAAGTCACTCACAATTCTCTGTGTCAATAAAAAAGAATACATGATTCCTTTTGGGTATGTGGTGAGGGTCTCATGCAGAGGCTGCGGCAGGCAGGCAGGTTAATATTTCTACTGGTCATAAATTCCATACAAAATGATGACAAATCAAAGAGGAGAGAATCTGTGGTGAGTCCTGACATTGTGGACCATCATTATCAAAGCATCTGGAAGTCATTGAATGCTATCATGGCTTAAGATATATAATTCCAAGGAAATTCCACCCAGATTTCTGATGTCAAGGACTCATGGCAATTAGATAGCAATGCAGACTGTTGACTCAATGAATCCTGAAATTTAGAGGCACTGTAAAAGTGGGCCCCAAATGCCCTGTCATCATAGTCCTATAGGACACAAACAATTTGGGGATCTTATGCTGTGAGCAATATTATACTAAATTTGGCCCTGTGTTGCTCTGCTCCCCTTAATAAGGAGTCTTTGTTAATTGTTTCAATCCAAGGCATCTACAGGAAGACTAGAGAAAGCTCCTTTTATTCACAAGCAACATCTTTCTTTTGTAGACACAAAGGGATTCTTGAATTTTTCAGGTTTGGTGAAATGTTTCTTATTGAGAACTCTGTTATCTGACTATATAAGAGAAAATTCAAACACCAATGGGCAGTCCAGTCTTTCATCAGATGATAAGGTAAGTGGAAGAGAGTGCTATCTCTCTCTCTCTCTCTCTCTCTCTCTCTCTCTCTCTCTCTCTCTCTCTCTCTCTCTCTCTCTCTGCCCTGGCTTTTGAGTTTCCCTTATAAAAATGCAAACAGTCCATCCCTGTGTCTTTCAGTGAACTCTCAGCCTAGGGCTAGATTGACTTAGTTAATGGTTCACAGATCCATGAAGCTCACGATGTGGTCACAGAATGGTCATAGGTGCACAGTGTTGTATTTGGAGATGACTCCCTTTCAAGAACAGGGTCCTTTAAAAGAATAGTGGCCTTGAGAGACCCATGATGCTAACATCCATGGCTCTACAACTCCACACAGGATGCAGCTGTGCACTCTGCTGAATCCTGGTGACATGCAAGGAGGAAGGTGCAGTGTGTGAAAAACAGTCTCTAGATCTCTATTGGCAGAGGCAGAAATGTCTTCACCACAACACAAACAGAAAAGAAGATGGAGTTGGAGGAGAAGAGAAGTTAGGTAGGATAAAAACTTGGTTTATTCTGTGACAATCTCACATATCTCAGAGGTGCCATGAGTGAGAAGTTCTGGAAGAAGGCTGTGTCTATGAAGGCTAATTGACTGACTAAAACTTCAGTGACCGCTGTGAGGTTGGAATGCTGCTGGTACGGAGCCTAATTGCAGCTTCTTGGAGGCTATCTTTAGCTTCCTAAACGGTCATTCCTTGACCCCTCTGTGTCAGACCTCATAGTCTGATAAACACAAAAACAACTGAACAAAACTCTATTCTCCACAAATCAAAGGGCTAAATATATTCCCAGGAAGCATCCAAGGTCTATAGCTGTAATTTCTCTGCCTGGCTGTAACTGGCCTGTGGTGGTCTGAATAGGAATGGCTGCCATAGAGTCATGTGTTTGTATGCTTGTCCATAAAGAGAGGTACTATTAGGAGGTGTGGCCTTGTTGGAGTAGGTTTGGTCTTGTCAGGGGAAGTGTGTCACTTTGAGGGCAGGTTTTGAGGTCATTTATGCTTAAGCTATGCCCACGGTGGCACAGGCACACAGATTTCTGTTGACTGCAGATCAGGATGTAGAACTCTCTGGAGCTCCGGCACCAGGTCTAGCCACATGATGTCATGCTTCCTATCATGATGATAATTGACTGAACCTCTGAAACTGTAAGCCAACTCCCATTAAATGTTTATTTTTTTTATAACAGTTGCCACAGTTCATGGTATCTCTTCATAGCAATAAAATCCTAAGACACTGCCTCTCTGAATACACTTTTGTTTTTTGTTTTGTTTTTGTTTTTTTAATGCCATGATTTTGAGCTTTGTTCTGTCACAAGAAAAGCACCATGAAACTGCTTCCATGTTGGAAGGGAACTTGGAGTAACCTAAATATGTGTCCCTGCAGTCCCTCGTCACTCAAATAACTCCAGAATAAATAATTTCTTATTTCCTTTGAGGTGAGAATGTTTATGCACCAATGATGTCGATGGTGATGGCATTCACTCCTTGTTTATTTCAAAGTGAAGCCCAGTCTTTTATGAAAGTCCTTTCTGGCTTTCTCAGCTATCCTAAAGGTCAGGGAGAATGGGGATGGGGCGGTTCTACTCTCTTATGCCCCTGTATTCCTGATTCAATAGTAATAGTTTAGTTTGTTGACTCTAATGATTTACTTCTCTAAAACTGTTTATTTCAGTTTGGACTCTCAATTTGTAAAACACTTGGGGAATGAGACCAAAAGGGTGAATTTAAAAGGCAGAAGAACATTCTAAACCGAACTTATCATTGGCATGCAATTCAAGGTCACAACCCCAGCCTTGTAGTCAGCAGCTCCTACCCAGTTGTTCCAGTCCTATCTCTGTCCTATTCAGACATCCGGAACTTTCTCCCTCTTCTTCCTTCAGGGAACCACCGAACACAGTCAGTTCCTTCACACAAAGTAGTAACTGCCTCTTTGTTTTGCTTCGCTTCAGCCTTCCTATCTTGCCCCAGGCCTTACACTCTGAACCACAGTGTGTCTGTCAAGTTAATTTGGCCAAACAAAAGGCTATTTAGGCTTTGTAGGAAACAGAAGTAGCATTCAACTGTGGGTTTTAAGTAAGTTTCTCCACCCCCCTTCCTGTTGGGCTTTGTGATCTTACAGTTTCAAAGGCTATATTGGGCTTTTTAGTGATTTTTTTTTTAAAACAGTGTTTCTGCCACTCTGCAGATGCCAGTTCCTTGCTGCAAATAACATGTGTCTGGTTCCCTTTGTCAATGTTTGTGCAAGCCAAGAGCAGCTCTTCTGCCCCACTTTGGGCACTAGGTAAATGCTGCTGAGAGCTACGGCTCACAGAAATTCAGAAATGACACTGAAACATTTCCAGGCCTTGGGACTCGATGTGGGAAAGAAAATGAACACCCGCTCTATCGCTGCCTTCCCATAAATGAGGGGACTCCTGGAACCCCAAGAAACCCGTTTAAATTTTTAAGCGTCAGATGCTCCACATCCCTTGCTCTAAATTTAGTGCTGTGGTACTCAGTTTAAACCACCTTGTGTCCAATAATATACTTTCTGGCTTGCCCCGGGGTCCTCAGGAAGCATTTTATCTTTGATATAATTGCCAGGGTGAATCCCTAGTTATAACATACTCTATAGCATATAAAATAATTGTTGCAACTGAACCCATCACATAAATATTAGTGATTGAAGAGACTGGTTGGGATAAATCAATGTGGGTGACATATTTAATAAACTTTGTATAAACATTGTTTGCAACAGCTATAAATAAAAATTGTCTTGGGGAATTTTACATATTGCACATCTCTCTATCCATGGAGAAGGCACTGGCTTGATTATAGCTGCAGGAAGGGGCAAGCAAAGGGTTTTAAAAGCCGCCCAGACAGGGCAGCTGAGCCAAGTCAGGGCATGAGGATGCCATAGGCGAGGTGAGTACCGAGGCCTGCACTCGTTTCTGACCCTCTGTCCGGCCATGTGAACCAGGCTGGGTCCAGGCGGCCAGCCTCAAACCAACATTCTTCTCCCTCTCTCCCGCCCCGCTTCTCTCTCTCTCTCTCTCTCTCTCTCTTTTTTTTTTAAGAGAAAAGCCACACCATAAATAAAGCTTGATGGATATGGCATTTTACACTCACACAGATTTTGGCATAAATAAATAAAAGGGATGTTATTCAAATTCTGTCGTCGTTATATGCCATTTTAAAATTATCTTTCCCTACTGGTTGATCATATTCAGTTATACTGTGTGAATCCTGCTGGCTCCCTCCAGTGGCTGACTGAGCTTTGATGAAAGACAGGGGTATCTCTCAAGGCTGCCAGGCCTAGTGGTTCAACATGGAGTCACTTACTGAGGAGAAAATGAGGTCAAATCCCTTCAGGAATTCAGCCTCACTTTTAACATACCTGACCATTTGGGGAAAAATTTGATGTGTGTCTTGATTTGAATTAACCAGCTTAGTCATAGTCTTTGATTCAAACGGATACATTCCATTGTCCCCATTTTATGGATGTAAAGCAAACCACCACAACGTAGTAGAATGAGCAAGGATGCCGGGAAGCCATGTGGTGCCTCACATCTGACCCCTGTCTGGAATACTTCCACGATCGTCTCCCAGCCTACAACAGACCGTTTCATAGACCCTGACTTATTGTTCTTCTACTCCAAAGGATGACAAATCCTGGAGTTATTTAGGTTCCTTTTCTAAAGAGGTCACACATAATACAGTGTGTTTTCAGCTTTAATCTTAATGAAATGCCACATACTCACTTAAGAATCCAGGTACGGGCTCTGCATCTTCCATTGTTTAAAATTTACAACCTTCACATTTATTTTTATTAGTAATATTTTAGTCCCTCAATATATTTCTCTGACATTAATGGAAAAAACATGGTATCTTCAGGCAGCAAAATAATCCTGCTAAATTCCCATTGAGTTTAATCAAAGGCCGTGAGATTTAATGGCTAAAGTTCTTGCTATGTATTTCCGGTGTGCTGGGTTCAAATTCCATTACATTGGGCTCTAATTAAAATTCATCTGAACTACTTTTTTCATTGTGTAATTGTTTTTTAATTCCTAATGGCTCACATTAACCTCTCTTTTACCCAAGGGGAAAAAAAATAAAGAATTGAAATAAAAAGAACAGTTGAATTCGAGGCTGATAGGACGCCTTTTAAGAAAACACCCTGAGAATTGGGTCTGCCAAGCAAGTGATCAAGAGGAGACTTAATTAGGGCTCAACTGCTCAGTTCATAGTTCTTGGGTTTTTATGAAAGCTAAAAGCAAAGCTAAATTGTGTGTAATTCGCCATTATTTTCTCAGATAGCTCTTGCTGAAACATTATTTTTCACTCTCTTTTCTTTTTTTTCCCCTCTGATCCTGAGAGTATGGTATCATGCCTTGTATATACAGCTTGCCACTTGCCTGCTGTCAGAGAGAAAAGTGACAACACTTGTCACTACCAATCTCTTCATGTCTGGTCTCGTCTGAGCGACACACACAGCCTGATTTCCAGGTGTTTGTTGAAACCCCGAGTTATGTAACATGTCGTCTCTGGCTCAGAATTGAAAACGGCAGCAGCACAAGGGAGATGCATTTTTAACTTTCCAGGAAACAAGAGTGTGTGTGTGTGTGTGTGTGTGTGTGTGTGTGTGTGTGTGTGTGTGTGTGTACACGTGCATGCCTGCATGCACAGAGCACCAAGCTAACCCATTCTGGATGACTTAAGGGCAATTTTGGGATTGAGCCTTGAGGCTTTACAAATTTGAGGTGACCAAGCAGCACTGACGAACAATTTTTTAACAACCTTTTAAAAAGCAAGGTAACATGACTGCACAGTTTAAGGAGGTAAACACTTGGAAAACGACTCCATGTGAAAGAAAGCAGAAAGTCTTGTCTCTCTCTGCTTGCTGGCTTACAGAGCAGGGAAAGCATCTGTGGCCACCCAACTCAACTGTGACTTAACGGGTTTAAGCACCATTGATCTCTGACAAGTGTAGACTAAAAGCTCACCTTTTACACACATACATGCCTGCACACAACCTTGCTCCCTTCCTGTAATGCTTTAGACACTGATAGTTTATGGAGTTCATGTCTGTAACGTTGTTGTTAGACATACAAATTTTCCCTACAAGTAAACCACTTGACTCTGCTTAGATTTACTTTCTTTCAGTGTGTGTGATGAATATATATATATATATATATATATATTCCTAGCCAGTTTGACCGTGTGAGAGTCTGCAGACCCTGCATTGAAAATATAGATGGACAGACAGACGCGCGCACATGCACGCGCACAGACACACACACACACACACACACACACACACACCCACACACACACACACCACACACCCACATGCACACACACACACCCACACACTCGCACACCCACACACACACACACACACACACACACACACACTCGCACACCCAAAACTCGCACACCCACATGCACACGCACACACACACCGAAGCAGACATTGATGTCTAGTTTCTTCCTCAGTCTCTTTCTACCTCATTATTTGGGGCAGACTCCCTTACTGAGCCTATCACTCACTTATCTGTTAGACTGGATGAACAACCAACTTCAGCGGTCTTCTTATTTCTACCCTCCTCAACACTGGAATCAATGGTGTGTGACACCTGCACCCAGATTTTTTATGTGGGTGTTGAGGAAGAAATTCAGGTCCTTGTGCCTACATGTTAACCATTTCCTAATTGAGCCACCTCCCTAATTTTCACATCTTTTTCTTATACAGTGTATTTTCTTAATACAGTACAGAATGGCTTTTGCTTCCTTTAGTATCTAATCACTGACCCTGACCATGAAGCACATTTTCTCCAACCCTAGAGTCATGATCCCACGAGGAAAGGAGAGAAAAACCATAGAACACTGGTATTCTAAGTTTTCTCAGATCACAATAGCTAGAACTTGTCTAAAAAAAATCAAACAAGTAATGAATCTGAGGTATTTCTTGTAGTGTTCACCTGTGTTTGGTCATGAAAGTCCATTGTAGCCTTGCTTACACATGCCCTGTGTCATGTGGTACGCTCTGCACTGTTTATGTTGCTATGCCACAGACTGCTTCTGAAGCACAGAAGCACATTAGGTCACATTAAAGACTATTGTACATTACAAATTATAAGTATTTAACTGTTTGTGTAATGTTTGGCTCTTATAGAAATATGTCTTAATTACAGAAAACAAAGACAATGTTTTTCTCCCATCATTCCTCAGCATGCAAATGACAAGTTGGTTGATACCTTGATTGTATTGTGTTGGGATTTTGGTTTTAATAATTACTAATGGTCAGGTTATGACTGGATGCCTTTAATCCTGCATTTGTGAAGCAGAGGCACAGGGATCTTTATGAGTCCTAGCCCAGCCTAATCTATGCAGTGAATTTCAGGTCAGCCAGGGCTAAATCAGAGAGATCATGACAAAAATGACTGTTTGAGATGGAAACTTAAAATTTCATTAAAGCAAATTATTATTGAGTTTTGGTTTAGAGTATGACAGAATTTTCAACAGTGTGAAATGGCCATTTTGTAATACATATTTATGCCAAGGGATGGTTTCATCATTGATGATTATAAAATCAAAATATCAATCAACTCTGAAATGTGTTGAAGGAACTCTGTGCCCACAAATATTAACTATAATGCCAAGATTTAATTCTTTATTTAAAAAATAAACAAGCACATATAACTTACGAATGTGAAATTTCATTATATTTTTAATAAATAAGATTAAACGTTTGCTAAATAGTTCTAAAACAAATTTATGACAAGTGACTGATTTGTATATAGTTTACATAAATAGAGATCACACACACATGCACACACATGCATATATATACACATACATATACATACATACATGCATATATATATATATATATATATATATATATATATCCATCCATCCAATGGGATCATGAGGGGGAAAACATTAAAGTATCCATACTCTAATTGTTGCTCTAACTCAGTTTTTCACCCTGAGTTTGTCATTTTGAATTATCTCATTATCTCATTGCATAAAAGGTGACCGGTTATGTGTCCATCATACCATCTGACTATTGTGATCTACAGGGCTGTAGTTATTTAATCTATGAATGATGGTCCTCAAAATGTCATCTTCTGCCAACCTCTGGAGTTGTGCACAGGAATTAGGCTGGCATGGGATTGAGTGAAAAAGCCTCAATCTTCATATTACCAACAATTACCTTTACCTTCAAAATTTACAGTTCCTGCCCTTCCCAACCTTATCTCCTCTTTGTGTACCTGGGAGTTCACTATATTATATTTTGAGTCACAATCACATAGAGTCAAAAAAATCAACTTGACAAATCAAACAATATCTTCTCTGGCTGTAACAATAGCATTGCATATAATGTTCCTTTGCATTGATTTTACAATTACTGTTCTAGGACAGGTGTAACCAATTGTAGAACTAGTGTGGAAAAGGTGTCAGCTGCACCATCCTTCCCTCAAACCTTAATGAGACCCAGGTCATTTTACACACCCAACTTTATATGTGCTTGTTTGCTCTCCTCTCCTCACACGATCAACTTGAGTAGTTGCAGAACAGGGAGTGGAGAGAACTTAAGAATTTTGCTTGTATACCTGAGGGCAATTCAAACCCTGAGATCTGGAAGTAGAGAGGGATGTACTTGAACTCCATCCCAATGATCTTCAATTTTACTGTATTTCAATGTCCTCATTATTTAAAAACAAGCTAACTTGTCTGAGAATTACATGCATGATTACATGTAATTTACATTGCACATACACTCTAAAAAAATCTCTATATTTATTTTTTTTCAAGTAGGATTGAAATGAACAAACAAAAACTAAACTTAAAGCAAATGCAACTAAACAAGATTACAGTGGACACCTTGGTGTTTGATATGATGCAGACTCTTTCTATCATTCTACCCTAACCTTTAAAAATGAAGATATTGGTAATATTGCCATCACTTAGATACTAGAAAAATGAAATGAATGTTAAGTGTTTATATACAAAAACATGGCATCTTTTCCTCTCCTATATAGAGTCTGGAAATATGGAATGTTTATCAAGGTGTATGAAGAGTGCACCCACCCAAAACCTGTTATCATATTTTGATTCACAATTTCATAGAGTCAAAACAACCAACTTAACAATTTAAACAAGAGTTTCATTAGCAAATCTCTGAATGTAGGGTCATTCTCCTGGGTCTGCCCTCCTCTCCCTCAACTTTTGCACAAATGTCTTTGTTCTCGTGGTATCTTCCTTCTAAGGTTGGGCGGGCATATTATTACATTCCTTCTAAGACAAAATTATATATCACGGGATTTAAAATATTTCACTTTCCCTACTAAGACTATAATTTCTCTGGAATTCTGTACTCAGATTCATCTAAATAAATGGCAAGTGAATAAACAATTCATTAAGGAATCTGCTAGAAAAACCTCAGACAATTCTTTATTTTTGCTTATTGACCTGGAAATTTTTATTTCCCTGCGTCTTTCTAGAACATACAAGAGCCACTTAATTCATTAATGTGCTCTAATCCTTCAGTGTTCTCTATGTAAATTTCTAAAAGTAACATTTTCTATGTGACATACAAATATGTTGATTCATAAGAGCATATCACCCCTCTCATGCCTGGGTTGATTTATTCCTTCATAATCCCAACCAAAGAGAGCAGATCCAAACAATCTACAAAGTCCAAGTTTATTTATTCTGTAGAGCCGTCAATTTCCTGTTGGGTTCAGTATTCTTTTCTCTGAATAATGGGCAGAGAGTGAAATGTGCTATATATATATATGGAAGAGAGTCATCAGTTTGGGGATGAGTTTTCTTTGAAATTATGCCCAAATGAATCATGACCTTAGTCCATTTGGTCTTCTGACGTTTCCTGTGAGCATCAGTGGCCATAAAAATCTTTCACTGTCAGTAGGATTCGTCACTTGCCAATGGAGTCCCTGTCCCTAAAATACAAAGTCTAAGAAAGATTCGCATTAGGTGGCAAGCAAGGTCAGCTGAGTCATCTGTAAAATGCCACAAAGGGCTCTGTGCCAGCCCCTTCAGGTATTTCTCTACTGCTTTCTAGGATAACAATAGAGTTCTTTGAATAGGTGTCATGTTGAGTAGAGGAATCCTCCTGAATTCACAGAATACACCAGTTCTTGGCTTCCCAACTTATCACCTTATACAAGGATTCATTTTATGATTTTGGAGTCAATAAATGACTGGTTCTTGTCCCAAGTCAGAGATCTCCTAGATCCTCTACGAGGATACACAAACTGTATTCTCCCTCCTAGCATCTCACCAACTTGCTACTTCGCTCTTGATCTCAAGACTCACCTCTACTTTGAGGATAATGGGATCTGTAGGAGGTAGGGAAGTAGGTCACTAAGGGCTGCTAGCTGGCCACTTCTAGATCTACCAGTCCTATGAGGAGTTCTCACACATTTTCTCTATGAACTCTACCATGCCATCCCAGTCATGACTGACAGAACCATCAGAAACTGTGAGCTCTAATCAACCCTTTCTACCTCAAGTTTTCCTGTCAGATATTTTGGTCACAAAGATGTAAAAGTGATTAATTTACCCTCAACTGGTGGCCTCTGCCCACCTGAATTGTCTCAGTTCTGTGAAAACATCAGACTTGCCCAGGGGGCTCTGTTTGCAGACAGCTTCCAGTCTATCACTCAGATCTGTGCACAGGCAGAACAAAGCTGAAGAGAGATGCCTGGCACCACTTTTTAGAACAATAAGAAACCTGACAGACAGCGGGCAGCTTGTTTCACTGATGAACCTCTAGTATGTCAGCAGTGACAGGCATTTCATAGACAGCCTTGGGAGAGACAACCTAGGTATGGTGAAGGGGTTGGAGACTAGGCTTCTGAGAAACTCAAAGAAACAGCCATGCATGTTAGCATAAAAGGAGCTCTCGTTGTGGTTTGGGGATTTTGGTGGCATGATTCTAAACAAATTGTGTAAATTCTAGAATCTGACCTCTCTTGTTCTGTTAATAAATTTGTACCCTCTCATCCATGTACTCTCTAATCTCTGATTTTGAGTTTCCTCAGAGTGTTGCAGGCATGACGTTTTGCTAGAATAGATAAGAGGGGTAAGCAAAGCCATAAAGAATCCTGTATTCAGTATAGGATAGATGGTACTTAGCAACTGGGATTTTCCTCTGTTCTCGGACATAATCCCACAGGGAAACCAAAGGGTCTTGGGTCAAATTCAAACCACTCTATTGCAGAGTTTTACTGTGTTCAGGTACAGCGTGGAAAAACAGACTTTACAGCCCTCAGGCACAGCAAAGGTTCTTTGTGGAGATGGCACCTGGCTAGTAAGGTGTTGAGAATCATGCAGAAGCTCTGGACTAGAAAGCATGCCTGGCCTTGTGAGAAGAGACAGAGATATCTCTCAATAGCCAGTCAAGTCAGACATCACTGTCTCTCAGTACTGCTCTCTCTCTCTCTCTTCACGCTGAACAAGGTCAGCTCATGGTGTCAAAATGTCGTCCAGGCAATGGTGACCCAGTGAATTCTGAGACTCTGGCTTCAGAAAGTCAGGATGGGCCTTGTTAGGGACATGAGCTTTTTGCATAAGGATAACTCTCTTGAGCAATAGCAGCCACTGCTGCAAGAACAAAACAAAAAACAAACTTTAAATGTTTGCTCACATACCAATAATTTTCTTAAATCTACATGGAAAATTAGCACCAATTTTGAAGACAGATGAAAGATCTAAAATAATAACTTCCCAAGCAATGTTTCTCCCTCATTTCCTCTAATTTCAAAATTTAAAATGATTACCATTTTAAAATCTTGTTCTATGTGTACACATGCAAGTGAGTGTGTTTCAGGCTGTGTGTGTGTGTGTGTGTGTGTGTGTGTGTGTGTGTGTGTTTGCCTATAGTGTGTGTATCAGTACATTTCTGTTATTTCCCTCCAAAGGAAAACAGATTGGAGAGACAAAACTCTCAGCTGACAATATATAGTTTTGTAAATACAACATGGAACAATGCAGGCATTTACCAACAGGCATTAGCTGCAACAATATGAATTCCGCCGCTGAGCAGTGTAAAACATATTTATAGCACTGCTTTACGGCATGCTTCTGATGTCCTAGGGTCATGTTTATTGAGATGTACACAGCAAAACCCAAGGAGCCGATCCTGGGTGAGAGAGGCGTCTAAATTGACTTCTCCAAATTTTCAATGCTTTTATGTCATAAAAACCTAACACTCTGGACTCTACACCAAATCTCTATCAAAATGGATTGTTAGCCTGAGATCTCGTCAAAACCATCAGCCTGGGAAAAAAGTCAACAGTTCAGTTTTTTGTTCTGCTGATAGGTTTTTTTTCTTCTTATTTCCTGTATAGTTCTGTTTGTTTTCTGTTCTCCTCGCTATTGATACATCAGACATCCAATCATGAAAAACAATGTCCATGTCACTAAAATGGCCTCCAGGCATCCAGTATATGTACATTGGGGTTAACCATCTATGTGGGGATGTGACAGCACACCCTATAAAAGGTATTATTGAGTAATATAGACTTTCTGTAATAACCAAACAGTAAAGAATATAGCTTTTTAAAGGTCTCCCTGTGGCTGATCTCATGACTCAAAGATAAGACACTATGCTGCAAGCTAAGTAATAAAATCTGGTGGATACTCTAGGCTAGCTTGTGACAAATCATATCAAAGTATTATTAAAGAAAGAACTTGAGACCCAAGACTATTATTGATTCTTGACAGAATTTCTTATAAATAAAGTGTTGCAATCAGGCCCTGGACTTGCCAAGGTCCTGGTAGAATTCTTCCTATTATAGGGGAGACTTCAAAATAGTAACGCTCCATTAGCCTGAGCCAAAAAAGCTTCCGTGCACAATGCTACAAGGATGGGTCATGGTCAACAGGCAGCCAATAAGAACACAATTTCCAAAGGCCTTTTAAGATGTTCCTCGCCAACCCTTTTTTCAAATGGGTAAAGCTATGTGCTAGCTTCCACGCAGTCTGGTGTGTGTCCTGGCCGTTTTCAAGAATGAATCTGTGACCCTCTAGGGCACTGAGGACACACCTCCATTAGTGTCCATATTCTTCCAGTGAAGAGCCTGATACAGTCAACTGAAATGACAGGGTGATAAATATAAAACCACTCTCATCAATAAGAGTGGGATGTAAAAGCACTTAGTTTCAGCCTAAGTAACTCACGGAAAGTTTGGTTTCAAGAACCAGCGTGTCATCCATCACAACTCCAGCTTCTGTTGACAAAGTAATTGTAAGATATCTAGAATGGAGGCTCGATGCGAGCTGACATTTCTGAAAGGGGGAATTGTGTGCCGTACTTACTCATTAAATGTATTTTTCCTCTACTAAAGATGTTTCCTTTTTTAGTTTATGTATGAATAACTTTAACTAAAGTTCCCTTGACACGCTGACTTTGCTCTGAATAGCACCTATGTTCATTAACATAAAACCTGAAAGAAAATAATTTTAATGTAGTTTTTTTTAACACTTCAAAAGCCTCTAACGAATTGATCGAGCACAATTATGCATTCTGAGGGGAATTATAAAGAGATCACAGAAGGTTGAAAAGTTCTAGTTAAAAAAAGAAAAGAAAACTTTGGGGTAAAAAAGAAAATAGGCAGTTACTGCAAAACTTTGATAGACATTGAATAAAAGTCAACTTTTAATGTTGAGTTGTTTTTTTGATTTTTCAATGAATTCAGTGTTCACAGAGAGGAATAAACAAAAACTTGCAACATCAGGAGGCTTGGTCATTTCTCAAATGAGACACTCTTTACCCAAAGCATTAACTTTAGAATCAACTCAGAATTTGAAGTTCTGCCCCCACTGCTGCTACCTTCGTGGTGATGGCCATGTTACTTTTCCTGAGACTCAGTTTCCCTTGTTCTTTCAATGTCATTTGTAGTCAATAGGAGAGTAACAGAATACAATAGCTCTTCTGTTAAAACGGGTCACCTTAGTGTCACTCACATTGGCTTCTGAAGTCACAACCTTCTTTCCTGGCCCCCAAGTGCTGGTGATGCAGATGGAAGTTACCTCCTAGGTTCCATATACAATGTTTAAAACTCAAACTACACCCCTTTGCATGGACAATCCTCCATCTCATATCATGAGAGCCCCTGTCCTGTGTTTCTTAAACTCCACAGAGATATTTTAGGGGTGTGGTAAACTGTCCCATTAGTGTTTCTATGTCAGAATTAGACTGCTTTCTCCTAAGGTGGCTGGATCAACTCAGGATTAATTCTATTCACTAGCAAATGAAGAATTCTTGCCCCTTCTTGGTTTAGTGCGTTTTCCTCCCAGGAGCCACGGCATAGTCTTCCATTTGGAGTATCTCTCTTCTGCTGCTATACTGCTGGATTTAATCTCCATTGAACTGCGAGTTTCTGCAAAGTAAAAGTCATCACCTCTTTGCCCTCCGAGTACCTAGCCCTGAATGGTGTTGACTGATGAGGAGTGTTCAGGAAACAACACAAACAAACACACAAACAAATAAACACCTACAGTATCTGTCAGTTCAGTGTCATAAAACCAAGTTAAGGTACAGAGTCCAAAGACTTAAAACAAAATTCCAAAGCATCTGAATCATGACCTCAAGCCCTTCTACATTTTTGCAAATTTAGTCATTGTGACTACCCTGCAGAGTCACTGTAATTCAGGCAGTCAATCAAAGCCATTTACTGAGCCCCAAAGAGTTGTAAGCAGGAGTTGGGCAAGAAAAGTAAAAAGCTGTCCACCAACCTTTGAGAGACTCACTGTCTCACTAAGAAAATATACACGAGGGGGACTGCGAAAAACATACCACCACCATATGTAGGTTATAAATCTCAGCCTACCATGCAATAAACCACAGCGGATGTGTTCCCAGTTGCCCCAAGCCATTGTATTTAAGTTATAGCACGAAGAGTGTATCAGTAAAACTATATTGGACCTGTTGCTCCACATGAGGCTAGATTTATACTTATGTAGCAAGAGCAAGAGGCCAGAACAAATGTCCTTTCTTTGTTTCAGAATCAGCCTTTCCTAGTGAAGGATGTTTGACTTCTGAAGACTTCAGCCTGGCTCAGTTCCTCAGTGGTCAGTGTTCGTCTACCTGTTAGAGTCTTCGGTGAGTCCTTTACAACTTTTCATATCTTGCTTCACTCATCTGCAAAGGGGGAGTAAAGAAAGTATCTTTCCTCATAGCATTTTGTGAGATGGGCGATTAAAAGAGGAATCAAGTCAAGCACTTAGAACAATAGCCAGCCTGTAGTGGATACCTAATCTACTCTGGTTCTCATTGTGGTGAGTTGGGATTAGCCCATCTGATGAAACATCACTTATTGTTAACTTTTAACTCCATGACAAAATTGATCCCCCTGAAGTGATTCATTCACTCCTTCCTTCTCAGAAGGTAGGATGCGCCATAGCATGGGCAACTGCGGTCTTGGAGCTTAGACAGATCATCTAATATTTCCCATCCGAATTCTCATGCGTGCATCCTTCCAGAAACTTTGCCAGAGGTTTTACCAGCCCAGGTTGGTATTCAGAAAATGGAGGCTGAGGGACTGTAAGAGACTAGTACAGGATGAGAGAGCATTCAGTGTTAGATTTGGCTTCACTCTCAACTTCCTTGAAGACTGCCTTCTAACTACAAAAGAGTCCTCAAAAGAAGGGAAAGACTGCCTTACCAAGAATCAGAGCCTGCTTTTCTCTCTGTACACAGATTTGAGCCACTGGTGAACTAGGGAGCAATTGGCTTTATCCAGATCCAGCCTCTGTATCTGTTATACCAACAAGAAAACCTCTGACAACTCGCCTTGAAACCTTCTCTGCTCCAGTGCAAACTCTAAGAGACAAAAATCAAACATTCCTTTGCTGCTGAGATGCCCTGCTGCCGGCCGGCCTTCCACAGTGGTACTTGTTTCCCCGGAGCACCTGAACCCATTTATTCTCCATCTGTTTCTTGCCTTCCTAAAGCAATTTTATTGCACCCCAGAAGGTTTCGCTTCTCTCAATTAGAGAGGGGAGAAGCACTCAAAGACATCCAGGAGACACCAGAGACTTTGCAGGTAGGTGGGGAGGATAAACAGGTTCATGACTCCAGCAACATGATATCTGATCTTTCGGCACTTAAACACGCCTTGGCCTGGTTGGTGCTAGCCTGGGAGAGTCCAATTCAAGGAGACCTGTGCCTAGGAGCCTGCGGGGGTGGCGGGGGTTGGACGGGGAGGAATCAGACTGACTTTGCTCCGTGTAAGCACACGAGAGGCTGCTATGGTTGGAAAGCAAACAGTGAAAGGTGGTGAAAGCCCGTTCCTTTGATATGTGTGAAGCAGGATTTGGAACTCAGGTTGCTCAGAGCCCTTGGGGACCCACCTGTCTCTCTAAACATGTTCTCAGATTTGCCTCTATGAAGTAAGAACATTTGAAAATCTGTGGTTTAGATCAACAACGTAGATGCTTCTGGGGGGAGATTCCCCTGTGAGAAGGGAAAGGGCTTCCTCTGAGCAATGCCAGCCTTCTCTTTGGAAGTAATTAGGACAGCTTGGGGAATCAAAGCAGGAAAGCAGGAATCTGCAGGGGCAGAGATGCAGCAGAGGGCAGAAGGGACTCAGTTCACAGCTGAGTCAGGTATTTAGAAATGGTACTCGGTTACGGAGTCCTTTCACCCCCTCTAGGTACGAGTACCAATTACCTATGACGGTTTTAATGTGAGACCAATAAGTCAAACCCAGTATAACAACTACAAATTACAGTTGATATAAAATGTTTGATTTGGGGCTAATAACATATGCTAAGTCATAGACAGATGAGACTTAAAATGACGAAGGTAAGAAATTGGGTTCATAATGGACACATTAATGGGCTACTAAACTGACTTTAAAGACTCTGGCAGACACAGTCAAGACACCAAATATATAACGGGTCCATCCATCTTCCACTTCCTCACCATGTCACCTAATAGCACAGTTAACACACTAATAAATGGTTATTATATATTACCATGCATGTTCCCTTCCAATTAGACAACAGAGTGAGCATCTCTTGTATTGGGTCAACTTCCCTATTGACGCCAAAACACTGAGCTTCATTCCCACAGACTGGCTGAACAGCCATGTTTGCTTTCCTAACTATGGGGTTGTGGTGGGAGCCTCTGGTGTTGGAGACAATTGTGTGTTTCACAGGCAAAGTATCCAGAAGAGCCTGAGCTCTGAAAGCTATTTGCGGCAGCTGCTTTGTGGTAAAACTGGCCTATATCCTAGAGGACAGGATATATTCTGCATTGCTACCTCTATGGGGCTAAAAACAAGTATGTTATTTTGATGGAGGGTTTTCCTTTACTTGTTTGTGCAGCGTGTGTGTGTGTGTGTGTGTGTGTGTGTGTGTGTGTGTGTGTGTGTGTGTGAGATCACTTATTGTCAACATGCATTGAGTTACCAAATACTCTTTGAAGCCACTATTTTAAGTCAGGCTAATTACCAAGAATCTGGTAGGCAACAACAATAATAAAAAATTCATGACTTTTTGGACTCATATGGCTTCCTGGTTTGTGTATGATATGCCTATTATGGTGGTTTGGATGAGAACAGCCCCAGGATCATATGTTTAAATGCTTGATCCACAGTTAGTGGAACTGTTTGGGAAGTATTAGGAGGTGTGGCCTTGTTGGAGTAGGTATGGGTTTTAAAAGAATAGGCCCACATAAGAATAGGCCCATGTTTCTCTGTCTCTCTCTCCCCTTGCTCCCCCCTGCTTTGCTCGCTGCTTGTGGATCAGGGTACAAAAGTATAAAACTCACAACTACTTCTCTAGCACCATGTTTGTATGTTTCTGATCATGGACTAATTGTCTAAAACTATAAGCAAGATTCCAAATAATTTCTATTTTATAAGTGTTGCCTTGGTTACTGGGGGATGGTGATGCTCCTTTAATCTCAGTGCTCAAAAGGGAGAGGCATGGGGATGTCTGTGAATTTGAGGTCAGCCCATCTTACAGAGTGAGTTCTGAGTTCGGCTGGGGCTACACAGAGAAACCTGTCTCGAAAAACCAAAACCAGAACCAAATAAAAGAGTTGCCTTGATCATGGTATCTTATTACAGAAATAAAATAGTAACTAAGATAGCTATCAAACAAAAAAGCAAAAAGCAATTACAAATATGTTTATCATATGAGATTTATAGCTCGGTCAGTAAACTGATTGACACACAAACAAGAGGACCTATGCTAAAACCCCAGAATCCACATTTAAAAACAAAAAACGGTAGACAGGTGGCATGCACTTGTAAGTCTAGCTCTAACTTGCCTAGTTTAATTGGTGAGTTCCAGGCCAGTGAGAGATTCTGTGTCAAGAAAAAACTAACTAAGGTGTAAGACACCTGAGGAACAACATCCAAGGTTGACCTCTGGCTTCCACATGGCCGAATACTACAGTGTACACACACACACACACACACACACACACACACACACACACACACACACACACACACACACACACACGAGATGCAAAAAAGTGTTAAAGAAAAATCCTCCATCAAAATAGTATACCCGTTTCTCCTTTAAGCGTGATGTTTTATATTTTATCTTTCAGCACTTACAAGCCCATTAAATAGTGAAATTAAACTGTGCAGAAATAAATGACCCTCAGAGTAGCCAGGACTTCTCCATCAGAATATAGAAGAGAAATGAGAATTCATCATTTACAATGTGGAAAAAAATCCCATGTGGAAAATAGTGACTTTCCAGTTTCTGGACCAGATTTGTCTAAAAAAGATACTCACTTTGCTATTCTTTCTGTGCCCTGACATATTAATGAACGTTTCTATTGTTGCTTTGATTTCTTATTTATTTCCCTTTTCGGGACATACCTTCCATAACTTTATGTCTTTAGGCTCCTTGTTATTGGTAATAAATTAGAATTTCAGGAGTTGTAATTATGCATGTGAGAAAAGGCATCCTCAGCTAAGGGGAGAATTTCTCAAAGGTCAGCAAATAGATAGCCTAATTGGACTGTTGAGGACTGATTTCTAATCAAAGCCCTATATTTATATCAGAGGGTCCTCCAGGATATTCTGGGACTGGGGAGAAGAGGTCAGACCTAAAGACAGGGCTAAACTCACAGGAGAGCAAACATGGAATGTGTTCATGTGAGTGGAACAAACAGCTATAGGCTGGCACAGCAATGAGACAATATGACACTGACCACAGAGTAAATGCCCATTTGGTGGGCTGTGATGGCAGTTCTGAACTGGCCTGCCTTTTCCCTACCTACTCACTTAACAAGGAAGGGTGAGTATTTGAAGCATAGCCCTCTCCATGAAGAGGGGATCCTATGGTAAGTCAAGTGCAGGATTGGCCATGAAGCCTTGTTACTAACATATGCTAATCGTAGGGTCCTTATTGGTCTATGTTAATTGTTACCTAGCCAGCAGCATAGAAGGGTACAAATAGAGCTCCAGGAAAATGGAGCTAAGAATGTGACAAACGGGGACCTAAAAGCGAGAAACTCTAACTCTATCCCAGGAGAGACTCGAAAATAATATGTAACACCTCTAAACACGATTAGATCTCTCTCTTAAAGAGGAGTAATCAGAAAATCAGGCAGATATTTTCTGAAATCAAGGTTTCTAAAAAGTAAAACACGATGAAGAAAAGAACTGAGGAGTAAATGAGCGTAGCTGCAAACGAGCTTGAGTGATCTGACAAGTCTTCATTAAAGTATCATCTACAATCAGGTAAAAGAGTCCATTAGAGTCCATTACGATTCTTTAGGAAAGATGAGAAATATGACCAAAGAAACAAAGGAAGAAAGTTTATCTAATGTAAAAGCTTAACTGATTATAGAAACCGATAAACTAGATATATCTTCAATTTAGGAGGAATAAGAAAGCAGAAATCCTGGAAAGAAATCATCTACGAAGAATCAAAAATCAGAGTAGCTTCATGTTTTTAAATCAGGAGCGAAAAGTGCAGGCACTGCTAAAACTGTAGTCAAACAACCATTCCTGCTGGTGATTGATAAGCGTTCTCTGTCTCTCTCTCTGGATAGATACATAGATGATGCATAGATAGATAGATAGATAGATAGATAGATAGATAGATAGATAGATAGATAGAGATATAACATATATATAGTTGTGTCAGTACATATTTAATTGTATATATATTGTTGAAAATAGATTATTCTCTCATATAATATATCCCAACCAGAGTTTCCCACCCTCCACTCCTCACAGATCCCTGCCACTTCTCTTCTTCCCAGAATCCACTCCCCCTCTGTCTCCCATGTGAAAAACAGCAGGCTTCCAAGCGACAACAACCAAATACAACAAAGCGAAATAGAATAAGGCAAGACCCTTACACCAAAGCTGCATAAGGCAACCTAATCAGTGGGAAAGTGTTCTAAAAGCAGGCAAGAATCAGAGACACACCAACTCCCCCAGCTAAGAGTCCCACAAAAACACCAAACAGCTACAACATACATTCAGAGGACCTGGTACAGACAGATGCAGGCCTCTGGGCTTGCTGTTTCTGTGTAGGAGCCCATATGTGTCCTGCTTAGATGATTCAGTGAACCATGATTCAGTGAACCAGTGAACACTCCTGGTGTCCTCCATAGTCAGACTCCTAGACTCTTTCTGTGCTCTCTTCCGAGGGATTCCCTGAGCTCTGAAGGAAGGGACACAATAGAATCTTCCAATTTGGACTCTCTCCTCATAATGCCTGGGTGTGGATCTCTGTACATTCTCCCATCTGCTGCTGAAGGAAGCTTCTCTGATGATGACTAGACAAGGCTTTGAGCTATGAGTACAACAGAATATCTTTAAGAAGATATTTCATTTTATTTTGTTTTTGTTTTTGTTTTTTGGTTTTATTTTGACCAGTGGTGTCTGGTTCTAATCTAGGTCTTCAGGTTATCTAATCTCTGGTTTCTGGTCATCCAAGCAGTGTTGGGCATGGGCTCCATCTCCTGGAGAAGGCCTCAAGTTAAATTGGACATTGGTGGGCCACTCCCACAAGTTCTGTGCCTCTACTGCCCTTGAACCTCTTGCAGGCAGGACAGATAGTAGGTTGAAGGTTTTGTGACTGGATTGGTGTCCAATTTGTCTTTTGGTAGCCCTCAGAGTCCCACTGAACACCAAAGAAATTTGAACATAGGGTGAAGGCTCCATTCAGACACCCATTTAACCTTTCTACATTCCATGAGCTCTGTAGGTGTGTCCTCCAAAATGGGCCTTCAAGGTCAGTTTTCAGGGAATAACCCTCTCTCCTAGCATAAGTCTGAATTGTTTGAAATCTCCATAGGACCTACCTCAGCCAACAACTCAATGAAATGTCAGACCCTCCTGGGCCCCCTCTGTGTTTGCCCCATGCTGACCCTTGCTGAGGCATGTGGAAACTTTTGTTTTTAAGAAAAGACCATCTTGGCCTTTGCTGTTTGACTGATGGGTGATAATACCTAAGTCAGTTCCTGTTTTTATCCTGAGGACGTAACCTTTCTTCCGGGATTTTTTTTTCTACCTGGTGGACTTGGTGTTTATATACTGTGAACCTCAGTAAAGCTTTGGCGTTCTTGTAGCATGAATGACCCGAGTCTCTGTCTTCTGTTAAATTCCCTAGGCCTATGCCCGGTTCTTGGTACTGTGATGGCCAGGGCACCATCAATGAAATGCGACCTATGTAGAACCCATTGGAAGCATTATGGCTCCAAAATATGGGCAGCTGAAACTTGCTATCCCCTGTTGCCTTAGGTTTCCACACTGTCCTACAAATGCCTCTCAATTCCAGTCATCACTCTTTTCACTTTCTCCTTTGATCCCATCTCCCCATACACCTGATCCCTCTCACTCCTATCTATACCAACCCACATTCTGCCCCAAAATCTATTCTATTCCTCCCTCCTGCAAAATACCCCAGAGCCCTCCTCTTTACCTAACTTCTCTGGATCTACAGATTGTAGATTGGTTAACATTTACTTAATGGGCAATATCCATTTATAAGTGAATACGTACCCTCTTTGTCCTTCTAAGTCTGGGTTACCTCATTCAGGATGATTTTTTTTTTCTAGTTTTATCCATTTGCCTGGAAATTTCGTGACATTTTTGTTTTTAATAGTTGAATAGTATTCCATGGTGTAGATGTACCACGTTTTGTTTATTCATTCTGTTGAGGGACATTTAGGTTGTATTCATTTTCTGGCTATTATGAATAGGGCTGCAATGAACAAAGTTAAGCAAATGTCCTTGTGCTGGGATAGAGCATCTTTTGGGTGTAGCTGTGTCTTGAAGTACATCAATTCCCAGTCCCTGAGGATTTGCCATATTGTGTTCTCTAGTGGCTCTACAAGTTTGTATTCCCACCAGCAAGTAAGGAGTGTTTCCTTGTTCCAATTCCTTGCCACCATGAGCTGTCACTTGTGTTACTGATGTGAGACATTGTGACAGGTATATGATGGAATCTCAGAGTAGTTTTGATTTGCATTTCCCTGATGGCTAAGGATGTTGGAACATTTCTTTAAGTGTTTCTCAGACATTTGAGATTCCTTTGTTGAAAATTCTGTTTAGATCAGGTACCCCATATTTTAATTGGATTGTCTGGTTCAATGATGTCTAGTATCTTTAGTTCTTTATATATTTTGGGTATTATCCCACACATATGGAACTAGAAAATCTTCCCTCATTCTATATGCTGCAGTTTTGAGCTATATCAATGTCCTTTGCCTTGCAGAAGCTTTTCAGTTTCATGAGGGTCATTTATTAATTGTTGATCTTAGTGCCTGCTCTATCAGTGTTCTGTTCAGGAAGTCATCTCCCGTGCCAAGGCTACTCCCCACTTTCTCTTCTATCAGGTTCAGTGTGTCTGGTGTTATGTTGAAGTCTTTGATACAATTAGACTTAAGTTTTGTGCAAAGTAATGAATATGGACCTACTTCCATTATTCTACTTGCAGATATCCAGTTTCATAAGAACCATTTGTGCTGTCATTTGCCAGGGTATATTTCTGTCTTCTTTATCAAAAGTTGGGTGTCCATAGATGTGAGAATTTATGTCTGGTCTTCAATTTCATTCCAATAATCAGTGTGTTTGTGTTTATGCCAATAACATGTGGGTTTATTACTGTAGCTTTGTAGGACAACTTGAAATCAAGAATGGTGAGACCTTCAGAATTTCGTTTATTGTACGGGATAGTTTTAGCTCTCCTGTGATTTTTACTTTTCCATATGAGGTTAAGAATTGTTTCAAGGTCTTTAAAGAATTGTGTCAGATGGGGATTGCATTGAATGTGAAGATTGCTTTTGGTAGGAAGGTCACTTTTAGTATGTTAATCCTACCAATCCATGAGCATGGGTGATCTTTCCACTTTCTCATATCTTCAATTTCTTCCTTCACAGACTAAGTTTTTATAGTACAAATGTTTAACTTGTTTGGTTAGAGTTACCCCAAAGTACTTTATATTATTTGAGGCTATTGTGAAGAGTGTTGTTTCCCTGATTTCTTTCTCAGTTTGGTTGGCATTTGTATGTAGGACAGATACTGATTTTGTTTTTGTTTTTGAAGTTACTTTTGAATCCAGCCACTTCGCTAAAAGTGTTTATCAGCTATAGGAGTTCCCTGATGGAAAATTTCAGGTCACTCTTCCTTTCTAATTTGTATTCCCTTGATTTCCTTTAGTTGTATTATTACTCTAGCTAAGACTTCAAATACTGTATTGAATACACATGGAGATGGTAGAAAGCCTTGCCTTGTTGCTGATTTTAGTGGATTTGCTTTGAGTTTCTATCTATGAAGTTTAATGTTGACTCCAGGCTCGCTGTAAATTCCCTTTATTAAGTTTAGGTGTGTCCCTTGTATCCCTAATCTCTCCAGAACATTTACCATGAAAGGGTGTAGGACTTTTTTTTAAAAGACCTTTTCTGTGTTTAACGAGATTATCATATGATAATGAATTTTCCTTCCTTCCTTCCTTCCTTCCTTCCTTCCTTCCTTCCTTCCTTCCTTCCTTCCCTTTCTTCTCTCTCTTCATATAGTATATTATATTTACTGATTTTCATATATTGACCTATCCCCGCATCTCTAGGATGAAGCCTATTTGGTCATGGTAGATGATCTTTTTGATGTGGTTTTGAATTTGGTTTGCAAGTATTTTGTTGATTATTTTTGAATCTGTGTTCATAAGGGAAATTGGTCTGTAATTACTTTTCATTCTTGATTCTTAATATGGTTTTGGTATCAGGGTGACTCTGTTCTCATGAATTTGGCAATGTTCCTTCTGTTTCTATTTTAAGGAATAATTTGAGGAATATTGCCATTAACTCTTCTTTGATAGACTTGCACAATTCTGTGCCAAAACCATATTTTTTGGTTTTTGTTTGTTTTTATTTTTGTTTTTGTTTTTTTGGGGATGAGAGACTTTTAACAGCTGGTTCTATGCTTCTAGTTCCTTAGCAGTTATAGGCCTAATTAAATTGTCTGATCTTGCCTTAACTTTGGTATGTGGTATCTATCAAGAATACTATTCATTTCTTTCTGAATTTCAATTGGCAGAATATAGGTTTTTAAAAATATGTCCTTGTCCTTGTGATTCTCTAGATTTCATCAGAGTTTATTGTATGTTCTCTTTTCTATTTCTGGTTTTGTTAATTTGGTTCTTCTCTGTCTGGCTTTTCGTTAGTTTGGATAAGGGTTTGTCATCTTGTTGACTTTCTCAAGACTTGACTCTGTTTTAATTGACTCTGTTTTGTTCTCTTTGTTCCAGTTTTATTGATTTCGGCCTTCAGTTTCATTATTTCTTGCCATTACTTCTTTTGGGTGTTATTCCTTCTTTGGCTCTTTACTGTATACTGTTAAGTGTTAAGTTGCTAGTATGAGACCTTTCCTTTTTTCATTATTGATGTAGGCACCCAGTGCTTTGAATCTTCCTCTTTGCACCATTTTCATAAGTTTGGGTATACTATACATTCATTTTCACTGAATTATAGAAAGTCTTTAATTTCTGTATTTCTGTCTTGACACAATATTCACTCAGCAGAGACTTGTTCAGTTTCTATGAGTGTGTAACCTTTCTGTTGTTTCTGATGTTGTTGATGTCCTGCTTTAATCTGCGGTGGTCTGATAGCATACAGGGAGTTATTTCAATTTTTTAGAAGTAACTGTTGGGACTTGTAGTATGTCCTAGTACGTGGCCAGTTCCATGAGGTGCAGAGTAGAAGGTATAGTCTTTGAGTTTAGAATATTCAGTATATATCTATTAAGCTGTTTTGTTTATAATACTTGTTGGGTCTAGTATTTCTCTTTTTAGTTGTAATTTTTTTCTGGATGCCCTGTCCATTCATGAAAGAAGGTCAACGAAATCTCCCACTATTAATGTGTGGGTCAATATGTGATTTAAGCTGTAATACTGTTTCTTTTCCAAAAGTGAGTGCCCTTGTGTTTGATGCATAGGTATGAAAAAAGTTGAAATGTCATCTTGGTAGATTTTTCTCTTAGTGAGGATGTAGTATCCTTCCTCATCTCTTTGGATCAGTCTTGTTTTGAAGTCTATTTTGTTAGATTTTAAAATAGCTACACAAGCTTCCTTCTTAGCTTCATCTTCTTGGAACATCTTTTTCCAACCTTTTCCCCTGAGGTAATGTCTATCCTTGATGTTGAGGTATTTTTCTTGGATGTGGCAGAATGGATCCTGTTTTTTTCATTCAATCTGTTAACCTGTGACTTTTTATTTGGAAATTGAAACTACTGATATGGAGAGATGTCAATGACAAATGATTGTTCATTCCTGTTAATTTTTTTTTATTATTGTTGTCGGTGGTGGTAGTGATGATGCTGGTGGTAATGATGGTGGTGATGGTGGTGATGGTAACACTTCCTTCTGTAGTTCCTGTTCACATTCCTAAATGTTTCAGTTTTGAAATTCCCTCAGTTTATTTTTTTTATTGTTTCTATTTTCCACTTTTAGGTCTTGAAGAGTTTTATTCATTCTTTCCACTGTCTGTATTTTCCTGTATTTCCTTAAGACATTTGTTCATTTTCTCTTTAAGGACCTCTATCATCTTCATATAGCTAGTTTTGAGGTTGATTTCTTGTGCTTCAACTATGCTATAATATCCAGGGCCTGCTCCAGTAGGATAGTTGGGTTGCAGTGGATGCAAATTGTCCTGGCTATTTGATTGTTTTCTTTTGGTGGCATCTAGGCATCTTGGTTTATGCTGATAACAGATCTAGGTGCTGAATTCTGGGTTTGATTTTGTTGGGTGTGTGTTTTGATCTTAGTTTCTGTTTCCTCTGGAATTTCAGAGTGCGATTTCTGTGTGTTGCCTACTTTACTGACCTGCTTGGCTATGTGTTCAAAGGGACTGCCTGCTGCTGTTGGAGCCTGGGACTCAGAGACAAGAAGGGAAGATAGGAGGGGATGGTCCTGGGATCCACAGGAGACATGGGCAGGAGAGAAGGAAGGTGATATCTGGTGATCTATTCCTCTGCTAGGGAAGAGATTTGAGGGTTGGGTCTAGGAGAACAGAGAGAGTGGAGAAAGTATGCAGGCAGCCTATCTTGGTTTTTGGTAAGCATGATCTACAGTTGAGCAGGGACAACTGCTTGAGTTGGGGGTTCAGATATAGCAAAAAAAATGGGGTAGGGAAGCTAAGAGGAGTTGGTCTGTTGGATCTACAAGAGGTGTGGGGAGGGGGTAGGCAGGCTGCAGTTGGTGTTCCTGTCTTGGGGAACAGAAAAGGTCTGCTGGTAACCAGGTAGACTTCTGCATAAGAATTCTTTGCAAACAGTAACAAATAAAATGCTTCAGGATGCACTCTAGCAAAATGAAGCAAGAATCCTTAAAAGTATAAGAGAATTTAAATGCAATGTAGTATCATAGGGCAATGAAAAAAGATGATTTGAGATGGGCTTAATAATCAAAATTAATGAACGCAATGTAAATAATTTCCTTAAGAGGCAAATCAATTCTATATTGTGAATTGCGTAATTCTGACATTGAAAGTTCTCTGTGGTAATACAGAGTCTTGTTCAATAAAAAAAAGTAAAGGCATTTAACATAAACGCGTGCAATGAGCACTTCAAACAAACTCACTGTGAAGAAGAGAACAAGCGGAGCTCGGCACACAGGTCCTCTTCACAATCAGTTGTGTCTGACCTAAGGCCTCAGGGCCAGTGCAGCTGTGGATAGATGTGAATGCAGCCCTACAGAAAATGGCAAATGCTTCAATATGAGATATCTTAAGGGCTTTTGTAACTCTGTTATATGGATCTTTAATGATAATTTTATAGGTGGCAATGCTGTACTGTTATGACAAAAGGTTGCACGTTCCTGAAAAGTGTTTGGACTTGACGTCCTCTTCCAAGAGGGAGCAATTCAATGATGTAGATGATGTCTGCTAACTTGTGGCTACAATCACTTCATTCTGCTAAAAGTAATATTTTATACAATGATATAGAGTAAGTTTATTTATATTCAATTTGTAACAACTTGTAGAGAAAGGAGAGCAGACAATTATAGTCACAGAGCATAAAAATTTAACAGGATTTAAATTCCAAAATTAATAGGATTTTGGAATCTGGTAAAAGGTATAGAAAAGTAGAAAGAGTAGGTTTGTTAATTTTCTCACTTATCTCCTTAGCTCTTAATAAAATTCATGAGTAATTTATTAAATATCCAATGACAACACACTGATGAGACAGTGGGCCAAAGAAACAAAACAATCAAAAATCTATTAAAATGTTCTATACAATGGACAAAGAATAAGTAGGAAACCAGATGTATTGTTTAGTTATTAATGTGGCTGTTAGAAATAGTAATGGCATAACTAATGAAACTGAGAGATTATGTGCTGTTAAAATACTAATATCCTCATTGTTTGGTATAACTAGATACAATCTAGTCAATTAATTGACAAACAGACACATGAATGCATTATTTTGAATTTATGTAACAGGATGTGATGTTGAACTCATTACACATCCTTTCATCAGATACTCAGGAAACCAGTTCTCAGTCATCAGTGATAAACGGCTCAACTGTCATTCAAGTTGTATTCTAATTTCTCAACAAGGAGAGTATGCCCGCATTTGTATGTGAGCAGTTACCTCACTTTGATGTCTCTGGAGAATAAAAGCCATCAACAATAGCAACAGAATATCTAGTTCTTAAGAAATGAAAAATGAATGAATGAATAAATAAATAAATAAATAAATAAATAAATGTGAACACAGAAGTTCTCTAAAAAATTGGATAACCTGGGTCCTTCTCAAAGCTGTGAAGACAATGCATTTGCTGTTGCTTATGCATGAGCATATGCATATGTGTGTGGAGGTCAGAGGACAACTTTTGGTGTTATTGTCTAGTAGCTATCATTTTTAAAAATGTGTTCTTATTTTCTAATGTATGTATGTTTTGTTTCATATACATATGTGTATTATGTCTGTGTCCGAAGCCTTCGATGCATTGGCTCTCCTGAACATGGATTTACAGGTGACCATGAGAGTTCCCATGCATTCTGGGAAGCAAACCTATGTCCTCTGCAAGGACAGCAGGTGTTCTGACCCATTGAAGCAGCTCTCAGGCCCTCCACTTTATTTTTTGAGACAAGGTGTCTTACTGATGCCTGAGGCTCTCAAATTAGGTTACACTGACTGGCCAGCAAGCTCTAAAGCTCAGAATACAAGAAGGTGTCACAACACCTGGCTGTATGTATGTGCTAAGAACGAAACTTGGGGCCTCATGCCTGTAAGGACAGCACTTAACTGGAGCCATAGCCCAGCCTACCTCTGGTTATGCTTCTTGACAATGAGCTCTTACTATAGGAAAGTGGGAAGACTCGCTAACTCCTCTCAAATCTTAGACATACTTCTTGTGCTTTGGAGACTTGCCTTTGGCTAGTCTGTCTTCTATCCAGACGCATTCAACTGGTTTTGAATAGGATATCGTGGACCATGAGTTATATGCAGTCAAATTCCTTTCTGATCCACTATGAGCAAGCTCAATGCTATTTCATAACAAATCCATATCTCTTATTAGGGCGCTCTCTTATTATTTAGTGAAGAAATGAATAAGACATGAAATTTAAGGGATTATGCCCCAGAGAACTCAGAAAATATGCACCAGAAACATAGCACCAATAACTGGACCTTGACATCACAGCCACATTGTATGCATCATGAGGTATACAACAAAGCATCAGACAAACAAGAGGACTTCTTATGTTTTCCTTATGACTGCATAGCACTTCACAATCGCTTCCCTCCACATATTATTATCCCTGTGGAATGGAAAGAGTGAAGATCAGTAGACATATTCTATCTACCTCATGGATGTTCGCTGGTCATTAAAGATCCCTTGTAGATAACTTGTGTTAGCATTGTGTCCATTGCTCTATTGAAGGACAGATTGTCATCACAGCTACTTGACTTGCCCTCTCTTTGCCTCTCTCCTGGCACTGACTGTAGTGTGAAAGATGTCTGAAGGTTGTTCTCCCTCATTCGTTTTTCTGTTCCCATTTCTGCTCAAGAGGCACTGGAGGTTCAAATCACTGAGATAGTATTTGCAATCATAGAGGTGGGCTACTCCTGCTATCAGACTTATGAGTGGTTCCTTCCTCCACACTTCTTTGCCAGGTCCTTTCATCTCAATTCTTTCTCCACATCACATTCTACAATCATTGTCATCAGCTTTTGTCTGTCTTTGGTTTGCCAGAGTCTCTGCTCCTTTGTCTCATACCTGTCCTCATGTAATAGCAATAAGTCAGCACCAGGGGCTGAACAAATTGCTAGGGTCTGCGTCATGTGAAGCACTTGAGGTGTCAATGATCGGTTTGCCTGAGGACGACCACTTTTAGAGCTTATGAAAAAGAGGGGGGAATGTCACTTTTTAAATAGGAAAACTTCCAATAAAATTAAAAATGCTTCTGCAGACATGCATTTCTTCTCATTATCCATTTGAGATCATGAATGCCATACCATTTAATTTTTGTGTCTTCTCTAGTAAATAAGAGAATTAAAAAATGAAAACAAAGCGGCAAGTTAGTGACCTATTATTTTTACAATAATTTAGAAGGCTAATTGAAAAGCAATCTATGTACTCCAACCCTTCCTTGAAGTGGTCCATTTTATACAATTTATTTTTAAAAGAGTCTATAGATCATGAGAGGGTTGTTTCTTTTATTTTCTAAGCAGCATGTAATAATTTTAATCTATCTATTACAATAAATTTATTATGTAGAAATCATTTTTATGGGAATAGGAATATTCAGTGGGCAAGAGTGCTTGCTTTTCAAGCACAGAAATCTGAGGTCAAATTTTCAGTGCCCATCTAAAAAAGTAGGTATGGAAGTGCATGCCTGTAACACCATGAGTACAAAACAGGAGCATCCTAGGGCCTCACTAGTCAGTCAGTGTAGGCAAAAGAGCAGCCAGTTCTGTGAGAGACCTTATTTCAAATGAATAAAGAGTGTGATACAGGGAGATGATGAATGTTTTCCTCTGTCCTCCAAATGCATCTGCACAGGGCACATCCAAATGCATGCTTGTACCATAGGCAACACACACACACACACACACACACACACACACACACAGACACACACACACACACACACACACACACACACACACACACACACACACACACACACACACACACACACACACATGGAAGTACACACTGGCAGGAGGGATCTGGGACACAGTGTATAGCTGTGTTCTTCACCTATCCACACTTCATGATCCCATCCATTCCCCAAACTATAAACACATCCTTCACACTCTGGATCTCCTCCTTTTATTGCTTTGCCCCCCCCCACCCCCAGTTTACAACCCTGTGTTCACTAAACCCACTAAGTTTTATACACAGGTGCTTAAGCCAATCTTACCATATAAAAATAAACTGAACTCTGCCAACTGTTCCTCTTACATTATTCCTCTTATCTGTATGTTATTTGGCTAATTCTCTACCGAGGGTCATATTTCCAGCACATATTCCTGTGCTGCAGTTGTGGACCACCCACTATCAGAGTCCGAGCAGCAAAAAGGTGGAGACCATGAAGACTATTTAACAAGACAGAGCAAGCCACTGCTGATGCTGTGATGTCTGAGTATGACAAATGAAATGAGTGGATCTCAACTTTCTTCAAGATTCGAACCTTTAATATAATTCTTCATGTTGTAGAGACTCCCAGCCATAAAATTATTTCTTGCTACTTCATAACTATAATTCTGCTACTGTTGAGAATCATAAATACTTGATATGTGTAAATACTTGATATGTGACCCCTGTGAAAGCAACGTTCAACCATCAAAGAGGCTGAGGCCCACAGATTGAGAACTACTGAATTAAGGTAAGGCAGAGCAGTGAGTTTTCTGAGCACAACTGAAAGTATCAAGTGAGAACATGAGGAGGGATATACAGAATATTGAAGGCTATAAAGGAAGAAAGAAAAATGGAAAGAGAGAGAGGGAGGAAAGGGAGAGAGAAAGAGAAAGAGAGGGGGAAGGAAGAGACTGAATTAAAGTAGGAAGAATGAAAGACAGAAAGAACAAAAGAATGAAAGAAACAAAGAAAGATGAGGACAAAGAAGGAGGAAAGGAGGGAGAGAGGGAGGGAAGGATGAAGAAAATTATGCCTGGTACTGAAAACCAAGTGAACTATCAAGGCTAGGGATGTCGTAGCTCTTAGAGGAGAGTCTGCTACAGAATGGTTTGTCAGTCTTGAATCATCTAATTCCATAACGATTCTCCAAGTGATCAGAATTTTATAATTAAACATGTATAGAGCTCAATTTATGAAAGCATCAGCATCTTATGTTTTAAAGTAATAGTTGGTTAGAAATAGAATATGCATCACAAATACAATAATATAATAAAGTATTCTAAAAAGCCCTAAACAACACCTATGCTTCTCTGTATTAAAGAACAGTGAACTGTAGAGTTCATCCTGTTTTTGAAAAGGAAAAATCATTGGGGACAATCCATTGGACTTCTCAATGGCTAAATAATATGAAATAATATGTCAACTGTTTCTTAGCCTTTGAATTATTTCAAAGACCAAAGTTTGAAGGATCAGACTTTCAGAGGAGACTCATATGTGACCTATTTTCCTAGTACTGATGGTTTTGCCAAAAGTCTGATTTGCTCTTTGGATGACAGTATCTGATCTAAATATTTATAAGATTATCTCTCTTAAATCATCACTTTTATTTTTTTGTGTGTGTGCAGTTACCCTTGTAATCTCTACACATGGGGATGATGAAAACAGGAAGATCACTTAAATTTGAGACCTTTGGCCTATAGGAACAAAAGCTAAAGAAGAACTCATCCACAGAATATTCCCATGTGAAGACAGAAGCTGAAGCTTCTCCCATGGCCTCCTTTGCTTATAGTCAAGTGTACTATGTGTTTTCTGACTCTCTTTGGTGCTATGTCCACTACATTCCCAGTGAAGTCTGTGGTAAAATGATACAGATGTCTTTAGTCTGCTTTGGGTTTTGAACAGGACAGTGCATGACTTTGTTTAAGACAGATATCTGTATGAAACCAGAAGCCCCCAGTCTGATGCTTTCTTTGTGACTTGTGTTAATCATGGTGTTTTATTTAGCGTGTTAGCACATAAGTAACTAAGACGCACAGTGCCCTTTTACATTCAGGGGCTCTTTGTAGAAGCACGTCTTGAAATGCTGGTTTATCCTGGCTGTTCCTCTTCTCCTCAGTTCCCAGTCTGTTCATCAGTACATCCTGTCAGATGCACGTTTAAAATGTTTTCTAAATTGGACTATTTCTCCCCACATCTGCATATTTCAATTTAATTCAATCGTCATCACCTCTACCTGACAGTAGCAATGGCTTCTTAGCATTCCTGGTGTCCATTCCTACTGCACAGTCAACACTGAAATGACTAAATTTCACCAGAATAGTCCCCAGAATGATGGTTTTCCAGAAGCTTACTGAGTTGTACCAGTAAGTTCAGAACCTTTGTCAAGGCCTCCAAGGGTCTATGTGAACTAGCAGCTGGCCATTTCTCTGTTCTATTCCATGTACCCACTCCACTATCCCATGCCCACTTTATATCACACTGGCTCTCCAGCCTAACCAGAAGCAGTGAGCTTAGGGTTAAGCAGGAGACTCTGCCTCAATAAATAAATTAGATTAAGGCACCTAATGTCAACTTTAACTTTCCACATGGACATGAATGTATTTGTATCCACATGTATACATGTGCATCTAAAATCATGTAAATAGAACTACACAAGTGCAAATACTACACACACACACACACACACACACACACACACACACACACACACACATGCTAAACCATAAATGTGAGAATCCCCACTTTTCATCTCTTATGTCAATGCTTAGCTTGCCTATGCGCCTTACCATCATTTACTTTGGGCTACACAATTGACATGTGAAAATCAGAAGATGTAAATCTGCTGACATTGCCTCAACATCTATTTCAAAAGTTCATGGTTACTTTAAAGGCTGTGCCCCCAACCGCTAATTTAACCGACACGGTTACCTAACATATGTTTACAAATCATTCTGTAAACCAGGGCTTTTTGCTGAGATCAAAGGACTATTGTTTAAACTGCCTTTGCTTTCATTTCAAGTTGCATTTTGTTTTTGTTTCATACGTGCATGAAAAGTGAAGCTGAGAAGTCCACATGTTGAGTTCTTCAACGATGATGTTAGTTTCTTATTATGCCAGTTACGAAATCATTTCACTTGATCATTTCATCGATAGTCCGATTTTATCAATCAATTCACTGACTCAATGGAAAACATTGGACGTTTACTCTATTTAAAAACAATGAAACATTTGAAATTAGTGTGAAGGCTATTGTAAATGGAGGAGTAAAGTACCAAGCTATGATTATCTGCTATGTTTATAAAAGTCAGAGGAACACAATATCCTGGTTAAAATATACCTATTACCATACTAAAACTTCAATGAAATAAACATGTAAATGGAATGTATGTGATGTACATAAAAATTGTAAAAATGTCCAAAAACCTTGGGATTTTTCAATTAGGGAAAACAGGTGCTGTAACTCTATACATATACCACACATGTGTGTACACTATCCACTTATGTACACACACAGACACACACACACACACACACACACACACAAACCACTCATACTCAAACTACATCCATCACAACACAACTATCATCCCCTCCTTAACCCACACAATACACACACACACACACAAAACACCTATCCTCCTCACCCCACACAATACACACACACACACAGACACATACACACACACCACTCATACACAAACCACACACATCACAAAACACCTATCCTCCTCACCCCATACAACACACACACACACACCCCAACACACACAGCCAAACAGAACATGTAAATACTGATGTTGAAAATAGGAGAAGGATTTAAACCTTTTTCTGTGCTTTCTATCCATCATCAAATGAGTTATTAGAAATGTCTAAATCTTTGAAGGACTGCTTTTAAATCAATCTTCTCATCCCATGATGATATGCATTTTTATGTATGACCAAGTTTTTGGACTATGTCTTTGTCAAATTTCTTATAAATCTTCAATTAGTTATAAAACAAATGGAGTCCCAACAGAATTTGGCTTTTGAATCTTTCTGGAAATTGCAATTAGGGGCTCAAATATCTGAATAACGTGATGACATTTATTCCTGCAAAACAGGAGGGACAAATGGATAAAACAGGGAATGCTCAAATATGGTAGAAGACTGACTCTGAGATTTTATGACTAGACTCTAGAATAAGACTGGGAGAACCCTATGATACGTTTCCTATTTGTAACATATTATTATGCTGGAACTCAATGAAGTTAAAACAGTTGATAATTTATAAGTGTCTACAGCCTTCGAATCATGCATATAAACTCACTTGTATGGTATTATCTTGAAAAATACTTGTCAAAGAAAGACATTAAAACATGGTACCTGTGAAAACAGTTGGTGTAAAATATTTACATACTTCTATATAAAGATAGATGTGAGGTTGGCTTTTTTTTTTTTTTTTTTTTTTTTTAGATTTTACAGAAAATGCTCTGAGGCTACTGATGCCCAACACTTATGCAAAAAAGACCCCCAATTCTAAATATTATGTTACATAGAGAAAATTGAACTGAAAATATAAAACATTTAAAATTCAGTAACCTTAAAGTACAGCTTGAAAAGAGAATACAAGAAGGTTTATGAGGAAAAAATAAAAATAAGATTCATATTGAGAAGAGTCAGTCTTCAGAAAGGAAAGCCCTATGACAGTAAAGTAAAAATGCTTAAAACTAATTAAAGCATATGATTATAAGTATAATATTTGGCATCTATTATTTTAACTGGTCAGATTGTTACGACTATATTTTTATTTTGCTTATGATATCTTTACTACTTGAACAATTAGTGGTAATGCATTATTTCCCTAAGGTTTTATCTCCCCCAATTGATTATATTGCGAACAGTTTGGGATACCATTTTTATTGCTTACAAGGCAATGAATCCTGACACCATACTTATTAGGGCTATTTTGGAGAAATAGGGACATGACGGCAGAGCACTTAATGGTGTGTACATCATAATTTTTATAAAGGTAGTAGCTTAGTAACTATTACTATGAATTTTAAAAAATAAACACCAATTTAGATGTGTCCTGTAATAGTTGTGTCCCAAGTAGCAAGGCCCTAGCAGTGTATATTCAGAACAATGTGGATAAAGATAGCCATACTCTTCCTCATTCAGCTTTTTTCTGTAATTAGCAACATTCTCCAATTACCTTGTATACAGTTCCATTAATATCAGGGATCAATATTCCTGGAAGTGTTTGAAGCAACTGTCCAAAGGATAGGCAACAGTTGTTATCATTGCCACATAATATTAAGATCTATTTTGAATAACTGTTATTTAAACACATGTTATGAATCATATATGAGAATTTGTGAATGTGCATTTGATTTGAATTTATTCTACCCACCATGAATTTTGACTCCATAGCCTTCCTTTTGTGTACATGTGTATAAACACATGGAAATAGAACTGCACACTTGATAATCTTTCATCCACCTGCCAATCACTCTAGAGTTAAAGGACATGCATGAAACTAAGATTAAAATTCCTAACTTGTATGAAATTTATCATCTACATAATGGAAACCAGAAATAATATTCTCAAAGCAAGATAGTATGTGTAAAGGAAGTACAATGTACAGCGAGGGGCATATATGTTATGACTAAAGTTCTTGAAATGGGGAGGAGACATAGTATGGCTGCCCAGAAGCAGAGCAAGCAAAAAGCAGAACAGAGATGATAACATCCCAAGAACAGTTGCTTTGATGGAAGGAAATGGATTGATTTATGAATGTCTTTTCTTCCTGGCAATAAAGTGCCCTTTGCTCAAGAGGAAACTGGAAGCCTGGGTTATTCATGTCAGCTATATGTAAGGGTGAAGGCAATATTTGCTAGTAAAGGGTGAAGGCAAAACCTCCTGGCTGTCTCTATGAACACTTTCACATGTGAAATATGTTTAAGTAACGTGGCCTGGAACAAAGCAAAGGGACCATAGCTAAGGAAAGAAAAGTGGCAGTTCTTAATAAGCAACTGACAGAACATCAAACCTGGGACTCTTTTACCTGACGGAATGAGCCTCAGTCCATTTCCATGGTAGCCTTTGTAAAAGTGATTGATTCTCATCACTTTAAGCTGCTGAACTCTACACTGTCAGGGGATGATGGACAGGAGGACCGGATGCAACTCTTACTCAATATGGAATCCCTGGACCACCATCTCAGCACCACCTGTGGATACTCACAAAAATGCAGATGACCAGCATTGGATTGTGCTATCCAGGTAACTTTATGCTCCTAAGACCTGAGGATACTTAACAGAAAGATAGCTTTTTCAGAATCCTCCAGTTTCCATGCCAGGACTTCCAAATGTTACGTTTCATTCATGGGTTTTCAGGGATGCATTAGTGTTTTGTTTTGCTTTACTCTGCTTGGCTTGTTTGTCCCCATTGCTATGATAGGGTGGCAGAAAAAGCAGCCAAGAGAATGAAAGGTTTGTTGTGGCTCCTGATTGGGATGGAACAGTCTATCATGGCATGAGAGACATTCCAGGACAGTGGCTTTGAAACTGGCGTAACACAGAGAGGGACTGGTAGTTACACCACTGAACAGTTTCAAAGCAAAAGGACAGACTTGGTGTAGAAGTGGGCCAGAAAGACAGAGTCTTTAGCAAGGCCTCACATTCCAAAGGTTCTACAACCTTTCCAAACAACTTCACCACCTGGGGACCAAATGTTTAAACACATGAACCTGTGTATGGGATTTCACATGCAAACTACAAGAAAGGCTATCATGGATCATTGGATTAAGTCAAAAGGAAGAGTTGAGGAATATACCCCCAAATATGATCTTATGGAGGTCAAGGTGCTTTAAATTAAATTTAAATACATTTCTCATTTCTTTAGCTACCCAAATATTAAATGTTATAAACAGTCGTTAGGCAGAGGTCCCGGGTACAGCTCTGTTGGGAATTGAGGCTTTATTATATCCTGTGAGTGTACATGCTATTGATCTTGATGATTTGGGCTGAGGAGAAATAATGATAGCTAAATATCTAAGATCTATTGCCTTGTTAGCTGCGGTAACAGCCAAAGACAACATAATCTGAAGAGATTTACTGTTTGACTTTAGAAGTCTCAAGTTAAAGTATAATTAAATGTTTCTTAACCTGCCAAGTTGGAAAAAAAAGTGAGTTAGGACTTGTCCTGTATGAAGAGCTGCAACACCTCATTTCCCCTTGTGCCTCATGCCCACCTCGTCCATGGAATACCCCGCCCACCCCACCTGAACAGAAGAAATGGGCTCACTACTTTTTCTTAATTTGTAGTTGGAGAGCCGAAAAGACACACGGAAAATCCTTTGTTGCAAAACCCTGTGATTATTGAAATTCCGTAATTACCTTGTCTCAGACTTTCCTTCATACTGACTGAGATCATGCAAACCATTCTTGATTTTTTTAAAGGTCAAATTACCTTGCTTCAGCATCTTCTAGTGATTGTCCAAATGAGACTAGCTTAATTTAATATGTCTCTGCTACTTTTCTTTCAATCCAAGGGGGCATCCATCATGGGCTCCTCATTCAGGCTGATATTGATCAGGTAATTGCCCTCAGCTTGTCAGACCATCATGATTTTTAAAGAATGACTCTTTTCTAGAAGAAAGTAGAGCTAGAGAACAAGAAAAAGACGAGGATTTTGATTAGATATTTGCCCCAAAGCAAGTCAAAGTAGAGGGAAAGTTTGGGGAGAGAAGAGAGGAGCCAAGGGAAGGGAGAGGGGATTGTTTTCAGGTGTGAAAAAACTCTTGGGAGAAGCACTAATTATCCACTTGGTGTGGTACAGAAAACATTCCAGGCTAAATCATGGTCCAATTCAGAATAATATAGTTTTAAGATTAACCAAATATGTGGCTGTTCAAATTACGTGTTCAAAACATTACCTGCCTATGTTAGTTTCTTTTCTCCTTAGTGCGATTAAATAGGAAGCATCAAGAGAGGAGGTGCTTATTTTGGCTTACCATTCAAGGGGATACAGTCCTCACTGTGGACTTGGCAGGGGCATAAGTTCAACTGGTCCCATTGCATCTGCAGCAGCTAGGATGCAGAGTAAATAGGAAGTTGAACTGGACTATAGCACTGCCACCAAGGCCCACCTTATCAGTGACTCACTTCCTTCGTGGAGGCTCACAACCTAAAGGTTCTATAACCTTCCTAATAGCACCACCACCCAGGGACTATGTTCAAACATGTGAACTTCTATATAAAGTTCACAGTTCTCAACCATGTCTAGCTTAGCCTAGGTCTCAGAATGAGAATGGATCTCTTGATGTAATCAAAGAATAGCATTATCTCTCTTTACCTGCCTAGCATAGATAATAAGTCCAAGTATTCTTTTTATTCTAGATTACTAAACTGAAATGAAACCCAAAGTGAGAGGAAAAGCTCCGGCCAGGAAAGGGGTTGCTACTGGAGATGGTCAAGTGCCATTGTAGAGAACATCTTCCCAACTTGCCTCTTCAGCTGGGGGTGGTCATCAGAGATGCAGCTCAGGAGGTGGGGTTGTGGGGCAGGATAGGAGTGGAGCTAAGGGATGGGAGGGAAGGCATTTTCATCAAGATACACCACAGAAAACCCCAGTAGGACGTCTTATAGTAGAGCAAGCTTGCAATAGCCCCACTGTAGAATCTACAAAGTCCAAGTGTGAGCGTGTGTAGTGTATCATTGTATCATTACTGTCAGTGGAGTTTCAGCTCAGGGTGTTCAGCTGTTTGGAGTCAGTACAGAGAGTGGGCCTGTTGCAAGGCCTTGAGCTAATCACACTGCACCTCCAGCTTGATGTCTCCAGTGGAGAATGAGTGCCTTGTCACCTTCAGAGAAATCCTCAGGACATAATCCTTTAAATGTCAGTAGCTTCAATAAAGGTATTTTGTTAAAACAGTTGACTCTTTACCCTGGATTTTGCCATATCCAAATTTAAAGCCGCCAAGACTCTGCCCCACAAGGTAACACTGTATAAAAGCCCATACGTGACCCACATGAAACCTAATATCACTGTATAGCTTTGAAATGATATTTGCAAATTTGCTTTTGAAATAATTTGCTTCCAAGTGACTGGCTTGATTCACAATTTGTTATGAGCTCTCAGAAATCATAAAGGTGGAGAGGTGGAAACTTTACAAAGTGAGAAAACTTAAAAGTCACACTTATTTTCAAAGAGTGAAGTTTTAATGAATATTAAATTTAACAATTAGGTTGACATAATATCACATGAAAGCATTTTGTAGAACATTTACTAACATCTGTACTACAGTTTTCCTTTTAGCATTTTTGAAGTCTGTTTTTTTTTTTTAAGCAAAAAGCTTCATCTAAGCTCACACCTTAGCAGTCTATTCTACTAGAAGGTGCTTTTCACAACATGACTATAACATTAAATATAGTGCTGATTTAATCCTCCTGATAGATACATAGTTGACTATTTTAAAGTCTCCCTAGTTAGGTCACCTCTTACTGGGGCCTGGAAATATCAGGGAAATTCAAGGAACTTTAGAACAATATAGTAGGATAAGACAATTGTGTTCTGAATGGGAAAGTATGGCCCACAGACATGGTCATTCTGGGCTCTATATTAAACTCTTTCTATCTGTTCCTAAGAGAAAGATCATAATAAATTAGTGTCACCAAGAACAAAAGGAAAATGTAAGCAAAAATCGTTTGCTTTCATTTGTATTTTGAAATCTCAGATACTTTGGCATCCATCCCACGTATTATTTTCCTATCCTTGTCTCAAAAGAATAACAACAGTACACTGGGCTAACCTATAAACACCTTGCTGGAGGGGTGTGAGGGAAATCAATATTCTCTTGTGGGCCCCACTCCCCTGGAATGGCAGGTGACACTGTTATCTTTACCTCAAGATCACCACCCTGCGTGTGTTTTTCCTCTCTGGCACCTGGCCCCAAACCTCTGGGGTTATTAAGCAAATGGTGCAGTAACATGCTGTGGATGCTCCTTGCTAAACCCTCTCTGTGACTCCAGACAAATGCTACTTCTCAGGCTAAACCGCTATTTTATTTTGTTATAGTTCCTTGTTCTTTTATGGCACTATAAACCTTTTCCCCATGTGCCCTAATGGTCGATGTCTATATTGTGTGTCTATATGTATGCATACATATAGTTTGTGTGTACTTTATCATTGTCCATTCAATTCAACCTGTCTAGCCTTTCCCATTTTCAGAATTAGCTGTATTTGTGAAAAGGATAAAGCTTCCCTTTTACAGAGCCGTTTTCCTTCCTAAACCGTGTATAGAATATGCCTTTTGGCTGTTCGCTGTGTAAATAAGGTGTAAAATAATCAAAGCACCATCATGACCTGACAGCTCAGGCCTGTGATGAATAGGGTTTTATGTGGGATTATCATATGACATTTCCAGACTAAATTATATTTATGAGTCATATAGAGTACTACTGCACCATTATCCCTCCGTGTGGAGCCTTCTATTCTGCAAGGACTCGAAGAAATGCAAGAACCCGGGGATTAGATGCCCTTTGTTTTTCAACATGAAACTTAAAGAATTACAAATGGAAGGAGCCTAAGAGGAGAGTTGGGAGAGAGGCCATCTCCTCATCTGTTAGCAACATTGCCCTGACTGTTCATCTGAGATTCCTGTACTTCCTGCAGGGAATTCTGGGTGCTGTATTGTCCCTTAGGTGCTATTACTTTATAGAATTAAAGTGAACATGTTCAGAAACTCTTGGAGATGAATTATTCCACCTCCCTCTCCGTACAGATGAGGGAACTACCAGAGTAGAAACAGGTTTCAAATCTCCCAACTTTGCGCAGGGCTTTCTTCCTGATTGTAAAGCTTGCTCAGATAACAAGACAAACATATGTAGATCAAAATACCCAAACCATCACCTTTAAGTCAGGAAAAAATCTTCAGTTTCCAAAAATGATACATCTATGGTCAGGCATTTTGTAAAATATTGGGGCATGTTCCCATTGTCTTTACATTGTGTGAAATTCAGATGATGTCTCTCCCTTTGACATTGATCTTGTATAACCTTTTCACCATCTATAAGAGAGAAAGATGAATATTATTCTTCAGTGTGTCTCTTTGTAAGTCAGAACCCAGAGAAGAGGTTGATGTGGTCCCTTGAGAACCCCTTCCCCCTGTCATAGATGTTCTCCTGTGGTCTTTAACCTATCTGGTCACATTGCCAACCCAACCCTGGTTTATGCTCCTGAGGATATAGTTAAAGAAATGAAGAATTTATTATTACCTCAAGGAGTGTATAGGTTTGTGGTAAGGTGTGTGCACTGAATATGTTGTATATCATAACCCATATTAAAGGTTCTTCAATAACTATATTCTAGTTGTAAACTCTTTTGGACCATTGTTCTATAAACAGAACACCATCAAATGCCTTTGAGGTTGTCACTGTTTCAACAGGTGAGATGGCTAGGTCATGAAACAGAATAAAATGTAACCATCACATCTGCTTCCTAGCAAACTCTTAAAACTTACTTATAAACCCAAGAACCATTGGGAAAATATGATACAGTGAAGAAATACTGTGTTAAGATGCAGAATAAAATCCTCTAGACAAACCCTCTTTAGACAAACACTTAGTTCAACTGTGCCTATCGTCAACACATACGGGACTATCTCCATCATTAACACAAGATTACTTGACCTGAAATGAAATAAATTATAGCATAGGAAGATGGTGTGCTCCAATAGCAAAAAAATGTCTGTGGGGGTAGAGTCTTTCAGTAAAACACTTTCCAAAATCTTTCAGTTATTTCTGAGGAATTCCTAGAACCCTCATGGTAGAACCCTCTAGTTCCCTCAGCATTGGCTCATATTCCATAAACCTAAATATTGACAAAACCTTGTCATATATTTTGTCTTCCAAAAGTCATTAGCATCAGCCTTGCACTTCTATGATCCCAATAGTCTCCTCTGTAGTCAAATCCCTTCACTGTAAATAGCATAAATACCAAACAGGAAATCCATCATAGAATGTATAAACAACTATTACTCCCAAGAATAAACCAGGCACCGTACCAACTAGGAGAAGGGAAAGCAAGCCAAGTAAGACTGGCTCTGGACCTGGACTTGCTTCTCTTAAGTATGTGAATGGGTAAATCATGGCAGGTGTTTCTTTGTTACACTAGTATTAAGCAATCCAATGTGGTTACATGATGGGGATCTCATCACCTCAGACTTAATGTTAATGCCTTGGATGACTTAGATGAACAGAGGGATTAAAAAGGGAGAACATATGCATGCTGTTGACATGGCAAAGCTTCTAACTTACCAAATGCCGAATTCTACCTGAACGAATTGACAGCATTCATGTTCATTTGGATCAACTCTCTGTTCATCATTAATTATTTTTAGAAATTAAAAAAAATTAGTTGACAGAATTGGGGCTCTCTTCACAGTGATCTTTAAAAATAATGCAATGTAGAAAATATCTGACATGGAACTTTACCAAGCAGAAAACCCTCTTGTGTTCCTAATCATATGCAGATGCATATATCACTCGCCTTAATGAAATAATGATACTTTATTTTCCGGCATTACATTGACAAGTAATAAGAAAGATGTCTAAATGGGTGTGGCAGGGCGAGGGTTAAATCTGATTGTAATTAGACTGCAGTATGCATGGCCATGTGGTTAATAGTAAATTTCCCTTGATTAACTAGCCCTGTTTGTTAAGAGCCCCTATTAACGTTAGAGCTATTCGTGTTGGCTGTGGAGACACACCGTGGACCAGTGCAAAATTAATGAAGGCAGGTACGCATGCTGATTAGAATGTGGCAGTTTAATAAACTCTTCCGACATTAAATTATTTAATGCATTCATACTCATGCAGGCTATTCGATGGTCAGCTTGACCACCTATGTGTTAATATTGGGAATTGAAATGCAGAGAGGGGAAGAGATATAGTGCTGTATGAGGTAATTAGCTCTCATGTCTGATAAATGGGGCAATACCTATGTGTGCGCATGTTTTAGCACGCCACGAATGGTGCTTTCATTAGTGGGAATCTTCTGCAGAAGACTTTATAAATGTTTAGTTTGATTTTTACACCATAAACAGTGGGTCTGCACCGTCCGTTGAATGTTTGAGGCAAAATTCAAGTCAGCGATAAGGTATGCTGTCTTGTTAAAATAAATGGGTGACAGGAATTAGATGGGAAGCTTATCAATAAACATCTCCAATCAGGGCATAATCTCTATCATATAGGAAAGATATCATATAAGTATAAATGACTTCAGTATGTGAGTGCAAATACCTATTAGGTTTTGAGCAAAAATAATAAACTATTACATTTGTATGGTGCTATACAGCTCACTTGATGTGGGCCCATCTTTTATTTTATTTAATCGTAATCATAGTCATTGTAGGCAGGTAGTGTTTTAATAAGTGGCCAACTTGAATCTGAAAATCACAGTTCTTATAACTCAAAGTCCAGAGCTTTTAACATAATTCCTCAGCTTCCCACAGACTTAGTGCATGCAATAGTGTTACTTAGAAAGGAATTATTCTTTTATTTATATTATTCTAACCAATGCTGAGAAATCTAGGAACTTAACATTTCTATAAACAGGGTGCTACTTACATTCAGTAGAAGCTAAAAAAAAGAACATTTCTACATTTGAAAAATACTCAAGTATAAATAGGCTCTTTAAATGGCTTCCATTTTGCCCAAATGCTAGGATATTTTCTGACTGTGTTTTCAGAATTCATAGGAACTTTGATTAGGTTTGCTTTGCCAAGCCAGAAGAATCCAGACTTGGGACTTTGGGTATAGCATGGGAAGTACAAACAAGGTCAAATATAGGTCTACTGAATCGCATGACCACCCAGTAGGAAAGTGTGCTCTGTGAGGGCAGAACCCTTTAATGGAGGCTTCATTCTGGAGCAGTGTTTCTCAACCTGTGAGTCACAACCCCTGTGGGGACAAACAACACTTCCACAGAGATTGCACATCAGTTATGCTGCATGGTTGCTAGGTACAGTATGATTAATAACAGTCACAAATTTACAGTGAAGAAGTAACGACGAAAATGCTTTTATGGTTGGGGAATCACCAGAGCATTAGGAAATGTACTGAAGGGTTGCAGCATTAGGAAGGGGGAGAAGCATTCTTCTAAAGAAGGATTCCTACCACCCTGAGCTTTTCTCCCATCCTTTAGGATTCAGCTGAAGTCCCCCTAATCTAATCCGATGAGAGAGTACAAGGATGTCTGTGAAGACGAATCTGCAGGACACCAGGAAAACCCCTCTCTGACCCAGCCCTGGACTTCCTTATACAGAGGTGGCCTGACTGAGCCACCGGTTGACTTGACTCTGCCTTTATCTGCTCATGTGTAACTTGGAGAATTTGGTGATATGAAATCTCAGAGCTGCTCACTCCTCTACCAGAGCATTTCCATTGTTTCTCCTCAGGAGAAGAGACTTTAATCACCCTTCTTTACTATCTCCCTGGGGACTAAAAGGAGCCCCAGGTTTCTTGGCAGACAGAAAGCACCACCATTGAACTTCACATTCTGCAACTTCCTCTCTCTGTGGGCCTTAGAGGTGATGCAGGACATTTTGGACCTCTGATATCTCTATGGGGTCTCAGGCAGCCTGGATGGTCTGACTGAATTCCTACTGTCCTCCACCCTCTCGGCTAGCTCCAAAGGATGCTATGGTCACAAATTAATATTTTCCCCTTGGGTAGCAATTATAACACAGGTTGCAGTATCATTGACTCTTCTGTCCTTATTGCTGCCTTTGAACGACGGAGACTATCATCGGTGTCTGGCCCTTCTGAGAGGTGTGTGGGAGCTATGTGAATGTTGTAACTTCCCACAATGTTGTCCTGGTATCCATGAATTCTGAGAGATGCAAGAAGCGCCATTGCTGCTACTGATTGTGGTAGTCATGGTGGGAGCTGACAAGATGGGCCATGTTGGACTCCACATCTACCAGATCGCTTATGCAATTATGACCCTAACCAGTTCCAACTATGTGAATATTTTCCACCAGCATTGTGAAAAATATCACTCTTTTTATCCAGCTAAATTATGCATCTCAGAGCAAAAGCATAGACTCAAAATAGCTCAAACCAAGCTTTACCTTCAATTGTTGACTGCTTTATCAAACAAGCATGGGATATGTTCTTCTAGCTAGCCTGGTCTCAGTGGGAGAGGAATCAAGCACCTAGCCTCACAGAGACTTGCAGTGCCAGGGTGAGGGAGTATATAGGGGCCTCCACCTGCTCAGAGGAGAAGGGGAAGGGGAGGGGAAGAGATGTGGGAGGAGTGATGGGGGTCAGTGAGCTGGGGTCAAGTAAGTAAGTAAAAAATAATAATAAATTAAATTTAAAAATAAAAACATAATCAGAGAAGCATGAAGAAACATATAACTTGAATACCTGAAGTTGAAAAACCCCACTCCAGGAAGAAGCCTTCGTGCAGGCTGAGCTCATAGCAGCATTGATCATTAACCATTGGCAACAGTGAGATTGGATGGTCAGGGTAATGACATATGGTAAACATAAAGTTACAGCATTGAAATCACACTTTTCCCTCCCAAAATTCTTAATTAGGTTTAGATACCTTTCTCAGCGTTATGTTTACTCCTTGTCTGTATTTGGAATCCATGGAACCTTCAAGACAACACAGAAAGGTAGGGCTACCTTATCTCTCTGTTTTCCTTATTAGGGAATATGTCTCAGAACATATAATTAACTTCCCAGTGGGTACAGCAGGACAGAGGCAGAAATTAGATTCAAACTTAGAAAGCATTAGCGGTCTTAGTGCCTACGTGTCTATTGAGCAGTTGAAGTATGGCTATTTTGAATCCTGATATGCTATAAATGGGAGCAATTGGTATGAAAACAAAATTATGACAATATCTCCTTGTGTTTTGAATTGATTGCATGTTAACATTATCATGTCTTGAGAATTTGCTAATTTGTTATTTTTCACCAGTTCTTTTGAATTTTTATATGTACCTACTAGTAAGTTGTGTACACAGCATATGCAACATAAGACTAGGTACATAGTCTCACATCAACGATGGATGAGGCAATCAAGTAGGATCAAAAGGGTCCCAAAGGCAGGCAAAACAGTCAGAGTCAGCCTTGCTCCCACTGTTGGGAATCCCATAAGGACATCAAGCTGAACGACCATAACACATACACAAAGGACCTAGGTCAGGCCCATACAGACTCTGCAATCTCTGTGATCCCACTTGAGTCCTGATCAGTTGAGTCTGTGGGCCGTGTTCTTGTGGTAGCCTTCTTCCCTCCGGCTCCTCCACAGGACTCCAGAACTCTGCCTAACATTTGGCTGAGGGACTCTGCATCTGCTCCCCCCAGCTGCTGGATGAAGTCTCTGGTCTTTCTGATGATAATTATGCTAGGCTCCGGTCCCATCATATCACTCCAGTCCCAACATATCATACAGCCATGGCAAACTTCAGGTGGCATTTTTGTGGCCCTCCTCTTGAGGCCTTGCCTAGTTACAGAGAATGGCTCCATGTCCCCCATTATGAGGAGACGTCTTCACTAGTGTCCCTCTCACAGGTTCCACAGAGTTTCCATTACACTAGGGTTCTACCTCAGTTCAAAAATGCCACCAATTCTAGTTGTCTCTCCCAGTATTCTACCCAGCATTTATTTAAAAAATTACAGTCTTATTTGTTTTACATATTCCCCACATGAAATAACTTCACTTTCTGTATCTCATTTGAAGGAAATGTAGAAAACAACAAACCAAGTGTTTCCGGGATTAGCCATCTTCTTTAGGTTTCACGTTCAGAACCTGATGGAGGATTCCAAGTGACTATCTATAAGTATTAATTATAAAACCAAGTTGGCTGATCTAAGAGACTTTCCATGGACCTTTTCTGATTTAGCACAACTTACCATGAAGAAATCTATCAGATGTCAGAAATTCTTTCCACGCCCCCACCTGGGATGTGTGGCTGCAGGGCCACACTGAAATCTTTAGGAATAGGCATTACGTGTTCTTGATCATTTTTGCAGAAGACCAGAAGAGAGGGAAAGCTCTTGGAGAATGGTAGTGGGAAGGAGAGATTTTGGTTTTCAAATCACTAGTGAGATTGTATCTACTGAAGAAGCAATGAATTCTTCAGGAAATGTAGCAAAACAACTAATTTCATGCACAATTGTACAAATTATCTGAGGACAAGTATTACCAACTCTGATTTGCTTACGTTATTTTTCAAACAGAAGCCTCCCTCAGAGGAGGGGGTAGACAAAATTAAGTTTTCTATATGAGTTGCTGGCTGACCTAATGTACCTTCTAAATAGATGAGTAAGCCAGCAGGTACTATGAGCTAGATTCATGCGGAAAACATTTCAAACTACAGTGAAAGCCTACAACAAATATAGTGTTTACAAACTGTACACTTGAATATTTACCTTTTCATGATGGGGAGATGACATTTGGGAAATAAAACAATAAAACACCTGGGCTATAAATGGTAATAGACACAGGCAGGAATTAATTAAATATATTAGACTCAAGCATTGCTCATGATGGTAGATGAGCAGTGGTAGATGGCAGACAGAGAAGGACAGACGCTTCAAGACCCCGCTAAGAGGTTTCAGTAGGATTGAGAGGCAGGTGCACACTGTTTTCTTAAATAATGAATCAAATAGAGAAATCTAACTTTTAATGTTTTTTTTTCTAAAAAAATAGCAAAAACAACGTTTTTCCTTTTTTTTTTCTTCTTCTTTTTTTAAATCCTCACCTCTAGCTTAAAAACAGCTGAATTCTAAAACCAAATTTGGCAGGCACTTGACGGCATGCTTTTAGCATGATGTTTTAAAGATTCAACTAGGAGCAATCTTTAGACATTAATGGAGGTCACATGGCAAATTCCACTCACACAACCCAGTTGTCAGCCCATCTCTCCAAATATGTGTCTGAAGCTCTAGGCTGGATGGATACAAAGAGACATTCTTATTCTCCCTCCTCTTCTTTAAGTTCTAAGAACATCTTTTAACTGCTCCAGCTATACAGCTAATTCCTCTCTAATATATTTTACTGGCTTTGGTGCTCAACCTAATTTAAATCAGTAGACTAAGCCAAGTGGATCTAGGTCGTTGTAATGTTCCATTAGGAAGCTCTGATCCATTTGTAGCTGAGATCTCCCCAAATTCATTAACATTTACTCAATAGGCTTCCAGCAGGTGACTCCAGGAGAGGAAACAGATGTATCTGAATGTCACCTTACCACACATGTGATGATTATAGACATTTTCTGTCCATGTAACACTGCTACATCCATTCTAAGGATTGTGAATAATGTTATTTCATTTTCAATACAACAAATTATACAGAAATGTTCTCTGAGAGGCTTTGACAGCTAGATGAATCCAGACTTCACAGAGGTGTAAATGGGATGACCTCCACAGCTTTCGAAGGGCTCATTACTGAAATTAAATGAAGTATGCCTCCAAACACTAAAGCACAGACAGGGGACTCAGAGGTTGTGGGTTCTAATCCCTGCATTAGTAGGATGACCAGAGGCAAGGCTTCTCTAGGACTGAGAAATCACAGCAAGAAACTTGTTGGGGGCTGTGACCTCAACCATGGGCTCTGTAGTTCTGGAAGAAATCCACCTCCTTACCCAAAGCACCTTTAGTAGTTGAGCTAAGGAAGTTAAATGAGCCATAAATAATCAATATGTGAATGAAAGAATGCTAGGCATTACTAAAAGGGGTCAGAGAGAATTACAGGATCTCAGAGAGAGGAGAGAGACCATGAACTCATTAAACCTACAAGAGCCTCCAGGAAACACTATGATGGAGCAGAAAGTATAACAGAGAGCTGTGGAACGTGACATATTTCCTAGGACAGCCAGCTCAATCCATGCACTTCAACCTTTATCATATATAAACCAGGACTCCTTGCAAGAAAACTTGCAAATAAACAAGGCCACAGACAGGAAAGCATTCTAAATGCTACAGAGATCAGAAGTGAGTTCTTGGGTTGTTTGGTTAAAGTAAAACAAAATCTCTTCAAAACATGTTCATTTAAAACAAATTCTGAAGTGCTTGTCATGTCTGTAAGAGAATGGCTATTCTGCCTTAATTGAAATGGAAAGGCGCACCCCAAATGTGTGTGGGGGGGACACCATTCTATGACTTGGTGTTTTGGACTGAATTTTTCTTTTCCTTTTGACACAGTGTGACCAGACATGTCATGTACATGCCCCTACACTTTCCCCATAAAATAAAACAAACAAACAAGACCCATATCTGAAAATAGTGTGGAGGCTGAGTCCTGTAGGGCCAACCTTCAGGAGACTGAGGCAGGGGAGTTGTGAGCCAGCCTGAGGCTACTTGGTGATCTCTAGCCTACTCTGGCATTCAGAGTGAGGCTGTGTCAAAAAAGCATGTGAGACAGCTGACCTTATATTAGTATCAGTATCTCTGATGGAATATGGCAGAAACCTCTGTGGAGGACACTGTAGGCCATGGTAGGCCAATGGTTCAGGGGTCTGTATCTACAGCGTGGTCCTGGTCTTTGAGGAAAATAATTACCATGCATCTTCACCAACAACAAATACAAAAGCTTCCTGCTAAAGGGTCAAAGAAGGACAAGAATGTGAAAGAGAGAATAAAGGGCAGAAGAGGGAAGTAAGAAGAGAGGGTAAGTGGGAGTAGGAGACTTGAAACATGGACTTTAGTTCCTGAGTAATGTCACAGGGAGATGCTGAACTCAGGGGTCCATGGGAGTGAGCTGGAATAGCATACGCATACACAGGCTACTGTTTCTTTTCCCTCCTATTCCTTCCATCCTTCATCCATCTCTTCATGTCTCACCCCTATCTTTCATTTCTTCATCCCTTTCATCCCCCATCCATCTCACCTCTCTCTGTGTTCTCTACTTAAATCATCACGGCACAAACTAACCTTGAATCCTTAAGATCTCTCATCCCACTCCTCCTTCTTGTAGTCAAACAAGTTCAGCTTCATTTGCATTGGTCTATAGCTGTTTAAATACTGTTGCCGTCTAGTCTCCCTTTGTTCTTTCCAAATTTTTCTCTTTTTCATTCTTCTGAGCAGTAAGACAAGTTCAACCAAACGAACACATAAAAACCATCTTCCCTCTATGTCAAGAAAGGGTAAAAAGGCTTGAGGTGGTTTGAATATGATTGGCCCAGGGAGAGGCTCTATTTGTAGGTGTGGCCTGATGGAGTAGGTGTGGCTTGTTGGAGGAAGTGTGTCACTCTGGGTATGGATTTTACGACTCTTGTCCTAGCTGCTTGGAAGCTAGTCTTCTGTGTGCCTTCAGAACAAGATGTTGAACTCTCATCTCCTCCTGCACCATGCCTGCCTAAACACTGCCATGATCCATCCTTAATGATAACGGAATGAACTTCTGAACCTGTAAGCCAGCCCCAATTAATGTTGCCTTTATAAGAGTTGCCTTGGTCACAGAATCTGTTCACCACAGTAAAACCCTAACTAAGATAAGGCTAAAACTGTCTTCATATAATTAGCATTTCTGGTACTTTCTAAATGCATAAGCGTTGGTCCCAAACCCTTGCATAAAATAACCATTCTAATTCCTTTTCTAATTCTCACTCCTATGAGACAACTACTGAATCATTTCTGTTTTGTTGAAGAGGAAAACAAAGCCCATGAAGGTTTACTAATTTTCCCAAATTTGAGCAAGGATCTTGTACTCAGCCATTAAACAGAAAGGATGTCTGATGGTGAAAGCGAACTGAAGCTTGAAGAGCTGAAGTCACCTTTGCAGAGCTGGAAAGGGAAGTTGGTGGGTAGAGAGAGTGATCCCTGCCAAATAGGTCATGGCACTAGTTCATAATAAATTGCAGTATTGTCTAAGGTCAACTTCTACCTAGGTAAAGTTTTCTTAAGACTCGGTTTTTAAGGTGAAACATTATTGAGAGGTCTATTTGCACTGTCTACCAAGTAAATGAGAGATAGGAGAGTCAAATAAAGCAGAATGAATTTACCAGAGTAAACTTGATAAAATGGTGTTTTAGTTTAATTTCTATTGCTCTGATAAAATAACCTGGCAAATAACGCAATTTTGAGTAGGATTTGGCTGTAGTATATAGCTCACAGCTCCTGGTTACATTTCACCATAGCTGAGCATTTTAAGTGTCAGAAACTAAAACACAGCTAGTCACTTCATATCCACAGGCTAGAACAGAGAGAAAGAAATGCACCAACACAGTTGTTTGCTTTCTTTCTCCTTTCCTGTACAATTCAGGAGCTCATTGCTAGGGAATGGTATTACCCACACTAATCTAAGTCAACAACGCAAATGGTCCCACAACAATTAGTTATCAAAACAATTACCCACAGACATGGCCACAGGGCAACCTGATTTAGGTAATTCTTCAATAAATCTTGTCTTAGGTTGTGTCAAGTTGATAGTTTAAAAACAAAGTATTACAAATGCTGTCTGCTACACACCTCAAGATTATATTCCTTTGCAGGTCTTAGAAGAGCTACTAGGTAGAAGGGACAGAGAATCGTCCATTGCACACGTGTGTACAGTCCTCCAGTGCACACATGAAGAGGCCACCCAAATTCTCTGTAGTCACCAATGAAGGCTACCATGTTATTACAAAATGATTCCTTCAGTGCTTACTCCCAACTTCCTATTTAATGAGATTCCCAACCAGTGTCAATTTGTTCCACAAATTCAAGTAATCTTTTATAATTGCTTTTCTTTTGTAATATTCATATTTTCTCTTTCTCTGGTCCTGTGAGGATTTACATTTTGTCAGACACTGAGTTTGACTGAGAGGAGTCATTCGCCTATATTTAGTAGACATTTTTCAGCTACATCCCAGTGTCTAGTAATTGGCTGTAATTAGTAATAATGGGAGTTACACAGCCATATTCTGCTGCCATGCACGAAGAGAAGTCACCCCTTAGGATTGAGCCTTAGTGTTAGCTTTAATAGGATGAAGTATAATTTCTTACATGTAGACTTTTCCAAATTAAAACAGATAGGAGAACCCACTTAGAAGGGGAAAAGAAATCATGGAAGGCAGAGGGAGGGACCTGGCTGGGGGAGAGGAGGTGGAAGAGAAAGGGGGGACAGGATCAGATATGTGGGGAGGGAACAAGAGAGAAGCCCAGAAGGCTAAGAGAAAGAATGGAAATAAAGGGAGTGGGAGGTGTGTGTGTGTGGGGGGTGCCTAGAAACTACTAGAGACCAGGGAGGTAAGACACTCTCAGGATTCATTGGGGGTGACCTTAGCCAAAAAGCCCAACATTGAGGAAAGGGAACTTGAAGATTCCACCTCCAGTAGATAGACAGAACCTCAAGTGGAGGGATAGGGTTAGTAACCCACAGGTAAAATTCCTTACCCAGAAGAATTTCATGGGTAAAAATGGATAAGATACAAGGAAAGGAGGTTCAGTGACCAGCCCAACTTGGGATCCATCTCATGGGGAGACACTAATGTCCTATGATGTGCTTACAGATGGAAGCACGACTTGGCCCTCCTCTGAGAGCACCTAACACTAGCTAACTAAGACAGAGGCAGATACTTACATCCAACCATTGAATTGAAGTTGGCAACCCCTATGGTTGAATCAGGGGAAGGATTGAAGAAGCTAAAAGGGAGAGCGATCACATAACACAAGCAGTCTCAACCAACACAGACCTCTCAGAAACTGAGCCACCAACCAGGAGCATACAAGGGCTAATCTGGGGCCCTTGGCTCATATGTAGTAGAGATTTACCTGATCTGGCTTCAGTGAGGGAAGATGTACTTAATCTTCAAGAGACTTGAGGTCACAGGAAAGAAGAAAGCCTGGTGGAGTTGGGGGGAGCACCCTCTCAAAGATGGGGAAGGGGAGGAATGAGATGAAGAACTGTGGGAAAGGGGACTGAAGGGGAGGCAATGATTGGAATATAAATAAATATTTTAAAAATTAGACTTGGAATAATAAAAAAAGAAACTTCTGAATTTGTAATGCTTAGGATTGGGAGTGTATAAAAGTGATTGTATTTTCTTTTAAAATATAGGGATTCATTTGCTGATATTCACAGACTAAATTGACAGGAGCACTCATCCCTCTCAGGGACTCTAACAAGTGGATCTCCCTATGTCCCTCTCTAAATGAACGCTGTCTCTAGCCACCTCTCTGTCTATTAGAGCCCTATCTTTACCATCATACCTTGATAATACACGTGATTTCAACATCTATGATATGTATTATTGCCATATAAATACACTGCAGAAATTACCAGCCCAGACAAATCAGTAAGTCTCATATTAGATTTTACCTCCTATGTAGAAAATAAAGGAAGAGGACTTTTTACTTCATCCTTAGTCCTTGTTGCAATGTGTTATATAGGAAGAATGGTTATAAGTCTGCTGATAAGCAACTACACACACACACACACACACACACACACACACACACACACAAAACAAGAGTTGATTTTCAAGAAGGATCTTGTAGGTTTCTTCCCATCTAACCAGGTCAAAAACAGGCACTGTCTCTCATATGCACACCCTCTGCATCGTAACTGTCAGCAGTGATGCCACAGAGAACCCAGTCTCAGCTATTCTATGTTACTATCTTCCATATTTTAAAACTTGATTCAACAATCATTCCATACCAGGGGAGATACCATGACTTTTGAAATGTTCAGTGCCTTTCAATAAAAATAGATGAAATAATTTTACATAAGCAAGTTTAAAATGTCAGGAGAACAGAATGGATCTATTTGAAATCATTCCTGAAACAAAATTTGATTTATGTCAATTGCACGTGAAAAACAAAGAAATAGCCAGGGAAACATTTTTGATATTACATGGTCCTTTGAAGGAGGGGGAGGGTGGTCAGTCTTAGACTTCTGAGACTTGGCATCCTAAAATAAAATCAGTTTGTAACAATATGTTAGAACATTTTCTGAAAGTTTGCTTTAAGCTAAGTCAAAAATGGAACACATTGAAAACAAAATATGGTGAATTACTGCAGCATATGAAATGTTATCGATCAGTTTCCTGGGGAGTTAAGTTGATTATTTGATAATCACCACATTTTTCTAATAATGTTCTGCAAGAGATTTTGGCGACATCTCCATTGTTAACCAACTGAGTCTGAGTCTAAGAATCTTTAAGGAAAGCTGCTCTGTAGACATGTGTTTCTTCTAGCCAGTAAATGCAGGGGATTTTATTAATGCATCCTGGTTTTAAAAAGCAGATTGAAAATAATACATTTTGCACGTTTCTTGAGAAATTCAGAGGTGGCATATATCATACAGGGAGGAGAAGGAACATAACAGAGAGGAAGCCAGTCTTCAGCAAAGCATATTTTGTTTTTTAATGTACTTGTCTTGCTCTGGAAGAATCATTGAATGATCACAAGAATACTGTTTTTAGGGATTTGTTCTGAACTGTGACTAGATTCTCAACTTTTAAAAAATTTCTTCTCATTGTAAGCTGAGGAAAATTTTCATTCTTAAAGGGGATGCCCCGTTATCATTGTGATAAATTGTAATTAGACTAATATGACCCTAAGGACTAGACAATCAGCATCTTTTAAAGTGACTCACTTCAGCAAACTCAAGGAAGATTGATAATGTCCCAGACCCCAACATCTTCAGGGTTTTAATATTTCAGTATTTCTAAGAATGACGTGGTATGTGATGAGCCCAGAAATGTGGTTGAAGCATAGCTCTCAATGACATTTGGAAAAAGTCAATGTCTTTCCCTGCAGTGCCAGAGGCTGACTGATCTGTTTCCTTCTATTATGAGTTAGAAAAAGTAGCCTCAGACTAAGAAGCAAGATATACCCAGAACACAGAGATGGGGGCTACCTTCCTGAAATGAATTGAAATAGGATCCCATAGCATGATTCTAAAGAGTTAATTTCTTCAGGAGACAGTGGGTCAATTTAATTTTCAATTCCTGTACCATACTATTTTACTGATGAGTATCAGGTATATTTTTCCTTTCTATTTCATGGCACTCTTAAACATCCCTCCTATATGTTATGTGCTAAGAATGGCTGAAGCACACTTTACCAAGGTCATCCTTGTCTTTTCTTTTTCCTCTCACCATGACCCAAGGTTTTGTTCCATACACTTCCAGAAGGAGTGGGCAAAATGGAACTGTTTTCCTTCCTGCCCATAATTCTGCCATCTCTCTGGGCCCACCTCAAACAGTTCTTCATCTGCAGTTCATTTGGTAATAAAACCTTGAAAAATGCTTCTTGTGTAATAGACATATTTCCAAGTTAATTTATATCACTGGTCATTTGTCCCGCTAACAAGCCACTTAACTATGACAGTTGCTTAAATGTCACATCTTCACAAATAGATTGCAGAAGAATAGAAAATGTATTTCACTATGGTATGTCTTTAGGTGCATGGAGAGATTTTCATAGGATGATAATTCAAAGACAATTTGACTTCATAAAATCAACAGATATTTCTAATAAAAGTAGCTCAAGGATAATGTCAGAAGATATGAAGATTTTATCAAAAATATTTCTTGCATTTTATAGCACCTTCACACTTGAGGAAACAACAATGTAAAACTAAATAAATGTCAACTATAGAAACATCCTAATGGTCTACCAAAGTAGACATTGAATGTAGAATCATATTAAACTCTCTAGTTCAATAAGCAGGGCTTCAAATCTTTCAAATGGGAAATTCATGAAAGATATTAAAAAGCCACACATGTAAATGAGAAAAGATTAGTGTGGGATGAGTTTAGGGCTGGGGGCATGACTTGCTCAGTGGGGGAGTGATTGCCTAACATGTGTTAGGTTCTGGGATTGATTCCAGATTTTACAGAACCAAAACAAGGCTTCGTATTTGACTCCAATACAAGCTATTTTCATCACTTTTGGGGCTTGCAGGAAAAACAAAAGTTGAGTTTAATGCAGTAAAAATTAATTTCTTTAATTCATTTCTTGTAGATGGGTAGCCCAAAATATGTTGCACTTCTTAGCTCATGTGCAGGCCGCTATCGCTGTCCTGTTGAATCTAGAGATGCATAGAGAGAGAGAAACTCTATTGTGCAACACATTAGTGACCTGACTGCCAGAATACTGGGTGTCCTAGACCTTGGGCTCTCTTCTTGTGGTGCATTCTCCGCTGCTCATAGGACACTAAGTTATGAGAAACACAATTTTCAATGAACTACTAATAATTTCCAAATGTGACATTTTCTCAAAACTCCCTCCAATATCCCTTACCATTGAAGTCTCCCCTAGTGACCAATGGATTATTGACGCCATGGCCTCCAACAGTATGAAGCCACCTGCCTCTTGGTTAATCAAAACACCCTTGCTGCTGTCCTATCTGACATCCCAACTCACCAGCTCAAGCTACTCCAAGGCTCGTTGCTATGGCCATGATATTGCTGGAAACTCTGTTCCTATCCTAACTAGCTAGTTTTATCTTTCTACTGTTAATATTCAAAACACTCTTAATTTCCTTATTACATTCATCTTGACTTATCAGATATGTTTTAAATGTCTGAAGGCTCAAAGTAGATGTTCAGTGAACACGTGCTAACTGGTAACCTAGTCTAAGATGGTGTTTTAAATACAGTTACGTCATAGCAAGCTAATACTTGTCTTGCTAAGCAGCCCACACTGTTTCCATCCATCCTTCTATGTAAATATGCATAAGTTCAATAGTTCTAAAGGGAAAATATACACTGAGGCCCTTTTGCCTTGTTTTTCCCCCGTGAAAACCACATTGTTCTGAAACATTCCCTGAAGAGATTTGTCTCAGACAGAATTCTACAGGCACTTCCATATTTAGAGGTGTTAAATTTATTTCGAATACCAAAAACTTAAGACCAAAGCACCCGAGTGTGTTTGCTTTTTTCTAAATCTTTCAGCAGGTCAGAGCCGACAGCTGGATGTCTCAGGGTGACTAATGGATGCAGAATGTACCACATGAGAATTTTAAGACAATCGGTAAGAGAAGAGGAGTTGGGGGGGAGGCTTCATCTTTTACCTACTCCACAATAAAGAACAGATATCAATTCCCCCAGTGAATTGAAAGTGCTGTGAATGGACTCCCAGTAGTTCCCAGTACAGTTGTTTGGGACCTGTCAGCCCATAGAGAAGAGTTGTTACACATCCTCAGTATGGGTCTGTAGGACAGGTCTTTAAAAGCTCGCGTTTCCCTGGTTAATTTTCAGCCTTCAGTGGACAAACAGGCACACGTGTGACAATGGATTGCTTCCTGCTGACCTTTCAGATGCTTAGCTTCTACATAACTGGGTGCGATGAGTTACTCCGGGTAACTTCCCTGAGGTTGGTCACATGCGCTCTCTGCACACAGCAAGCTACAAGTATTTTGTTTGTTTTGTTTTTGTCGCTTTTCAGTCAATTATCAGGGGATCACTTCTAAGGTTAAGAAAAAAATAGGGGAAAATTTGACAGTTGTTACTAGGCTAACTCTCAGTGGTATAGAGGCCTGGTTAGCTACGGCAGTTTCATGACCAAAATTCGCCATGGCACAGGCAGACAACTGACATTTTTCCTCTGCCTGTATCTGTGGCCAGTGATAATTAACCTGAAAGTAAAGAGCCAGTCAGGTTCTTAATACAACAAGGCACCTCTTTCAAAGTTGGGGCTCTTCCTGTTTTAATAATCAAAAGGAAAAGACCTTTGGTACTTAATATTTAAACAAAATGTTTAATATTTACACAGTAAAGTTCTTCTTCTGATATTAAACCAGCATTAAAGCAGGGATGGAAATTGGTTTATAATCTCTGACACCGGGCCTGGAGCCTTGTAGTGTTGTAAACAATGTCACTCCTCAGATGGGCACCACCTGCAATGGGTTCAGAAATGTCAACTGTAATTAAACATTTTATTTCAAGGATAATTCATAGGCTATGTGCATGAAGGACTGCTTTTCCGCCATGAGAAGTTTCAAAGTACTGGGCTGTGTAAATAAGAAGCAGGTCTGCTTTTATTATTATTTCATGATTTTTTTTTAAAAAAAGAAACATGCAAACGGCTGAGTCATAATTATTATTGTTCTTAAACATGTGCTTCGCATTTTGCAAAGATTTTTAAAGTCAACTTCGTGAAGTCTGAAAGGCGGCGCCTCATCTCCCACGAACCACCTCTAGCTCGAAGAAAGGACACAGAGGCTAGGGAAGGTCTGCAAAGTACCCTAAGCTTCTGTGCTAAGTCGTGGCAAAGTCGGAACGGAGTTCTCACCAGTCCCCGAAGTTGTCTCCAAAGCATCACTTGTTTTAACATTTTAGATTTCAGGAAACCTCAAAGACAATTTACTATTATGAAATGAAGGACAATTACAGGAGGTTTGAAATTTCACAATAAGTATCATCTACTAAAGAAAACATCTACACACAAATAGGCTTCAGAACTGGCCAAGGGTGTCTGGCCAGGGAACAGGATCCCCTTTCACAGGTGGGCACCCTAAGCAGAGAAGCCTAACACTTGGTGAATGACACCACAAACATCGGGATACTCTTTTAAGGGTCAAATGTTTATTCTATAACATGTGCTTTTTTTCAAAGTGGATTTTAGTGTAAAAAATACAACGGACTGGAAGGCCTCCCATCAATATCACGACGTGCATAGAACATGGACATGTGTTATTTCCCTTAGAACCCTTTTCTTTTAGAAGTATCATAGCTATAAACTATTCTGAAAAATCCTGAAGGAGAAATGACATACCTAAGATTCTATGACAATGCATATACACTAGTCAGAATAACGCCTAAATTAAAAGCTGCCGCTAGGAAGAAACCCTGGAAGAAACGCACATGTACGAATCCGGAGCAAACGGTAATAATGTTGCTGTTTTCCAAGTTTCCACAATGAGATCACGACTATATTAAAAGCCCGTGTCCAGCAGGAAAACAGCCACTTAGGGGAATTAAAAAGCCCACAGGATGCTTGTTCACTGAACCACACAAGACATAAGGTGGAGCAGACATTTGATGGAAGCCTGGTTCCAACACTGAATGTCTAGGTCTCCACATAGTGCACTCAGTATACATAGCAGAGTCCGCCAAGAAGTCACAAAACAGAATAGGGAGGCAGAAGGTGGTATTGGGATCCGGAGCAGGCTGGTTTGAAATCGAGGTTTCTATTGAATTCATTTTCCATGCGGAGCATTAGACAACCCCTTTACCTTCCCGCTAAGACGGTGCTTCCCTGGCTACAGGCTGGAAGGAAGATAAAAGTTGCAGGGCCCAGCCGTTTCCACCTCTGGCTAGGAAGGCAATAAAGGTGATGACCTAGGTTGTGTCTGTAGGTTTCACAAAATAGGATTAGAACATGCCCTCTGCACTGCAGCTACATGCATGCCACTAACATAGACCAGACACAGATGGCGAATGTTCAAATCATTTTCTTTTTTCAACTCAGGAGAAACCGTGTGCCTTAGGCTACAGAGCTAGTAAATGACGAAGCTGGTGGTGGCACAAATATTACATTGACTCTCCCACCAATCAGGATGCAGATATAGATAAACTTGATGACAGATACAGGTTCTTTGTCTCCCACCATCAATCAATATCTGGTAGCTGCTTCTCATGTGACTTAGAAAGGCCTCTCGCTTTCCCTTTTAGCCTGATTTGATTCTCCACTGCAGCTTCCAATTCTAATCTCCTCTGAAAAAAAAAGAATCCATCAGTGCAATGGAACTGCCACACTGACAATGCCTTCCACGGGAAAACTCCCCACAGATGCATTTCTAGTCTCAGCTGTGGAGAAGCTCGGGCTCCTGCTGAGGGCTTTGCACAAAGACCAGAGACATGGATGTCACAGTCCCGTAAGAGACTTCAAGAAAGGATTCCTCCCTTCAGAGATGGAACAGCTGTGGAGAAAGAATTCTCAAGGCCCTACACCTGACCAGATAAAAGAAGCTCATTTAGAAGAAATACAACATTCAAAGCTATTGTTTTTCACCACAGAAATTAATTGATTAACTTTTCCCTCTGCAAATACATTACTGGAAGTTTCTCACTGCACAAACTCTCCAAACAAAATTAATGATTTTGTTTTGGAAATTAATTTAGATATTAAAAAATTATGTTTTCCACCAAGATCTCAGTTACTCAGATTAAATATTAACCAAAAGCTGTCTTCTGCTTAAATGGAATTTAGCCTTTGAAGTGTTTTTATTAATCTTTTCTGATGGAGGTGCTTGAAATTCTAAGAGAGTGGTGCTGCCACCGTTCCCGCATCACTTACTGTAATTTATTTTCAGAACATAATTCTATTTATAAATGAAAATCCTATTAAAAGAAGACAAGAAAAATTAGTCCTAGACTTTGCATTGGTAGAGTAGAAACAAAATGAGCGGCCTAACCTGAAGTGACATTTACAAATTACCTGTTAATTTAAACCGGGTTGAGGGATGACAGGATTTAGTCAGACTGACAGAAAGTTCCAAAGGAATGACAGTTGGGTCTGGAGTGGTCATAAAGCTCTCCCTGCTACCACATTTATCTGTGTTCTTCTGCTCCCCCAACGCTTCCCCCCAAAAGTTCCCTGCCTTATAAATAATATATTTCTAAAAATATTTACTCTTTTGGCAGGTGAAGGAGAAAGAGCAGTACTCAGGCAGGGGATTTATTCCTCTGTTTCAGGGTTTGAAGTCATGTTGTGAAGGTGGCTTCTCGCACTAGTCACGTGAGTGTCCAGTGTACATGAACCGTAACAACAGTCACTTTCTTCAAAGGTGTCTTCAGTTACGTACAAGGACCCCAAAAGACAGGGAGTGTGAACAGTGCAACACCTGCATGTAAGCACGTTGACCTTCACCGTCTCCCATCCTAGATTCCATGTGGTCAGACAAGAGCTTCATGAGGGCTTTTTGTTTTTGTTTTTGTTTTAAGAATTCTACTAGATCTACAAAATGGAACATTCGAGAAAAATCTACAGAAAATCACAAGACAACAATTCTTTAAAAAGATGTCTTAGAAATAGAATTGCCTTGGACATGGATTGCTTTAGTTCAACCGAAGTCACTTTTAGCAACAATAACTAGCTGACCACATTAAGGATATCAGCTATCGAAATTCTAGATATTTGACTAAATATCTAAATTGATTTAGTAATTAATTTTTTCCCAAAGCTTTTAGTCTACTTTCAGTTTATTTTGGGATGCATGCTTTTCTCTGGTGAGGTATGTTCTTGGTAGCACTAATGAGTGGTATATTTTTAAAATATAGTGGACACACAACACACAAGAGATGTGCACATTCACAACACACAACACATCCAATGCATGCTGCACATATATTCACAGTGCACAAATGCATAGACACACATGCTAGCACTTTGGTCTTTTCTGATTTCTATGTCTCTTCAAAAGCATGATTTCTGTTTGCCTCTAAAAATAGCAAATCTCATGTTTATTTATTTATTTATTTATTTTTAAGAAATCTTTACATGTGTAATGCATCGATAGTAAACACATTAAGGAAAAATGGAATAAATACAAAATTAAACTATAGTTGAGTAAAGCAGGAATGTTTTTCTTAAATCCACACTGAGGCTCGCTGGTGTATCATTTGCCTGCTTCTGGTCAGGACTCCTGTACTTTTCCCTCTTTACCTGAGTTTCTCGGTATCCAAACTCAGCACACTTCCGAGAAACTGTTGCAGTCTTTCATTTTGTTGATCCACTCTCAAATCCTATTGAGAGGACAAGGATAATTCTGCAGCACAGAAATATTTACCGTGAATTATTCACACTGCTGTCTCCAGAATGTCCACACAGCGTTGAGCATCTACTCCACACTGGAGAGTTACCAGGCCAACTTCTCTGAACAATGTCTCTTCATACTTGTGGTTAAGATGCTTAACAGAGTCAACGAGCCATTAGTGAATTATTTTATTAAAAAAATTTATTTTTAAAAGTAACTTACCTTCAAATTTTGATCCAATATTCCTGATTCTGAATTATTTGTTATCTGGCAATGAGGACTTAAATCCCTTAACACCCCCTTAATCAAAACAGCCTCATGAATAACTAGTATTTCTCAATGAGAGTCTCGTCAATATTTTGATTAAGAACAAAATTTGCAGCCTGGGAAGTGGCTGAGTCGCACACTGTAGTCCAGGCTGTCCTCAAACCTCAGCTTCCCACAGACAGAATTATAGTTCTCTGCCATCACACTTGGCTTCAGTATTGATGCCATTTTGAATTCATTTAAATGCCAAAGTCTGAATCTAGGACTAGCTAAAAGACAGCATACTCGACACAGGATCCTCTGCTCTAACAGGTCCTCAGCCATGTTGAATGTTAACCTGGACCATCTTACTTCCTGTCTTCTACTAGCAATAATTGAAAATTAGCATACAGTCCAAAAAACTCTCAGAAAGGGAATAGCTAAAAGAAAAAATATACTTTCTTCCTCCTTCTATCCCAAAAGTTTCTTCAAAAACCGTTGAAAACTGGGCGCTACTGTGAGTTCTGTGACAAACACTTTTTATACTAAATGCTGCTTTTGAGTTTTTCTTCAGTCTGGGCTTAGAGATAAATTATAAATGATCTGCGTCTTGGGCTCCTCTGTCACTTTGCTGTCAAGAAGTATATGCTGGTTTGGACAATCGCAGCTATTTCTCTAAGATTTATGAAATGTTATTCTGCTCTAAGATTGATATCCGTGTCCTTATTCAGTATATCAAGGGCATATGATAATGATAACGATCAATGTTATTTTAACACCGCACAAAGGCCGGTGTCAAGGCCATCGCTTCATTAGACAACAAGACTATTGATTATTAACTAGAGACCAGCTGAAATAGAAAGGCCCTACCAATTTCTCCACAGGGAAGAAGAAAGCGTTATCACGAGGTGGGCAGATTACATAATCTGTCAACCGCTATGAAAACCTTAACAAAGCAGTCAGCGAGAGGTAGGCAGAGCATTTCAAAGGCTACTTCTCAGTAAGTGGTCTCTCTGTGATGTCCTCTGGCCTCTGCTCTCCCCATTCCTACAGCTCAACTCATTTAAGGCTTGCAACACTGGTCAAGTCTTGTTCCTCAGATGGAAACTCTGATCAGAAAGTGCTAGGTGGGGCTGCCTGTGAAGATTTGAGTGGTGTGGACTGAAGTAAATGGGGGGGAAATAAACATGAAAGGCAAAAGCTAAAGCCTGCCAGTAATACCTTAACCTGCCTTGTATGTCTAATGCTATCATTTGAGAAAGCAGATGTTTTCTAAATATCACAGGTCTAGAGAAAAATCTATATCATTTCCCCTTCCCGCCAAGATCCGTATTATTGTTTAGCTGTCCCTAATCACTTTTACATGCAAATTTATCAGCCTTCCACTTTCTTTGCCCTGAGCTATGCGCTCTGGAATTTGTACACTCTTTATGCAGGTGTTAAAGAGGCCCTCTAGCCTGCAGGTAGATATTTGGACTCTAAAGCGATTTCCCCATCATGTCTGACTTAATTGGACCATGCTTCCTAATCAACATAATTTCCCCCTTGACCAGCCCTCTATGCACAGGCACTTAAGAAAAAAAGAAGTGGGTTAAATGGAGGGCAGAGAGAGAGAGAGAGAGAGAGAGAGAGAGAGAGAGAGAGAGAGAGAGAGAGAGAAGGTGGCCAGCACAGGGCAGCAATTTGAGCTCTAGGAACTCATCCTAAATAAAGCAAATGGCAAGAGGCATGTGGAAAACTGATTAGTGAGGACCAAAGCAGACGTCTAGTGCCCAGAGGTAGAGTCCACTAATCGTTCCTGTTAAACCTGTCTTCATTTCCTTCCCAACCAACTTCACTATGAACCCAAATTCATCACCTGTCTTCAGTCTGAGACTGTTGCTGAAACCAAAGAGCTCAAAGGGGAAGGGACTAGACTGCCATGGGACTCTGTCTCCCTGCTCCCTCCTGGAGTTCCCATGATCATTTTGAAGTGCTGACCCATGGGGGATTTGGCCCCTTATATCATCCAATCAATTGCTCCTTTTTAGAAACAGCCTTATGAAGCCTGCTATCAAAGGTCTGAGGACATTATTCCTGGTTTTGAGGAGGGATATAAGATTGACTAAAGTGAATTATTAAGCATGCTGAGGTAAATCTCTGACAAACTGCAATGCAGGGCTGTGACTAGAGTGTTTGAGGACCCTAGTCAGAATTGATAGTGTTATGCTAATAGGACAGAGTCCATTTTATAAGAGAGTGGCCCTGTACAGAGACATCTTAAGATAAAAGCAACAAAATTTTGAGTACAAACACAACCAAAATTACAATAATCCAAAATGTAAGATAAATATATGAGTTTATAATATCATAAATAGATGAAAGAAAAATAAGAGAAATATCTTCCCTGCACGAAAATTCAAAATAATTTTTGGAGAAGGTCTCCTCTCCAGGAGATGGTCCTTAGCACTCCTCACCAGTCTTCAGTGCCCTTGAGCATGGGACCTACATACTGATTTGTTTACCAAGAAGAGAATATGGTAGGCACATAAAGAAATGAGAAGAGGACTCTGTTGAACATTAGTTGGACTTGGAAATTGAGATCAAAAGCCCTGGTGATGTCTCACACTGACTATAGTCTCTGAAAGTTTATAATAGGAAGGGTATCCTCCCAAATATATATAAAAACACTGATCTCACCAGCACAAAGGATATAAAATTAAAGGAAGAGGTATTCTACAGAATAACTGGCCAGTGTTTTTCAAAAGTATCATGGTTAGTTCGATATTAGAAAACCTGAGAAACTATTACTGATCAGAAGAGAGATGATGTTTCTATGCAATGGTCCTTCTGTAAGGATGAAATCATTAGTTAAATCCAATAAAGTCAGGAATTTAGCAGTAGTATGGTTTCCATGCAGGTTTCTTACCTCTGTAAAATATACCACGGTGACATAAAGTGTTAATATCAGGGGAAACTGTGAAAATAATATAAGCGAGTTCTATATCCTCTCCAAATTTCCTTTGGAAATCAAGATAACTTCAAAGGAAAAGGGTATATACAATATACCAATATATTTTTTATAATGACCACCCTAAAATTTATACACTTCATAGAAAGAAATAAAAGTGATATGATAGCATTTTGGTCCAGTAAATGAATGCAAGAAGAAAGGATAACTTGTTGACTGTTATTTTCTTTAGTAGCATGAATAGCACAGCACCTTCAAGCACTGTAATAGCTATGGCGTGTGGACAAAACTTCCAAGTCCTTTCAGCTGCATTTGTTCATGTGCTAAGATTCAGGGGTGTGGTGTTTTCTGCAGTAGAATTCTGTCATTTTCTAGATAGCATTCCAGTGCAATGTCAACTGCCTGTAACGTTTAGGAGCATCATAGAATCCCATGACAACCCAAGGCAAAACAGGTAACCTGTGCCCTGGCCCTGAGCTCTCTGTTTAATAGCCCATGGTGTCTGGTAGGAAGCAATGTCCCTGTTCCTACCACCTTTATTAAAAGCCACCCCATTTAAACTCATTTGTATATGTTCACTACATGCTCCAGGAATCATCTAGCAGTAGGTTTCCACGTGGTGTCATCAAGGTCTTTAGTGTTAATTATTCCTTCTTCTAATCTGTCCTCCTATCCTCCACCTCATTTAAACTGTCTATAAAATGTGTCTTCTTGGTTTATCAGACTGCGTGGGTTCTGGTGTGGTGCCCACATTGAGATTCTCTATGACAGTCTGGTTAACGAAACACAGTTTCCCACTTGCCTTCTAGGTGGTCTCATCCTCGCATCCACTCCACGGTCTTCCAGGAGAGGTCTTCTCCGCAAGCCTTACATGAATTCTGTCTCTTTCCTTATGAGGTACGGCACAACTAAATTATGTTATATCCTTGTGTATTAATGTTATATTTATAAGTGTACACATGCCCAAAGGCTTTAGCATGAGTTACATTTTCTGTAGCTTGAAAATAGTACATATTCAAAACATTAGTTTTCAAAAAACAAGAAAATTTCTTGAGTAGTTTTTCTCCTTCTACAAAACAAGAGTAAAGTCAAAAATTTCCCTAGGCTATTTAATAATGCATTAGACCAATTTGAAGAATTTTTTTTGCTTTAAGAAAAAAACAGCTTTTGGTCTTCTCTGGGTTTCTCCTTTCTTTTTCCTTTTCCTTCTTTTGTATATGGTATAGAGAGAGCTTATTTCAAGACAATCTTTCAAGACCATGACTATCTATTGAGTTCTTTGCATTTTTCAAAGAATTTTCTTTCTAGTGACAATGTGGAATAAAGCAAACACCTAGAAAATAATAGCTTTAAATCCAGCTTAAAGCAGTTTAAGTTTAGTTGAAGCTCTTGGGAGTAAGAATAAAGGGGGAAAAGTGAAAAAGACATTTGAGTTGAAGCTTCAAGAATACTTATAAGTTAAAAGAGTAAGAAGTAGAAACCTAAGCAGACAGGCACATGAATGCAGTGCAAGAAACAATTATACAGGGCCCATGGTATGAGGGCTTTAAGAGGGTAAGACTAAGAAGAGACAATATATGATTCTATGTTTGGGAGTGATGCTTGAGCCTTTTCTGTTTTATTCAAATTTGCATTAGCAAAACACCTTCACTGATTACTTTTAAAGGAGTTATGATTTATTTTGCTTCTCACTTTCTTTTTTCCCCAAAATCCTAAACTAATTGTCTGGGGGCTCGTGATAAAGTATTGAAGGTAGCTTACCTAATGGCACCTAGAGCATGGGAAAAAGTAATGGCCAGGCATGGAGAGCCCCTCCAAGAGCACGCCCTCAAGGATTCTGCTGGCCATTCAGGAGATGCCTTCACAAAGGTTAGGAGACCAAGTTTCCAATCCATGAGCTCAGAGGCTCATTAAAAGTTCAACAAATTTCAACATAGAAACTAGAGAGGTGGCTTAGTAGTCAAGAACAGAGTGCCCCTCCAGAAGAGGCAGATTTGCCTCCCCAGCACCCATGTGACATCTAACAACAATCTCCAGCTCCAGTTCCAAGGGGATCTGTCATCCTCTTCTGACTCCTGTGAGGGCCTCATGCTCATGTTATATACTATACATGCAGGCAAAATGCTCAGACACACAAAATAAAAACAAATACTATAAAAAATCCTAAAAGCTCATCAGAATACATAAAAATAACCCTTAAAAATTGCATATTAAGCTAAAGAGTCTGAGGTTTTTAACCTAGCAACATCATGTGGGTGATGCAGAAGTCATGACTAACATCAGAATTTAAAAATATAAACTAAGAAAATATTGCATCTAGTAACTATTATTCGGGGGGATTGTTATTGATTCGTTACACACACTGAATTCAGGTTTATAAACACAGATTGACTAACAACCACATCCATTGTTCAGATCTCAGTTGAAAAGACAGAAGCTTCTCTGGACGTTTTGCCCCAGAGTGAATTCAATATGCAAGATTAGATCTGTGAGGAAACTGGTGGAGAAAGGGCATGGGAGCCTCATGTTAAGGAAATCGGAAATAGAAAAATTGAAAGATACTGCGTCTGGTTTCAGCCATCTTCAGTATCTAAGTGTTACCAAGAAGAATCTTGCTTCTCTCCTTTGCCAGCCCAGACACCTTCCTAGCATTGTCCCACAGCAGCACCATCGCCTGATTCTGGGTTTCAACCTTTGCACAAATGTCTTCATTAGTAGATTCCAAACTAGAAGGCTGCTGGCAGAAATGATAAGAAATTCAGTTCCCATTCTCTAAGTTCCGGCTGTCGAGATGTGACAGGAAATGGCACCGAGTTGCCAAGAGTGACAAGCTATAATATGGATTAAAGGAAGTAAAAATACAACTTAAATTGTGTTTAAAGGACAGTGCTAGTAAACTCTGTCATTCTCAAATATACCAGTAAAATAAAACAACAAAATGCAAGAGACAGTTAGTGTCTAAGAAGTTTGCAAGTCTAATTCCCCAACGTTCTCCCAACTCACGGGAACTAAAGAACTGCGAGCCTTCCCCTGGCCAATCGCTGTACCCTCTGACGCCAGGGCTAGTTGATGCACTCTCAGATATTAATAATTGCATACCACTGTTGCAGGATATTTGATTACACTGTGAAACCCCAAGCTTGTGTTGTGGACTGGGGAAAAATATCTGCTTTTTGTTGTGGTATGACTGACCCTAGCACACATCTTCAATCCACGAGCTATATGTTTATTGTAAACAGGACTAAATAAAGTCAACACTAGGTCAAGAATCAGAGCAAGCAACCTGTGGACAGGGTGTGAACATAGGAAGAAACCACATAGAGTAAGAGGAAGTCGGGAGGGCAGATAAGAGAGATAAGAGACACACAGGAAGCAGAACTGAGGGACATTCAGATTGAGGGGTTTTTGAGATGAAGTGGAAAAAGAAAGTTTCCTTTTGTGACATTGACTGAGAAGGAAGGTCAGCTGGGTGCTCTCCACCTCTCTGAGCTAGCAGGCTTTCACCTCAGCATCTGGCTCCTGAGTCTTTAATGGTAAAATTGAATGTTTAAGATTTTTGTTAAAAACAACAGACCACCAGAATCTTGAGGAAATGAAAGATGGAAAAAATCTTCAGCTTTTTTCTTAATTAAATGGTATCACGCACATAAAAATAAAGCTTCAAGTGGGAGTTTTTATGAACTGTTATGAAGTTCTCTGTATCTTAGATAGGAAAGATCTGAAAAACATTGCAGTTGGGGGCTAAAGATAAGGCTCAGTGGTTAAAAGCACTGGCTGGTCTTGAAAAGAACTTGGGTTCAATTTCCAGCCATCAGTCATTCTAGTATTAGGGAAACTAATACACTCCTCTGTCCTTCCAGTGCAAGTCCCATGCATGATACACACACACACACACACACACACACACACACACACACGCACACACACACACACGCACACACACACACACACCATTGCTTCTTGTTGATCTTAGTATAAAGTGTAGACTCAGAAATTCTATCAGTCATGCAGTCATGACAGGTTAATGCCTTTGACAGATGTGGTGAACGCAGCCCACACCCTCTCCCCTCTGGTAGCACAGTCCAGCTCCTCTGTCCAGCTCCCAGTCCTCTGTCTTTTCTTTTCTTTTCTTTTTTTTTTTTCAGGAGCTGAGGACCGAACCCAGGGCCTTGCGCTTTCTAGGCAAGCGTTCTACCACTGAGCTAAATCCACAACCCCCTCTGTCTTTTCTTATCTTCCAAAAATGTCCTTGCCTCAATCTTGTCTTCTATCACCACTGAATTGAATGAATCTTCTCTGCTGCTGCTGCTGCTGCTGCTCCTCCTCTTCCTCTTCCTCCTCCTCCTCCTCCTCCTTCTCCTCTTCTTCTGTTGTTGTTTCATATTATTTTGTTTTTATAAGATGCAATTTTCGTCTGCACTTTCCTTGAGGTGCAGGGAGGTAGTGAGGCTCTCCTTATATCACACTAATATTTCTGTCTTAGAGTTTCTACTGCTGTGATAAATGCCACGACCAAAAGCAATTTGGGAAGGAAAGGGTTTATTTGGCATATGCTTCCACATTGCTATTCATCCCCCAAGGCTATGAGTTCAAACAGGACAGGAACTTAAAGACAGGACCTGATCTAGAGGCCATGGAAGAACGCTGGTTATTAGCTTGCTCTTCATGGCTTGCTGAGCCTGGTTTATTGAACTCAGAGTCACCAACCCAGGAGATTCATCCACAATGAGCTGACCCACCTCCCATCAATTACTAATTAAGAAAATGCCCTACAGCCTGCAGCCAGATTTTTTTCTTAATTGAATTTCCCATCTCTCTAATTACTCTAGCTTGTGTCAAATTTTACATAAAAGTATCCAGCACAAATGGCCCCTTGTCAACCTGACACACAAACACATCACTATTAAGCCGTAACCTTTCCTTTCTTGTTCATCCCCAAGATCACACATTAAAATGAACATCACAATATAAAATATTTCCAGTTTTCAAAGCTCCAAAGTCTTTAAAATTTCAAACAGTTAAAAGTTCGAAGTCTCTTCAAAGTATCCAAACTCTGCTTTAAAATCCAAAATCTTTGTAAAATCCCCAAATCTCTTTAAAAAATTAAAGTTCCTAAACCCTAAACTCCTGTCAAATAAAAAAGTAAATACCCTTTTCCTTCAAGAGGGAAGAACCAGGGCATAGTGCAAATATGAAGAACGCAGAACAAAATTCCCCAACATAAGTAACTCAGTGTTCAGTGTCTGGGCTCCTCCAAAGGACCAGGGTCACTTCCCTGTCTGCCTTTTGTAGCACAAAATTGTCTCCTGGCTTGGGTCAGCTCTACTTCATACTTCCTGCTGTCCTCAGCACATGTACTATGGTACTAACAACTACAAAACACTGCAATATTCTTTTACCAATAGCCTCTCTTGGATTTTCTTCAGGAACTCCAACCTTGCAGCACAGTGTTGAGCCTAAGCTGCTCTCCATGTCTCCTTCATGCCTTTAAAAGCAGTATCACCTGAGTGACCCTTCCAGACTGTTTCTAGGCCAGAGTTTTGTGGATTGTGGAATGCATCTTGCATGTGCTGTCTCAGAGGAAACAGTTCCTAGAAGATTCCACCTTGACCATGCTGGTCTCTTCTTAATCACTGCTAATTTTGTAACTCTATCGAACCAGTATCAATTGTCTCAGTAAAGAAAAAAAAATATTACTTCAATAGTTCTTGTATCTTGTTGATCACAGCTGATTATTCAGCCTCAGCTAACCAGAACCAACAATTCTTAAATCAAAATTGCAAACAGCCCTAATAGAGTCAAGAAACACTCAAACTTCCCTCTAAGATGTCACAAGCCAGGCCTCCATCATCTGCATTGCTCTCAACCTTCTTATCTTTCAAGACCCCACAGAAGAGCTCACCAAGCTTTGAACACTTGTTGGCTTTTCAACCCAAAGTTCTTCTGTAGTTCTTCTATAAACATCTCTGTCACAGAACCATCCCATTTCTCTCTAAGTCAGGGTTTCTATTGCTGTGATAAATAGCATGACAAAAAGAAATGTGAGAAGTGTCTCTTAGGGTTTTATTGCTGTGAAGAAACATTGACCGCTGCAACTCTTATACAGGAAAACATTTAATTGGGGCTGGTTTATTGCAGCTGGCTTGTAGGTCATAAGTTGGTCCATTATCATCATGGAGGGAAAGGTGGTAGCATGCAGGCAGACATGGTGCTAGAGAAGGAGTTGAGAGTTTTATATCTTGATTCAGGGGCAGAAGGAAGAAGAGCATTGACTTGAACTTCTGAGACGTAAAAACCAAACCCCTAGTCATGTGCCTCTTCCAACAAAGCCATACCTACTCTAAGGCCGTATTTCCTAAGAGTGCCACTCCCTATAGACCTATGGGGGCCATTTTCTTTCAAACCACCACAAGAAGGAAAGGTAGTACTTTTTGGTTTTTACTTTTCTTTTTTTTGGGGGGGTATGCTTTCACATAATTCTTCATTATCAAAGAAACTCAAGACAGGAGCCTAAAGACAGGAGCTGATGCAGAGGGCACCGAGAAGTGCTGCTTACTGACTTGTTCCTCACGGCATTCTCAAGTTGCTTTTTAATAGAATCCAGGACCATCAGTTCAAGGATGGCTCCACCCAGAATGGGGTAGGCTCTCTGCTCTTTAAGAAAATGCTAGTTAAGAAAATGCTCTGCAGGCTTGCCTGCAGGTAGCTCTGATGGAGTGTTTTCTTAGTTGAGGTTCTCTCCACTCTGATGATCCTAGTTGTGTCAAGTTGACAAAAGACTACCCAGCATAGTCCTCATTTTTCTCACACATTTTGTTCTATTTGTCTCCCTCTCAGAATTTACCCAGTGAGACTACTGAACAATTGGCATAATTTCTTCTTTATACCTCTGTCTCTTTCAACACATTCCACAAAAGTCATGACCTCTATTGGTCTTGTTAGAATTATGTATTTGGAGGAATAACACAGAACTTGCCACAGCAGACATTCTGGGACAATTTATTCAGTAGATAAAGAAAAGAGAAAGGCATGGAAGGAGAGGAGAAAAAGAGAAATAAAACTATAATAATATTCCTACCAGTATATTATAAAACTGCGGTTTATCTTGTAAACAAATTCTTATGAAATTATATTGCCTAAAACTTCTCTTAAATTATAACAACTCTAGAACCTCTGATTGTCTTTGATATGCTATCTCAAGTCATGTTAATTCCCCCTTTTAAGGCCAGTGAAAGTTGCACAGTCTCTGGATGAGATTTAGGAAATACGTATTATTGCTTGGGAAATGGATCTTGTATTGAAAGAGAATGTCAAGTTTCAGCAACATGGAGCCTGGTGGCCACACCCATGGCCTCTGCCGCTAGATGCACAGGGCTCTGGCATCTTGTCCGGGATGAAAATAGATTTTTAGCAGCAGAAGCTTTGTCTCTTGTAACTTCAGTCCATGGCAGCTGCATCTTCAGTGTGGCAGGTAATCCAAACTGGATGAAATTAGCAGGAAAATGTGCTTATTTGCATGCTGTCACCTAAAATAGTTTATGAGATGGGGGAATGGAGGGGGAAAAGCAGATGTAAAATGACTGAGGATAAAGCCAAAACAAGTTAGGCTATTACTTTCTAAGCCTGTTGATGGTAGGTGACTGCCAGACACTCTTGATTTTCACGTGTAATCAAAAGCAAAGATCCCAAAGAAAATCCAGCATACAGGGACGTTGCCTTGTTTGCCAACACTCCCCAGGGACCCTAAAGTCCTTAAAGCAATGAGCAGATTACAATGAAGCATAAATTCACCGTTTTTATTTCTGACAGATACAGTTTTATTCTAAAATGCCCTGTTTAGAAGAAAATGATACCTGGCTTTAACAGCCCAGTCCCGAAATGTTGCCGTTTCAAAGCACCTCAGCTTGGGTGTTCTCATAAGTATCTGAAAATTAAATTTTTGTAATCCACGAAACTTCACTTTTATAAGGAAAGCCACAAAATTGTATTGGCTTTTCTGGTTTTTTTTTCAACTTAATGAGCAAACACAATCAGAGACATGACAGTTCCTCCACCATTGGCTGCAGAATAGCATCACCGTGCAGTTTGGTGTAAACAGCAGAGGGGAGGTGAATAACTGATGCATGGAACAACCACAGAGGGGCAAATTCAAGGTTAGGAATCGATCCCCACTTCCTACACACACACACACACGCACATGCACACACACACACACACATGCACACAAACACACACACGCACACACATACACACACATACACACACATGCACACACACACATGCACACACACACAGACACACACACACATGCCACAGAAGTAGTCTCCACAGAAGCATAGAGACGAATAATCTGGAACCTAAATATGCACCACATACAGCCTGTTTCCTGATTTTTGCTGATGACCAACATTGCAACTGATCAGTCGGTTGATCCATGCTCTAACATAGATTACTTATCTGTACAAGTGAATGACAATTATTTTCCCCAATTATTACTGCTAGACTTGAACAAGCTACTAAACATTATGCCATTAGCACGATTGCCTAGACCATAGCAAGCTATTGATATGTGGTGCAGCTGTAATGATGCCCGCAAGCCCAGACTCTTCTTCCAAAATGAGCTGTTAATCTATATGAGAATATCTTTGCACATTTCCATTGTGGTGATTTGAATAAGAATGCCTTCCATGGGCTCATCTATTTGAATGCTTGGTCCCCAGTTGGCAGAATTATTTGTGAAAGATTAAGAGGTGTGGCCTTGTCCAACAAGCTATGTCACTGACAATAGGCTTTGAGATTTCAAAAGCCCATACCAGTCTCAGTTCTTTCTCTTTGCCTAGTCCTTGCAGATGGAGATGTAAAGTCCTTAGCTACTGCTTCAGCACCGTCCCTGCTTGTCATACTTTCTGACAAGATGGCCATGGACTCTAACCCTGTGGAACTGTAAGCCCCACATAAATGCTTTCTTCTATAAACTGTCGTGGTCATGATATTTTATCATGGCAACAGAAAATAATTAAGACATCCATTCAGTACTAAGTGTCATATACTTTCATAAGTATGACCCGGGCAATAAATCTGTGTATAATTTTGAGTCAAATGGCATGTGTTCATTTAAAGCCATCCTTTAATTAAGACATCAGTTTTTACACTCACTTTCCTAAGTGAAGGGATTTTACAAAATGACATTCAAATTCTTTCTTTAACCCTGTGCTTCCCAATGCTCTTTATGTGTAAGAGAAAAGACACTCCTGACATCACACCAAATTCTTTAGGAGGTAATTAGGAAGACTCAGATTTTCTCAAAATGTATTGATAGATAGATAGATAGATAGATAGATAGATAGATAGATAGATAGATAGATATACAGATGATATACACATAGATAGATGCCAATCTAAGGCAGTTTACTCACTAACAAATTAATTTACCACTTACACTATGTGCCAATGCCCCAAGTGATCACGGATTTTCTTATTTAATAATGAGGACTATAAATGCCAACAGGACTATAAATACCTCAAGCCTAGATACACAATCTGAGTCTTCCCATCTCAATTAGCAGCATCTTATAGCACCTAACTCACCTCTCAGTTTTTACCTCTTCCCTTCTACTTAATTCTCAACTTCTAGATACTCCTTACAATGAGTGCCAGTTTGTGTCATTTTTAGCTACAACTCTTTAGTGACTTTTACTCAGAGAAAAGTGGCACTGTGGTCTTCTGGATATGATGAAACTGTTGCATTTATGAACTTACAGCAGATGTAATTGCGTGTACAAGTCATGTACATGGTCAAACCAGGCAGCATTTTAGCATGGAGTGGAAAGGGGTTCATAAGCCCTATCCATAACTGAGGTTCTATGGACAGTTGTTGGCTTTATGGGGAAGGAGAGTCAGTTTTCTATAAGGGTGTGATTTCTAGTAAGTTGACCATACTCTTCAGGGTATGACCTCACACTTGTAATGTGGTCAGATGAAATTGAGGTTGGTGGGCTATTTAACAAAGAGAAGAGAAAATAGGAAGTTGGGAGATAGATAGGAGGTGTGGATCTGGAAGGAAGTAAAGGGAAGAGGGAAGCACTGGAAATGAATATGATCAAAATATATCGTATAAGATTACACACACACACACACACACACACACACACACACACACACACACACACACACACACACACACTTCTCTTTGGCCCTGTCTCTCATCACTGTCATCTTCTAGTCCCTCTGTGTCTATTTCTTCAAGATTCTTATGTTTATTCTTTCCCAGGCCAAATCCCTTGATCTTCCCCACCTTCAAGTATTTGTTCACTTGCTTCCTTCCTAGTGAACCAACTTTCAACCTGAGCACAGTGGCAACCTCTCTGGCCACTGTCCTTATCCTCCTTCCCTGACTCGTGCATCATCACAGTCCTTGCCGCATACCTGCTCATTTGGACCTTTTCTTGCTTCTGTCTCCCACGTGTCAGGTATAGTCACAAAAATATTAAAGGTACTTTTCATTTCAGCCCTCAGTTGTCTGTGAGCAAAGGCTCTTAGAATCTACATTCTCAAGTGAGGCCAACAAAGTGGTGGGAAGTTGAACCCAACTTCTCACTTACATAAGCAGCTCTCTAGAAGTTATTTTAAGACGCAGGGATCAAAGAGACAGCAGCAAAGGGCCCAAGCAAGGATATCTCCATTACACAACTGCTTTAGGAGAAAAAAATAAATGGGAAGAATGGGAGACACCATGGGTAAGGCATCAAAGTTGTGGGATGAGGAAAATAAAAATCAAGAGTTTAGATCTCAACCTTCAGCTAACTAGTTCATACCACTCCTCCCAAATCAGACTCCAGCCACCTGAAGTCGTGTCGTGTCGAGGCTAGCATTCAAGGAGGATCCAAAGAAGTGACAATGTACATGTCAAAATTAAGTCTGAGCAGTGCATAAAAGAAAGCCTAGGCTAAGCTAGATTTCATGGATGCCACTTTGAAATCAGAAATGAACTACTCGGCAGACATAAGGGAGGGGGTTGGCGAGGCACAGTGGCTGTACAAGACCCGTCATCATCAGAGTCAGAAAGGACTGAGCAAACACAGCAGAGGGAGCAACCCCCAGCGGGAACTGTTGTTTCAATTCTCGGAAAATACAACTCAAGGACCATCTGGAAATTCTCATTGTGAAATGGACGTGGAGAAACACAAATGCTTTATTTCATGTTTTATAAAATGTGATCGGTTTGCAAAGAGGCTATAAACACAAGGAACGGGCTCTTGCTTGCATTTAAAGTAGTTAAAAAATCGCAGAGATGCATCAAAAAGTATCTGGAATTTTAATAATTTGGAGAGAGATTTTGAAACACAAGGCTGGGGCAGGGATTAGATTCTTGATATCCAGTTCTCATCACACCAGGAATCTCATATTAATGTTTGTTAGGAAAAGGAATCCGCCCTAATTCCTACTGCCTTAATGTTGAACAGAAATGTCAATATGTTTTATTCAACCTTTTAGTTTCCCTCATAAAGTAAAATCTGGCTCAGGAATATCAGTCCTTGACAATCTTCACAAGTCTAAAATTGTGTGTGTATGTGTGTGTGTGTGTGTGTGTGTGTATTTTACAAACATTTAATAATTACTAACTCTCAATTATTACCCAGGATGTGCCCTTATGTATAGCAATTTGAGTGTGTGAAAATATTTATGTAAAGCTACATTGAAAGTCTTTCAAATATTCCTCAAAGGGTTAGGGAGTAAAACACCATTAAAGAAATACTGTGGTTTCTAAGGTTGCATCAGAGAATATTTTAACCAGATTTCCCTTCATTTCTATCCATTTATTCTGTATACACTCAGAATGCATGTGATAAGAAGCAATGACAAAACCTCAGAGACTGGGCAAAAATGAAGAGAAATAATTTGATGAGAGAGTGTAACCTTCGAAGCCAAAGAAAGCTTTACAGAGTTCTCAAGGATGAATTCAGTGCTTAAGGGGAAAGGGAGGAGGAATTTGATTTTACAAATATTTTATCAATGTTTTATAATTCAGAAAGCTGTTGTCGAACAGTTCAGAATATAAGGATCCCCTCTGCTACTATCTGTATTATAGCTGGGTATGCGTGTAACACACACACACACACACACACACACACACACACACACACACACACACACACACACTACTCAAGACGCACGCACGCCCTACCTTTAAATGGAATTTGTCACTATAGAATATTTAAAATCCAGACTTGCCGCATTTAAAATGTATGGAATTTATTTTTAAACCAGCCATATCTGAATTCAATGCCTTATATTTTGAGTTTTAATTCCAATCATGCTAATTTTAAGTCACAAACATATATCTGCCGGTAATGAAGGTTGTTTAATTAGGTCCAGATAAAATAGCTTCAATTCTGTTTCTGATCCACCTGTCAAAGCAAATCAGTCTTTTACATGGCTAAAAAAAAACAAATTAGACTAGCTGATGACTTTTTGAATATTCAAGTAGACGCACCGAGGATAAATCCACATAGAACTTGTGACTGAACAAAAGCTTGAGACGTGACCTAGGGATGAAGATATCTTATTCTGCCAAAAGCAAATTTGCAAGCCAAGTTTTTCCAGTATTCTAAAGTCAAGGACAGGGTACTGGAAGGAATGAGGGGAGACAAGGATGAAATAGCATAGCCCTACAAGAAGTAAAAGTATCCCTGTTTCGGGGCGATGCAGGAGCTTACTGTCCTGGCAAAATAGACAGTAACATCAAGGAAGTCTCTGATTGGGAGGTTCACTAAGTATTTTCTCTGCTATGGAGATTCCAAAGGAAGAAATACCCTTACACCCAGAGTCTAGACCCCAGAGAAGTTGGCTTGAAGAATTACTAAAGGTAGAAAAATTGAACCCCTCATGGGTCTGACACACATGCCTTTTGAATATTTTTGTCTGTAACTAGTCTAATTATATTAAAGTAGGACATAAGTCAGTATAGACCAAGTAAATAAAGAAGCAAGGGATTTTGAAACTGGCATGGTAGCCACATAAGCTGGATGCTTTAAATAAGAAGATACAGAAGGGAAAAGAGAAAGAAGTCCCTATACGATTGTGAGTTGCCTCACTCTTAGACAGAGGGTACAGCTCTGTCATGGCTACCTCCTGACATAACGTGTCAGACGATCCCCATATGGTTATGTGACTGTTCTCCTATTTGCTCATCATTACATTCATAGAAGGATCTTGCATTCAGAGAAGGAGTTCATGTTTAAATCTGTCCTTTTTGAGTATTTAAACAAAAGGCATTACTGTGAAATCTCTTTTCTCAGGGAGCTGCAAACAAGTGTTTGCCCTCTATTTTCAGACCACCAACTCCCAAGTACAATTCTATAAAAGTCCAATTTAGAGACCTCATGAGGCTGTTGAGCTTACAGAGCATGGGTAAGAGGTTGGCAACTCATAGGAGTGTGGGTGATTCCAGACTGGTCATGGCAGACAGTCACATCCAAGCATGAAGACTTCCCCATAGCTGCATACCAAGCTGAACATTCAGTTAACCTTGACCTGTGTTTGTGATCACCTTTTATTTCTTGAAGAAAGATCGAGAATAAACAAATCTGATGTTGGAGAATGGCGATTCTTACAATTAGCCATAGCTACTCTGATGAAGATAATAGCTATTATGCTCAGAAATAGCATTCTATGAAAGGCATGATAATGATAAATAATAATAATAGCATTTCATTGGAGATGACAGAGAGATTAGATAGGTAAATGGATAGACAAAAGATAATATATGGATTATTTGATTTGATATTTTAAGGAGGGAGAGATTTAAAAACAAAGCAACAAAACAATTGAATATCCATTTTAAATAAACTAATCCCAATCCTTCCAAAGCTCTACACTGTGACTGAAATTCACAGCACTCTCCAAAGTTGGATATATTGAAGAGTTGATTCTCAATGTAGCAGTGTGTAGAGTTAGGATCTAGAGAGACATTTGGTGAGGCATTAAGAGTTGGGGACTCTTTTGAGTATGTGGTTCATTGAGGGTGAGTGGTGCTTTTGAAGGTCTATCTTGTCCCAGCATCCCCTTTCTCTCTTCCTCTGCTGTCATGAAATCATAGCAGTAGTATAGCCTGTTCTTGCACACTCTGACTCTTTGATATGAATCTCTTTATCACACCAGGCAAGAAAGATGGAGATAGAGGACCACAGACTGACCTATGAGCACAAACAAATCACAAATTCTTCATTTATATTGTTTTTTTTTCAGTTTTTTTTGTGTCTCTTTGACAGAAATACACCATTCACAAAATTAACTTAAAATTGATTATATATCTAAATAAAATAGTGAAAATTATAATGTATCACAAAAGTAGGACACATTTTTCATAATCTTCAGGAAGGCAAAGTCTCCTTAGATTAAGACACAAACAAGAATCCCAAAAGGCTACAATAACCTTCAAATTAAACATCTTTACTCTTAGAGGTATTATTAAGAGAAAAATCTATAGAACTCATTTACACACACAGACACACACACACACACACACACACACACACACACACACACACTCTCTACCCACAAAATAAATCCCAGTTTGTAAAAGGGGAAAATATTTGAAAAACTATCTCCTAAAATATGATAGACAAATTGCTCATAAGTGCATAGATAAAAGGATGTCATTAAGTTAATGTAGCTTTGTTCTCATTTTTATCATACAAGTCTAAACTATAGTGGGATAGAAGCACACGTACTAGAATGATTAAAGTTGAAGATTTAGAATGTCAAGGACTGGCAGAGATACAAAGGGACCATCTCTGCCAGACAGTGACACAACTTCCATAGAAAATACGTTCCTTGTAAGTTAGTAATATACCTTCTTGGGGGAGAACCCAGAACATCCACTCAATTCCACTTCAACTCTGACCCCAGTCATTCTTAGAAATTGTTTCATTCCCACACTAGAATCAAGGGCCTTAGGTAGAGCTCAGCAAGTAACAAACTTGCTGCCAAACGTGAGAATCTGAATTGAACCCTAGGAAGCAATATGGTAGGAGATGGACTCTCCCGTTGTTTGTTCTCTGACTTCTACAATTGTGCTATGGTAAACACTCATGCTCATACACACAGAAATAGATGATGATGGTGGTAGTGATAGTGGTGGTGATGATGACAAATAGATGATAGATAAATTATATATTGATATATGATAAATTGTATATAGGTATGGATATAGATAGATGATAGATAGATAGATAGATAGATAGATAGATAGATAGATAGATAGATAGATAGATAGATACAAAAAATGATCCTAAACCAAATGTCCGTCAGTGGAAGATGACCAGGAAGACACAGAAGACATGTTGGGGAAATAGAAATATTTCTATAACCCAACTTTGTGCATAGTCACAAGGGTGTAAAATTTATCCAAAATTGTCAAAAGATCCCAGATAAATATATTTCCTTTATCTAAATTAAACATCAATCAAGTTATATCAAAGTAGTTCAGTTGGAAATGTGTCTTCTAAACCATTTATTGTTTAAGCAAAGAATGTGAAGACCATGAAATTTTAACCTACAGCTCAGCTAGTTGATAACAGAACTGGGACCCGAATCCTATCTTTTACATCCCAGTCAACACTGTGTCTATACAGCAGCTACTAACTCAGTGGACCATAGAATTATTTCAATGAACTTTAACCTAAATGGTCTGGAGATGAGGGGCTTTGGCTTCCTAAATGTTAGGAGATTCTATGGAGGTATTCAGGATGGTAATGGTAGTGGTGGTAGTGGTGATGGTTGTGATGGTGGTTGTGGTAAAGGTGGTGGTGGTGCTAGGGGTAGTGGTGAAGTTGATTTCTGCTCTACAAATGTCATTCTCTTTTTGTCCAAGTATCAGATGCTAATTTTCATTCATTTGTTCCCCAACTATACTTATGTTATCTAGTATAAGGATTGAACAGGAATACTGCTTCACAAAGTCACGAGGTAGTTTGTAGACCTTAGACCTTCCTTGTTCAATAGAGTAGTGACAAACTACTTGTTGACACTGAGCTGGGACTTGAAATGGGGATGCTTCAAACTGAGAGATACAAAGTAAGTTTTCTTGTATATTCTTTCCTTGCTAACTGTAAATAAAATAGTTGATTTTATATTGAATATTAAAACAATGCTATTTAGGATGTATGGTTAAACCAAATATATTTTCAAACTCATTTACTGTATTTGTTTACCAGAAAAATCTTACATTAATACATGTCTAACATCTGTGGGTAGTAATATGTTTCTGTTGGACAGGGCTAATGAAGCAGCTGTCAGAATCTTTGCTTTCTCCACATGGACTGGTTTTTACAGATGTGTCTTCTGGGATACAGCAGGATGACTGTGCTTTTTCTAATAAGTACCCTTCTACAAAGTACTATGTAGTCCTCAGGCATTTGCATAGTCAATATCTTCTTCAATCAAAGATTACTGCCACTGACAGGAAACTGAAATTAACAGAAGCTGAGTAGCTGTCCAAGGTCAAGGTGGCGGAGAGGAACCTTCAGACCCAGATGTTCAAGACTCACATTCATCCCTTGAACTCTTCTAGTACCACACTTAGCTCCCAACATTGACATGTACATTTCAGAGTTGAAAAAGTGTAAATGGAGATGGCTTGTCCTTAGAAGGTCCTTGTCGTAGACTTGATTCCCTTGGAATGATTTGCCACATGCTGCTCAGGAAATTCAGGGGTGTTCCCAAGACTGTTGGGTCATGCAAAGCACAGGGGTGAGTAAGCAGAGGAAGATCAGAGAGCACTCAAAGGAAAGAAAATGAACCCCATTTTCTTTATCCATTCTTCAGCTGAGGGCCATCTAGGTTCTTTACAGTTTCTGTGTTATGAATAAAGATGCTATGAAGAGACTTGAATAGGTGTCTTTGTGGGATGCTGGAGCATCTTTTGGGCATATGTCCAGGAGTGGTATAGCTGAATCTTTAGGTATAACTATTCCCGGTTCATTGAGAAACTGGCAAATTGATTTGCAAAGTGGTAGTACAAGTTTGCCCTTCCACCAGCAATGGAGGAGTGTTCCCTTTGCTCCAAATTTGCACCAGCATGTGCTGTACCTTGAGTTTTTGAACTTAGCCATTCTCATCAGTATAAAATGGAAACTCAGAGTTGTTTTGATTTGCATTTCCCTGATCACTAAGGACTTTGACTGTTTCTTTTTTCTAATTATTTTATTTATTTACATTCTAAATGTTGCCCCCCTTTCCAGTTCCCCTTGAAGAGTTCTTGCTGCTCCCTTTGCCTCTGAGAGGGTGCTCTGTCACCCACCCACTCACTTGTACCTCACTGTTTCCCACATCCTTTCCCGAAGCATCACATCTCTACAGCATTATGTGCATCGTCTCCCACTGAGGCCAGAAAAGTCAGTCCCCTGCTACTATGTGTCAGGGACCATGGACCAGCCCATATATGCTCTTTGGTTGGGAGCCCCCAGGGGTCCTGGTTAGTTGATACTGTTGTTCTTCTTATGGGGTTGCCATCTACTTCAAATTCTTCAATTCTTCCCCTAACATCCATAGGGGTCCCCAACGTCAGTCCAATCGTTGGATGAAAATATCTGCATCTGTCTCAGTCAGCTGCTGGTAGAACTTCACAGAGGACAGCCATGCCAGGCTCCTGTCTTTAAGAACAACATGGCATCAGTAAGTGTCAGGGTTTGGTGCCCACCCGTGGGATGGATCCCAACTTGAGCCAGTCATTGGATGGCCTTTCCTTCCATTTCTGTTCGTTTTTTTCCCTGCATTTCTTTTAGACAGGAACCATTCTGGGTCAAAAATGTTGAAGATAGGTTGGTGACGCCATCACTCTACTGGAGGCCCTGTCTGTTTACTGAACGTAATCTCTTCAGGTTTCATCTCCCCACTGTTGAGCATTCTGGCTAAGGTCATTCCCACTGAATATGAGCCTGTCACATTCCAGGTCTCTGGAACTTTCTAGAGATTCCCCTGCCCCACAACCCCTGCAGCTGCATATTTCCTTTCATTCTTATGGCCTTCAGGTATTCTCTCCTGTCTCCCCCTACCTGATCTCCCCCTTTTCCCTTCCCATTCATCTTTCCCACCCAGACCCCTCCCTCTTTCTTCCTCTTGTGATTATTATGTTCTCCCTTCTAAGTGAGACTGAAGCATCCTTACTTGGGCCTTCCAGTTTTGGTGGTACATGCTGGTAATGTTCGTTGAAGGAGGCAGAGGCAAGAGGATCTCCAGTTTGAGGTGAGCCTGGGCTACCACAGAACATTTCTCTTCTCGGTTATTCTAGATTCCTCTGTTGAGAACTCTCTGCTTAGCCCTGTCCCCCATTTTTAAGTAGAGTTAATTGGGCTACTGGAGTGTAACTTCTTCAGGTCTATCCTTTCCCGATTGTTAGGATGCTGTTTTGTCCTTTGCCTTATAGAAGTTTGGCAGTTTCATGAGGTCCTATTTATCAAGTGTTGGTTTAAGAACCTGAGCCATTGGTGTTCTGTTCAGGAAATTGTCTCCTATAATGATGTGTTCAAGGCCATTTCCCATGTGTATTAGGAGTGCTGCAGCTTGGTCTTCATGTGAGTCCCAAACAATGCAGCAAGGGCTATAGCAAAGCTGAAGCCTGTGTGTGTGATATGTTCTAGCTGGGCTTCCTTGTCTGACCTCAGTGGGGGGATACACCTAGCCTCACAGAGACTTGATGTCCCAGGGTTGGGGGATATCTAGGCAGCCCCCTCAGGGTCAGAGGAGAAGAAGGAAGGGGGAAGAATTGTGGGAAGGGGTGACTGTGAGGGAAGCAGTGAGTGGTATGTACAGTAAATAAGCAAAATGACAATAAGAAATAGAAATAATAAAGAAAAGAAAATGTGAGAACAAGTCCTTTAGTTGTTTATTTCTGCCTGCCTATGACATATTAAAGCAACATAATCTAAGTTTTATCCTGTGCTCTGGTTAAACTATATGTCCTGGTTATTTAAAATATAAAAAATATGTCTTATAAACTACAGTCCAAATCATTTTGCTCATGGAGACTGCAATCCAGTTGGGGATGTAGAGAAAGAACATATACCAAAGAAATAATGTAAGGGAATTCACTATAGTGCCAGTAAGAGAAAGCTAACTCTCAGTGATATGTGCCAACAGTTAACTATGTTGTCCCATTCTCTATAGGATAAAACCCCAGCAATCTTTACTAAGAACTAGCTAGCCTGGTCTGAGGACATAGGAAGGGTTATTTACTTCGCTGTACCTCACTCACCTCTTTATAAACCAAACGTAGTGATATCAATTTCACAAAGATGTTATAGAGATTAAATATGTAATCTAAACTCTTTGGACAATGCCAGACATAGAAATGCTCTCCGTATAAATGAAGGAGAAGCAGCAAGGCTAAAAAGCCATGAACCAGTAACTTCACCCTGAGTATGTCTTGAGAGCTTCCTCTGCAACTCAGTTTTCCCCCTGCAATGAAAGGTGCTGTATAAGCGAAAAAATTATTAGTAGTATTAATAAAAATATTTCAGCCATGCTGCTTCTTGCATCATATGTAATTCATTAGCAACAGTTCATAGGCAAGACCAAATTTTCCTGTGAAATAATGTTTTATGGTTCTTTAGGACATTAGACTCACTGGGTGTCTCCACCCTATGAGGAGACCTCCAGAGGAGGGAGGACAGATCGGGAAAGCTTTCTGAAGCCCTTTCTTGCTCAGATTCACTCAGGATTTTTTCCTTCTTATTTGACAGTCGTATGGTGACAGGAGGCTTACGTGGCTCTTCAAAGGGTGCATGTTGCATTGTTCATGAAAATAGGATTTATAATGATGTTCACTCAAAAGAAGAAATTAAATATAAAAAGGTTAATGAAAGGGTTCCATCATGATTACAGTGGGCATGATCAATCAAGGGCCAGAGAAGTGGCTGCTTCACAATTAAAATACCCAAACACATTGTTATTTATCACTATTGTATAGTGCAGCAGTGGGCTACAATTAATCGTATAAATCACCCCGACGGACTAAATTCTGAAGTTCCCTTTCTGTCAAATAAGATGCCCATGTTATTGTTAAAACTGATGAAAAGACATTTTCTGATATTCTGATTAAAAAACCCCTCTTATTTAAAAAGATCTTTTATGCAGAGATTATAGGGAAAACTCTAGGCAGGAAACTTTAGTGATTATTTCAAAGCTCATTAGATTTCAAGGATGGATATATGCCTCCCATTCAAATGTATAATAGCATTTCCACAGAGGCTTATGAAAGGGTGAATTAATTGGACCCTATGCTAGGTAGTCATTCACTCACTCACTCACTCACTCACTTACTCATTCACTCACTCACTTACTCATTTATTCACCCATTTATTAAATCAGTACTTATTGTGTGTCTATATGTGCTGGATACCCAGACAGACTTCAGAACACTAAACTCTTGAACTCTGGCCTCCTGTATCACATAATCTGTCAGGGGAGAAAATAATAACCAGAATTGTGGAGAATGCAAATGTGGTAAGGAAGATCACAGAATCATAGATATAGTTTGAGTTGTTGGGTGAAAAGAAGATTTCTACTGAGACCTGAAAGGAGAAGGAGGTAGAATAGAGCTAATCATATGATGGGAAATAGTCAGGCAGAGAAAATAGCCTGAACAATTTATCACAGTGGTATTACCAAGCCCAGACTATTGTAGACACACAATAAATATTTATGCAACAGATGGATGTCGATTGTTCTGTTCCTGTAGGTTCTTGTCCTTTCATAAATGGAGCCATTCCCTAGAAATTGATGGTCCCTTGGATACAGCTCAAACCAGCTCCTTTTTCTACTGATGGTCCCACACAGAGAAATCAAAAATGGAAATACCAGGTTGGAAGTCAAAAAGAAACACCACAAACGAACAATGGAAAATCCAGCTAAAGAAGAGAGGACCAAGTGTCACCGGTTGGCCCTCCTGAGACCAGCTGGCATCAAGTATGTAACTGTAGGGCATTATAGTTTGTTTTTCTCAGTAGGGGAACATGTTGCCTTACTTTCATATCACCATGCAGTTAGCTTGTCTTACACCTGGTACAATGGCATAACCAAAGACCGGGTATGAGAACTGACACCAGATTAGATTCCCACTCCAAGTAAAATGTTCTAGTGTGGTAATGTCTCCTCTGAGAGATGGCATCTCTTCTTGATTCATTGATCTACACTTTGCCTTTTATTACTTCCTTTAAGGCACAGTGTGAACCCCCCTCTTCATTTCTTTTCTCTCTGGAATGAGAGATGAAGAAATACCAGTTCTGTATTTACACTAAAGTGTTCACTCAAAAGAGTGAAAAAATCTAGACCAAATGGCCCCATCACAGCAATGGGAAAGAGTCATAGCTATTCTCGGGACAGAGGTGATGTGACCAGAACAAAGGATTCCGTGGTCCTCTGCAAAGGATAATATGATTGTCTCTATTGCCTTTGTGAGGAAGCCATTGCTGTGAAATTGTTTCTTTCATGTCAAATCCATCCTCCAACCTCAACACTTGAAGACTTGAACACTTGAAGATAGTGGAGTCCAGGCAGTTAAGTTGAGGCACTTTTGTTAAAGCCAGCCCCTAAGTTTAGGTTGCATACAGGAAACAGACACCTAAGAGTTTTGTCACAGCCTTTAGGGAATTTACATACATTAAAAAGATATGAAAATGAAAATTGTTTTCTACCATGAACATACAGTAAAAATTGTCCATCTGTACAACTGTGAAGTGAAGATGTGCTTGAATGTACATAAATATAACTTCAAGTAAATACATATCAAGATCACGCATTCAACATATTATTCCAACAGAACCTCAAGGTAATCTTGAGGCATTTGGTGTCTAAATGAAACAGATCCTGGTGAAAATCAGTGATTCACCTAAAAGCACTTACAACCCAGTGTGGAAATTAGTCTGTCTGAATCACAACCATGTTCCTTTTACCTAAAGTACAAAATAAAAATAGAAGAAAGGGACAAAGGAAGAAAAGAAGGAAGGAAGGAAGGAAGGGAGGAAGAAAGGGAGGAAGGGATGTAGGAAAGAAGGGAGGAAGGAAAAAAGGAAGAGAGGAAACACAAATTTAAAAGCTGTGTGTTCCTTTTGTTTACGAGGTGGAGAGGACATGGGGGTGCTGGGGCCATTCCAAACAGGGCTGTTTTGGTTATGTTATTATAAATATCCAACAGAAGGGAAACCTGGAGGGTGAGAGGTGCTGGCAACATGTGGTAGTTAATTGAACATATAATCAGGGATGCAACGCTGTGGCTGCTCTGGATAATACCAACAGGCATAATGACGTTTCTAAAATTATGCACCTACAATTATCCCTTAAAGGTAGGCGATAAATGGATTAACTAAGTACTGAAGGCACAAACCTTCAATATTTAGAAACTGACTGCCGCAGGGTATGCAGGAGCAGTGCCAGGGCAAGAAGTCATCATTCGGGGTGACTCTTCATTTCTTAAGCATTGTAAGGGTTTGGGAAGCATTCGTACAAATGCTTCATGTGACTGTAACGCTCTGAAAGGGAGGAAATGAATTTATGCGTTGGCTCTGGTACAGGTGGCAGGTGTAGAAACAACATCACACAGAAATTAAGCAAATGCATCAAAATAAGCAAAGTTTCTCTAAGCAATAGGGTATGAATGGTCATGTCTTCAATTGGCCATTCACTAATACGCGTCGCCATGGTCTTTCAGTCTGGGGAATGGCTAGCAAGCTTTACCCAATGGGAAATCCACATGCGAGCAGAGAATTGGAAAGAGATCAAACAACAGGTACCACGAGCATCCTCATCAGCATCACCATGTGCTTAGAAATCCAAGGTGAAGCAAGTTCTGGGGCCAGAGTGAGAGTATGAGTCTGTCACTGATCTCCTATCCTGGGTTCTCTCAAGAAAAGCACACAGGCTGAGTTTTAATCACTGTAGAGTTTGTTTCCCCAACTTCAAAACAGGAATGAAAATGGCTCTGAACATCTTTGTCTTGTTGTAAAATTAAACAGTTAAATTTAATGGTTAGTTTGGCTCATGGCACAGAGCTAGGGAGTGCTCATGGCACAGACACTATTACTGTGGATATAATTGGGCCTCAGGCAACCATGATCTATGTGTGCTATATACAGCTAGGCATGCCTCAACTGTCTAATGATACCACATGAATTTCCAAATCTTGTTTTGGATATGAAATGGCCCCCAGAGGCTCACAAATTTGAACACTTGGTCCCAGCTGGTAGTATTGTCTTGGAAGCAAGCAGAACCTTTAAGAGGTGAATTCTAGCCTAGGGATGTGGATCACTGTGGAGGCAGGCCATGACGTTTACAGCCCGTGCCCCATTTCCTTTCCTCATTTTGCTTCCATTCTGCCGAGATGTGAGAAAAAGAGGCAGCCCAGCAGAATAGTCTTGCTACCATGGTCTGCCCACCACCCCGATGGAATATACCTCCTAATAGTGTGGACCAAAAAACCCTCCTTCCACGAGTTGCAACTTATCGGACAGTTGGTCACAGCAATGAGAAAAGTAGCAGAAGCAGCCCGTATCTCCACTCTGGTGTTTTAAAGAGAGCAGGAGTCATCAGTCCTCTTTGTTTCTTTGTAGCACTTTAGCTGGGTGGGCTCTCAGCCCAGATCAACAAAGAAACAACAAACAAAGGTCAGCCACCGCCAACCACAGTTCGGGTGGAATACTGGGTAGATGGAGAAGTTTAAAGGTAATCAATCACACAAAGAAGAGAGGGGACCACTTCTGTGCCATACTCAGCTGTGCCGGACCAGTGTGCATCATTCTAGATAACTGATAACTGACTGCATTTCCAAGGGCCCCTTTAAAATGCGAAGCTATTTGTGACATCCATAAGATTCGATTAAAGGGCCTTTATAAGCACACATCCAGTTGCACCAAATGAGAGATAAATTAACCTATAAACAGCGTGCTCTTTCTGGTGGAGTCCTCTAATGGCCTGATTTAGGATATCAGCAGATGGGAGGTCAGTGCCTAGTGCTTTCAGAGTTCAGCCCATTCATTACAATCAGGTTCACCGTGCCACAGAGAGGTTCTAATGAAATACACTCCAGCCAACCCCATAGAGGGGCAGCTTGAGTGTGTGGGAGGCGTGAGGGGAGGCAGCAGGCAGGCAATGGGGATTTTGTATTTCCGGGCAGGTAGGGGTCCAAACAGAGCCTCGGCATGCGCTAAGTTGTATTTCTTTCAGGGAGAGCCTCTCACGGAGACATCTTACCTGTAAGCTCCTTCAAGCTTTTAACAGAAATGCTCTAGTTCACATTTTACAAAAATGGAAAAGAAAGAAAAAGAAAGCCCTGTTACTAGCCAGTCAGTGCCCTCCAACACCAGGGCTCTAGAGGGAAGGGAGACATTAAAAAATGCGCCGGATTTCACCGAATTCCTCCCAATATCAGCTGGCAGTGCGTCCCTTGAGCCTCCTTCCAGAGTCTGGGGGTGGGGGTGGGGATGGGGGTGGAAGAAACACGTAGACTTTGAAACCTGCAGAATCATGGTTTCACATAATAATAGAACATACATGCATAGAACATACATGCTTTCTGGATTTGTTTCTTTTAAAGAAAACCAAAGTACTTTAGAGGACTGAAAAAAAAATGTCTGCTTTTGTGTCCACATCCATTCACACACACACACACACACACACACACACACACACACACACACACACACACACACACAAGAGCTTTATAATCTGTCTGTGAACCAAGTTACAAACATCTCGACAAGAAAACATTCATTTTTAGCATTTTTAGCACACACATATCACATCTCAGGAAGTCTTACTGGCTTGGAAATATCCAGTTTCCTGCAGTATCACAGGATAAAGGAGAAAGCTGCCTTTTGCATGGGCTTCACAAGGGATGCAGAGACGCAACGTGATGCATGTGTAAGCGGCCTAAGTGAATTGTACATAAAGCCCAGGGATCATTGGTGCTGCTTCCTGTGAGGACCCCTGCTAGGAGGAGAGCATTCTTCAAATGCTCCTTCTAAATCTGTGTCACTTTACTATGTGAATTCACCATGTGAATCAGACAGAAGGTCCGGGGGAATTCATTTTATAGAATATTCTAAGGCAGAATAAATCGCTTTTTTTCAGGGTAGTTTTTTTTTTAAATCCATTCTTATTTGGTTATTAATGGCTTATGTTTTTCCACATAAGCACATATACACTTTTCAAACATTCTTTTCTGTCATGCTTGGAGTTGACAGAGGGAAGTCAGCTGATCAGAGCTAATAAAAACCAAATGTAAAACATTAGAATCTGGGGCTGCGGAGACACTTAATGGTTAGGAGCACATGCCACTCTTTCAGAAAACTGGAGTTTGGTTCCCAGCACCCACACTGGGTACCTCACAACTGCCTGAAACTCCAGTTTCTAGGAATTTGATGCCCTCCTCTGACCTCTGCAGATACTATACCCACACGAACAAACCTACACAGAGACACATACATGTTAATTAAAAAATAAAATCTTAAAAATCAAACATTAAAATCTGAGATCTTGACACTATGTAACCTGTTCCTTCTAAATAGATTGCTTTATCTAAAATGCTTATGAATATAAACACACACACACACACACACACACACACACAGAGAGAGAGAGAGAGAGAAAGAGATATTTTTAAATATTTTATTTTGAGTGAAACATTTACATGTCTTAAGAGAATGAATTAGTAATGTAGTAGCAAGCTTTTTAAGTGGTGACTAATTACAAACACCTAGTATAAGGTAGTCGCCATTATAAGTAGTCGCCATTATCGCCCCATCTGGCTTTTGACCTTGCCTCAAATAATAACATATGGTAATATATGATATCATGTGACCTGACCTCATATGATAACAACTGTTTTCATGCATATGGTGACTCTTTCAAAGCGTTAGATGCTTCTCTGTGCTACAGAAAAGTTGTGGCTATGCAATGCCATGGGAAGTTCAGTTATCTTGAAGGTTGCTTCTACTGTTCATGAAAAATGCGTGCTCTTTTCCCCTTTCCTCTCAAGGATGCTCAATTGTAAGGACGTTCAGTCTTTTGGTAAGTACAACCTCAATAAACATTGTACCGCCTACACCTGTGTTAGCTGCTGGCAGAGCGAGCCAGTCTCTGGGCCTCACAAAATTTAGTGCAGTACTCAGGAAGAAAGACACACCAGTTGGACTTGGTGGAGGCGATACAGAATTACATGAGTGCAGATCCAGGAAGGGAAGACTCTGTGCTGAGGGAGTGGGGGGTTTTAGGCCAGCAAAGGCTTTCACTGACTTCCTGAGTTGACACTGGTCCTAAATCTGGCTCTTGTTGCTTTCCGTGCTGCTAGTTCTTGTCCCTTTTGTCATAGCTCTTGTTACTGCGATGAACGATCCTTACCCCACAAGATTTGAATGCCCAGTTGGATAACTGTGGTAAATGTGGCATGTAAGTGCAGAGAAAGCGCCATGAGTTTTAAGGACTGCAAGCATTTTATTTGATCACACACATACATGGGTGTCAATTTGACACAAGGCTAAGGTTTTCTTTCTGGAGGGAGCCCTTACTTTTTTATTTTGTTGCACAAGCAGCAACAAAAATTTCTAGTTCAGAGATTTTGTGATACACAAATATCTTACAGAATTTAAAATAATTTTTAAAAAGCTGCAGAAGAAGCAGCATTTACCCCAAGGTTTTATAGTTGCCTGGTTTATATTTTATTTGAGTTAAATGTTGGCAATTTTATTGTACTTATTCAAATGTTATAAATTATTCCTTCTGAACTTATCATAATTTGCTGTTAAATAATTTATAGTTTTGACTCCTCCTAGAAGTGGAATTTTTAACTTTAGTGATAGACCATATGCTTAGAACTCAGGCTATATCCTCGTTTCTATTGGCATACATAACAATTGAAGGAACAAATATTTGAAAGATCCATTAAATCTAGGTAAGACATTTAAATATCATTTTAAAAAATGGCTTCCGATCCTCCTGCCTCTGCCTTCAGAGTGCGGGAACTATAAGTTGTACCCTTCACATGTCCAGCTGACGTGATTTTATTTAAAGAAAATAACTTCGGTTGGAACATGAAAAACAGGAAGAGACCAGTTAAGAACAGGAATAAATAATGAACCAGAGGACAGATAATAATGGCTGTGAATTGTAAATGAATGATCATGTTTTAAGCCATGTTCAGGGGAGAGAATGCAAAGATTAGAAATGGGTCTGTGCTGTCTTCACACCTTTTCGTTTATAAATAGTAGTATCTATGATTTGCCTCACCTGTAAGAGGGTATCAAAACCTCTACCTTGTTACCTCCATATTCCTCCCAAAACAACCACCAAAGCTTATGAAAACTATATTATTCAATAAATGATTCAGGGTGCAATCGCTCTTTAAAATTTTAGTTTGTTTTCCTCCTACATGAAAGTTGAGCTGAACGTCAGAGAATCATAAAGAGCTTTAACCCTGTGTTTAGGACCTAAAATCATTCAAAGTCCACAGAAGTCAAGCAGAAAGGACAAGTAGAAACCAAGCCATGTGTTGCGCCTTCCCCCTTTCCTCAGGAGGTTTCTGCAGAGGGTAATAGATTCAAGGAGTACTGCAGCATCAGAGAAGTGCCTAGTCCCTCTTCCAGACATCTTTGAGGAGAGCCTGAAAGAATTGTGGAGGATTCAAGAAGCAGCTAAAGGCTCTGAGTTCAGCACCAGTCTTGCTTTCAAAGAGGCTTTTAGAGGGCAAGAAGACTTTCCCGAGATACTCATCCTAATCAAGGATTAGGATCAGTGGGAGAAGGAAATCTTTTGTGCACACAAAGACATGTGTACGATACCAAGAGGTAGCTGGTTTTACTCCTCTGTACTAGACAAAATCTCCCTAGAACACAGATTATTGTTAATCATTTATCCTCTAACCTACACTATGTCTATTGTGGAATCAGAGGCACAGCAGCTGGTGAAGAAATGAAAGTAGGACAGTGAGGAGAAATCATCAAGAAAGGCATTCAGTAATGCTTCAGTGAACAGTTGTTGCTGCTGCTGCTGTTGTTGTTGCTGTTGTAGTAATAATGGTAGTTGTTGTTAAAAAGTAGATGTGACAAAAATAAGTTATTAAACACATCATTTTGGAGAGATTAAGGCAGCATCTCGGTAGAGGCACAACCGGAATAGAGAGACTGCCCTGTAGAGAAACAGAAGCCTGGAAGAATGGCAGTAACAGACCAGAAAGGGGGTGATAGGTGCCAGAGTTTCCCCAAAGGGGGTGATAGGTACCAGAGTTTTCCCAAAGGAAGAAGTTTTTGAACTTAAGGATGAGTCTGACATGAGAAGGGAGAGAAGATAGGGAGTCCAAAATAACTATAGGACTTGGAGAGGCTACAAACTGGAAGCTAGCAAGGCCAATGGGCCAACTGCAAGAAGACAGTTCTACGCTCCTGCAAGGCTGAATCCATCCAAATCTTGAGCCAACATTCTTTGCCCAAATGGCACAGCAGAGGGAATAATGAGACAACCGTGTAAGCTAACCAAGTCAGAATTTAAAAAGGAAAAAAAAAAGGAAACATAGATAAAACAGATTTCGCCAAAAGAAAGCCAACCCAGAACTAGAGTCTCAAAATCAGGATGAAACCCAAGGCCATGTCAGAATGCAAAGGACACAGGATGCAGGCATACGGTGATAATAAAAGCTAGTGTGGTTTGAGAGCGAAGTGGCAGATGTAAAGTTATTTTGTCTTCACATATATGTCTGTTAGCTTCAATGACTTACAGAGTAGAACAAGCTAAAACAAGGTTAAGTTGCTTGTTTAAAGTCACCCAGTTGATACAATGCCACAGCCCTTTACTCACAATCACACTGCCGAACTGACGTCTTAAGTTTAACCATCTGGCTAGGTGGCCCCAGTACAGGTCTGTAAACTCAGAACTTAGAGGCTAAGATAGAGCATCTCAAGTTTGAGGTTAGCCCAAGTTAGCCTGGGCTACACATGGAGACAGGGCCTACTCACCCCCCTGTTCCTATCAGCCCTGTTCCTATCTAAGAAGCCAGGGCATCAAGAGAAAAGGGAAACTCAAGCTCACACAAGTTATTCTTCCTTGGCCAGACCCTGACCCACTCAGTTCCTCAGCCAGGCCACTCACCCCTCCAGACACTCCACTAACAATGAGAGATACAGTGTTTTCAAGCCAGCACAGATTTTAAAATACCTATGAATTTTGATATACACGAGGTTTACAGAGGTACACAGGATTCATATAATGTACTCATTGAGACTCAAACATTTATTCTCCGCTTTAACTGGAGTTGTAATTTATATAATTCTTAAACTGCATATGAGTTTCCTAAGATCTCACCTCTCGATTGCACTTCTTTCTGGCATTTCGCTAAAGACCTTGAATGCAAACTGATATATGATTCCATGTATTTTCGCTGTTTAAAATGTATATATATGTAAATTATTACTCGTTGGAACCTTTCACATGCAAGATATAAATGATGAATCAATGTGGGAAGCATCAAGTGTCTGCTTAAACCCGATTTGATTATACCTAAATATAAAATATAAATTAGCATTCTATTCTTGGTTGTATTTATTGTTGTATTATATCATGCATTAATTAAAAATACATGTATTTTAGAAACACCTAATTTACAATTCACCTGCATATACCGTCATAAGGTTAAAATGAGTAAAGATTGGGAGATTTATATTTAATTTATAACAGAATTTGGCATATTCTTATTGATTATTTTTTGGATTTATTATCAATTTTATCTCTGTATCAAGGCTCTAAAAAGTATCAAATAACCAAGTTCCAAGATGTCTGTGTTTTGTAACATTGCCAAACATCATTTTTCTAGTCTATTGATTTGATTGACATGTAGGTATGATTCAAGGGGAAGCCATTATTAATAGGAAGGAAAGTTACGACTATTGAATCATGACACTTTGCTGTGTTAAGTAATTTGCTGGCTTTGTGTTCTCAAAGAGAACATGGTTGAAATGGAGAACAGGTTAAGAAGTCTGTACCTTTTAAAAAAAATCAAAACACTAATGGAATGAGATATTGAGGTTTAAAATAGAATAAGTACTTTGGGGTGGAGAGTGTCAGGGAGGTACAACACCAAATCATACTTGGTTCTCAGATTCCTACTCCTCCGCTTTCCTCACCAAGCCCATTCCTGGTTCCCGGAATGTGAACCTCCCACAGTTGTCACACAGTGAAAATTATGGCCACGCGACTGACCATGAATAATCAAAGAAGTTTCATTTGATGAAATACAACACAGCCACAAACCTGAGACAAAGAGGTCTCCAAAGCCGATGGCATACACTACCAGGGACCCCCTATAACTCATTCTGTTCTTTCTTTTGTTCATATGTGGAGTTGGTTAAATCACAGAGAACAGGGAGAAAAGGGGGCTCAGGCTTACACTTAGTTTCCTTGAATGTTACTTTCTAACGTATATCGTTGTCATCCATCCAACTTTAATCACCACTTAGAAAGCGTTGGGTACTCTTGGACAGAGCAGCAGAGATAATGGGATGACCACGGGTCTGTAAGTCCACCACTACATTTAGTGTGGACAATACTCTACTGTTGATGTGGCATCTCTGGGATCTAAGTAGCCCATTCCTCAAATAGGCTTTGGGATCTCAGCATCTCATCATGGTAGCCTCTTTGAATTGTCAACCTTTATGCCCCAAAGTTACGGTTGACCCCAAGCTTGGTTCTTCCTTCCTACTTCCCCAAGTAGCACCATCTCTCAAATTCACCATTATCAGTCATAAGCACCCAATCACATAGTTTTAGCTATGCCATTTGCACCCTGTACCTAACCTTTTGACACTCCTTCTGTCTATCGTGTGTGTACATGCACACGCATTTATGTGTGTCCATGTGTTACTGCTTATGAAAGGTACTGTTTATATGGTGAGATTAAGATAAGTAATGTAAAGTAGGGGGGAGTGCTAGGGAGTTACTCTACCAATCTCTCTCTCTCTCTCTCTCTGTCTCTCTCTCTCTCCGTGTGTGTGTGTGTGTGTGTGTGTGTGTGTGTGTGTGCGCACATGTGTATGTCTGCATGTGTGTGGACATGTGTGTGTGCATGTGTGTGTACATGTGTGTGTATTTAATAACATGCTGAGATAATATATATTAGGCATTAAATGAATGTCAGACTCAAAAAGGATTAGAAATTAAAAGTAAAGGCATTAAAAGTAGCCAAGAATGACTTCATGATTTAGAATCTCAATAGCTTGGAAATTAATGAGATGACTGACAAACTTGGAACACTACATATACTAGGTTGAAGGGATAAAAATCTTGGTTTCGGGAATGTTGAGTTCCAACTGACCCAGAACCTTAATATGCAGGCATTTAATGGCAATCAAGATACAGGATAAATAACAAATTAGAAATACAGAATGTGTTCATTTGTTAATTTACCTATCCATTCAGTAACTGTTTATCAGATATTGTCTGAATTTCAACCACTGTTCTGGATGCTGAGGTAAAAATGGTCACAGATACTGTGGTCACATAGCAAGCACTCCAGTGATAACTTAATGACTACCCAATCAGCTGCAAATTGTGAGCGACACAAAGACACACCGCCATGGGGAAATCACACCTGAATCTTCTATCAGCATGGTTAAGACACTTTCTAAGTGTGAAGAGTGATGTGAGTAACTTGGTCCTGAGATGGCCCTTGCCTTAGAACAGTTGGGAAATTTAACAGAGCTCGCCGTGCCTTGAGAGGAGTGGGTACAAGTCGGAGAAAGTACGTGAGTGGCTGATGTGAGCAAGGGCACAGGATACTGCAGAAACCATGACAGGGAGAGAAGAGAGAACAGAAAATATTGGACTTGGCAGTTGAGAAGACTGAGCGTCTTTGGAAGGACTTCTGAGGAGTAACAATTAGTAGTCAGAGAGTTAGGGCAATGGATGGACTGGCACGGAAGCCTAATGCACAGAGCCACACTGCTGGAGAAGTCTGACCTAAAAAGTCAGTCAAATTAATAAATGAGAAGCGTGTGTGTGTGTGTGTGTGTGTGTGTGTGTGTGTGTGTAGGGGGGAGGGGCTATGGGAATCTAAGAAACACAGTCTAAAATTGCATTTAAATTAAATTTTTAGTTAGTATACCAAATAGCATTTTATTATGACAGTTTTGTGTACATATATATGTATATATATGCATATCTATGTATGTATATATAATTGAATTTGGCTTTTATTTGTCCTCCATTACCCTTCAAGGAATAGATTTTTCAAAAGCTTATATAGTATATAAAAGTAGAAGCTGACTTGATTATCAATGAACACTTCAAGTGTTTCGTTTAACTTAAAACCATCCACCTCTCTTTGCAACTGGGGTTCCTTCCCCCTGTAGTAAGGATGTGATTTTTTAACTGTTTAACATCCTCCTTGTCTGAGCCAGGGGAAGTCTACGGAAGATGCTTTATTGTTCAGTTAAGTAGATAGTTAAAGACTTATTATATAAACCAAGTGAGGGGGGTCTAGTTTCTGGTGTGATGGGTTTAAACAGCTTAAGAAATGGGACAGACATGATGTAGATACAGAGTGCTTTTTTCAGTCCTAACAGCCTGTAAAACATCTCATATTAGATGCTACAACCATGATATCAGAGAACTGGTAGATAGTAATTGTCGGTACAAAATGAAATTCTTCTCCAATAAGATGAACCGTGGCCCAGCAATCTGTCAGGCAGCCTCACAATCCCCATCTTTGGTTCGTCCCACTGAAAAATGTTCATTGTATGAACCTACACTCACGTAGATCAAAAGGATCAGCATGGCGGTAGTAAAGAACATCAGCTTCTCTGAGCCGTGGTTGGGTGGTTCTACATTAGGAGCTGTGTGAGTGTTGATCCAAAAAGGAGGAATTCTGAAATAGGGACAGGACAAGTGGAAGGATATGGTTGCCATCCCACAGTCAAAAGGTCTGACCCAGAATTGTTCCTGTCTGAAGGAACTGCAGGGACAAAAATGGAGAAGAGCACGAGAGAGAGCAGTGTTCCAGTGACAGGTCCAAATTGGGATCCAGCTCAGGGGGAGGCTCAGGGCCTGACACTGTTTCTGATGCTGTGGTGCGCTTGCAGACAGGAGCCTAGCATGGCTGCCCTCTGAGAGGCCCAGCAAGCAGCTTTAAGAGTCAGATGCAGATACTAGCACCCAACCAATGGACAGAAGCTGGGAACCCCTGTGGTTGAAATGGGGAAAAGCTGGAAGAAGCTGAGGAGGAGGAGGGCAGCTCCATTGGAGACCAGCAGTCTCAACTGACCTGGACCCCCAAGATCTCTGACATTGAGCCACCAACCAGGCAGCACATACTAGATGAGATGGGTACCCCAACACATACACAGTAGAGGACTGTCTGGTCTGCTCTCAGTGAGAGAAGATGCACCTGACCCTGAGAGACTTGAATCCCCAGGAAGTGTGAGGTCTGGTTGAGTAGGAGTGGTGAGGTTGGGTCATCCTCTTGGAGATGGGGACAGGGGAAGGTATAGGATGAGGAACTGTCGGGGAGGGAGCAGACCGGAAGGGAGATGAAATCTGGACTGTAAAAAAAAATAATAATAATAAATTTTAAAAAAGAAAATAAAAATATTCTCAGAGTGCTGGGTAATTCAATTTAATCCTCACATACATGGGAAAGGGAAGGGAAGGAGGAGAGGAAAGGTAAGAATTGAGGTGGAGTAGAGAGGAAATGTGAGAAGAAATGAAGGAATGGGAAGAAAGGGAAGGGAACATATAGAAGAAAATCACATAGGCAAACCATTAAGAACAACAATGTACATACCGCCTCCTTTATATAGTACCAAAGAAAGAGAACAATAAAAGATGTCAAGACTTACATGGATACATGTTACCACAAGGCAAAGGGAGATTACTCAGTGATTATTATTAATCACTGGCCTTGTGATCTTAGAGCATGTCAGATCTTGTAGCCGCTCATTCTCAAAAAGAAATTTCTAGAAGTTAAATGACAGTAAGGATTCTTCACATATCTTCACTACTGTAACCTTATGCTCAATGAACTCAATGTTCTTAAGAAGATGCCAAAGAAATTTTCAAGCTTTCTACAACCTGCAATCAGGTATGACTATGTCTGGAGGTAGACATTCTGTCAGCAGAGGAAGCCTAAGGAGCACAGGGGATATTCCACAGTTGTCAGATGAGTAAGTTAATAGTGTCCACTGAACCACTTCCTAGGGGGGCTTATAAAAAGGCACTATCATAAAATTCCTATGTGTTGTGCAACTTCCTGTTCAAATGCTAACACAATAGCTATTTCCCTAAGTTGAAAAATAATTGACATTTTTCCCTTTTGCATTGCATGTGTCCAAAATTATTTGATCAACACTCAAAAACCAGTTAAATTCTCGAATGACCCAAATCTGTTGACATTCACAAATTGAAATGCAGAAAGGGGAGCCTATCTCTGACCCCATCGTGGTGTTCGAGAGTACGTGCTTTTGAGTCACACCTTCTGATTCCGACTCTGTTTAAGGGAGTTCTATCCTTTGACTTCATGGGGAAATCATTTAAACTGATCATCTGAAAAATGTGGGTGATGATTGTACCTATCTCATGGAGTACCTGAAATATTCATATATAGTACTTAGAGAAGTGAACTGGTTCACAAAAAAACTCTCAAAACATTGGTTGATATCAGAATAGACTATTAACTGTGTTGTTTATTTGATAAGTATGCTTTAAAGTTTCTTTCTGGAATTACTACTTCCAGACTTAAAAAAAAAAACAAACCCAAGTTATCATCTTTGTCAAGCCCAAGGTTAAGGACGGGAAATGAATCTGGCTTTGGGAGCTCTCAGAAGAAGCAAACCTTGACTTGTTATTTGATAGCATCTTTATCAGAATGACCCAGCCCAGGGCAGAACCTTTTCCAGAGTTGAGTCATTCTTTTACTGCCTCAGCATCATATGAGAACATTTCTTGTTATTTTTCACATATGTATCCTCCTTACAGGTGGCTCACTTTGTCTGACTGGGATTTATGGGCACAGAACTTGTCCGTTAGCATGGGGCTCCATAACCAAAAGCTCACTGCTCTCCTGGCACTCTCGAGATACCCCATATACTATATAACAAACCTGCACTTTTATTTTGCACTGGGCCCCACAAATTAGATAGCTGGTAATTTCTGGGATCTTTATTGTATCTTGGGTATTCCGACTTGAGAGGCTTTGCCAGAGCCTGACAAACCCAGACGCAGATGCTCTCAGCCAACCACTGGACTGACTGGGTCTCCAGTGGAGGAGTTAGAGAAAGGACTGAGGTAGCTGAGGGAGTTTGCAATCCCATAGGAACAACAATAATATCAACCAACCAGATACCTCAGAGCTCCTAGGGACTAAATCACCAATCAAAGAGCAACCCATGGCTTCAGCCCCATATGTAGCAGAGGATGGGCCTTGTCAGGCATCAATGGGAGGAGAGGCCCTTAGAACTGTGAAGGCTGGATGCCCCAGTGTAGGGGATGTCAGGGCAGGGAGGCAGAAGGGGGTGGGTGAATGGGTTGTAGAGCGTCTTCATGGAGGCAGGGGATGGAGGGACAGGATGGGGGGTTTCCAGAGGGGAAACCAGGAAAGGGGAAAATGTTTGAAATGTAAATAAAGAAAATAACCAATAAAAGAAAAGAAAGATAAAGAGAAGAAGAGATAAAGAATAAAGAAAAGATAAAGAAAAGAAGATAAAAAAATTAAATGTAAAATTTTCACTACCCTGAGAACAGTGCTAAAAATGTTCCATCGACATTTCTTAAAATAATGTTGTTTATGAACAAATAAATTAATTAAATAAGTGAATGATATTAAACATAGTCAATAAATGAGACTTTTAAATCCAGTATTTCTTTTTTCCATAAAGGGACAATGAGAAGCCATGCTGGGCTTCAACATCTTAGCATAGTTGGGATGTCAGCCTTTCTACAGCACAAAGCCAGGGGCATTGACTTACATTTACTCCGGGACTCTCCTCAGGGTTAGAGGTGCCCCGAAAGGGGATTCCTGATAGGACGAGCAAGGTCTGCAGTATTCATTCTGATAACTAGATCCAGTCACATTTACTCCTTCAAGGTTATTAGTTATTTTAAATAATTTTGTTAAACGCTCAAGAGGGAAAATGAAGACATATTAATAAACACACAATTATACAGGTTAGGGCAACAATGCAGTGCTGGTCATTCAGGAACCTCGTGCTAATTTTAATTAGCTGCTTTCCCTTGCTTTCAGATGTAATTAAAGGAGCTTAGTTGTGCTCAGTGATGCAAGCCACCTTATTTAATCACTAACATTATTTCCCTGAACTATTAATGATTTTCAAAACGCTTGTTTATGCAGAATTAGAACAGTAATTACCTTACCAGTTAATTTCGTACCTTCACATTTCACACCTAGCTCAAACGTCATTCATTTACCCCAGCCTCTCTGTCAAAACAAAGAAATGCTTGTTCTAAATGTGCTTCTGGGTGCCAAATTGAAAGCCAAGTTTTGTAACACTAATAAAGTGGCTCCCGAGTGAAACAGGTGTAGTAATTTAGACCCTTCCTGTCTCGAGCTTGCACGTACATGCTATGTCTTTTCTTTATTAGCTTTAAAATGAGAGCTTGGTGTGCAAAATAAGCTATTTAATTCAGACTTGTGGAGCAGAATATAATCTTTAATTTAAACTAGTGCAGTAAAAAGAGCCCTTTAATTTTAACTGGCGTGTGTGTGTGAATTTGAATTAATAATCCAGAAAATTGAAAGTGTTTTGCTGCCGTTGCTGGATATTGACTGTTCTCCGTGTACCCTTAGCTTCGCTCACTCGATTTCTCTCCCAAACCTTGGCCAGTACTTCTTTTCCATTTTTTTCCCTCTTTTCATAGCTGCATTACATGAAGCAGAGCTTTCTGAAAAAGAAAGTCTCAGTTGATTGGATTCTCTTCCCCAAAAGAAGGTATTTTAATATAAATACTAAATCTGTATTAATTTGCTTTAAAGAAAAGAATATAATTGGTGTATTCATTCTATCTACTTAAGATGTAATTCAAGCGTGCTTCGAATATATGGTTGGTTGGACATGGAGATAGGACACAATCTACCCACACTCTCAGGGACCCAACCAAACCACTTCCTATTTGGAAGATTATTTTCACATTAGGGGAATTTTTTGAGAAAATACTGGTGACAACAGTTACATCCATGATGTCTCATTGGTTCTGCGTTGGGTGGCTTTTAACCATCAAAGTTCTCATGTTAGAATGAGGCATTCAGACATTAAGACTCTATTTCTTAGCAGCCCTGAGCATGTGTAATGCACATTCAGTTCTTATTGCTACATTAATAATTTATTCTCTAATGTAGAGCATTTTAACTTGGTAATACATTTCTTTGTTAAAAATTCGTCCCCATATTTTCAAAACCAGAAGGTTGAGACCCGCATCGTTTCAGTTAATAGTTTCTTGTGATTTAATAGTTTTACAAGACGGAAATCAAACTTAGAGGCATGGACATACATGGGAAAATGTTAAGTAGGCAGGACGATTGTGCACTGGACTGAAATGGGGTTGGTAGAGAGCATACAATGTATATTATAAGGTAAGGAAAGGGGAGGAAATAACGTACTAGGGTTAGGAGGATTGCATATTTTATTTGATATACATTTAAAGTAGAAAAGAAAGAGACAGGAAAAATAACAGAAAGACTAGGAAAGCCCCAACATAGTGTTGTGTCTGGAATCAAACATCATCAAGCACATACCCTTGGCAGACCAGAGGAATATACATGATTAACATTCCCCAAGAACTTTCCCTGATCATAACTTCATGTTGAAGAATCATGTTCCCCTCTAGAGGGAGAAGAGTACTATCCTGCAGGAGACACTCTGGGTGGAATCCCAATGGCCTCGCCACCCACCAAGCCAAATATAGATACCCAATAGATAAATAGACAGTCAGACAGAAATAGATATGCATTTATGTAAATGTGTATACCTTTTGCTAGCTCATGAAGCTCCCTTAATAGAAGGCAGAGCTTTTCATTAATTAAAGCTTAAAATTTAAATTGCTAGAAGGCAAATGTCTGGGAGGGTAAGACTCATTCACATCAGAAGCAACAGTCAACACATGTACCTCACAGTTACATGAGACTCCAACCAGATGGCTACAGGTAGGGGTGCACAGAGGCCAAAGGGTAAATGCACCTTTTTCTATGTCATGCATACTTTGTGATAAAAATACTCCATGTTCAGCAGATTGCTTAAACAAGTGAAATTATTTTAATTCTTGTAATTTGGCCACATCTCCCCAATTAGGTAGTAGAGAGAATGCCTACGTCAGAGCTAGCATCCATGCTGAACTTGCTTATTTCCTCATCGTAGTCCAGTAGTGCTCTGATTTAAGAATAGAAAGTTGATATAGGAGCATTATTTGATGCATCTGGCTATACAGAGCTCAGTTACCCAGACTTACTACACCGCGTAACAGTTGTCAATATGGCTAGGCATGCGGACCCCTTGGCTCATGTCATGGCTGTGCATTATACAATTTCATTTAGCAAACTGACTCTAAACTTCCATGTACTGGCACTGTGCTGAGCTCTGCAAAGATAAAGATTACTAAGACCCCATCGGTGCCCTTAGCAAGTTAGAGAGAAAGACCGATAAATTGAATATGCTATGAGAGGCATCACAGAAGGGGATAGGATCTTTCAGAATACATTGTTGCCATTTCTCATAAAGATCTCCAGGGATATTTAAGAAATTTGTGTTTAGTTCTATATTCTAGCTCTGTTCCACTCTGTAATGCTATTCTAGAAGGCTGTCGAGGGTCTTTTCACTTCTAAACTGTTGGCTATACTTTTTTCGTAAGTCAAGCTGGAATATAGTCTATTCTAAATGTACTTCCAACTGCTAAATTTTTATAGATTGAAGAAAACATAGTCTTACTTTGTATACATATGTTTAATAAACTTTGAGCTTCTTCTTTCTATACCTATTCTCAAAGGATGGAAAAGAATATTCTTACTCTCTAATAAAAATGCAAATATGACTGTTTAATATACATAATATACATAAAGTGTACTTCTGCCAGAATAGTTAAAAGTAGTTTTAATAGTTAAAAATAATTTAAAAATAATGCATTTTAATTATTTGTATCATTGTTTTCTTTTATTTTCTCCTTTGTATCTTTCCTTTCTCTTCTCTCTTCCACTCACTTCTTGGTGTGTTTTGTAATGATTCTCCATAGGATATTTCTGCCCTTGAAGAGCTTACCATTTTGCCAGAAAGACAATACAAATAATGTGTTACTAAGCAAACCACAAATGAAGTGCCTTGAATTACAGAGGGAATAGAAATGAGTAATCAGGAGAGGATCGATGGAGAAGGTAGGTAGGAGTAATCTCTCTGGGAGGAGGAATTGAGAAAATACATCCAGAAAAAGAAACTGCCTACACAAGAAATGGAGTGTTTTCACACAAGCATCCCATATGCTTTGGGAATTCTCAGTAACAATGATCATTGCATGGATGTAGAGGTCACTAAATGATCCTAATGGAAGTAGGAACAAGAATGGAACAGAAACAAATTGGAGTCAAGGGTGGAGGACCCTTGCATGCCGTGCAGTCCTGGTTAGACTATCCTCTGGGGCAATGCGAGGCATGCTGAAGACCTTGCAGCTGAGAAGCAGAATCAATAAAGATGAAAACAAATTAGTCTTCTTGTCTCCTCAAGGTAGAATGGGTAAAGAATGAGCTGTGAAATTAGGATTACTCGGTTAAATTCTGCCCACTCAACTTTCTGAGAGCTTAATTGCGTGAACATCCCTTAAACCTCTCCCTCACCCCCAAGCTCCAGCTTTACCTGCAGGATGGGATGTGTCATGAAAATGGACTGATGTGCTCTGATGAAATGTCTAAGCCTGGCATGGACCCCATGTTCTTGATTCTTCCTGTGACTCCTGTGTGTATTTAGTAATTGATTCACTTCAATGCCTCATTCCACCTTACCCCATCCAACTAATGGGTGCATCCCCTGTTGTTCATTTCTCACTATTAGTTCTTGGGTTTGCATGTTCCCCCCTCTATTCTGCTTCAGATCTTCATTTTTTACTTTATTGAAGAAATGCTTTGAATTTCTCCCTAGCTTAGACCATTATTATACCCTATTGCCTGACTGGATTCATCTTCCCATAGGTTTTGGTTGCTACAAATGTCCTGGCTAAAATATACTCTGTATTTCAATCTCACATTCAGGCTTCTAGAATGCCTACCACATCTTTTCTGATGTGAGTGGTATTATTTATGCTTTAGTAAAATTCAACTGGTGCTTCCTGCAGAAACCCTGCCAAGTCTGTGCCATGGTCCATGCAATTCAGCTGCTACAGTCTGGCCTTTCTATCATGATGTCTTTCAACTGTGTTATCAGAGTTGTAGAAGAAGGCACTAAGAAAGGTAGTGGCAAAGAAAACAGGTGTTTGGTGACATCGAAAACCTTGAAGAAACCAACCCGAGAGCCACCCAGCTTTCCTTGGCAGGTTCTGGTATGTGCACTGCACCCAGCTTTCCTTAGCAGGTCCTACTATGTGCACTGCATCTGTGCACTTTAGCCAGCTTACGTGGGATTTTTCCCTATTATCAGTACTCGAGGGCATATATCACCCTATCATGGTCACTCCTAAAGAGCTGGCAATATAGCATTCAGCATTCCCATAGTGGAAAATAATTTGTAAACAAATATAGCTTCTTTCAAAAGGGAGCTTGTCTGCTGGGATTCATGCCTCTGTATGTTGTCCTAGGGATTCCATAAGGTGTTTAGCTTCAGTGACCCCTTAGTGGTCCACCCGGTTGGTACCCACTGTAATTTTCGTGCCTCCATTAGTCTTCTTGGAGCTGTCTGACAGACTATTTCCTTTTTACATACCTCCATGAAACCTTTCTCTTTTCTTCCCCATGACACCTTAGATGTTCTAGCTTAAAGGACTAATGAATACCTTATATAGCCGATATTTAACATTGTAAAATTTACTGACTGAGAAACAGAGGCCACGTCCTTAAGAACTAGTCAGAAGACAGTAAAATGCCAACCCAGCTCTAAATCAGGCATAACCACGGGCATCACAAACACACAAAATTAAATAGCTGCCCTATTTTCCCCCCAAGTTTGGCTCAAACCTCTTTCCTTATATTATCAAGGCAATCTAACTCAGAGACTTTTATAGTCCTGTGATGGGCAATCTGCTGAGAACTCTGATTAAAACATCTACTTTCAACTGTGTTCTTTTGCATTATGGTGTTGATGTGTGTGTGTGTGTGTGTGTGTGTTTATGTATGCCTCATATTTTTCTTAAAATACAAGCTTTTTAATTTTTTACTTCTGAGATTATAATTATATTACTTCCCCTTCCCCTTCCTTCAAATGCAATATAGCCTTCCTTGTTCTCTTTCAAGTTCATAGCCTCATTTTTTTCATTAATTGATGTTGTACACAGACATGTCTATACAAATATATTCCTAAGTATACTTGGAATTTATATAACCAGTTTGGCAGGTCCTCCTGAGGGAAGACTATTTCTTAGCATTTCTTAGATACTTACAACAAGATTTTTGAGTACGTTTTTCTTCTACTTCATTTCACCTTTTTTTTTTTTATATCTTTGTTTATTCCTGGACATAACAGAGTCTCTGTAATGAAGGGGTAGATGGAAGCCATGTTAACAACAGTGAAACAGACCTAGGGAAACTACTCAAAAACCAGTTATTTAAGAGGACTCCTCCAGGCCAGTTGCACTTAGGGGAATAAGTAAATACATTTAGGAGATCACCTCCCACGTGATGAAGGCATTGTGACACACTGGAGAAAGGATGACACTCAGCCAACTTTGTGAAGGATCGAGTTAGAAGACAGCAGTCGAGATGGTTGGGAATGAGAATAAGTGAATTAGTAAGTTACATCATCAGAGTTGAATACCGTGTGATGCTAGGCATGTAGCTGATGGACTGGACTGCAGAGTATTTCCTTGAAAACACTTCTCAAAGAAATATAGTTTACTTCTGATTCTCTGGTTCTGTATTTCCTGAAAACATAGTTTGTCTATATTATCTAGTTCTTTCTACGCAGTGAGGTGGCTACGTGGTTCTTGACGATGTACTAAGAAGTACATCGCTCCCAGCCCTACACCGTCGGACTGCACTAACTTCTCCGTGTTCACACTCGCAGTGTGACTTCTCCACACCCACACTCTTGCCATTGATTGGGTCCCAAAGCTCCTTACTGAACCCTTGCTATCTGAAATAAATGTCCAGACCCCAGTGGATGCCTAAAACCACAGAAAATCAAACTTATATTGGACTTCTTTCTCCTTCCTCACTGGGCTTTTAACATGGATTACACCCAGAGCTTTTGCAGTTTAAGGTAAAACAGTAAAATTAGCCCACATTTTTGTCTCCTACCTTTAGTTTTTCAAGGATAGAAGGTTCATTCTTGCTATAAATCTGTCCAAACTCAATACACATTTTTCTTTTCCTTATCCTGTCCCACAAGAACATTCCTTCCCACTGTCCTTTGTTCTCTTTTGCATCACTGCCTCTTTTACATTACATCATGGGGACCAAACATAATATGGGGCACACAAACACTACAGCAATGTGGCAGCATATCTGGTAACCAAGATGGCTACTCAGTGGCTCACTGCTCTAAAGTGCCAGCAGTGTAGATACAGCAGTCAAAGGGCTGAATCACATCCTACGATGGGGCGGGTATGGTGTGTGGTTTCATCATTCTGCTCAGAATGGTGGACAACTTAAAACATAAGGTGATCATCTCTGGAATTTCCCAGACTTTGGTTATCATGACTAAAACTTTATAAGTAGAAATGGTAGAGAGGTGATGATTACTCCATCTATAATAACAAGTTGGGGGTAGAGCCAACAGACAGGTAAGCAGGATCTTTCAATGTGGAGAGCAGCCAAGTACTCACTAGGCGGGCTTCCTCACTGGGAATGCCCCTCACTCCTGTGGGCTGTTACATCAAAGGAGATGCACTTCCTTTTGTCAGGACGCTTATAATTGGGTTTCCTCACTGAACCATTATCTTACCACCAGTAAAAACACTCCTTCCCTCTTGTTTGTGCCTCTTGTACTTTGGGGGAAAAAAGTCAAGGGAGTCATCTTGAATCAGACACAAAGGAGAGTCCCACTGGTCTCTGTACCCTTCACTTATCATGAGGACATGAAATTACTCACAGAGCAATAGGGTGTGCTATTGCAGATCACATTGGCAAAATACATTTGCAAGAAAATTTTCCCAGCTTTCAGAATCATAAGGCATTTGTTTGTTCTAGGCACAAAGGGGTAGGGGGCACATGCATGTGTGTGTGTGTGTGTGTGTGTGTGTGTGTGTGTGTGTGTGTGTGTGTGTGTAGAGGGCTATGGAAAAGAAGAAATGGAGATGTTATAATTATATTAAAATCTCAAATTTTAAAAATCTAAAATGGTGTGTGTTTCTTTTTTTTTTCTCCTTTCCCTCTTCTTCCTCCTCTTCCTTATTTTTACAAACAAGCTTGTTCCAGTCATTCTATGGTTCCTAGAAGTCTCAGAGCTATATTGCAATGGGGAACTAGATAATGCATTAGCAAATGCACAAGACTGTGAACAGATACTCTAAGATATTTTGCTTCGACTTCATTTATTCTTACTTTCTCTTCACTAATTTATCTCATGTATGAACTCTGACCTCCTGAATGGCACCGGATATTCAAGGATCATTTTAAGCCATTTTTGATTATGCTAGCCATAAACAAAGAGATTGAATAAGAGAGAACATAAAATAAATAAATACAAGTTCAGAAGGACCCCTCTTTTCAGAAGGAAAGTTTTATATGTAGAAGCTATAAAACCCAGAGGGACATTGTGTGCTGTTCTGAAGGTGATTTCAAAACACGGCCATTTGGATAATCTACTTTGTAGCCTGCAATTTTCTGCTTCTTACATGCAAGAATATATTTATTAAGCTATTTATAGATTTTTAACATATAATTTGCTGTTCTAAACACTCATTTCTTGATCTTTGCTCTTTATACCAAACATCCATTTAGTACGACACATATTATTCAACTGTCATAATAAGAAAGGCAAAAGGAAAATACTGTTTTAATTTAGCGAGAAATTGTGTTTTAGTAACTCATTTCCTGCTTTTTTAGTTATATTATTTATATATAAATTAAATAAATCATTTTCATAAGAGATTTAACAAAATTTGAATGGGCTTTTTGTAAGGGTGGCTACCTCCTGCAACTTTAATAATACCATATTGGAAGAATTATATAATCACTGAAAAGATTCTGGAAAGTAGCACAGTAGTCAGGTTGCACCTATTCAAAACTACAGGAAAGGTCAATTCCATTTAAGATTTCAAATATATACCCTAATTTTAAAGCAGCCAACCACCTCACATATAATCATGAACACTTTAGGTATAATAGTAGCAATGTTAGTTTAAGAAAAAGGCATATTGAACTTTACACTAAATATATTTAGTATTTAAATATAGTTCGTACTTTAAAGGGATTAGGAAACTTCAGGTGAAAATAATTGCAATATTTCTGCAGTGCCCTGGACTCCTGGTCTTTAGCCAAGTTGGCATCAGAGAGCAACACAGGTTGGCCCTGCTCTCACAGTGACAATGGCTCTTAGGTGATGACTTACAGAAACCCGATTTCAATCCTTGCTGTTAGCTCCATAACTCCTCATTGCTTTAAAACAACTATTCCATCATTCATAACTGTCAGTAACTGACTCACTGAAATTAGGACTTCTCTAGTCTCCAAACTTGTAACCTAGAAGACCCTGTTCCTCATTGTTGGTTGGCATACACACACGGTTCCATTACTTCATAATCTTGTTTGTGTAGATACCTGAAAAGAAAGTCACACAATTTTTAAACAAGCCTATCACAGGACACACACTTGAATCATAACTGAACATGGCATTTTAGAGTTTGTTTGCATGCAGTTGATAAAGATGGCCCTTGAATGCCTCTCAGCTAATCATGAGTAAAAAACATTGGCTTTTGTAGACTAAAAATAGACCATGGCATGTACCCACTTAACAATAAGCAGCCAAATGACTAAACCATTGAGGAGATCTCACAAAGGTGGTGAAAGTGACCCCTTACCTTAGGCAGATAAGCATCATTTTCTTCTTTTTTTGACTTAGGGTTTCCTGTAATAAATTAATTGAAAAAGCATAACATCCCAGAGAGGAAAGTCAGAGAAGAACAGCCACATTCATAAAATGTTAGAAATAGGCAAATAGAGAAAGAAATGAATGGTTGAATAAACGTCAGGGCAAGACAGAGAATGAGATCTAAAGGGGAACTCAGTTCTACAAACGGTTCCAAAATGACAGCGAGCAAAGCCTGGATCCTTCCTAATTAGTTTGGTAAGAAAGTTTTATGAAATTTTTGTAGCTGGAAAAAAAACAGTGTTCTGGTGTTCTCGATCAATTTGAAATGTCAGCCCTAATATTATGAAGACGCAGGAGATCTTCATGAGAGAATTTCCTAATGTTTGAGTGAAATAGTCCAGAATTTTGACAGAGGGGTAAACTGGCACTCACTCCATTTCTTGTGCAGCTTGCTGCTTCTCTCTGGCTTTTGAGGAAAATAAAAAGAGCATCAATTCCACTCAGTCAAAGAAGATTAGAATATTGATGAAATCAGAGAAAGCAAAGCTGTGGGGTGACAATGCCACCCACCCCTCTCTAAGGATGCCACTCACCCCTCTTTAGGAATGCCACCCACCCTTCTCTAAGATTGCCACCCACCCCCTCTAAGAATGCTACCAATCCCTCTCTATTTCCCTTTCCACAAGGCCATAGCTGCACCTCAGAGCCCAACACTATTGAGCTAAGTTTTCACCAGCACTAATAGAGTAGGGTAAAATGTACTCAGGGACATTAAGTCGTGAAATGAAACAGAAGGTTACAGGATGTCAAATCTCTACATTCAAAAGCTGAAAAGTCTATTAAATGCATAAACAACGTTTAAGGTGTGAATCTTGGAAACTTTTTAGAAATTAAGCAATTACTGAAATAATCTTAATATTTTATGTGTTGAAATGCTTATAATGAAAGCTTATAGGTAAAGGAAATACCTCCTTCCAAATTCCAAATTCAACAATGGATGATCTTAATATTTTTTAGATATTTCTCTATAAGCACATACACCACTTCTAAGAAGGAATAAAAGGATGCTTACCATTAATATCATCTTGAGGTCATTTAAGCTCAGAATGAAAGACATATTTGTGCTTATACAGAAATGCAAGTGTATATGTACACATACATACATACTATATTCACACACAGTCATACATGCATATTACATGTATAGGTAACACTCAGAATAAAACACATTTCATACTTCAAAGATTTTTGAAATTTTATGCAGCCTTTATACCACATGCTGTACAATAAGCTCTGTTATTACGTCATTACATCAAGCTAACATGGATATTACCCCCAAAGAACTGGCTCAGCAAAATGTCTCAAAATGGCAGCTTGTCCCATCTCTCTTTGGCTTGGATTCCAATTAAGTCTGATCACTCGGGAATGGCTTTCTGGCAGAAGCTTAACAAAAGGAAAGGATAACATGAGTCTTAGGCCATGGGGAAATTAAAGGTAATAATAGAGACCCATGCCTATGGAGCTGCTCCTCTCAGTCAACCAAGGAAATGCTGAGAGGGGTCCAGCGGTCACCAATCATATCCTCCTGGGTCCTGACTTGTTGGTTTCTTTCTGTGTAACAACAATGCTCAGCATGAGAACTCCAGAGTGAAACTGTGACTCCGACAGATTGGTGAGCTAATGAGCACCACTGGACCAAGGACCTCATGCCGATTCCTCAACACCATCAGCGCGCTCAGTTCCCAGAGTCTGGCTAACACAACTGAAGCCACGACTGCTCAGGAAGAAGCAGGTGGAGACTGGTGCTTTGTCATCTCCTCCTTTCATTAAAGTGCGCATGAGTCCCTCTTTGGTTCTTGAGCTGTGACTTAATGAAGACACGGGATATGTGGATATGTGAGTTGTGACCCCACTTCTGCCACCAATTTAGATTGCCCCAGAAAATGGATTTCAGTTCCCTGAGCATTTGTTATTCTATAAAGTGAAGATGATTTTAAGGCATTCAAAGACCTCATGGTTCCTCTTAGAGCAAAATTCTTACCACAATGATACATAAGGGTCACCTGCATATCTCCCATGTGTCTATAGTATACAATGGAGTTTTCTAGAAGTGATATGAGATAAGATACAAAGCAGGCTGACTGAAGAAGCTAACATTAAATTCTATCTATGTACCATTAGACCAGATTTTAGAAAGATTTGTCAAATAGACAGGACAATGCCATTCTTACAACTCTTCATGAATTAATAAATATTTGGAAATTTATTCTTAAGAGGTTATTTTAACATAATGAATATTGATAGATACTAATCACACCAACTGTAAATCTTGGTTGTTCTCAGTACTTTTTGAAACTACCTGACTGAAATCAATGACTTGTGGGACAAGATGATTTTGAGACTCTTTTCAGCTCTGTGATTCTTTGACATCCCATAGGACATTGAATGTGATTGCCTAAAGCAGCAACTTTTTAGACAACTAACCCTTCCTGTTTATCTTGGCTTATATAGATACCACCTATAAATAATTGAGTTTATTTTAAAATTGTACAACAAAAGTAAATAATTGATTGCCTATCCAATGAAGTTATTAGAGACACAAACTTCTGCATCCAGAATCTACATCTAGTTATTCACACCTAGATTACTCTGCATTTTGAGCTCTCCTTTATCCTGAAATATTTATTCTGAATGCTTACAGCAGGATTTAGCATCCATCTAAAGCACGACACTTGCAGAATGGATACTGAACCCATACAGTGACTCTGGGTAAGAAATCTGGGCATTTTATGCTGCAGACAAACCCACACTGTTTAATCTTTCCCTAAGGGAATTCGCATGTAACACATCGCCTTAGTTACTTTTCTATTGCAGTGATAACACATCATGGCCAAGGAAACTTAGAAGAGATAGTGTTTAATTGGGCTTACCGTTTCAGAGGGGTAGAGCACATCATGGTGGAACGAAGGCACAACCTTTGTTCCAGGAGGGAAAGAGGGAAGCTCTCATCTGAAACTGCAAACAGGAGCCCGAGAGCATATTTGGGATGGGAAGGGTCTTCTGAAACATTGAGAAACCAGTTACATACTTCCTAGAACAGGCCATCTCGTCTAACCCTCCCCAAGCAGTTCTAGGGATCAAATACATAAACATATAAGACTTTGTGAGTCATTCCCATTTAAACCATCACATATATAAAGATATCTAAATGGTAACATGCCAAGTGGTATATAAAGGAGAATAGAATAGAGGGGGAAAAGTCATTAGTAAGTACAGTGTGTGGTAAGAGAGAGGGAGCCAAAGGAGAACAATGACACATAGCATATCTGCCTTAAAAGACTAACCTCCTACTAGAGTCATCTGCAGCCTATTAGATTAGAGGTCAAGATCTCAGGGAGTCATGTGTGTCTCATGCCCACATGCCACAATCAGTGCTTATTTTTACATGTCTGTGTACATGTTCAATAACAGGACATAAAAGTCTGACAGGGCCATACTGCTAGAGGACCTACTAAGATAATAAAATTCAAAGTCACATGGAAGACAAGGAGGAGAAGGACAGTACATGTAGGGAAAGCAGACACACCCAAAACAGTTACATGTACAAAAATGTGATTTCATTTTGCATATTACATATATACCTGCCCAACTCTTCTTTAAGAGTTAATGGGCTCTTTATATTTAAAAATATCCACAAAAAATGTCATCTAACCATAGGGAATGGAAGAAACTGACCATTTCAGAGGCAGAGGGAGAGTCCTTTCCAAAGCAGAAGCAAAAGAATTTGGACATGTAATAAAGGGCAAAGGTCATAAAAATTCATAAGAGTGGTATTCTTTGAGAAGTTGCAAGAAAAACTAGCTGAGAACAGTAGTCAAACATAGAGATCATCATGTACTGAGATTAGAGGTCAAAATGGATTAAAAGGATCCAAAATTTCATAGGCCTTCCTATATGGTTTTCTAAGGAATGGAGTACCTTAGATTTTCAGATGGCTGGTCTGACTTTATTGCTAAACTGCAATAAAAAGAAAAAAATTAGAATATCACAAATTTTAAAAGCTTATAACGAACTTACTAACACATTTCCTCCCTATGTGATCATTTGCTTGATATATGTCTTTGCTGTTTAATTTCACATAAATAATCGAAACATCTGCACGTATTAAACATCAAGAATTTGAGGGAAATTATATTTAGGTATTGACTTCCCTGAATCACAATGACTACAAGAATAGAACAAATGGACTCCTTCCACAAATCTAGACATAAAGAGACTGCAGTCAAGAAAGATCACACAGGTGCTCTTGCCTTGAAGACTCCCCTGAACTATGGGCAACAAATGAGGATGTGGTCTACTATGAAGGAGCAGAAAGATCCTCATGATGGAATATTCCAACTGGATCCTAGAAAATGGGCAGATGTAAGGCAGGTGAGTATCACCTAAAAGAGGAAATAAGTGAGAAGACAATAGAAGAGAGGAACCATACATTTAGATAGAAATAGGTCCTATTTGGAGGCAGTAAACTTTTGATAGGCTCAATGTGAATGGGCTACAAAGCAAAACAAGGCTGGAGCATTCACATCGGGTCAGAGCAGGAGGGTCTGTTCAAGAGGATAAGGTTGTAATTGTAAAGACTTCGGTACAGAGGACTGACATAAAAATTAATTACTGTCATTTGGAGAGTTTGTGCTAGAATAATTTCAAAGAATAGTCACAAATTCACAATGAAACCATTTTAATTCTCATTATACTGAGGAGAAAACTAGGACTCGGGGAGCTCATCCTAAAATTTCTCCAGATTGCAGAATGTGGGGTCGGATTGACTCACATCCATGTCTGTCAAACTTTGATGCCAGTGTTGCTAACGTGGAAAAGTTAGAGTTCATGGCCCTCACAACGTATAACTGAGACTTGTGACTGAAGAAGGAAAGAAGGAGCCGAGGTAAACACAGAAGATAGGGAGGCATTTGAATTACAGACAAAACATGCTAGCTGTGACTAAGACCTATCATTCAGGATAAGAACAATGACTTTGTTACCTCACTAGCTCTGCTGACTGAATGCCTTTCTTTAATTTGACTACCAGTGTGTTTTAGACACTTGGTCTGAAGGTTTATGAAGAATTTGGTCAAGAGGCAAGGGAACGACTTGATATATCAGCATATTTTCTGTCGAAAGAGAAATCTGATACCTTCCTAGAAAAAAACAAGGGCATCATGTGGCATGTGTCCTTCTGAGGCAAGGTGATGGTTTTTAACTCCATGAAAGACAGTTTTGGGATGAGACATCCATGCCTGCCCAGTTATTTTGAACACAAGTGCACTTTATCATTTGTTCAAAGTCTCCAAAGAGTCTAGACTCATGAAGACCATAATAATTAATGGAGTCTTCAAAGATTTTTTTATGAAAACAGAAATAAATGTGTCACTCATATCTGTTCATTGAGGTGGTCTACAGCTTCAAATCCCATCAGATGCTTACCTTTTCCCATTCTCACACATACTTGCCACAGATTCATTTCAGAGTTTATTTCGCTTTGTTTTCTTTGCACTATTCTCTTAAACTAACTCTAGGGGTATCTAGCTACTACTTCCATTTATTCATATTTTTAAGAATGTATAACTTATTGAATGGCCCTTCCTTCAAATTCTACTCTTTTACCCTGCAGATCTGTAGGCAAGGACAAACTGTGGGTCTAAGCTTTTGTGGTTAGGTTGATGTTCTAATCCTTCCATTGGATGTCTTGCCTGGTTACAGGAGATGGTTGGTTCAAGCTCCATATCCTCATTGCTGGAAGTCTTAGCTAGGGTCACCCTCATAGATTTACCAGAGTTTCCACTGTTCTAGGTTTATAGCTTGTCTCAGAGAACCTCCTTCCTTGCCCTAATCCAGTTTTCTCTCCCAGTACCCCTTCCACACCTCATTCCTCCTGTTCCTATCCCTACGAACTCTACCTAGTCCCCTTCTTCTGTACAATCCCAATCCTTAATCTCTTTCCCCTTCTCAGTGAGCTTCAAGCATTGTAGATTGAGTCCTCCTTGTTTCTTAGCTTCTTTGGGTCTATAGTTTGTAGCATGGTTATCCTGTACTTTATAACTTATATACACTTGTAAGTGAATGCATGAATGTTTGTATTTCTGGGTGTGGGTTATGTCATGCAGGATCATCTTTTCTATTCCAGTCCATTTGACTGGCCTGGTTTGAGATCCATGCCATCAAAGGGAGCCAACCCCTGACACTATGAATGATATTCTGCTATACTTGCAGATAGAAGGCTAGAATAAATGTCATCGAAGAGGCTTTAAGCAGCAAGTAATAGAAACTGATGTAAAGTCCCATAGTCAAACTTTAAGTGGAGCTTGGGGAATCCTGTGGAAGATCGAGGAGAAGGATTGAAGGAGCCAGAGGGGTCAAGGAGACCATATGAAAACCTGCAGAATCTTCTAACCTGGGCCAATAGAGATTGAACTCAACCAGAGAGTATGAATGGGATGGACCTAGGACCTCTGCACATATGAAATTGTTGTGAAACTGGATCTTCATATGAACAAGTGGGAACAGGGGCTGTCTCTGACTACACTGCCTGCCTTTGGATCCTTTTCTCCTAACTGGGCCACCTTGTCTAGCATCAATAGAAAAAAGTGTGCCTAGTCTTACTGCAACTTGATATGTTAAAGATGGGTGATGACCATGGGAGTTGTCCCCCTTCTCTGAGGAGAAAGGGAGGGGATTTTGGAGGGAGAGAGGGTAAGGCAGGACTGGGAGGAAGCAAAAGAGGAGAAGCTGCAATCAAGATGTGAATAAATAGCTTAATCAAGAACAAATAAAAGAGAATGTATAACTCATTGGTTCTTTACTAAATGAACAGTTCAATCCTTCCATACCACTATCCCTCAGATATAATTAACCTTCCACATGAAGGCCACATGAAGAAAGGCCAAGCAAAGCTTTAGCTCCTCAAAGGAGTTCTGTACCTCAGGAAATTGCCCAGTCACCATATTTATAATACAGGTGCTCATCCCTAATATCAGTGATGCTTCTTGAGTATACTTCACTTGCATTTTCCCCACAGTGATATGAAGACATTTTTAATGAATAGGAAGAGAAGGACTAACACATGGAAGACAGGTATGCTGGGAGGATAGGTGTGATTTGACCAGATGGCAGAAAATAAAGACCTAAGAACCCATTACTGGTGCCATCTTCCTCTCTGCCCTTGCCTCCTACTACTTATATGGCCCACCCCATCGACCCCTAACAACTGCCTCTCCCAAGATTGTGCCAAGCACCCTCTTGAAATTGAATCTCTGCACCAGCTGTCCTTTTCCTTGAATTCCCAGGTAAGACACCGGAGGTACAAAATTTAAAGATATAATGGCATACAAGTGCCAACCCTGAGTGTGAGTGCCACCTTAAATTTGGAAACCTAGGGATCACGTTTTTGTGCCCTCAAAGCAATCCCTAGTTCTTTTGAGGTTTAAGTAAAGTTATACACTTATTTATTATCTGTTCATTATCTATATCTGTTTATATGTAGCTATAGAAACTTTTATTTGTTTTATGTGTAGATTTTAAATGCTAGGACTCTATCCAGACTATAACAAGAACTTAGTGAGTGATTATCAAATGAGGAAATGATAGTAATATGCTTCAGAGAAATGATAGTAATATGTGTCAGAGAAACCAAAAGCTGCATGGATAGAAAATTGATTAAAGCATTGGGAATAGATGGTTGTAGGGTTGTGTTGGCCCAAGTCGGCTCTGCCACAGGGCACATCTGCTTGGAGAGATGGGATTCGAGGAGTTTGACTGCGCCTATCCCAGGCTGCCTCCCAAGCTATTGGACATCTAGGTGCTAGGAGTCACTGTGGAAGAGCTGAGAACAGAGTTCGTAGTCCCACAGTGATTGTCCTTGGCTTGATGGCAGCAAGCTTGGTGGCAGCTGTGGCTGGGAGTCCAAAGAGGCCTTCTACAGGAGATTAGACTGCATGGAGCTCTGTAGTCGAAGACCTTCTCCATGGCTCCCCATGGTGGATCTCCATGAGAAGAGACAGTCTGTAGTTTCAAACTGTTTATTGTCATTGGCAGAAAATGGATGAGTAAAACCTTACCCCACTTCTCAAGGTGAGCCTGAGATTAAATACCTTTTGCAGAGAGGAATGTCTGGGAAGGGAATCTTACTGACAATGCCCTCTGGGTCTCTAGGTACCTCATTAGCATAGAGATCTCTGTCTTATCTTGCATGACCACAGGTCACATCTCTTTTCTGATTGTCCTGGTCTGAGAGGTTAGGGATGCCTCATCTACATGTGGAAGTGCTTGGAGCATTGCCTTATGTGACTGATGGTCACAAATCTATGTGGAGGGTGGAGCTGCGACTACCTGACAGGGGTCTGGTGCTGGGAACATGTGAAGCTTCTTCTATCCCTTCAGGATCGCCAGGGCTTCCTTTAACTGAACTGAGGACTGGGCTTCCTCTCATGGTTCACTGCCCCACAGATGATCACTATTTCTTTCTAATGGCATCCTTGAGCATAAACGTAATAGATCTGAAGGTCGGAAAGGAAATGAAAGCAAATTGTGAGGTCTCTATTTCAGAAAAGTTCTATCTTAAGCAGGAAAGTGTCTGTTATCTTTTCCTAAAATTTGTCATTAAAGAGAAGTTTGAAAATAAAAACCCAGCTAAACCAGACTAGAGATTCTCTGAAAACTCAAAAGAAAAGAATTAAGAGTACTAAAACAGTCTCATTTGAGGGGAGGTTACTTCCAAAGAAAACTGAAATCAGTATGACGCAAATTGCAATACCGGTGAACCTAGGTTCATTGTAACACTGTTGGGAATAGCATAGGGGTGCAATCTTGGCAGTTGTCAATCAACAAGGAGTCTACTAGCATAGTCTTAAGGTGCTATCTAAAAAGTGGTGCCAGGGAATCATGTCTTGAAGCAATGTGGGGTGATCTTAGTTGACAATATGGTAACCCAATGATTTCAGTGATATGTGGACTCTAAAAGTGTTAAACCCAGGTTTGGGGAAATGGTTCAATGGTTACAATATTTCATAAAGGAGAGAACTAGAGTTCATGTACCCAGAACTCAAGTAAACACATGGTGAACATGGCAGCCTGACTAATTCCTGCCAACCTTAGAAGGCAGAGATACGGAGCCCTTAGAGAAAACTGCCTAGCAAAAATAACCATAGTGGTGACTTCTGGGTTTGATTTAGAGACTCTGCCTCATTGAATATTGTATAAGTGCATTTGGGGATGATTTCAGACACCAATACTGAGCACTTATATTCATGGGCATCCATGTTCACAACGTACACACACAGACACACACACACACACACACATACACACATATATATATACACACACAGACACAAACACACACAGAATACACACACCATACACACCACACATACACATACACACACACACACAGACACAAATACACACAGAATACACACACACACACACACACACACACACACACACACACACACGAAAAAAGAGATCAATCAATAAAAATATCAAGCTCATGAAGATAGGCAAGTAGAAGGCTGCTTAACAGAGGCCATGACAGGAAGGTATCTGATAAAAATGGCGTTCATGACCAGAGGTTCTGTGTTCCAGTTAGGCAGAAAAATAAGCCTTAGTAGTGCATTTTACAGGCTGCTAAAGTATATTTAAATGCCTTTACTAAAAAAATAAATAAATACCCACGCTGGTGAATTTCTTCTTTAGCCTTATCTGATCATATCATATAGTAAACATTTATCAAAATATCACATTGTCCCCCATAAATTAGTGCAGTTATGATTTAACCAAAATTCATTTTTGCAAGCCTTTAGCTTGGAGCATGGAGGCAAAGGGACAGTGACCATAGGCTGGTACCCAGATTGGGATGAAAGGAAAACTGTGGATAAGAGGCAAACAGGAGAGAGGCAGAAATGATTAAGCTACTAAGCATGGAAGACAGTTGTTGGTTAAATGGCAAAAAGAATGGGGGAGAAACAAAGAGGAAAGAGAGACCACAGACACACAGATCTGTCTACTAAAAGCAATTGTCTTGAAGAGAAAGTGCTCATGGTTCTGTGGATAACATCCTCCTTATAAGACTTAAACTGCATTATTTACTAGCATTTCCCTTTTGTGGGAAAAGCAGAAATAAGTTGGTTCACACTGAGAGTCACCTGAATGCAGTGAACAGCCAGCTTACAGAGAAAAGGTTTAAAATATATATATATATATAATTATTAATTATATATAATTATTAGATATATGATTATATGATATATAAATAATAAATAATAAATACTATGTTGTTAATATATATTAATTTATATATAATGTGTGTGATACACATAATATATATGTCACATTTATAAAATTTGTGCTTTTCCTACAGGGATCTATGGTACAGAGAATGTAACTGCATATCTCATGTGATTGATAATACACACACACACACACACACACACACACACACACACACACACACATATATATATATATATATATATATATATATATATATATATAATGTCCAGTTAGTCTTTAGACCATTTCAAGAAGAATGTATGCCTGGTAAAATACAATTGAAATTCTTTACCAGAGGAATCCCAGCATTCACACCATTAAAATATCCACTGAGTATCTAAACTTAGAAATGAGTCCTACATATGCGCCTGGAGCCATGTGTCCCTCCATGTGTACTCTTTGGTTGGTGGTTTAGTCCCTGGGAATCTGGTTGGTTGATAGCATTGTTCAGTATCAATAGGAGGAAAAGTCCTTGGTCCTGTGACGGCTAGTTTCCCCCCACTGTAGGGGAATGCCAGGATATTGAGTTGGAAGTGGGTGGGTGGGAGTGGTAGCATCCTCATAGAAGTACAGGAAGGGTTATGGGGTATGAGGGGGACCGGAAAGGGGATAACACTTGAAATGTAAACACATAAAATATTCAAGGAAAATAAAATTAAAAAAGAAAAAGAAATGAGTCCTATTGGCAAGGCTTTGATGTTAAGAGTATTAGAACATGAAGAGAGAATGGATGGATGGATGGAAGGATGGATGGATGGATGGATGGATGGATGGATGGATGGATGGATGGATGGAAGGATGCATGCATTTCTACGTATCTGAAGTTAACTATAGGGCTATTCAAGGACATAGTTGAGATGAAGTACGGGCGAGAGCATTGTATTAACCTGGTGCTCGGCAATACATAGGGATTTAATTAGATGCTTGCAATTGCAGTTCATCCTCTACACCATAGATGCCTGTGGGAAAGGGAAAAATACTAGATTCACTTTCACCAGGAATAAGATTTATTTGCACTAAGCTAAGACCAGACTATATATCCTATGACATATGTATGATTCAGATATAGGTATAGGTATAGAGATATAGGGATAGATAGATGTGGATATGGACTTTAACTCAACCCCTGATTTTAAAAGGACAATTAGAAGAGTGACTGGGTTCATTGCAGATTACAAAGACTTACTCAGTGTTGCTTCAGGAATTTTCCACAGTTCAGTATCTTGCTCAAGAGCATAGAGATCCCTTTGCCCAGGATCATCTGAGATGTACCTTCTCTCCCCTCTTCTGTTCCTGGAAGATCAGTCATACAACACAATGCACTGCTCGGTCACTTCAAACTTGCTTGTATAGAACCAATTTTCATTGTTTCATTACTGTTGTTTCATAGCCAAAAGCCAAAAGGAAAGAAGAGGAAGAAGAAGGAAGAGGAAGAGGAGGAGGAAGGAAGGAGAAGAAGAAGAAGGAGGAAGAAGGAGGAGGAGGAAGGAGGAGGAAGGAAGAAGAAGAAGAAGAAGAAGAAGAAGAAGAAGAAGAAAGGAAAGAAGAAAGAAGAAGAAGAAGAAGAAGCAAGAAGAAGAAGAAGAAGAAGAAGAAGAAGAAGAAGAAGAAGAAGAAGAAGAAGAAGAAGAAGAAGAAGAAGAAGAGGGGCTCTTGAATAACTAGCATATTGTATACATTATCTGCTCTTTCCAGGATGATTCCCTATACATGTTTACATGTTCATTAGGTGCTAGCATTTTGTTTGTAAAGTGCCACTCACACATTGTGAACAGTAAGCACATACTCCTTTTAGCTGGCCCTGTTACTATATAAACTTGGAGCTCAGTAGCCACAGGTGCGGGAGGCCGTATCTGATTTCTCAATCACATTCTATTGTCTTAGAAGCTAGTCCACTAGGGTGACCCATAAGGCATTCAATGAGCTGTGTATTTCTTCAGATTTTTCACCCAGTGTTTCTGTGCCTTTGCCTTGGCACTTCTGAGAGCAGGAGAGCCTCAGGGAGGGGTGGCAGAAATTGGAAAATATAAATAACAAATCAAAAATTACAATTGATTGGATAAACAATTTCCCTTAGTCTGTTTCTTAATAAGTGATCGATTTTATGATCAATATTCATTATTTCCCAGAACATACCACACTGCTTATTGAACAAATGAATGTCTGAAACTACAATGACACAGAATCAAAAGGGTGAACCAATTTCTTTAATAACATGGGTTGAACAGACTGGCTCATCTTACCCAGTAGTTCCACATCGATGCACTTCTCCACGTAGCCCTTTGGAAAAAGGCTGGAGTTCAGGGAGGTAATTCATCACTCATTAAAAGAAGTGGGTTATGGGAGCATGTGTGTGGAAGGATGAGGACTAGCCTGGCCTTTGTGTGAAATAAAGTCTCCAAGCTGCTATACCAGGCTCACTTAAAGCTGGTCCTTTATTTCCCTTTATGTTCTGAGGGACAGAACACAGCAGCTTGTGCACACTGGGCAAATGCTCTTCCACTAAGCTCTATGTCCTCAGCAGGTATTGCTTTTGAAGTTGTAGGTACTTCATAGACAAATAGTGGATCAAGTCAGGTTATGTGCACTTTCTAGAGATACTTTTTACTATGATTAAGGAAGATAACTAATGGAGTGATATACTTATAATCTAATCGACTTCTTCATTGACATCGCTTTTTTTGATTGGCCAGTTCCAGCTTCACTGTTGAAGCATTCTACCAAACTTATTAGTTTGGAACTAGTTCTAACTAGTTCTGGAACTATTCAGAACTATCTAACATGCTGCACCGTGTGGTTCCCTTTATCATCTTAAAATGACATGTTGACCAAGATATTTTTAAAATGCTGCCATTAGCCTGACTTTTAGTGGTTTCTAATGGTCCCATGGCTATGGAAAAAGGTCCTGGGGAGATACAATTATGTGGTCAGTCAGGGCTAGCACCAACTTTACCAAAGTGATGGCATGGGGTGAACAAGGAGTGCTTGTTAAGGCCCCTCCCCTCAGAGGTCATTGCCCCCTCGTAGGTGAAACTCACATTCCAGTTACTATAACAACCTTGCTCCCACCAGTCCACCTGGGTGTGGATAAGGAACCACAGCAGCTCATTTAATCTCCTTTAGACTGGCTCTCCTTTCTCATCTCTCATGTCATAGTTGCACAGTGTCTGTAGCAAGTGCCTAATTACACAGCTCTGGCAGAGTTGCTGGTCTGATCAATTAAGAAAGCAACAAATGATTAACTTGCTTAAAAAGAAAAAAAAAGCCATCACTTACTTTAAGTTAGTCATCCAAGGCTTTTCCACCCTACTTAGGAAAACCTCATTAAGTCAGGCTCCCCTAATTAAAAATTAGATAATACTGACAGAAGCAAAGCAAAGTTTACCTTTGTACTGTCTGTTTTTTTTAAAAAAAATGTTTTTGTGAAGTAAAAGAATAACAAAAACAAGTTATAATGATCCCTCTAAATCTAAAGTTCTAGGATAGATGCGATGTGTCCCTAAGAGTCCTGACAAATAGTTGTCAACCACCACGCTGCATGTAAACCTCCGCCTACAGAAAATATTCCAAGATTTAATTGTGAAACATTCTTATCTATCACCAAAGAAAAGCTCGGTAAAGACTTTACTAGGTAACATAATTGGAGCCTGGTTGTAATTAAAGCTATTTTAATATATGCATAAATGTCTCATTTATACCACATCATCGGGAATTCATACAAGTAAAATTTCAGACAACTGAGATATTTATTTTAAGAAGCAATGCTTATTTATTTTAATTAGGGAGGTGTGGTACCGTGATTAAACAGGAATGCTGAATCTGACTTGATTTCTGTACCTTGGGCAAAGTACTGTGGATTTGTTTTATTTTGGGTTTTTTGTGTGTGTGTGTGTTTGTTTTCAACCAGAGTCTCTGTCTGTGAAATGGGAATGGTGACAGTCATTCCGGATGATGAGGCTCTAAGGATTTTATGATACAATGTCCTTCTTAAAGCTTTCAGTCAATGCTTGTGTCAACGTAAATCCTTAATGAACATAAATTACTATCATTTAACATTTCCCAAGACATGACAGACAGATTGTGGACTGGAGCGACTGCTCAGTGTATAGCCATTTGCTACTCAAGGATGCAAATCTCACCTCAGATACCCAGAACCCATGTAAAGCCAAACGTGACTCTTACCCCAAGGCAGCTATAGCAAGAAGAAAGGTGGAGGTAGGAGAAACCCCTGAAGCTTGCAGGCCCACTGATCTGACGTACACAGTGAAAACAATAGGAGATACCCAGTCTGAAAAGAGTGGGACAGGAGAAACAATAGTCAAAGAAATGCATCATGGGTTGTATGCAGCCACATTCACACCCCCAACACACACAAGACTAAAACGAGAAATAAAAGAACATACTACACAATCATCTCCCCTATCAATCACTATATCCAGCAAGATTTAGCACATTCCTATCTTCACAATCAACATCATGGAGACAAATTTCTATTCCATCTAATAAATGTATAAAATTGCCAGACTTCCTCCCATCTCCTCTCTTTTTCCATGATGCCAACCATCTGCTGGTAGAACATCCCTAATGCTTCAATGAAGTGACATTTTATGCAGTGTGATCTGCATAAGGTTCTGCAGGGTATGTGCGCTCACCACCAAGTGTACTGTGTGTCGCCCTGAAGCTGCTTTCATCCTTGTTGGTAAGAATTTTTCGTCATTCTATGGAATTCTAGAGTCTAATCTTTATACTTGAGTTTTCTGAATAGCCAGACTGTCCATTTAACAGACTAAACACCCGTTGTCCCTCTTTATGAGCTATGCCAGCATATTTAAAAGGCTTGGTGATTTACTTAATACTTATTTATATAAAGTTCTATGACTGGATTTTCACTGATGTTGTCCATCAGGATTTTTACATAAATTATTTCAATGAATCATGAACTCCTTTTAATTGAAAGGAGGTCATAATATTCAGAGTGATGTATTTATGCTCTGTAGAAGGAAGTAAGTAACTGCTAATGTATTCTTTTTCTCGACCACCTACTTGTACCTATGAGTTATATTCATCCAAAAGAAAAGTTTGGAAGGTATTGGGAGTAAAATTCTTTCCTTAGGCCTTCATCATCTAAATCATATAAAAAGATTTGTGAAGACTTCAAGTATGGTGAATAGGGCCATCTAATGAGTTTCTATCCATCCTCATGAGGTTCACCACAAATGGACTACGAACTATTTTGCACGTGGAGTTTGTGATCTCATGGCATATACATAAGCTGGTATGGAACTCAGAATTCACAACACACACCCAGACACACACACACACACACACACACACACACACACACACACACACTTCACTTAATAATTAAGAACACATTTTTCTAGAGAAGAACAAACTGACAACAAAAGACACATGTTCTAGAATATCATATTATAAAATGTCCATCATATTTTTCCATACATGAGACTTAAATGGCTCATCATCTAATTGCATGATCCAAATGTGAGTGTTCATGGTGGTGAATAAGACAAGTGTCAAATGCTGGTAGTGGTTTATCATGTCTTCTAAGTGGCATAGCACAGGACATGGTGGGCATGACAACAGGATGGGAATAAACAGAAGCATTGAGGTGATGACAACGCAGGGTTAAAAATGAAAACAATCGAGTGTATAAAAGAGAATTCATTCCTGATGTTAGACTCAAGACAAAATAAGAGAAAAAAAAAAGCTCACAATTCTGAGGAACTTTTATGAAAAGATTTATGGAGCCTGAAAATATTGCTTTTGTCATTCACCTGGATTGAAGCCCAACTAGAGACTGTTTAAACTGAACATGTGTCTCGGTCTTCTCCACTGGAGAATGGCAGCTAGAAATACTATCCTATCTCTTACGTATTAGACTCTAGAATGAATGCTAGTTTGCATTCGCAATCTAGGGGAAGCAATCAACCATCTATTCTTGGGGTGACACTATATCCTTTCACCAACCTGTTCCCCACAGCTGCAAGCCATGTCTTCTCTCTTGTTAAACTTGACCATATCTTGGTGACCCAGTGCACAAGGTTACTGTGAGAAAACCTCGGATTGTATTTGTGTTGTTCTCCTAACTTACAAGGCTTGAACAATATTTTTTGTGCCTCTAAATTCCAATAGGATTCCCACTGCCATTAAGTGTCAAAACTATTTACTTCACTCATGTTCTTGTCCTATGAAAATCTAGTTGTTAAAAAGGTTGAATTAATTAGTCTTGAGTGACATAATTATTTCCAGTGCTTCCATCAGCCAGCGTGGTTCACATTATGACAGGAAGCAATGCCATGTAGATAGCTTCAAATCTTGAATACGAAAGATGATGTGATGGAGTAGCAAAGGGAATTTATTAAGTCTTTTAAACGAGTGTATCTTTTTTGTTATAAAAAATGAAAAGGTCCCATATTACTTACTCAACTACGATGTCCTTACTTAGTCTGTCTTTTGAATGATCATATGCCACATAAGGTATAGGCAATGACCTGAGGTAAGAACAGGAAGTAGACATTCTTTAGGAGGGCTATTGATGGAAGTCCTCTCAGATCATCAGACTGCTGTTCTGTTGTGATGTGAGCAGTCTGCTTCAGAATAGGGGTGTGTTATTTTCCGAGCAAAAAGTAAACTATCTCACAAATGGATGAAAAGAGTTAGACATTTATGTCCCAAAATACCTTTTTACTGACATTATTCAGAAGCCAAAGTGTCTAAGTCTTATAGCACTAACAGCAATCATGTCAAGCCCAAAACCTTTAAAATGTAGTAAACTATTTATAACTCTTGATAATGAGATACGAAGGACCAGCATGCATCTTTTATACCATACAGAGGTTAGCTGTTTGTACCATGAACAAAAAAAATGTAAAAATCTTATGACATTTCAGTGTAAGTCAGTAGTCTTCTTTTTATAAAGGTAAGAGGAATAAATTGTGCCTCTTCCTGGAGGAAAATATACTTAACTTGGTCCTTAAGGTTTCACTCATTATTTTAGTTGTGGATGAAAAACATGGTATTTTTTTAAAGGACTGAGACTTGGGCTTTAAGAACTGATAGTAAGAATCATTTCCATTGTAATATAATTTTACCACATAGAATATGTTTGCCACCTATAAAAAGCTACCATCTTTCACACTTCTTAGCAACTTGACAACAGAATATTATAACTTGTTTCAATGCTGCAGATCAAAACTCAGAGGAGTTTAAAATTCATATGCTTAAAAATGTAAGAATGTATAGATCCTAATTAGTTTATAAGACAACTGACATCAGAAGGTGAATATTTGCTTATTAGAAACAGCACAGATATCTTTCTAATGATAGGAACAAATTAAAATCTGGAGACCACGCATAGTACATGCAGCCAGCAGGATATTTTTTGTTTGTACTTTGTGATTGCCAATGCTGACTGTCAACTGGGTAAGATCTAGAATCATTTATGAGACGAGCTCCTCGGCATGCCTTTGAGAGGTTGTCTACATTCTTTTCATTTAGGTAAGAAGACGCCAAAGCTGTGCATACCACAACTCCATTGGTTTGGTCTAAATCAAAAGGAGAAAGAATGGAGAGATGACAGTCATTGCTCTCTGCTTCCTGGCTATGAATTCAGAGGGACCTGACTGCCTACCTCCCATTCCTACCACATCTTCCCTCCTATGAAGACTTCCTTTCAAACTCTGTGGAAATAAACCTTCCTTCCTTAAGTTGCTTTTGTTGAGGTATTCTATCAGAGCAATAAGACAAGTCACTGACGCATAACTATGATTTGATAAGGTGTTCTTTTTTATAACTCCAATTTAAACTAAAATTTAAAATAAGAATGTAGAACCAGACGTTGGATCACAAAGTATTAAAACAACATGGTAAAAAAAAATCAAATGAGAACAAATCCTGATCATAATAATAATTTGCATGAGAGGAAGGAAAACCTTATGTTATTATTTAGAGTAGTTTTCCTTAGTTTATTCCTGATAGTTGAACTACTTATACATATTATGTTAGGTATCAGCATATGCATGCAGTAGTACATATATAATTTATAAGGACACATATATATTTGGGGATAAGTGCTCAGAAAAAGAACATTGAGTGATGTTTGACTTGAGAATTTCGGACAACTTTTGGAGGCTGGTTCTCTTTAGCATACATATTCTGTTTCATTAAATAAGACCTCATGGATGTCATTTCAGACTCTTGTTAAAAGAGAGAAAGACTGGCCACAGGAAACTCCTTTCAATTCTAAAAGTGGTTTCGAGTCTATGAATGTGTGAAGCCTTATAGTCCACCTCAGAACTAAACCAAGGAAGTGTGTGATTTTCACAGACATAAGTAAAAGTCAGTGCATCCCTTGTTCAGCCCCTGGTGAACAAACATTTCTTTCTTTCACAAGTTTTTCTTGAGATCCTACAGGATCCATCCCAGATGCTCAAGAAAGTGGACCCAGCTCTTCTCACCTCTACCTGCATACAGGAAGCAAGCTCAGAAAGAAACCACCAGCAGCCACTTTATGATACCCCATTCCTTTAAATTTCAGGGCAAATTACACCTGTGGTTTTAAAATATCCACCAGCATGTCTTAAGATGCTCCAGCATCAGCTGTAGGCATCGTGCAGGCAGCTGCTATTCTACAGCTACTCTATTCCCTCCTCTGTCTTTCTGCCCACACATTTCACAGAACCACCAGCTGACATCAAGCACCAGGCAAAGATGATGATTCCAGAAACTTTTTGAGGTATGTTTTCCAAATGCCAGAAAACACAGAACAAAGAAAATTAGGCCTCTGACAATCACAGTGCAAAGGAGAGAATAAGGTCACTTCTGCACCCAATTCCAAGAAAGGGCAAGTGATTTAAGACCTGTTTTGAGGACTTGTAGTTAAGAACACATTCCTTGAAAATGTGGAGGCAAAAATCATTCACATCTTCCAAACCATCCTGGGAAAGTCCTAGAAATCTCTGGGGCAAGCTTCACAGTGCCAATGCATTTCCACAGGAGAAGTCTTGAGTTTCTGTCTTTCCCCAAGGCTGCTTCTCTCCATCTTCCAAAGCAATTCTCCTCTTAGAGCCCACAGAAGTGATGGATTATAGTACATTACTTTAGGATGAAATCTGTAAATAAAGAAGGCACAGGGAAACACACCTACCTTTCTCATTATTACCCTTGCCTCACAGCAGGAAAGCAGAAACAATGAGAATCAAGGTCCACCTATTAGTTGGTATGGCTTGTATCTTATGGTGGGAATATTGGTAGCATATGATGGTCTTTCATCATCATACCTTGAAAGGTCATAAATTTAGTTTGCAAGATTGTTTGCTAGTTCCCCATTTCCCAGAGTTGTATAATTCAGTGGGATCACCCTCTTACAATCTAAGCATTCAAAGTAAAGAATCTGAGCTTTGCACTAGAAAATCTTACAATTGGAAGTGTCAGTAACTTACCAGCTGTGGAGGTTTGAATAAAAATGACTAACAGGCCTTACTTATCAGGAAGTGGCACTGTTTGAGAAGGATTAGAAGGATTAGGAGGTGTGGCTTTGTTGGAGGAAATGTGTTACTAGGAGTGGGCTTTTGAGGTTTAATCCCATGCCAGGTGCATTCTCTCTCTCTCTCTCTCTCTCTCTCTCTCTCTCTCTCTCTCTCTCTCTCTCTCCCCCTCTCCTCTCCCTCTCCCCTCCCTCTTCCTTACCTTCTCCCCTCCCCCTCTCTCCCTCCCCACCTGCCTCTCTCCTCAATCTCTCTCTCTCTCTCTCTCTCTCTCTCTCTCTCTCTCTCTCTCTCTGTCTCTCTCTCCAGATTAAAATGTATCTCTCAGATACTACTCCATTGTCATGCTTGCTGCCTTTAATGCTGTGTTTGCTGCCACATTCCCTACCCTGACAATAATAGATTAACCCTCTTAACCCTCTTAAACTGTAAGCAAGCTCCCAATTAAATGGTTTATAGTTTAAGAGTTGGCCTTGGTCATGGTGTCTCTTCACAGCAATAATACAGTGACTGAGACAGAAGTCATAGGCAATTTACCTCTAATAACCAATTTTACTCGGCTGAGAACTACAGAGACCTGTTAGCAGACATTTGAAAGATGGCTATGAGTAACGAAATTGGGCTGTATAAGCAGGGACATAGTAACATGCAGTATTAGTTACTTTCTGTAGCTGTGAAGAGATACCATAATCAAGGCAACTCCTATAAAAGAAAGAATTGAATTGGGTCTTTGCTTGAAGCTTTGAAAGTTTAGTCCATGATCATCATGGTAGGAAGCAGACAGGCCTGGCATGAAAGCAATAGATGAGAACTTTGCATCCTGATACACAGACTGCAGAACACGACACTGCGTCTGGCATGGGCTTTTGAAAATCTGAAGCCCATCCCCAGTGACATACATCCTCCAACATGGCAACATCTATCCTAACAAGGCCACACCTCCTAATCCTTCTCAAACAGTTTTAGTAACTGGTGACTAAACATTTAAATATATGAGCCTATGCGGCCATTCTCAGTCAAACCACAGTACACCCTTAGCACTTAAGAACTACTCAATCAACATTAGCTACCATCAGACATTATTTTCTGATTTCCCAATGCCATGCCTGACACTCTTTCAACTGTGAGCTGCATTCATTAAACACAATTTTGCTTCCTTTCTTTCTGAAAGAGCTGGTGGAGCACAGAATAACAAATACTCCAAGCAGTGACAATTCACCAAGAAAGCCACCATCTTTAAGCCCAACTTCACCTCCCCTAACATTTTAACACAAGGGTCTTTTGTTTCAGAAATTAGTCAGTTTGCTCCCTCTTTCTTGGGGGTGTGTTGGTTTGGGGACGAATATATCAGAAAATGTTTTATTTTCCACTATTGGTAAAATATCAAATACAAGCCTCATTCCATTCGACATGGGAGATCTGTAGAAATGTAGAGCAACCACAGTATTTTAGGAATGTCTCCAACTTTCATACAAGATGGACTTCTCAGAATCCCACTTCAAATACTCAAAGTGCTCACCAATTACCAATACTAGTTGGCACCATAAAATATCAGCCAATATTCTTCATCTTCAAAGATCTCCAGGGAATAAACCTTGGGTACAACGAGATGTTCTCAGGGCCTACACCTTGCCACTTCTGTTCACACTCTGGCTGTGCTCCAAGTTTGCACAGCTCTGGGTAAGACCGAAGAGGTCATTCCAGTGGTGCCATAGGTCCCGTGGATAATGCTATCAGCATTGCTCATGAGGCCATGAGGATGGAACTGATCCAGGTGAGGTTTCAGAACCTGTGCTGCTGATGTAAAGACTCCAGCCGCTTCCTGACCAGTGATCATGGCCAAGAACGGCTGCTGAACCTCATTCTCTTTTCCTAACTCTTCTAGCACATATTTACTCCTCATGAAGTGCAAAATTTGCCCATATTAACTATAGAAGTTCCCTTTTCCATGACCTTACCCTCTGGATGTTTGTCTGTCCAGATAAGATCCACGCAGAGCTCTGTCCTCAGATTCCAAGATCTGCTTAATCAATGAAGACCGCAACCCCCTTTGTCTTTTAGGTTGATTATCCCCAATCTTTAAGATAAACTGACTCAATTATTATCATTGACTTTCAGTTCCTAGTCACAACCACACAAGTCAATCTCAGATTCTGGACTGTGGTCAGGGTCTCTTGTTTACTGGCACTTTATCAATCCAGGATTGGGTTCTACAGGGCTTTTCCTGTGATGAAAGTGTGGGTTGTGATTTCAGGTCACCGCTTCCTCTTTAGATATTTGACTACTAACAGGAATATCTTGTCTGAATAAATCCCGTCTATCTGCTTTATTTTTTATTCATCTCTGTCTAGATTGTCACCCCAATGTGTTATGTAAGATCCCTCAACTGTTCATCCCAGAGATCCTCTCTGCTACAGTGATGGTTGTGAATAACAAGAAGGAGACAGTGTTCCTGAAAAAAGCCAGTACATCACTTCCCCAGAGCCTCACCTGTATACTCTGCCCTAACTCACTTCTGCTCTTAACAGATCTGCTCCCCAAATCTGCAACACATATATAACCTTTACTATCAGACACTGACAGTACATTAGCTAAGGAACAATCAGGAAGCCTTCTAAGGAGGGGAAAATACAGACTTTCTCTAATCTCAAGAAATTTACGCTTTTTTAAAATGATAAAAATAAAATGCAAAACAGAGACAGAAGCAGCTTAGATGTGATGATATTCATTTCAGACACATGGGACATAATTTAATAGAAACAAAACATCCATTCCATCTTTCAACATGTCTTTGGTCCTTTGCCTCAGAAGAATCCTATTTGCAGTCTAGGGACATGGCTCAGTGGATAAATGTTTACTGCACAAACCCAACGACCTAAGTTTGGATCCCAGGAACAACAGTGTAGAAACCAGATGCCATGACTCATAATGGTCTGTAATTCAAGTGCTCCTGCAGAAAAACAGGGAACAAGACAGGGGTGTGTGGACTGACTAGCCCAGCATACAAAGCCACAAGGCAACAAAGAGACCTTGTCCTTCTGAAACAAGGTGGAAGACAAGGATCCACACCCAGGTTGTGCTCTGACAGCCGGACTCATGCATGGCCCATGCCCACCTACATATACATACAAAAACAAACACAAAGATAAAAATAAAGGAATCATGTTTTCTATGAGAAAAGTGGACAGGATTGGTCTCAGTTCTGACTCAAACTGGCGTTGTACAGATCATGCTTTGCATGGAGTTTGAAAAAAGAATTAAAACTGCCTTAAAAATGAAACTCTCACAAGAGAAAGAGACCCAAAAAAGCTAATTAAGAAATATTACAATTCACACAGCTCATCTCTGGCGGCCATCTTGTTTCTTGCCCCAGTATGTAAAGTTAGTAATTCTAGAACAATAAAGATGGGATGGAGAAACTCTTGCCTAATGAAACAATTTAAATGAGCTCCTTAAATACTTTTAACTAGCATTTAATTTATTTTTAATCAGGTGCTTATCATTTGTTAAATAAATTCCAAAGGCCCCAGGATTCCACAGCCCTTAGACAGGCTAATCTCCCATTGGGAAGAAACACATATTAAATAGTTGCTAAACCTTGGTAAATACACTTTTAATAATTAATTCTAGAAGTATTTAGCTAGCAGTAATATACTGGATATTTCAGCAGTATTATAATCCGTAGGATATTGTCCGGGGATATTTCAGATTAACACATTTGGGTCCCCGAGTCCCATTTGTATACCTCTATCTGAATTCACAGCAGGTGATTTAACACATGGCGACCAGCTCCATGTGTCTGAGTGACCAATGATTTTATTACCGTATCAGTGAGATCAAATCAGTGAAATGCA